>NC_137798.1:35077006-35685321 GCF_963383645.1 Muscardinus avellanarius
ATAAAAACATAACTGAAAATATCACCTTTCTAAACAGACTTCAAAGATGTAGTCTCAACACTTCAGCATCAAGTATTGAGATGTGAACTTATTTCTATAATGCGATACAATACTAATTTAGGAAAAGTCCTATTTTTAAAAAAAATTTTAAAGAAAATTATAATTTCCTCCCCGATCACTACCATCCTATAAACTGAGGTAAGAGACTTTGTAGTCTGAACCTAAATATCTCTATTTCAGCTCTGGTATCTCCAACCATCTGCTGCTAAATATGAGTCCACTTAAAAAAATTCAAGTAAAAAAAAAGCCAATATAGTAATATTTTGAAAACATTTAGCATCATTTACTAAAAATGTGGATGAGGGAGCAAAAATACTTGAAGAATGTATTGAAAAGCAACGCATCTGTTTAATGGCTCTTTCAAGAATCCCCATCAGTTTGGCATTGTGGAGAAAATCGCTACTAACAGCAGTTCTGCATGTATTAACATTTTGCCCTCTTTTCAGCAATGTTTGCTCACTGTAGTTCTACAGTGGGGTAATAATAATGCTTATCTTATGGAATATTTTGCTGTTACTTCTCAAAGAAATATGTTTATTCTAACTATAAATACATCGATACATACATTGTAATAATAAATATGAAATATATATGCACACATACAAATGTAAATATATATTTACATACCTAAATATATAAATTTAACTAACCATACAGTTAACTGTCTACAGTTCTTGCTATTACCTTCCTTTTAGGTATTTCTTTTGGATTTGGAAATTTTTTGTTATTGCTGTATAGTCAGATAATTTTAATAACGGATTAATTGGTCATTGGGAGGAACCAAGATATTTTGAGATTCTATTGTTTTCCAACATCTGCATTTATACAAATGTGTGATGTAAATGGTGCCATTAATGCTGAATTTAATTGAAAAGCATCTTTTCAATTACTTATGAAATCTTGGAATCACTTGCTCCATATTTTCTAGTGTGCACTATCACCAAATATTTGGATCTATTAGTATTGATAAGTATGATTCATTTTATGATGGAAGTAGGCAGGAAAATATCCAATATACAGAGAAAGTGAAGTATCAGGCCTCCATAAATTGAATTAATGTTACATCTTGACATTCTAAGAATTATCTTTGTTCTTCTATTCAGTGCTAATTTTTATTATACTGAGCTCTCAGGAATAAGATTCTCAGAACTAATACTTTATGCATTTATTCCTTTAGACACTTTTGAGAAAAACGTAGGTTTGAAACATTTCTCTTCCTAATCTTACTCATCCCACACTCTACCACATCCTCTGAATGCAACCAAATATTGACTGACAGCTTGAAAGTGCTAATCGAATCATTCCCAATCATATGTGTTCAATATGTTGGCTTTAAAAAAAAATAGGAACCAAAATCTTTCATCTAATATCATTGCTCTGTAGACAGACAAAATTTTAACCAGAACAAATTCAAGTACAGCTTTCAAGTACAGTCAAACCCAGGAGACAGGCAGGAGGTCGGCCCTTCCCCAGCCGTTCTTCTGTCTGCGTTAGCCGCCCTTGCTCAGGCTCCATCGACCTGTCAGAGCCATCACAGTGATTGACTGCCCCGGCAGATGTGCTGCTATAACAGGTAACTTGATCATCCAGACCCATCTGTCTCTAAGTCCTCTTCAATTCACACTTTGAAAAATATTAGAGGTAGGGAGGAGTAGAATTCTTTGTTGTGATTAAAAAAAAAAAGTAGGCTATCTGTATTTCAGGAAAGGGTATCCTCTAGTAAGTGAAGGGAAATGTATAGCATCCACGCTCTTTAGTGAGATAGGCTGCTTCCAGGGCACGTTACCATCAACATTTTAAATTGGCCAACAAGATCTGGGAGAATTTGAAAACGTGATTTCCAAAACACAATCTCAAGTTAAAGACCAATTTCAAAGAACGACCATGATAATAATAGAATGATGTTACAAAGATAAGTTTCGCGTGAGAGAGACAGATGGGCCGTTTGTGCGTAGAGAAAGGAGGGAAAACTCGGCAACGCGAGCAGTCCTGTGCCTTCTCTCCAGTGCCCATCGCCTGGCAAGTGTTGTGACATCATTAAGCTGAGCTGCTGATTTCAGATGGGTCTGGAACAAGAACGGGCAAGGGTAACTCAAGTTTCATGCTGAAATGTAGTTAACTAATTTACTCGTGTCACTATTTCTGATAATTACTTTTCACCAAAATATTTTGCTGTGCTTGTGTGCAGAGGATTTCATTCTACAAGTCAACACCCTAAGTGTGGAGCTGCTCAGGCTCTATCAACAGCTTCTATTAAGAGAGAATATAATCTTGGTGAGATCAGAGGCTAACACTTTTCTATTTCTCAGTGAAGTCTATTGCCTACTCACTATCAAAGGATGAGCCTGGGCACAGAATGGCATGGTTCAGTATCCAAGGAGAAGTCAGATCCTGACTCTGGCACACATGGTGAAGCCAATGGTAACCTACAAAAAAAGAAAAGAAAAGGAAGGTAGCAAAGTGCATTTCTTTTTCTTGAAATGAAGGGAACAAAAATACACTAAGTGTATGCACAATCGTCGATTCTTAGAGCTGAAGAAATAAATGCGGGTGGAGGAAAAAAATAGACAAAGGTTTTCCTTCCTAAAAGAATGTGTTCGTAATTCCTAATAGATTAGTCCATGCTCATGCAATTTACCTTGGAAATAGAACTTGCTAGCATTCACATTATTTCTTCACTTCGAAATGAGTAAATGATAATAAAAAACCTCCAAAATTCTCTTCCTTGGCCAAGGGATCTAAGTTACGCTTTTTTCACAGTGTGTCACTTTTATCTAATGGCCGTATTTCATGATTTAAGAACTTTCATGAAAAAGAACACTTTTTTCTGATAAGAAAATATGAAATTTTAAATTTCAATTTATCTTAGATTATTAAGATCTATTCCCCTTCCCTTTTTTTGTGGCCTGAAGGAAGTTCCATTTCGCTCTTGATCTTGCTTGGAAAGGCAGAGAGTGACAAGCATTTTCTTGGTTTAAGTGAAGCTATCGGATGCCTTAAAGAGTTACTTATCAGATAAAGCTTTGGCTGATTCATTCGGTTTCACAGGATGAACTCTTCTCTATTCCTCCACTTTCAACCCAAAGTGAAAAAAAAGAAAGTCACACATTTGAAACCCAAATCTACCCCCCAAACTTAGTAGGAACCGAAAACAGGATGGCACAATTAGGAGGGAAAAAAAATCAAGTGTGTCCTGATGGAAATTACTTTTAAATGGATTTGCCATTCTAACAATCAAAAATTAAATAAAAGGGAGGAGAGCATTGCTTCATTAGTGTTTGTCAGAGTGTGCTGGACAACGATGCCCTGGCAGAGGAGATGGCATCCCGGAGCCCCATGGATCTGCAGTCCTTGCACGCCGTGGAATCAGCGATGTGAGTGTTCCTGATATGGAACGAGAGATTCTTTTTTAAACTCTTGCGTTTTCATCTACTTCACATCATAGAACTCACATTCTTAAAAAACGACTGAAGACTTTTCTTATTTCCATGTGGTTCCTGCTTTCTAAATTCTGTTGCTTGTTTTCTCCTTGGAGTTCTAAATGTTGCTTTAACATCTTTAGGTGTGATATAGATAGATTTAGAGTGATGTAGTTAGCAAGTCTCAAGCTGCAGCTTTTAAATATATTTGAAAGCCTTCTTTCGGAGGAAAACAAGGCACTCTTAGGGAAAAGTTACACTTTATTTTGGAGGCATCTCGTGCAACTTTTCTTTCCAAAGGTGCTGCATTTCCTATGACTATCAACACATATATGTAATTAATCCTCTGTTACGTAAGAGTCTTCATGTGCAGTTCATCAAAGCTCGTTTACCCTTCAAAGAGCACAAATACTAAATTTTAAAAGGAGAGACTAAGGTCTATTTACCAGATGAAGATCAGTGGAATATTTGAGAAAATGTCCTTTTTCTTAAGGCTTATAACATATGATGTGTTGATCTTCTTGGGCACATTTTGCCTCTGTGTTCAACCATGTAACTATAGGCCTGCATTCATATCAAGCTTGCCCTTGAAACATTTTTTCAAACTAATTATATCCATAGAAAGAGTTCAGTGTAAATACAGTTTTGGCAGTTTATAACAAGAAAAGTGGCTTCCACTTATTTTAAGTTCAAGTTCTATATCTTCAATTACTGTTAGCAAGCACTCCACCTACTGGCTTACGTGACGCCAAGCAAGTAGTCCATGATGCTGAGCAAATCAGTAGCACTAGGTATTTTCAGCTTTGTGATGAGAATGGGACCTTAGCTTCGAGATTCTAAGACAGGGTCAATCATGGTCATGCCTTGGTGTTCGCCCAGTTGAGGATGATTCTTGGTATTTTTCATGGCTAAATGACAACCTACTTGTGAAGAAGAGTCTCACCATCAGGTTGGTGAGAGAGGGTAGGATGGTTCACTGAGAAGTAGATTTTCATAATCTTAACAAGGGGGGGAATTTTCCCTTTTCAGAGTCTCCAAATGCCTTTTATAGATATCTACAGAAAATACACAGGCACATAAGCATTAATATGAAAAATAGTTTTGCACACAAAATTGTTAAATCAAACAGGGGGTTTAATTTTATAATAAAAATTATAGACATTGTATATGGTAATTTCTCATATACCGATATGCCATTTTCAAAAGTGCAATATTACAGTAGCAATGGAAAAATCGGTGTGTGAAGTCCCTCTAATCATTGCCACCTACCCCATGAACTTTTTAGTTTAGTTGTCTTAATAATGACTAATTATCTGACAGACAAAGAAAGACTTGTATTAGGTATTATAGTGAAATCAAGGGAAATTGAACCAGCTCAGTTCCACAATGCCAACATAAGGTATAAACCCTAACCTTGTGCCTACCCCACCCACCACTGTCCATCTTGACATCTCTTTTGAAGGACAACGTACTCTGTAATTATTGCCACTGTGCCCATATTATGGCATGTTTAAATGTGGCCATAAACTATATGATAATTAATGTGAAATAATAAAAGAGCAAATCAAGGCTTCCAAGCTAGGTACAGAGGCAAAGCAGCAGGAATGTTGAAAATAACCCTCATGGGCTGTGGGATGGAAATGCTTTTCCTTATATTGTCTCAGAATGTTATTGTGAGTAGAGCTGGAAAAGTAAAAAGTAGACCAGAGAATGCCTAACTATATGAAAGGTTTACTGGGGTCAAGTGTAGTTTATCACCTGCTTTCCAACTTCTCCAGGATTAATGAAGATTTATCATACACTTTCAACAGCTTGGGGAGGTCTCCTGACTCCAGAAACGCGCCGTTTGCAGCTACACCAGCACGCAATATGGCATTAAGAAACAGAACCTGTTCTGGGTTGATGAGTACTCATGCGCTGAGGCTGGAATCGCTTTATAACTGCTTTAGTAAGAGCCTGATGAAACTGCATCCCAGATGCATGAATCTCTCTTTTGGCTATGCAAAGGAAGTGTTCACAGCTAGGGGGGAAAAAAGTCAGTTTCATTAAGCATTTACTCTGAAAAACAGAGATTGAAGAATCTTAGCACACGACGACACAACAAAATTTACCTGACCCTTCCAAGCTAAGGAAAACAAGACAGAAGGTCCTCTCAAGAGGCTGTATCATATATATGTTCAGAGCCTGTGCTGCCCATATGTTCAATAGGACTGTTGAATCTCAAAGTTATAATAATTTGCAACGAGGTGCCAGAACCAATTATTAAATATCATATGATCCAACAGAGATGAAATAAAAATATACAGGGTCGATTTTACTGGCTTTGACTATAAGGCATTTAAAGTACTTGGAATTTGCAGTTTAACTCGAGGGCTGTATTAACGACATCCTTATGCTAGAATTTTGTTCCCAGCCGAATATCATCAGCTAAATGCAGATGGCAGACTTTTCCAAGGACAAAGGGAGTCTTGACCTTACTCATTCTTTTTGATTTGTATATCAACTCAGGAAAAGGAGATATGCTATTATGATATCTCCCACTAATGTAAACCTTTATTCAAAAGCGCAAATGACAGCCAAAAGTACAATTCAAGTGAGAAAAAAGGTAGCGTGTGATAGTACCGCAGAATGATACAATCCCAGCCAAGTCGCTGCCTATAGTGGAGAGAAAGGAGATTCTCAGGATTCAGTGTGAACAGTCATCATTTATTTACCGTGACATCTCGAAACGCGAATGAGTGAATGTGTTAAATACTGGCTCTGCTTTCAAAGCCAAGGTCAGTGCTTTCTCCCTGCTTGCTGTGATTTTGTCCTCAGTGAAACCCAGAAGATGTGGATTGGTGGAGTGCCACTAGCAAAGCACAGCATTCAGGAGATGAGATTCCTCCTGTTACAGTATTTCACAAGCACCAGTGAGGGTTTCAGTCGAATCTCCAGGATCACAAGACTTTTCAACCTCAGTAGCACGTTGTTGGATTGAAACCTTCTCTCTGAAGGGATCTCCTTCTGATTCAAAGTCGAAAGGCAGGCTTCCTCTCCATTCTGAGCATAGTGTGTCTGCTGGGTCCTGCGTGATCACATCAGGAGATTACAGCCGGTCTTCTCTTGGACCTGGGAGCACTGTGAGCGCAGGACCATGTTTTCCTATGTATGTTTACAGCACCTGTCAGACGATACATGAGAAACAAGAAGAGTCATGTAAACCGATCCCCTCTTTTGCTGAATATTTAATGCAGGCCACTAAAAAGAAAAGCACAAACATTCTACTTCTCCAATGCATGCCTTCCGTGCCCTCTTCTGATAGTCTCCGGGGAGAGGTGGGTTTCGATCTTGGTCAGGACAAGTACCCATTTACTTCAGAATCTTCACTTCCTTGTCTCGGCTTCCTTCCTGTCTCTGAAAATGAAATTTATTTTATTTTAGCCACCTCTGAGCAGACTTGTGTGTATATATTTTCAGGGAAATTGGATTGTCAATATGGATTTTAAATCCGTTTTCAGATCAAGTTCAGAAATATGTAAACTGGTGTGTTGTTGGACAAGGCAGAGGAGAACATATCACTCAGACGAAGAATGCCCTGTGCTACAGAGTGATCTTTAAATGAGAAAACTAGTGCATAAGTCAATTTAAGTGGCCAATAATGGGAAAACAAGGGCCCATTCTAAGAGCAATTGCAAGACATTTAACCCAAGGAAAGTTGCATTATGCATTTTTATTAAATTGAGGCTATATTCACACATATTGTGGTTTGAAATGGGAACCAATATTTTCTATCTTTGGTTTCCTTGCGTTAAGATCTCTTAATGTGTATAAGATGTAATTCATAATATCATATGACTGCTTTAAGTTGGAGAGTTACTGTCTCCAAAGTTATAATTTAATTTAAATCGACAAATGCCCATTACACTAGTGTGTTCTCTCATACAACAGTATCTAACTTGAGATTAGTGTAACAAAACCCTGGGATTCCTAAACCTCTTCATTTTTTTTGTCATTTTAACCTTATTTACAACACAACACATCCAATTTTAGAGAGCATTATCATTTACCACAATATAAAGTATTAGCTTTTAAAAATGTATTCAATACATTAACTCTGTAAAATGCCACATTTAATAGTGCAAAATTAAATAAAAACAGAAAAGTTTTTCTTAGGTCAAAAAAAAAATGTATTCAAACCCTATTTAAAGCTTAGACCTGCTGTTTTTAAATAGCCTTTATAACGAGGAAAAGAGAAAATATTAAGGTCCTAACAACCAAAAAAATATGCTTACTTTTCAGAATCCCTTCTGAAAGATAATTAAAACTGATACTAGTAACACATTCAGTAGTTTGTAGAAGACCTGCAAAAATGTCTCTTGGGAGAGAGGGAGAAAAGAACTTCTGTTAATATGAAGCGCATAGTAGAATCGTCAAAGACGCTCTGCTTTCCAAATGTAGGTCTTCATGAAGAGAATGCCAAATATTAACAAGAAGTAAAACGATGTGGAAGAAAAATGTAGTAAAACTCTCACCTGAACAATTATACCCTGGTCATTGGGTCAGCGATAGACTCAAAAGTGTGAGCTTGGGAACGGCAACATGTCTGTTAATATCCTAATTTTTAACTGTATTTATTGCCGTTTATATTTTTTGTGCCACTCTGAGGATTCTTTTTTTTTAAGCTATTAGTTTCATTCTTCCTGGCAGTTAATCCCCCATGAGCTAAATAAAAGATGTGTAAGTGTGAAAAGGGTTAGGAAAAAACAGAGAATGTCATTTACGTGTGCCATCTTGTACCATTCTATTTCATTTACAAGAGTTTTCATATATTCACTTCTTACCCCATGACAGACACATGAGAAATATTTTTGGTACATCATCTCAGAAAGTTCTCTCATAAAAAGATTCTATCTTCATCTCAGGAAGTTCTCTCAAAAAAGACTCCACCCCCCTTTCCTCCCTTCCTTCCTTCCTTCCTTCCTTCCTTCCTTCCTTCCTTCCTTCCTTCCTCTCTTCCTTCCTTCCTTCCTTCCTTCCTTCCTCTTTGGGTGCTGAGAATTGAACCCTATCTAGCATGCTAAGCATGCACCCTGTTACTGAGTTACTACTGTAGCCCCTTTATTTTTCTTCTAAGAAACAGGGTCTTATTAAGTTTCCTAGGTTTGCCTCACACTTGTGATCCTCCTGTTACAGCCTTCTGAATAGCTGGAGTTACAGAAGTGCTCCACCACACCTGGCTTTTATGCCTCTGTTTGGAATGAGGTGGTTGATGCAGAAGAAAGCTCAGTGAGTTGCTGTAGATTGTGAAGCTAGTAATAGAACAGAGGTGCTTACACAGGTATGTCAGACTCCCAAGGCCAAGCTCAAAATCTATTGTTTGTTTCCTAAAGTTAAACCCTCGAGAACTAACCATTTAGTGTTAAAATTGAAAGTGTCACATGCTGACTCTGAGCACCTGATGTGCTTCCCAGAAAAGAGAATGAGGTCCAAGTTGAGGTTAGAAATCAGCTCAAGAGAAAGATACAAGATCCAGAAGGAAGTGTGTGTGTGTGTGTGTGTGTGTGTCTGTGTGTGTGTGTGTGTATTTTGGGGATTAGACCCAGCAGCATACTACTTATGTGCAACACTCCTAACCCTATTTTTTTGTTTGTTTTGTCATGAAACAGGGTCTCACTAAGTTGTTGAGAGTCTCTCTAAATTGCTGAAGCTGACCTCAAACCTGTGATTCTCCTGTCTCAGCCTCCCAAGTACTGGGATTACAGGCATGTGCCAGCATGCCCTGCCTAAGAGGAGAAAATATTTTAAATGATGTTACTCCAAGCATGAACTTTCATTTTGCCTCCCACACTTCAGTCTTCAAGCTTAGTGGTACCAGATGGGATTCATTGTCGTGGTGAGACTGTTGTTAGGAAAGCAGAAAGCAATATATCCTTTTTGCTTCTACCAATAACATACAGGCACAAACCTCAATCCTTCCTTCCTTTTGGATTGAAACCAGGAGCATTCTATCTTCAAGCTATTATCCTAGTCTTTTTATAATAATCATATTATATTAATATTACATTATTATTATTATTTTGCAGTACTGGGGATGGAACAAAGGGACATTCTACCTCCAAACCCTATTTTTTATTCTTTATTTTGAAACAGGGTCTCACTGAGTTGCAAAGGGCCTCACTAAGTCGCTGAGACTGTCCACAAACCACGATCCTCCAGTCCCAGCCTCCCAAATGCTGGAGTTACAAGCATGAACCAACATGTCCGTCCCTTTTGATTATTTATTTTGAAGCAGGGACTTGCTGAGTTCTGAGAGTCGCACTAAGTCACTGATGCTGTCCTTGAACATGTACTCCTCCTATCTCAGCCTCCCAAGTACTGGAGTTTCAAGTGTGCACTGCCACACTCATTAAAATACCATTTTATCAAGGAAACACTAAGTTTGGGGACCACAGATAACAAGGATTTATGCTCCTCTAAGGTTTTCTTTAACAGAAACTAATTCTCTCAATGTGTGTGTTTTGTTGAAATAACCATTAATAAGTACTCTAATTTTGCCTTCTCCTTCTATATCTTATTACTACCATCAAGTGTGTGTGTGGGGGGGGTGTGAATGGTGAAAACAATTGCCTCCCTTGGGTAAAGTAGAAGGGACTTAAAAAAATAAGAATTTAAATTAAGTTCTGATTTTACCACGTAATGAAGAAGCATATTTTTTAAAATAATAAATCATGTTGGAAAGAGGTCTGGTAAGGAAAGAAGATCAATTTTAGAAATCTTACAGAAATTAAAATTTGGGTTTTCTTACTTCAAAAGGAGATTGGGCAAGTACTTTACAAAAAATGCATGTGGTGGTGGAATGCTCTAGGCTATGGTGGGTGAGTATTTACAGCGCCCTTGGCTCCTGTCGCCCTGAATCCAGGGCACCCCACACTCTCATCAGAGAGCAGGGGAGGCCATAGGCACCAGCACTGCGTCATACCCATCATACCCAAGGCCTTTGCAGAGCTGATGAACAAACTCAGTTGGACTGTATTTTATTGAGAGTGTTCTATAATTTAGGGAAACTAGTGTTTTAAGATTATTTGATGAATGATTTTCTTGATGTGGTTTTGAATACGTGTTGCTAGTATTTTGTTTAATAGGTAGGGTTCATCCCAGGGATGCAAGGCTGGTTCAATATACGAAAATCAATCCATGTAATTCATCATATAAACAGAATCAAAGACAAAAACCACATGATCATCTCAATAGATGCTGAAAAAGCATTTGATAAAATTCAACATCCATTTATGATAAAAACACTGCAGAGAATGGGAATAGAAGGAACATATCTCAACATTATTAAGGCAATCTACAACAAGCCCACTGCCAGCATCATATTAAATGGGGAAAAACTTCAAGAATTCCCCCTAAAAACTGGAACGAGACAAGGATGTCCACTATCACCACTTCTCTTCAATATAGTACTAGAGACTCTAGCCAGAGCAATAAGGCAAGAAAAGGAAATCAAAGGAGTACAAATAGGAAAAGAAGAACTTAAGCTTTCACTATTTGCTGATGACATGATACTATATTTAGAAAACCCAACAAACTCAACCAAAAGGCTTATAGAACTGATCAACAAATTCAGCAAAGTATCTGGATACAAAATCAATCTTAAAAAATCAGAAGCTTTCCTGTACACCAACCATAAATCCACTGAAAAAGAAATTCAGAAAACACTTCCACTCAGGATCTCCCACAAAAAAATAAAATACCTAGGAATAAATTTGACCAAGGAGGTAAAAGATCTCTACAAAGAAAATTATAAAACACTGAAAAAAGAAATCAAAGAAGATCTTAGAAGATGGAAAGATCTTCCATGTGCACGGATTGGCAGAATAAATATCATTATAATGGCCATCCTCCCAAAAGTGATCTACAGATTTAATGCAATGCCCATTAAACTACCAAGATCATTCCTCACAGACATAGAAAAATCAGTCCTTAAATTTATCTGGAATAACAAAAAGCCCAGAATAGCCAAGGTAGTTCTCAGTAACAAAAACCACGCAGGAGGAATCACAATACCTGACTTTAAACTATACTACAAAGCCATTGTAATAAAAACAGCATGGTACTGGCAAAAGAACAGATATATATAGACCAATGGAGCAGAATAGAATACCCAGAAACAAGCCCACACACTTTCAGCCAATTGATTTTTGACAAAGGGGCCAAAAACATACACTGGAAAAAAGATAGCCTCTTCAACAAATGGTGTTGGCAAAACTGGTTAACCATATGCAGAAAATTGGATGTTAATCCCACTTTTTCACCCTGTACAAAAGTCAACTCATGATGGATCAAAGACTTGGAAATTAAACGAGAGACTTTGAAGCTCCTTGAAGAGGGCATAGGTCCAACACTACAACACATAGGCACAGACAAACATTTCCTCAATAAGACCCCAAAGGCACAACAAATTAAAAGGAGAATCAATACATGGGATTGCATGAAACTGAAGAGCTTCTGTTCAGCAAAGGAAACTATCAAGAACCTCAATCGAGAGCCAACAGAATGGGAGAAGATTTTTGCCACCTACCCCTCCGATAGAGGACTAATATCTAGAATATACAGAGAACTCAAGAAACTCAACACTAAGAAAACAAAGCATCCAATAACAAAATGGGCAAATGAACTAAATAGACACTTCACAAAAGAAGAAATTCAAATGGCCAATAAATGCATGAAAAAATGCTCAACATCACTGGCAATCAGAGAGATGCAAATCAAAACTACCCTGAGATTTCACCTAACTCCAACTAGAATGGCAATCATTCAAAACACAAACAACAACAGATGCTGGCGAGGATGTGGAGAAGTGGGAACTCTAAGACATTGTTGGTGGGATTGCAAATTAGTGCAACCACTTTGGAAAACAGTATGGAGAATCCTCAGAAGAATGGGAACACACCTACCATTTGATCCAGCAATACCACTGTTGGGTATCTACCCAAAAGAAAAGAAACCAAACTACCAAACTAATGCATGTGTATCTATGTTCATAGCTGCACAATTCACCATAGCCAAACTATGGAACCAGCCAAGATGTCCATCAACAGATGAATGGATTACAAAACTGTGGGATATGTACACAATGGAATTTTACTCAGCCATCAAAAAAAACTCAATTACATCATTTTCAGGGAAATGGATGGAACTGGAGGACATTATGCTAAGTGAGATTAGTCACAAAAAATAAGAAATCAGATGCTTTCCCTAATATGTGAGAGTTAGGGAGAAAAGAGGAGCAAACAAGATAACCTAAAGGAAGAGAAAGGAGGGGGAAGAGAAAAATCTCTAAAGCACACAATGTACTTAAACATATCGAAGTCAATCACTAAGCCAAGCAAGGAAGGGAGGGACGGGGAGGGAATGGGGTGGTATTTGGATAGGGGTTAAATCAGCGATGAGTACATGTTTGTAAACACAAGTTTTTTACCCCAATAAGTTGTATGAATATAATGCACCAATAATAAAAAAAATTACAGATCAAAAAAAAGATTATTTGATTCACTGGAAGATTTTTTAAGATTTTATTGAAGCATTGCAATGCAGCATGTTAAAAACATGCGTGGACACAGCTCTTTGTCTATTTCTTTTTACATCCCATCTTGACACCCCTCCTCCCCAAACGAATTAGTGAGATTGGTCCCCTTCACATATTGCCATGGTATTATTAAACGGTGTCCTCCTTCTTCCCCTTCCTAACTCTTACTCTTAACTCCCTTCAGCTGAGCTACAGGTCTTTCTCTGCAGTATTTAAATTCCCTTAGGTTCCATATTTTCTCTCTAGTTTCTACATATGAGAGAAAGAATTTGGTTCTTGACTTTCTGCAACTGACAAATTCACTTAGCGTAATAGTCTCCATTTTTCATCCATTTTTCCTGCAAATGACATAATTTTGATTTTCATGGCCATGTCAAATTCCATTGTGTGTATATACCGCAATTTCTTTATCCATGCATGTGTTGATGAAGAGCTGCGTTGGTTTCGTAATTTTGCTATTATAAATAATTCTGCTATAAACATGGATATGCACTCAATAGTAATGAAATATTTTTGTCAATGTCAGAATTATATCAGACAATATTTTTTGTATAATTTAAGCCAATTTTCTTTTGTTTCCAAATTGAAGATATTCCTTATTTTTTTGCTCTAATTCTATCCCCTCCCAACCACTCTAACTCCCCCCCGCCAAAAAAAAAAACCCATAGCTTTTGGATTGTGGTCTGTGTTAAAATATCCAAAGATTTTTATAAGCCCTTATTAGTTTAAGTTCATCAGTAATCAAAATTATTTTTTTGGAAATGAGAATCCAGGTAATCAGCAATAATTTTTTAATCTTAATGACTTTAACTACTCAGGAAAATCTAACTAAAAGCATAAATTAGCTCAGATAGTGCTTTTAAGATTCTTATTTTTTTTTTATTAAACATTGCAGATGACCATAAAAGGTTGTGTGATTTCATAGACTGCTGTCATTGAGGGCACAACTAAGAATATTCAAAATGCATGCTTTCACTGGCTGAGAGCTGACCTAGTTTTCACTTGGTTAAAAAGTGGGAGAATGAATCAACTGACAGCCTCTCTTCTGTGTTGTCAATCACCTGTTAGATCAATACTAATTGACTGAGAATACTTTGCAGTGGCTACAAAAGCAAAGAGGGTAATAAAATGTGAATGCCATTTTAATAATGTGAGAGATAGATAGTTAAAATTTAGAACAAATTTATTTGGTTTAAAAGGTGTGGCTTAGCTGGCATGGTGGCCCACGCTTGTGATGGCTGGTGACACCAGCATTTGGGAGGCTGAGACAGGAGGATCGTGGTTCACAAACAATCTCAGCTACTTAGTGAGGCCCTTTGCAACTCAGTGAGACCCTGTTTCAAAGTAAAGAATAAAAAAGTAGGGCTGGGGATGTCGCTCAGAGGTAGAATGCTCCTGGTTCCAGTACTCCAGTACTGAAAAAAAAAAAAAAGTATGTCTTATATTTATAAAAATAGAGACACTGACAGTTTTTAAGTAATTACTGCATTACATAGAATTTTTGGTTATCTTCACATTGACTAATAAACTGATTATTAATATTTATTTAAAAAGTCTGAGTCAAGACAGGCGTGGTGGCACATGCTTGTAATCCCAGCATTTGGGAGGCTGAGACCGGAGGATCGCGGTGTGTGGACAGCCTAAGCTACTTAGTGAGGCCCTCTGTAACTCAGTGAGACCCTGTTTCAAAATAAAGAATAAAAAATTGGGCAGGGGGAGTAGCTTGGAGGTTGAATGCCTCTGGGTTCCATCCCCAAAACCACAAAAAAAAAAGTCTGAGTCAGTATTTATGCTTTATGTGCAGGTTCATATATGCATACTTATTATGAGAATATAAAAACATGTATTCATACACTGGTACCTAGCTTAACATCTGACACCTAGTCGAAATTCAATATCCATTTACTGAATTAATACATAAATGCATATCATTGCTTGATATACAGAAAGCCAAGCTAAAATTCCCATTTTTTTTTGGTTCATAATAACTATAGGGAATAGCGGGCTTTGTTGTGGCATATTTATACATGCATATTACATACTTTTATCAATTTTATTTCCTATACCTCTCCTCCTCCCTTCCCCACTACCCCTTTACTCTACCCTATGGGTTTCCTTTCTATTTTTATGAGATCCTTTCTCTCCCCTTTATTTTCTTTCTAGTAAAGTTGACTTGATCCTAACCTTCTCACACATTGTTAAATAATTATGGTCCATTGGTAGCTGGGTATGGTGGCATACACTTATAATCCCAGTACTTGGTAGGCTGAGACAGGAGGATCACAGGTTCAAAGTCAGTCTGGAAAATTTAATGAGACCCTAAGCAACTAAGTGAGATCCTGTTTCCAAATAAAAAAATTTTTTAAAAGGTTCAGGTTATAGCTCAGAGGTAGAATACACCTGGGTTTAATTCCTAGCAACACACACACACATACACACACACACACACACACATTAATAATAATAATAATTAATTATTATTATTATTATTATGGTCCATTATAGCATCAAGGTAGATTATAGTGATTTCTCATTGTAATAATTAATTTAATTAAATGGCATTAAATGTTTCTTTTTTTTGAAGAACCAACATTAAATGGCATTCTATATGTTTTAAAAAATGCAATCTCTTCTTCCTGACTTTATAACAAATGTGAAAATTCCAGCGAATCCACTTGCCTTACTGTTAATTTAGATAATATAATGTGTAGTCCATGCATATTAATTTCAAAGACCAGTTCCCTAAAAATCAATAAGAATATCATTTTCAATGCTATTTAATTTACGTGATGTGCTATCCAACTATTCTACAGTTGTGTTTTGTTTTTATTCAATAGATTGAATACTGTGTTCTGTTTTCAACAGATGTGACTTTGAGTGCACTGGAGAACAATTTATGTATTTGGCTTAGAATTTTAAATGAACATACCCTCTAATGATTTGCCCCGTATAAGCAGTCACTTAAAAAAGTGTTACTGAAAGCAAGAAGATTTACTTAAAGGATCAGTTACATTTAAAATGATGAAATCAATAACAATATTTTCTCTGTGATTCTTTCTCTCTGATAAGCAAAATCTTTGCTTAAAAGCCACATTAAAATTTAATCACAATCTGTGTGCTTTAGCAATTGATAATTTCTGGACAGCTGTCTTCTGCTTTGTTTAAGTCTTGTATTCCTTCTGTTTAAGTTATGCCTTTTTAATAGCTGGATTAAATGACTTGGTTTTAAAATATAGTTAGAATCTGATCATATTTTATCATCTTCTAATTCTGGCTTCTGGCTTTATTTTTCTTTGCAACATTGTTAAAATCAGAGTGAAAACATCATGGGTGGTGAAACTATTGGGGATTTATATTAGTTCTATAAATTCTGTTTTGACCTCAAATTTTTTACATTTTTATGAATACGTAATAATTGGCACAAGTGATCTTCAAACGAATTCTTTGGAAATTTAGACTAAACAAGACTCTTCTCTAACTCACTATTGTTTACCTGAGACCCGGTATTATTGTTTGCTGTATGTTGACTAATAAAGAGATTTTCTTACCCATTTTTTTAAAAGAAACTATTAACTTAGCTTTAAGAGCCATCCCAGCTATGGCAACTGAATGTGTTTAACACCTTATATGTGAAGTGGCAGGTGATCACTCAGTACTTCACCATTTAGCTCAGATTATGGAACAGCCAGTTCAGCCATTATTGCTGTTCCCTAGTTCCTCTCTCCCTGTGTTTAAAAGGAGAAGTATAAAGAGAGATTATCTGTCAGAGTATCTCCTCTGACGACATTCCTATTCTCTAATCACCTAACATGACTACCCAGACATAGGGTGACAATGTCGTATTTATTGTAGGATGATTATTCAAAAGAGTCAATATATTCGGGGTTTGGCTATGCGTTTAAGTTCTGAAGACTTAAGTAGCTGACATAGCGGTCGTATTATATTGCCTTGTGGTAAAATATTTTTATTATGTTATTTTAATGCACTCAACTAAATCAATAATGTTAACTGCATTTTTCAGCATTAGTACTAATAAAATTTGTACCTATTCAATGGCATAATTTATGTGCTGGTATTTACTTATATCTTTGCATCAGATGCTAATTAATTAAATACTTCTGCTGAAACTAATAAATAAGTAATAATTAGATAAACACATTGCAAAAACATAATTTGAAAGAAGCAGATTGAAGTGGCTTGGGAATATAAGTAGCCATATAGTATGTCAATTAAGAGAAAAACTGAAATATTCTAAATATGTCCACAATATGTCCAAATATGTCTGCAATATGTCCAAATATATGCACAATATTGCAAAATTTAAAATAGTGCATATTTTAACATATATAGAATATGTAACATGGACCTTTAGGGTGGTTATCTAAAAAGTTTCAAATTATTGGTAATGTCATTTCAAAGGTATAATTTATATGAGATTTAATCAAGTCAAAATATGTTCATTACATAACATAATTTTTGATATGTATAAATTATAAAAGACAGGTACATTATTTAGCTAGAAGTGGGCACTTGATTTTCTGAAATAAGACTGCTTTTTTTGAAAGTGGAGGGTATTGGAATAATCATGTCTTAAAATGATGTGGCAAAGCCCTATGGATAATGTGTCACGTTTTTTAACACTGAAGATACATCATAAAGAAATTTAAGGATGTGTGTTAGGAAGCATGCAGTAAATAAAGTTTCATTTCCCTTGAAAGTATAATCTCCATATTACTAATGTCAGGGTTGTTTTTATCTTTATTTTCTCATCATAATCATTTTTTTAATGTTCTATATTCCAGTCTGTTATGTTTAAATGTTCAGGAACTCAAACTGCTTTTATAAAATAACCCTAGAAAACTATAAAAAATCACAGATTCTTCCAGGGAATTAATCTGAAATAAAATCATTTTAACACACTTTTCTTCTCCCAGTAATTTTAAAATCCATTTTTTAAGATCAGATTTTGACACTATCCTTTTTTTTCACACTATGATGTGACTCCTCCTATTATTAAACTTTATGGTTTGAAAGTCTTTCTTATTTTACTGCCTCTAACATATTAGGTTACTTTTTAAAGAAAGGTGAACATATTAGCATTATATAAAATGTTAAAGTGACAAAGAGTTAAACTAAGAATTTCAGATGAATACTCTAGCAGTTTGCCATTCTGACAGCAAAAGCCAAGCTAGTGCTTAAAAAAAATGCAAGTTTGAAAAATGCAAATGGTGTTATCCAAATATGCAGCCATATGTCCATAATACACACATTTTTGGGGAAAATTTTTGTAAAGATTTCTATCACAGAATTGTATCTCAAAATGGTGGGAGTCTTGTTTTTTTATATTGTGTTACCATGAAGATGCAAAGATATTAAAATTATGTTTTAAAATCTTCTATATCTTGTAGTGGAAAAATACATTATTTTTAGACTTTCACGGAAATTTGGCTCTCTGTTTTAATGATCCATCTTGAGGAGGTGCTCTACTACATTTACAATATAGTTAGCAATATTGTCCAAAACATCCAGATTTTAGTCACCAAATTTTCTATTCAGACAAGGAAAGTTTAAGACATTGTCTCTTCAAACAAGTTAACGGTTCTTGGAACTCAATGTCTATTACTAAGGGAAAAAAATATATAATTAGCTTCAGTACTATTAAGCTGTGAAATTTGGATAACCTTTAAGCAACTTTGCTCTGTTGATCACAGTGTCAATAACAATAGGCAAGCACAAGCCAACTGAGAGCGGTGAAACCTCCAACAGGAAAATATCAATTAATCTTTTTCAATAGAGTTGAAGTATGGGTAATCCTCTCATTAAATAGTTTGAACC
Source organism: Muscardinus avellanarius (assembly GCF_963383645.1). Classification (NCBI taxonomy): domain Eukaryota; kingdom Metazoa; phylum Chordata; class Mammalia; order Rodentia; family Gliridae; genus Muscardinus; species Muscardinus avellanarius. The sequence continues at coordinate 35,095,895 of NC_137798.1, forward strand.
TTTTTCCAAGTAAACAAAGGAGGGATAATGAGTGATGTAGTCTGACTTGTTTACATGGAGAATCTTCAAGAGGCTTAGACATAACCTCTCAAGACAGAGGTCTCCTTAGCCACTGGTCACTAATTACCCTCTTTTAAAGGTATTTGTGTAAGGAAAGGGACTATGTTTTTAGACTTAACCTGAGAATACCATTTAAAGTGCTAATATTTTATTCATAAGCCAATATAGTAAGCGGTGTTAAAAATCTTTGAGATCCTCACCAATCCCCCTACCTTCATGACATACAGAAAAATTACTACCAATATACAGCTAAATAGATGTTCTTTTTCTTGCGCTTTCTGTTGAAAAATCTACTTCTATTTTAAGAAATAATGCATGTCTAACTGGGAGAGATAAGGTCTAAGTATTGATTGAACTATTTCAGCACCCTGAGACCTCCAATTGCTGTGAAAAGTCTGGGTTGGAAGACAGAAGAGAGGACTGGATTTAACATCTGTTGTGTCATCTGCCAACAAGTTTGCCCTTGATATTTAAGCAATATGAAAGTAAATACATTCTTTAGTCCACTTGTCACAATGCAAGTGTCATGTGAAAATCACTTGATGCTTTTGAATTTCTGTATGATGCCAGCACCAGGAGTCATAAGTTATAGATATTTGCAACTTACCAGTTATGTCTACAGTGGACCTAGGCTCAAGACTCTTATGCTTATTCCTAGTACCAGTGTCTCAGTGAGCTAACCTGTGATTGAATACTTATCAATAGAATTGCTATAAAGAACTGTATTCTCTGCAATAGCACTGTTGTCCTTTCCAAAGCATTGCCTGCACAAAAGATTAGAATTACCCAACTCACCACAGAAATTCCCCATAAGAGGTGGTCAAAATTATGTACAAGCAACAAGCAAGACCAAACCCTTGAACAATTCTAAGTCTAGGAAGATAGTTTCTGTTGTTTGGGGAGTTATTTGTTTGTTTTTTTGCTGCCAAGTCATTTTCAGCAATTCACATGTACACTGCTGTTTCTCTCTGGATTCTTCTCTGTGGATTAAAACACAAGAATAGAAAAAGCTACGTGCAGAATTCAGCACAAAGGGAAGTTTCCCATTTTTCATGTGTCTAATCTGTGGCTGCTGCTTTCTTTATACCTTAAAACATTACAAATGGTGAAGTAAAATTTTATTATTTACTATACTGAATAATTAAGTCATGAGTAAAAGCAATTTACATATGCATTGATTCTTAGACATGTATGGTATTCTTAAAGATCCAACTTAGAGAGACAAATTCAGAAGAAAACTGATAGAAGACTATGGCTTTATCAATTATGTCTAGTATTTTAGATACTTCACCTTTGAAACACTGGATTTTAACATCAGGAACTTGTTTCTCTTCTACTTAAATGTTTTATATGGCATAGAAAGGTTAAAAAGTAAATATGTTTAAAGTTTAAATATAGCTAATTATGTGATAGTAGACAAGTTGCTTAATTATAGTTTCCTTATGTATTAATTTAGAGATTTTATTCAAACATCTCTAAGAATGCTTTAAGCTCTATGATTCTATGAATACCCTGTAAGTATTAAGATGTGTGAATATTAGTATCACTTATTCTTATTTAACATGTCCCAATAATTTATTTATAGTCTATTGACAGAGTGCTTCTATGATTTTAACAAACTTTAGAAAAATAAATACATGTGTGTATGTACAGATCTAATTAACATTGTATGAATAAATGAATGTCATACTTTTAGGATTAATAATCACTTTGAGATAAAGTAGAGTTGCTTTTAATAAAACACACACAGTAGATGCTTTGCCCTTGTAGCAAGGTGGTTGTAGTTAAGATGAGAATGAATTCTTTGTCGTGACACAAAAGCTCGTCGTGCGTAGGAAACCTTAGTCAAAGTTTACTTCTGTTATGCTTTGTGTGGTTGATGAAATTCCACAGCATCTAAACAGAAAAAACATCATACTTATTAAAATCACACACAAAATATCCTCCTGCCCTTATGCTTGTTTATTTTTCCAAGTTTCTGTTTGTTAGGAATTGTCTATTATTGGAAAATTAATTTAGAGATGTATTTACACCTACACAGTCACCCATTTGATTTGCAGATAGTGTGGAATAGCTCACTGTTGGCTAAATGAGAGGTGTGTTGGCCAATTAGCATATACTTGGGTCTAGTTGATTTGCATATTTCTGTATCTATTACTAGAAGCCACTTTCTGTGCCACTCAAAACTTCTTTATTTGGTGAGGTTTTATGTTAGAGTGATTATTGTAATTAAGACACACTATTATATAACAAATATTAGTTAAGCTCACTCTTTTCAAATTCCATTTTCTCTTAGTTATTTGTGTTTCTTAAGAACTGTTATATCTGACATTAAAGGGTATCAGGAACTTTGCCTATCTTCTTTTTTTGTATATATTACAGAATGATAATTATACAATAGAAAATGCATTCATTCAGTATAGTTGTCTGATAGTTGAAAAATGATGAATTTTAAACGTGTATTTTTCACTCTCTCAGGTTAGGAGGTTTTGTAATTGTTAATATGACCTGACAACTAAATAGAGGTGATCTTATCACCTTCCAATTTATATTATCCATAATGCAAAAATCCACAGCTTTACGATCCTCAAAAGATTCTTACTGCTTGCCAAGTATACCCCCCAATACTCCTAAATACAATATTTTTATCTCAGACTCATGTCATATGACATAAAATCTTAAAAATTTGCCTATCTTTGATGCTTAAGCTATTATTTCTCAGAATAGAAAAACTATACTTCATGTGCCATTTATTAATAGGTCAGATATTATTAGAAAAAGAGAGTTCGGTACATTTTCCAAAATACGGCAAGAGAGCATCAAAACAGCAGAAAACTGCTCATTGATCTGAATAATATTATGAGAAATTGCTCCCCATTCTCACCCCCCCGACACACACACAAACTACAGCTCAACCTACCACCAACCTGAGCTGCCAGAGAGGCAGCGAGGCTGCCGCAGTGCCATGGAGAAAGGGTGGAGAGCTGGTCTGTGCCCAGAAACAAGCTCATTAGCTACTTCAAGAGCATTAGCAGAAGCAAAAATCAGTGCTCTGATTTTTCAATCAGTCTGCTAGACTGCACTGAAAGACCTGAGCTGATATTTGACAATTCTTTTAGCATTATTATTTAAAGAAGGGAGGAGAGAACTCCGTGATGGACCACACTTAGAAAAAGCCTCCCTCTTCAGGTCCTTAACTCTCCCTGCCTGTTTCAAATCGAAGAAAGAATAAATTCATAGTCTCGGGCCCTGCTCTCCTTGCTTTGAGTGAGGGGGAATGAAACACTTCAAGTACGCAGAGAAAGAAAAGTCGCAAATGAATCACCGAGAGGAATAAATTCAGTGCTCTCAACAAAACTTTCTGTGACTCATCAGTTCTTTTTTTCTCCTCCATAATATGCCCTGCTAAAGTCACTGCCTTAGTCACCCATTCGAGGGGGAACTGCATTTGAGCTCATTTCTAAAAATGAAGTCACAAAATTTCCCTGAGTGAAAAAGGATGAACCATATTAACTCAGTTTGCATACATCCCAAATAAGGCAGGGAAGAACCTGACTTGTAACTGTCAGCATCACTAGAATTCAGATATAGAAATAATTTCTAAGCTTGTGTTTCTGTCTAATTTGTTGGTAAACTAACTGTTGTCTTCAGTTCTGAATTTTCTAAAGGATTGAAATTTTCCTTTCAAATACATTTTTTAAGGATCTGATTTAACAGTGTGACAATATAGAAAGGGAAGTCAAGAAATATAGAAATCAGTGTGTTTATATTTATAGAAGCCATACCTTCTCCCCATACCACATAAGGATATCTGTGTCTTTTGAAATTACAAGAACATTTACATTAGTCACTGAGGCCACATAGCATACATCAATTTCCTTTAATTCAAGGTAAGATGTATAAACCTTGTTTCCTGAAATATAAAATCCTCTACCTATATGTTTATGGGTATGTATGTGAATGTATAGGTACATATACATGTATTTCTATATGTATATGTGTGTGATTTTTTTAATTGTAAGAAGAGCAAAGTTAAATAATAAAAAAAAACACCTTGTGAGCACTCAGAACTTTAGCCTGTCTTTCCATGCCTAGATTCTATTAAGACCCAGTGCAAGACTTAAAGATCAGGTAAAATAATGATTAGTATACAGTGTAATTGATTTTTAAATCATAGAGACTTTTCCTTCATGTATCATTCCTAAAATCTAGGTCTATTTGGGACTCTGGTAAAACTAAAATTATTTATTACAAGAAAGTTTTCAGACACTAAAGTCATGACCAAAAACTATTCATGACTTTGTAGGCAAAATATACTGAATAGAAATAAATCATATCTTTCTCTGAATATAAATCTAGAAGTATTGTTGAGTAGATTTCATCTTTGACTGAAAATATGCAGTTTATTTTTATATGAAATGAATATCTTTTGACATCCCCTTTGAGAAGATAAAGCCTTCGAATGTGTAAATTGGTTGTTTTTGGCTTAATATTTGATATAGTCTGAGTCTAATGGGTTACACAGAGTAGTTCTCCACTGTTTAGGCTGGCTAAGACATTTTCAGCATGGAGGCCAGGGTCCTGGCGTGTTAGAAGTTAATTCTGAAATGTCCACTGCCACTTGAAGAAAGTTCAGTGGAGGCGACTTTGGGAACTCAGCCTCTGCAAAGGAAGATCCGGTCTGAGAGTTCAGAAAGTATTATCATTTTGACCTTTGGCACAGAGCAGGAAAAGGAGTAGCCCCAAGTACTTTCTTCTTCGTTTTCCTATCCATGTTTCTCAGTTCTTGACCTCTCTGTCTTCTTCTATACAAGAGAAATGACCTTATTTTATCTCTCTAATCCCCCAATAAGGGCACTGAACCTAACTTCTTGGGGTTAATTGTCTGATCCTCTCTTGCCATCTTCCTACTCAAATCTTTTGTGCTCTGGGAATTTCCATCCAATTGTTTTCTTGCTTGCCCATTAGTTGGACCCTAGTTTTGTAAACATCAGTCAAACAAAGATCACAATCTTTCAGATACTGATATATATGTATATATATATATATATATATATATATATATATTCAGAAATATAATATCACATACATGGCCTTTATTTTAATATTAACCTAAAATAGATTTACCATACGTTTTTTACAAAGCCCTCGAAAGAGTCCATTCAAAACCTGAGCCAAACAATTTTCAGGAAAGATATACTACTCATTAAATTCTGAACTTATTCTCTGGTCTGAGAGACTATTTTAAAAATATTGTAATCCCAGTATTTGAGAGGCTGAGATAGGAGGATCACGGGTTCATAGCCAGTCTCAGTTAGTTAGGCCCTCTGCAACTTAGTGAGACCCTGTTTCAAAATAAAGAGCAAAAAATAGTTTTGGGAGTATAGCTTGGAGGTAGATGCCTCTGGCTTCAATTCCCAGTATCACAAATAAATTCATAAAAATAAATAAATAAATAAAATACAATGACACATGCACACACATAGACAGAGTATTTTAAGTATATATAATTTACCTTGAAAGAGCTATTTACATAAGGATTTAAACTTAAAATATACCAAATTTTGCCGGGCGTGGTGGTGCACGCTTGTAATTCCCAAGCTTGGGAGGCTGAGACAGGAGGATCACACAGGTTGAAGCCAGCCATAGCTACTTAGTGAGACCCTGTTTCCAAGAGTATAGCCTGGAGGTAAAAAGCCCCTGGGTCCCACCCCCAGTACCATCAAAAAATAAATAAATGAAATGAAATGAAATAAAATCTACCAAATCTTAATTCCAATAAGTAGACATATTTTTAAAATGAAGATTTGATTTTACTTCAGTTGCATCAATTTCAATGGACTTTTTCTAAAGGCCTAAGATATTCAAATGCTCCTCAACACTACTGAGTTTCTTATCTATTTCTGATAGCTAAAAAAATGTAAAGCTTGGCGTGGTGGCACAGGCTTGTAATCCCAGCATTCGAAGGCTGAGACCGGAGGATCGCGGTTCATGGACAGCCTCAGCTACTTAGTGAGGCCCTCTGCAACTCAGTGAGACCCTATTTCAAAATAAAGGATAAAAAATAGGGCAGAGGGTGTAGCTCGGAAGTCAAATGCCTCTGGGTTCCATCCCCAGACCCACAAAAATAAATAAATAAATAAATAATGTAAAGTAAATAGATGAGACTTCACAGTTACTAGAGGAGGTGATCCTGACAGTTTCCAAGTGAGTTGCAATGTTCAAATTTACTCATTATAAAAGTCACGGGGTGATATTTAGCTTTACCTACAAACATAGGTTAAGCATCTGTCACCCTGCTTCTAATCAGCCTGCAGCCTTTTCTGTTCCATCCAGGGAATTACCTGCAACCAATTAAAGAGTCAGACTCTGTAGATCATTTCTTCCAGAAAGCAAATCCACGGAACTTTCAGCTTTAGGCCTAGACAAAGAGCAAGAACAAAGAGGAGGCGAACCACCAAGTATATCTATCATATATTTTGTATAAAGCTTGTTGGAAAATGCAATCTTTGAGTAAAATATTTCCACAGAGATTTATAGAGTACAAGTAACCCAAGTCAATGAATTGTAAAATGAAATGGATAACTGTTGTGTGTTGTCAATATAAAACATTAAGAACTCATAAGCTCTAAACATACATATCTGCAAAGTAGGCTTACACAATTAGGCATCATATTTAATAAAATGGTTTACTGCAAAATTGAATTTCTTTTCTTATAGAGTTTGTTTCCAGTACTAGAGATTGAACCAAAGGGTATTTTACCCCTGAGCTACACCTCTAGCCCTTTTTATTTTGAAATAGGGTTTCACTACATTGCTGAGGGTTTTGCTAAATTGCTGAGGCTGGCCTTGAACCTGTGATCCTTCTGTCTTAGTCTCTCAAGTACAGGTATTACAGGGGTGACTAATCACATGTAGCTTCTTATAGTTGTTTCTCTTTTTTGTGGTACTGGGGATGGAACCCAGGGGCATTCGACCTCCAAGCTACACCCCCAGCCCTATTTTTCATTCTTTATTTTGAAACAGGGTCTCACTGAGTTGCAGAGGGCCTCACTAAGTAGCTGAGGCTGTCCGCAAACCATGATCCTCCTGTCTTAGCCTCCCAAATCCTGGGATTACAAGCGTGCACCACCACACCTGGCGTTACAGTTGTTTTTAATGGGAAACTTTGAACTCCTTCTTAGCTCATACTATATATAAAGAGCAGTGGATGGGAAACTAACTCTAAGAAGAGATATCTTTAGTAAATATGACTAAGGGATTATGCCATTTCTAGGTCACAGAGTTTCTGTATTCCAATGATTCAGGCAAACATTTTTGCCAAAACAACTTGATATCAGGTTATTCTTTTGGGACTGAATTTTTTGAATGTCCGTTTTTTACAAGGGGAAAATGGTGTGAAAAATACATGAAGAACCACATTTTTATCTAATGAATCACATCCTAAAAAATGACAAGCAAGCATAGCAAGATATAATAAAGATTTCCTATAGTTAAAATTACTAGTTATTTGCATAATCCCAACATCCGTATGTTAAAACAATATGTACCCACATATTTTTTGTTTCAAAAAAAAGAACAGCAGGCAAAATAGCCGTACAGTTAAGATTTGTGGATCTGAAAGAAATTATATATGGTAGTCTATTTGTGGTGAACAAATCCAAAATTTACTTTGCTTTATTTAAAGTTTAAATACAAAACTACATTTTAGTTTATGCCAACTTTTGAATAAATGAATCCCAAGAGGTAAAGCTATTGGCTGAAAACAGAAAATATAATAACAGAAATCACATTTTGACATTGCTATTGCGCTTTTCGCCTTGAGAAAATAAATCCAAGGAAATTAATCTTAAAGTGATTTCTGTACTCAGGATTTTGCAAGTCCCAGTTGAATCCAGTTATCTTCCAGTAACTCAATGTATCATCAGAGTATTCACAGTCCTGTTGGCTGTCATATGGATAGCACTTGCTATCCATATGATAGCAAGGCCTCTGAAGTCTGCTGAATTATATGTATATGACTCTCTAAATGACAGCTAGTTGGTCAAAAATGCTAATGTAATTTTCATCAAGGCATGAATTCTACATCTTCATTGTCATGGGCTAGGCATGTCTAACCATCCTGTAGTTATGTGCCAGTCAAACAGAATATTGGTAATCTTGAAGTTTTAAGGGTTCTTTTAGAATTAAAATTTCTATTGGGTACAGGAAATACTGTTACAGCATTCCTGTTTATCAAACCTTTGTCTTAATATTTCTATCAGATGAGCAATTTCTAATTGTTAGATAAATGTCTATTGTCTACAATTTTAAATATTAATCCTGCCCCCACTCCTGTGCACTGGAATTGAACCCATGGCATTCTGCTTCTAAGGCATTCGCATCATTTTTATTTGTTTATTTTGAAAAAGCATCTTTCTGAGTTACCACGTGTTGACCACAGACTTGCGACCCTCCTGTCTAAGCCTCCCATGTACTGGGATTACAGGCATGTACCACCACATTTGGCTATTAAACTTATTTTTTCATGTTGCAAATGACATAAAATATAGGATCTTGCTTCCTAAGATTTTAGAGCTGGTGAGTAAAAATATACAAACACCATACTAAAGTTCCTATGCTAAAATATAATCTCATAATAACAGTAGAAGCACAAAAGAAGAAGGGAACAGTCTATCAGAGTAAAGCAGAGAAGGTCAGGAAAGCTCCAAGGACATAAAGTACTTGAATAAAATGTTAAGCAAAGCATAGCAAGTTATAAAATTATATTTACATTATTATCTCAATTACATATAGGAAAAATGAACAGAAAAAACAAAGACCAAAATATTAACATAGTGACTTTGCACACTAGAATGATGGGTAAATTTTACCTCTTTTACATAGTCAGAAGAGCATGTAATACTTTGACACTCAGGGAGAAAAAAGTCAAAACACCAACAAAATGTTTGGCACTAAAACACAGTGAGTCTACTAAAGGAAGAAGAGAGATTTTTTCTTAATCACCCCACTTCTATTTTAATTAGCTAGCTTCAGCAAGGAGAGCCTTTTCAGAAAGAAAGGAGAGGAAGAATACCAAATGTATCTAGCCTAGACATGAACATATTAATTCTACTACTACCTTCACAGCGGACAACATTCTGTGTCATCTTTGAGTGTTTATCAGCTTCCAAACTGTAGAATGCAAGCACGTGTAACTGTATTTGCATTAACACTCCTTATGAAATGAATTTGAAAGATTTTTCTGAGTTGTCCTGAAAAATAAAAAAAAAACCAGCCTCCCACAGCTGGCTCCTCTATTTTTGGCTTCTCCTATCCCTGTTTTCATGGCAGCTGAGAAATATTAATGTGAGAAAAGTATCTTTTATTTTAGTCTTTGAAAAATAACTCAACAAAAACCCCTGAAACTTCAGCAGCAGAAGGTAAGAGTTTCAGAATCATCCTGTGGAAGTGCATTAATGGACCAACCTATAAGAAAAAGAATGTTATGTAAAAGAATATCTTCTACTTACATATGACTCCCCAAAGCGTATGCTGTTTACATATAGTGCTTACCAAACATATTTCACCAAAAGTTAATATGTCCCCTAGGAATAATTACATAAAATAGGTGCGTAATCAATCTCATACACAGAAAAGCCACAGTGAAAAAAAATTTCTTTAATCCAGCACCATTCAACAGAAACGAATGATTAACAGATTTACTTAAAGATGGAAGAAATGTTGTTCAGCTGTTTTAAGAATCTATCCTCATGGTCTTTCTTATGAAACATGCATACATATAAAATTCAGTGCATTGTGACATTCATTTTGAAAAGAGTACCTGCCACATTTGATCCTGAAAATTTACTAAGAAAAAAATATATATATATATACAAAACTGTTGTCATAGATCTGAACTGCATTTGAAAGCATAATGACAAGTTACTTGAGTTTTATTGACTCAATCAGATCATATGGTGAGTCATTTCCAGACATATCGATAAACTCATTGATTCTTCTCATTCTTGTAGTCACTGGACTATAGAAAAAAGGATCAGTAGCCATTTGACCTTCATTGTGTATTAAACAAACACCAGATGGCAAGGATTCATTCAGGAAATCCATTCTTTCTTCTTCATAGCCATGTTCACACTGCTGCGTCCCACTGAGCCTTTATCTCTGTTTGTCATGGTGCCAGAGCTGCCTGCATAGCACCTTTCATGCATCACAGCTTTCAAATCTTGTCCCATTAGTTTCATTTTGTTTCCATCATAAATAATCTCCCACTTTCTCATACACTCTTTCATTATCTAATAATGGGCTAGGTCACCATACAAAGGAGCCAAGTATTAAAGGGTTAGTGGGTACAGCTTGTCCACTTGGTTTCTGGCCAGTGTGCAAATTATTTATTAAACAGATGAATTTATACAGCTTTTTAAAAAGGAGACTTAAGGAATACAAACACTCTTACTCTACTGACAAGTTTTCAGGAGCAGTAGACATATAAAAAATGAGGGCATTTGAATCTCAAATTGGAAATGTTAAAGCACTATACCATGAGCCTGAACCTAATTCAACCTAATTATTTCAAGAAACATACAAAAGCAAATACCCTGTACTCTGAAAAATTCCATCACTATTTCTTTCCTTGCCCATTCCCTAGACTCATTTGGATATCAGCCAGTCAGCTAGAAGTGTTGAAATGCTGGTGAGCATTAACAAGCCAAGTCACCCCATTCTAAGGGTGTTATCCTATGAGTACATTTCACAGAATCCAAGAAGAGAGAATCCCCCCCCCCCTTTGGACAATGTTGTATACAGAGAAAACGAGAAAGCTAGACTTCATGTAAGATTTATCACCAACATGGCAAAGTTTACTGCAAACAAGTAGTACACCCTGGGTCTCAGAAGAGTGGCCCTTCAGTAGCCACAGATAGATAAAAGTGTTGAACAAAGAAAGTAGGCTAGCCTCTAGAATCTGATCCTTTCCTTATGTCAGGAAGAGTTAGGAAGTTTAGAATGTAGTGTGTAAGATGCTGAGACTATGTCAGCACTAAGTTAAGTCATCCCAGCCCATTATTCCCACAGGCAGGCCAATTATCAGGGGATAATTAGACTGATAATGAGCATTCTGACTGGTCAAGAGGTTCCTCTGAGGCCACAGTCTCCCGTTTTCTTATAAGGCTGGACTTTGGGCCCTGAGTGGCATGTTATAAATGAAAACTTTTAAGAGGATGCAATATTTTTGAAAAAAAATCAATTTTCATTGATTGGAAAAAGTGTTGAATGCCAAATTTATTTTTAAATAAAGGAACAAGGATACAAACTATTCAGTCAAACACAATAGAGGTAATTCGACTATTTTGTTAGATTTTTGTAAAATATTTCTGTTATTAAAAGTATTTTAACTATGTTTAGAAAAATAGAAAAGAAAAAGATTCACTCATAAACTCATTCCTCTAATAGAGCCAATTATTCATTTGGAATTTGAAATATATATTTCATGCAAAGTCAGCTGTATCATTTAAAAGCAATTATTCTATGACTTACTGTTGTTATATGTTGATGATACACTCATTTTAAGTCCTGTGTATGACAACATATTAACTATACTAGTTTCTGCCCTCTTTTACCAGTTAGCGTCTACTCAATCTTTTTGAATTCAACTGATTTTTACTTCCTTCGAGAGATTTGATCTTGGCATCCCTAGTCTAAGTTATTATCATTGTACTCGTACACAGCACCTCTTCTTGCCCTAATCATGGTTAAGTCATTGTTTCATTAATGTCTGTCTCTTGCAGTCAGCAGTAATCTCCAGGACAGCAGCAATTCTTCTTTTGCTTTGTACTATATCACAGGAAAAACACCTGGCACATAATAAGGGCTCAATCAAATCAGTAATCATGGAGTGAATGAATAAACAAACAGGCATTTTCTGTAGCATTCTGGGTTGGTGATAGGTGAACAAATAAGAGAAAGTGGTTTGCACCCTGCCCTCTGAATGAGAACACATCTAGAAAGGATGGCAGTTGCACCTTACTCACATAGCTCTTTACATTTTTATGTCAACAAACTAGCTCTATCCTAGAATAAAATAACAGCTATAACACGAAGAAACTGCTTAGAGCTCCTGGTAGAAATTTTCAGTAATTTTTTACCTTCTATATTGTTTTCTGTTGAATGGAAGAAACATTTTCTCGTGGATTTCAGGATAGCATCTGGTTTCATAAAGAGCTATTCAGCTAGAAAAGTTATAAACCTGAAAAACAAATTAAAAACAACTCATCATACAACATCTTGCATCCACTGAGATCAAACTACATAATAAAAGAAATAATCAATCAAAAACAATCAATTGAGTCAACATGAACTTTAACTCACAAGCCTTGTCTCAAATGTCAGCTTAAGTTTCATTAATTAATTAATTTATTTATTTTCCAGTACTGAGGATGGAACCCAGGGGCATTCTACCTGTGAGGTACACCCCCAGCCCTATTTTTTATTCTTTATTTTGAAACAGGGTCTCACTAAGTTGCAGAGGGCTTCACTAAGTAGCTGAGGCTGTCAGGATCCTCCTGTCTCAGCCTCCCAAATGCTGGAGTTACAAGTGTGTGCCACCATGCCCAGCCTTTAATTTTCCTTTAAACTCTGCTGAATTTCTTCACAATGTGGGCAAAACTCATTTTGTGTTTCAATTTTTACTATGACCTGAAATCTATTAGTTTATCATATAGGCAATTTATTTGCTGAGACCTAATAATCTTCTACTCTCTTGTTATAATATAAATTACAAACCTAATTGTAAATCTACATAAAAATAATGTGCATCTTTTCTTACCTATTTTGTAGCTTTAGGTTTCATGCCAATGTATGCTTAAAAATTCTGAAAAATAAAATAATTTTGTTGACTTCTTAGCTGACATATTATTTATACAAATCAACCACAACATTTCAATTTAATAAGTTAATAACATTTTTTGGAAAAGTTTTAATTTCACAGAGATATTGAACAGAAAGTAGAGAGAGCTCTCCTATATCCTTGTTCACATATGCACAACAGCTCCCACTGCCAACCTCCCACACCAGAGTAATACATTTGTTAACAATCAATGAACCTAATTGGCACATTATTGTCATCCAAAGTCCAGAGTTCACATTTGAGGTCACTCTTGCCATTGTGCATTCAGTTGGCATATAATGACATATATACACCATCATAGTACCATACAGAATAGTTTCATTGCTGGAAAGATCCTGTTCTCTAGGTATTCATGAATCTCTCACCCACTAGTCACTGGTGACCATTAACTTTTTTTTTTTTTTTACTGTTTCCATGGCTTTTCCTCCTTTTTTTCTTTTTTATTAATTTTTATTGGTGCATTGTAGTCATAGATCTTAATGGGGTACAAGATGTTGATGATATACATGCAAACGTCACACAATGTCATATATACAAACATATTACCAAATAACAGAAGCAGCTAGCCATATGACCTACTCCAGTACATAGCTTTGTTTACTTAGTGATATGCATTTGGTTTGTCCATGATTTTTCATGAGTTGAGAACTTCCTTGCTTGTAGTACTGAGCAATATCTTATTGTCTGGAGGTAATTGTTTATAGTTTACCTGCTGAAAAACATATTGGTTGTTTCCAAGTCTTGGCAATTATGAATAAGTAAAACCGTTATAAATGTGTGCATGTTGTATGTGAATATATAGTTTAATTCATTGAATAAATATCAAGGAGCAAAATTAATAAATTTTATAAGAGTGAGAAATCTCCAAACTGTCTTCCAAAATACCATCTTTCAGTCTTCTCAGCAATGAATGAGTGTTTCTTTTTTTTTGGGGGGTGGGGTTTATACTCTCGCTACCCTGTGGTATCATCACTATCTTAAGTTTTGACCAAATAGGTATGTAATAGTATCTCATTATTATTCTAATTTGTAATTCTTGGTAACATATTTACATATAGTTCTTTTCCATCTGTACATCTTTGATCAGAGTTTGTTCAGGTTTTTGTCAATATTTTATTTGGGTTGTTTATTTTCTCATTCTTGATTTTTTTTTTTTTGAGTTCTTAGTTAATTTTGGCTGATAGTGATTTATCAGATATGGATATATCTTTTTGTACTTTTTCCAATATTTAGTTTTTTCTCTAATTCTCTTTACATCATCTTCCCAGAGCACAAATTTTTATTTTAGTAGACAACTTATTAATTACTCTTTTATGCATCATGCCTTTTGTGTTGTATCTAAAAAGTCACAGTTACATCCTAAGTTATCTAGGTTTTCTCCTGTTTTCTAGTTTTGTAGTTTTGCATTTTTGTCTTTAAACAATTTTGAGTTAATTTTTATAAAGGATGTAAGTTCTATGTCTAGATTCATTTTTTTAATGTGGATATTCAGTTGTTCCACTACCATTTGTTGAAAATACTATATTTCCTTGATTGTATTGCCTTTGTCTCTTTGTTAATGATCAGTTGACCATCTCAATGAGGGTCTATTTCTCAGGTTTATATTCTCTTTCACTGATTTTTCTATTTTTCATCAATATCACACTGTTTATTTTATTTCCTGTAAATTTAAATGCATTTTAACCGATATATAAAAATTGTAAATATTAATGGATGTCATGTGAAGTTAAATGCACAAGTATTTTGCACAATGTTTAAATCAGGTTAAATATATCCTTCTTCTCAAACATTTACTAATGATGACAAAAATATTCAAATTTCTTTCCTTTATCTTTTTGAAACACACAGGACATTATCAATTTTAGAGTCACTGTATAGCACTTAATTACTGTAGCTTAATGATAAGCCTTGTGCATTTGGGTAGTGTTAGTTTTCTGATTTTGTTCTTTTAATAGCAAGTTGGTTATTTTGAGACTTTTGCTTGTCCACATGTATGAAATTTATGATGATAAGTATGTAAATATAAAAACTTACTATGATTTTTTATTGGGATTAATCTATAGATCAGTTGGGATGAACTGACATGTTGACAAGCCTTCCCATTCATGACCATGGAATATCTCTTCTTTAAATTAGTAATTTGTATTTTTCACCAGTATTTTGTAGTATTTCTCATATAGACAATGTACAAATTTTGTTAGATTTATATCTAAGTATCTCATTGTTTTAATGTTAATGTGACAATATGTTTTAAGTCCCCATTTCCACTTTTTATTGCATAAGAGAAAATTTGATTTGATATGCTAAACTCAGATCCTGAAACTAATTGCTAATTAGTTTTAAATTTTTGACAATTATTTGGGATTTTTTTTACATAGGCAATCATGCCTTTTGCAATCAAAAACAGTTTTATTTATTCTGCTGGTTGTATATTGTGTATTTCCTTTTGTTGTTTAAATACATTAGTTAGGATGTTCGGTACAACACTGAAAAGCAGTGATAAAAGAAGACATCTGTGCCCTGTCTTTGATCTTTTTGGAAAGCTTTGTGAAACTTAAAGTATGAGGTAGCTGTAGAGTTTTTTAAGATGTTGTTCACCAAGTTGAGGAAGTACCCCTCTATTTCTACTTTGCTGAGAGCTCTTATCATTAATGGATGTTGGATTTTATTAGATGCCTTGTTGACATCTATAGATATGATTATGTTGTTTTTCTTCTGTACTTTGTTGATGTAATGATACATTTCTTAATTTTAAATGTTGAACTACCTTTGCATAAATGGGATGTATCCCATGTGGTCATGATGTACAATTATTTTTCTAAATTATTAGGTTTGAGTTCTAATATTTTTGCATCTATGCCCATGAGAAACATTAGACTGTAGTTTTCTTTACTTGTAATGCCTTTGTCTAGTTTTATTAGTATGCATTTTGCCTCATAGAATTTATTAGAAAATATACCCTATCCCTCTATCTTTTGGAACAGATTGTATAGAATTGCCATAACTTCTTCCTTCCAGTACCCAACTGAATTGGGTACTTACTGTTTGGTAGGGATATTAATTTGGAAATCAATTTGTTTAGTAGAATCAGTAGTATCCAGATTATCTAGTTCTTGTGATTTTTTGGCAGAATTTGTTCTGTTTCAAATTTGTGACTATACAGTTGCCTTTTAGTATAGTTTGGTATTCATTCTTTTAAATTTATTTTTATTGGTGCATTGTAATCATATATCACAAGACTTGAGAGGATATACAAGCACACATCATCCAATTAGCCCTCATCCAGTCCCTATCCCATTCCCTCCCACCTCCCTCGATCCCATGCTTGTTTGGTGATTAACTTTGATACATTTGTTTATGTACCTCCTGCATTTTAAAGAGGATCCATCCTCCCCTATTCCATATCCTCGGACTGGTTACCTTAATTGCTTCACTATAGGGCCCTTTCTATAACTCGACCTCTTCCTGATGCCCCTTTCCTCCTAGTTATTGCTGATTAGGGGAAGCATCTGGTTTTTATTTTCTGCAATATTTCTCTGTCCATGCCATGTTGCAAGTACCGATCCCACTCTTGATGGCCCCAGTAGTGGCCTGGCTACTCGGTGGACTGATCCAGACCTCGCTGGCTCAAGCAGCAGCCTTGCCTCATGGGAGACACCGATTCTGGCCTAGCTGGCCCCCACACCAGCCTAAATCCTCAATTGGCTCTGATCCAGGACTCGGTGTCCCCAGCACTGGCCTAGCCTCAAGGCAGGCTCCGTCCCAGCCTCTCTGACCCTGGCACCAACCTAACCCCTTGACAGACTCCTCTCCTGGCCTCGGAGGCCCCATACCGGCCTTGTCTCATGGCAGGTTCTGATCCCGGCCTCACTAGCCCTGTCACCGGCTCATCCCCTCGGCAGGCTCCGATCATGGCCTCTGAGGCCCCATACCGGCCTTGCCTCATGGCAGGCTCCAATGCCGGCCTTGCTGGCCTCAGCACCTGCCTAACTCCTCGGCAGGCTCCGATCCTGGCCTCAGAGGCCCCAGCACTGGCCTTGCCTCACAGCAGGCTCCGATTCCAGTCTCGGAGCCCCCAGTAGAGGCCTTGCCTCGTGGCAGGCTCCGATCCTGGCCTGGCTGGCCCCGGCACTGGCCTAACCCCTTGGCAGGCTCCAATCCCGGCCTCGGAGGCCCCAGCACTGGCCTTGCCTCACGGCAGGCTCTGATCCCAGCCTCGCTGGCCGCGGCACTGGCCTAACCCCTCGGCAGGCTCCGATCCCGGCCTCGGAGGCCCCAGGACCGGCCTTGTCTCAAGGTAGGCTTCAATCCCGGCCTCACTGGCCTCAGCACCGGCGTAACCCCTGGACAGGTTCTGACCCTGGCCTCGGAGGCTCCAGCACCAGCCTTGCTTCATGGCAGGCTCCAATTCCAGCTTTGCTGTCTACGTCACAGGCCTCACCCCTCAGCAGGCTCCAATCCGAGAACCCTCTTCACCCAGCCATTTGTCCCATGTTCTCGAGGGTGCGTGGTGGTAGCATTTTGCCTCTGGGGTTATTACTTCAAAGGTTCCAGGTGTAATGCATCAGATCTCTGCCTCCCCTGAGTACTGGTCACTGCCATTGCCACTGCCTCCACCATTTCAAATCCTCTTTTTCCACTCTGAATGTTGTCCAGTGTTCCTAAGCATGCGCGACGGTAGCATTCGACGTTTGGTGTAATTTCTCCAAAAATCAGGTTGGTAGGATCCGATTTCTGCTTCTCCTGAATACAAGTCTCCACCGCTATCATGGAGACCACTTCCAACACCGCCTTTCTCCTAGGTCTCTGCTAAACTCTCTCCTTACAGGTGATGTCCAAGATTCTTAAGAATGTAGAGAAGAAGCAGTCCTCCTTCGCGGGGAATTTTTACAAAAGTTCCAGTTCATTTGGATAAGTTTTGTCTGCATCTTCAGTATCCTGGCATCCGCTCCAGCCTTCTTGACCCCTCTCCAATATTTTTATTTTTTCTTTTTCCTTTTTTTTTTTTTAAATAAGAGAAGACGGTATGTGTGGTTTGAGGAGGTTGTGGAATCAGGCACTCAGTAACACTGTGACCCAGGCCCAGTTTCCCCAGGGGTCTAGTGTGCTCTGCACAACTCCTCCTGGGGCTCAGGTCTGGGCCCCGGCTCTTCCAGCGTTCTGGTGTGCCCTGCCTGTCCCCCGCCCAGGACCCAGGGCCTTGTGATAGGCCCAGGTTTCTCCAGGGGTCTGGTGTGCTCTGCGTGATCCTGCCCGGGGCCCAGGGTCCTGCAACCGGCCCTGTTTACTCAGGGGAGTCCGGTGTGCCCCACCTGACCCCCACCCGGGGCCCAGGGCCTTGTGACCTGGCCCAGTTTCTCCAGGGGTCTGGCGTGCGAGGTCCGGCCCGAGACCCAGAGTCCTGTAACCCGGGACCCTGCTCTTCCAGGGGTCCAGCGTGCCCTTCCTGAACCCCGCCCAGGAGCCAGGGCCTTGAGACCAGCCCGGTTTCTCCAGGGGTCTGGCGTGCTCCGCGTGGTCTGGCCTGGGGCCCCATTATTCATTTATCTGCAGTATGTCCTCTTGCTTCTGGCATTGGGATTTTATGTCTTTTTCTTCTTTTTTGCTTACTGACTTATCAATTTTATTGATCGTTTCACATAAACACTGTTTATTTCATCAATTTTCACCATTAAATTTTCTAATTTCATTGATTTTTTTTTTTAGGTCTAGGGATGGAACCCAGATGCATTTGACCTTCAAGCTACATCCCCTGGTCTATTTTTTTATTCTTTATTTTGAAACAGGGTCTCAGTAAGTTGCAGAGAGCCTCACTACGTAGCTGAGGCTGTCCGCGAATGGTGATCCTCCAGTCTCAGCCTTCCAAATGCTGGGATTACAAGCGTGTGCCACCACGCCCGGCTTTCATTGATTTTTTTGCTCTAGTTTTTATTTCTTTTCTTCTGCTAACATCGGATTTAATTTGGACTTCTTTCTCTAGTTTTCTAAGATGGAATCTGAGAAAGATGGAAGCTTATATGCTCAATGACAAAATACCCAGAATTCCCCTTGAATGAAAATTCTAACCATCTAGCATCTTACAATCAGAAGGCATTCCCTCTAACTCTAGCCACACCTGCTCGTTTCTCATTAGCCTTTTCCATTTCTCTTTATTTTTCTCAGCAGCACTCATCATGATGTGAGATTTCACACACACACACACACACACACACACACACACACACACACACACAACGCACACAGAGGCACATGCACATACACCGAATTTGTCTGCCCCCTTCACTGGAATGAATGTAAACTCTATAAAAAATTGTATCTCTTTGATTCACCATCATGTCCAGAGCCTGGGATAGTGCCTGTCAATAATAGGTTTGCATACAATTCCTTTAAAAATATTTTTGGTACTGGGATTAAACCCAGGGGCATTTTATCACTGTGTTATATGCCCAACCTTTTTTATTTTTTATTTTGAAAAAGGATCTTGCTAACTTGCTGAGGCCATGCATATATTTCTTGAATAAATGACTCATTCACAAGTGAAAGGATTTTCAATCAAACTGACTCTATGTCTAGGATGTCAATCAGTTTGGATAGTTTTAAGACTCAACTGACTTATTTTATTTGACTAGCAAATGCAGTCAGTCAAAATGTCACTATATGGATATAATTTATATGATACTTTATCACTGACACAATTATATGTAAATTTATTTGCATTTGACAAAAATATATATCCAATAATACATTATGCTCAAACTCTGAAACACAGTTTGAGGCACAGTTATCTATAGGAGGTTCAGTAATCTTTCAAATATTATATTAATATAAAACTCATATATTTTAAAAAAACATTTTACTATAATAAATTGTTTGAAGTACTAGGGATTGAACCCAAGAATAGTCTACCTCTAAACTACACCCTGAAATTATTTTATTTTTTATTTGAAAACAGGGTCTCACTAAGTTGTGGAGGACCTCACTAAGTTGAGAGGCTGTCTGCAAACCTGTGATTCTCCTATCTGAGCCTCGCAAGGACTGGACTCATATTTACATCCATGAGCCACCATGCTTAGTCTAAAATAAAATAAAATTTTCCAAACTTCTATGATGAATGTGTACTGATCCTTTAATATAGGGATCTTTTAACATAGAGAAAATTTTATTTAAACAAATAATATTTAAGGATATTTAAGATAAAAATTGATTGCAGACTTAAACTCAAGTTAAAAAATGTTAGATAAAATGATCTATTTTACTATTTATATTAACAAATAGGGTACAGATATGGACATTTTTGTTACTTCTGTGCTGTTAAGTAATCTAAAAACAATTTTCTCCCCAATGTGAATGATTTTAGCTAATTTATATATTTTATTCACATATTAATTTTTAACATTAGCTATTCTTTGACTCTTTTTCTATTTATGTGAATCAAGTAAAATTTTTATTGACAAAGCTATTTTAAGAATATTTTCAGATTTACATAAAAAGTATTGAATGGTTCAAAACTTTCATAAACTATTCCATTGTCATTGGTATTCACTTCTTACATTTGTTATAATTAATGAACCAGTATTAAAATATTATTCTTAATTAAAATTTGTACTTCCAGTCTTTAGTTTTATTCAATGTCCTTTCTCTTTAGTTTCAGAATCCCATCCAAAATAAGTTTTCTTGTCTTATAACTTTACAGTTATCATTTCTCTTATTTTTAATGACCTTGGTTTGAGTATGGAGTAGGTATTTTGTAAATGAATCATAAAAAACTATACAGCTATTTTCTAAAATATACCATTTTGCATTCCTACAAATAATGAATGTAAGTTCCTATGACTCCACATTCTTAAAGCCATTTGATAATGTTAGTTTTTTGTTTCTTTTTTTGTTTTAGTCTTTCTTGTTATAACAGGTGTATAGTGATATTTCAGTATTGTTCTAATTTAGAATTTCCTAATGATATATTGTATTGGCCACTTTATCATTTTTAAGTTGTTTTTATTGGTGAATTGTAATTATACATGCTAGTGAGGTTTGAAGTGGTATGAATCTGAATGCCCATACTACTTGATATGTTTCCCTCCAAACCCAACCCCATTCCCTACACCATATATGTTAGTGAAATTGGCAGTGATACTTTCATATATAGACATGGCATTATCTAAACCATTTTCTTCATTAAGCTCATTTTTCCCCTCCCTAAAGCCTCCTCCCAAAATCCCCTTCTACTCTCTACTGGTTTCTTCATTTATTTGAGGTCCCTTTTGTTTTCTATTTTCTCTCTCACTTCAATGTATGAGTGAAAACCTATGTTCTGAGGCTGGCTGATATCACAGCATAAATTTCTCTAGTTCCATCCATTTTCCTGCAAATGACATAATTTTGTTCTTTTTTTTTTGATGAGTAAAAATCTATTGTGTGTATGCACCACATTTTCTTTATCCATTCATCTGTGGAAAAACACTTAGATTGGTCCATAATTTGACTATTGTGAATTATGCCTGCTATAAACATGGATGAACGTGTCATTATAGTATTCTGACTTTAATTCTTTTGGAAAACTACCAAGAGATCATATGGATGGATCATTTAAGTGTTCTTACCAAGTTATGACTAGTGGTTTCTTTTAGAGGAAGACAGTCAAGATTGTGACTTGACTTTTTGGTCTTTCTGGATCTGATAATGGCAGTTTCTCCCTGGAATCTCAGTTCTATAATGGGTCCAGTAAAAATAACTGATTTTCAGTTTTCTAAAAAAATGTTCTGGTAGTATGGATAGGAGTGACAACTTCCAAGACTTTCATGTGTGAGACGTTGTAAACTTTATTAACTTTGGCATCAAATTCACTGAGCTAAAGGATTCCCAAAGAGCTGGTAAAACATCACTTATGTGTGTGTGTGTGGAATGGTATTTATAGAAGAGATTAGCATTTGATTCAGTCAAGTGAATAAAGATTATCTGCCCTACTAATGTGGGTAGTCATCATTCAAAACTTAAAGTGAGAAACTGAAGAGAACAAAAAGAGAGAGGCATGAATTCACTCTTTCTCCTTAAGCTGGTACATCATCTTCTGCCCTTGAACATCAGAGCTTCTGGTTTTTGGGCCTTTGGAGTTGAAGCAAAAATAAAAAATTATATCATCAAGTCCTGTGGTTCACAACCATCCAGACTCAGACTGAATTACTGAGAACATACACACACAGAGAGAGAGAGAGAGAGAGAGAGAGAGAGAGAGAGAGAGAGAGAGAGAGAGAGAGAGAGAGAGAGAGAGAGAATATATATATATTCTTTGTTTTCTTCTTTTGGTTCTATTTTTTGGAGAACTCTGACTTCATATAAAGCTGAAATTAGAAGTCTGATTATCTTTCATTTTAAAAATCACTTAATTATGATGCATACTAAAATAGCCCATTTTTTTTTCTCAAAAGCAGTCATTGATAGACTACTTTGCTTACACAGATTCTGTTTCTGAAGTTAAATAGCCAAGTCTTTATTCTCACAAAAGCAAGCAACCGAGAATGGGCTTGCCTCTCTCAACGCTACAATGAAAAATCATGTTCCAGGGAAAACATTAGTCCTGGAGTCATTCTCTGGGCCCTAGGAACACTGACACTTAAAAATATAAAATTAATATAATAATCTTCCAAGTTTTTGTTTCACTGCTTTTTAAAGCAGTGAAATATATGCCACAATATGTCTCATTCTAAAGGTTGAAATTTTATGCTATGACTGTAATGACATCATTCTACCTCCCACAGAAGGCTTTTGCTTATAGAATTCAGCAAGAGAACAAAATTAACAGGAAACGTCATTTTCACACACATGGATGGAAAAATGTTAACATCTCTTAAATTCTATGACAGTCTCTTTGATGAGGGCATATATGTCACTATAATGTACCAACGATGTGCAAACACATCTTATGAGCAGGTGCTAAACACATCTTATGAGCAGGTCAGTGCTAAAGATGGAAGATTTGGTGGTGCTGGGAACAAAAGGGTTTCTTAGGAACAATTTCAAGCTAAGAAATAAGAAAAACTTTCAAGAGATATTCCAGGCAGAATAAAACCTTGGGACACTTGAGGACAATATTGTGTATAGAAGAGTCCTCCTGTTATTTTTATTTAACTGTCATTTCAAAGACCATCTAGAAGTTTCAGTTCTCAATGATTAAAAGTAATAAAATAATTTTCTACTAAAAATAAAATAATGTGATTATTTCAATATGAAGAAAACTGTGACCTTTGATCTCTTTGAGGCCTGTTCTCATAATAAGGAGTAAGGCAAACTTGTACAGTAATACCTGGCAGATAAGTTTTTCTCAGAAGTTCCTTTTATGTGTCTCTTCACCTTATAAATCTATTTCCATATTGCCAATATGCTAAGAACAAAAAAAGACATAAATTTGTTCATAAGAACAGTCAAAAATATATATAGCCAGTTCTATTTTGAGAGAGAATTTAACATAAGTTTTATATACACAAGATAGAGGAAATAGTATTTTCTTTGTCATGAGTAATTCTAAGAAGGTTTTTTTTTGCCTCTCTTGGTGTTCACAGAGCTATAGAGTGAAGATTAGAAATGAAGCACTTTTTATATGTGTGGAAATTTAAGACAAATGGGACTTACAAGATTTTATAGTGAGAAGAAAAACACATTCTTGATCTGAACACAGAAGCACACATGAATAAGGGTATTAATGTTTAATACACAGGGATATTATAAACATTAGTAGCCCATGAACCTGAGTTATTGCTAAAATAATTAGATGTTAAATCAAGATACTACCGTAATTCAATATTTCTCTTTCCTATCAGTCTTACGGCTCACATATAAACACACACACACCACATACACATATACAAATACCCTTTCTAGTACTCTATTACATTTTTTTCTCTAGTATTTTTCAAATTTGTTCCTTTCTCCTCTCCCTTACCTTCAGATTTGCATAATATTTCCTTCAACTATACTTACTTTTTAAATTAAAGCCCCATCGTCATCCTTTGCAACTCTTTGCTGTACCTCTAACATCTGAAATTCTGGAAAGGTTGTTAATATTTGACCGTTAAATGCACATCAAATCTGGAGAATAATAGGCAAAATTTATTAACTCTTCTCCTTTAAATTGACCTCCATTCCTTGGAGGCACATGAGAAAAGGCCCTTTCCTACAAGTTCCCTCCTCATTCGCCATAATGCTTCAATACCTTTCATTCCTAGTGATTCAATCATCATTCTCACTGTTGTGACCACAATTTAGGGGACAAAGGTTTATTTGCTTATTTATCTGTTACAATTGTGCCAGCTGCTGAGCAGGAGCCAAGGCTACAAGTCCTTAGGATATGGTTACAAGGAGAAGCTTGTTATCAGCTCATGGCATCAAGGAAGAGAGAAAAACTGGAAGCTACCACAGCCTGCCCAGGAAACACTGTCTTGGGCCCCACACTGAGGAACCCCTCCCCAGCAACCAAACCTCACCTCCAAAATGTTTGCCTCCAGAGCATGAGTCTAGGGAACATTTTACATCCAATCTAAAATACCTAGTATTGTGAATCTTCTTCTCTCAAGTTTTATCCTTATATGATTAATATTAAGAAGAAGAAGGGCCTGTGAGAGATGAGGTTGGAGCAACAGTAAATTCATTAATGGTAAGGAATTTGGACATTAATCCTCTTTTACTTTTTTATTGGAGGATTACAATTATACTAAATGGTTAGGCATGGTGGTGCACACCTGTTCTGTAATCTCAGTAAACAAACAATGTGGTCACCCAGCCAATGGACTCACTCAGTGGCCAGTTCTCAAGTTGCTGAATGTATGCACTTGGAATTGATATACTTGGAAGTTGGAGCAAATACTCTCATTGGGTCTATAGTCTATGGGATGGGAGCTTTCAAAGGAGGGGATGGAGGGAGATTGGTGTCCCCATCAAAGACTAAAAGTGTACAGTTGTAATAGTTCTTGTACTTCTGTTTGTTTTTCTAGTTTGGCCCCATAGAATGACTGCAGACCACCATTGACTAAGCGAGGTAGTAATCTAGGTGTTAGAGCATGTTACTGAGGTCTTACGTATATACTATTTGGCCAGAGATTTGGCAAATACATTTTTCTCCATTCTGCTTTAGAAAAGTAGATAAAGTTGCTCATAAATATAAACAAATATATGTATGTTTCCAGTATATTTATATATGTGTGTATATATATATATATGTGTGTGTATATATACACACACACACACACACAAATTATACAAAATAGTAAGATTCATTGTTACACATTTGTACATGCACAAAATATGAAAATGGATATTACTCTTTAGATTTCTTTATTCTAAAATTTATTTCTTAGAATTACAGATTGGCAAAAATTAAAAGAATTGTTTAAAATAGTTCATAATTACATGATTGTCATTAGCAAGTTGACCACATTTACACGGATTTCTCTGTTAGAGTTCTTTATAACTAGTTACCTGCAATTTTTTTCAAGAATGACATTTTCTAGAATATAATTTAGGATTTTTTTTAGGTAATGGGTCACAAAAGTATTTCACTTCCAATTTTACAGAGTATTCTATAGAAGTACAAAAGAAGTCTTGAAGATATTTATTATAAATAGGATAAATATTATCACATTTTGTCATATGAGAACGAAAGCAGAAGAGTAAAACAGACTTATAAAGTTCAATTTCAATAAAAACATCATTAGTTCACTTTTCCCTGAAGCTCAGCAGAGTTCAACTGGTGAAAAATAACAACATTCTGAAAAGGATAACTCTTAAAAAGAGAAAAATTAGGGTAACCTAATCTTAGACGTTCTAAGCACATGTTATAAATTTATTATCACTAAAATAATATGAAATGCATGTGTGAGAAGACATGAGGTATAATATAGAAAAGGGAATTATTTATAGTGACTTTAAAACAATAATTGTGTATCTTAGTTATGTATCTTCTCATACAAAAAAAACCTTGAAAATTATTATGTAGTTTGAGAGTT
The DNA here is from genome assembly GCF_963383645.1 of Muscardinus avellanarius. Taxonomy (NCBI): domain Eukaryota; kingdom Metazoa; phylum Chordata; class Mammalia; order Rodentia; family Gliridae; genus Muscardinus; species Muscardinus avellanarius. Next base: position 35,121,851 of record NC_137798.1, read on the forward strand.
GGTACTGTATGTAGCAGTGACACAGATATTATGACAGCCATTGAATTTGTAGTAAGGAGGAAACAAATGAGGATTTATATGAGGATCATCAAAAATAAAGATACTGACATAAAAAACAGGAAAAAATATAGAAACAATAAACTTAAAAACTTACTATTGATTCAGAATTGAAAGTATTTTTTAACTCATGATGAATTTAATATTATGGAGGGTACTGGGGATGTAACCCAGGGGCATTCTACATCTGTACTACACCCCCAGCCCTATTTTTTATTCTTTATTTTGAAACAGGGTCTCACTGAGTTGCAAAGGGCCTCACTAAGTAGCTGAGGCTGTCCGTGAACCACGACCCTCCGGTCTCAGCCTCCCGAATGCTGGGGTTACAATCGTGCACTTCCACTCCTGGCCTGAATTTAATATTTAAAAATACATATTTCTTAGTTTTGTCCTCTGAAAATATGTAAAATACCTTGTCTGATTCATCTGTATTCAGCACCTCTGTCACCCAAATTGTGATTTCTAAATACCATTAAAAAATACAAAGAATAAAAGACCCTTGGAGAAAAGTATGATTTGTGGTAGAATAATTAAAAGATAAACCTAGGACGTATTGAAATATAAGGTTTTAAGAAATTTTAAGAACTGTAGGGTAGTGTCAAAGAGCCTTGAAAGTAAAGTTAAAGAGTTTCTCAATGAGCAAAAATAGGACATTTGAACATAAATAAGAATAACTGTAATAGTTTGAAATATAACAAATATGTTTTAATTCATGATTTAGTAAAATAATTTTTTAAAAACAAAGAAAGAATATTCATTGGTCAACTTAGATGCTAAGCATCAACTCAATTTGCAAACGTTTATAAATGGCAACAAAATTTATCCTAATTTTCATATAAAATATTAAGATAATTATTGATGGGAAGTTCTTTATATTTAGTTAATAAATAAAGGTGAATAATCAAATATGTTTCCCCAATAGTACGCAACCTATGAACAATTCTTTTTTTTTTTTCTTGCTGGCCTGGGGATGGAACCTAAGGGCATTTGACCTCTGAGCTACACCCCCTGCCCTAATTTTTATTCTTTTATTTTGAAATCAGGTCTCACTGAGTTGCAGAGGGCCTGACTAAGAAGCTGAGGCTGACCATGAACCTTTGATCCTCCTGTCTCCCAAATGCTGGGATTACAAGCATGCGCCATCACACCTGGCTAAAATTTCTTTATTTTAGGTAGGGTAATGGTATTGTTTTAAAACTATCCTTCAGCCGGCATGGTGGCGTATGCTTGTAATCCCCACACTTGGGAGGCGGAGACAGGAGGATGGCGCTGGTTCGAAGCCAGCCTTGCTGGCTTAAGAGACCCTGTTTCCAAATAAAATATAAAATATGTCTGGAAGTGTAACTCGGAGATAGAAGGGTTTCCAGGAACTCCAGTACCAAAATAAATAAATAAATAAATAAATAAATAAATAAATAAATAATAAAAAACTATCCTTCATTTTTTTTTTCCCGCTGTGGATTGAACCCAGGGGCTTCTACCTCTAAGCTCTATCTTTAGCCTTTTTTTGCTTTTTGCTTTGGAAATGGCTCTTTCTAGGTTTCTGAGAGTCTTGCTACATTTCTGAGGATGTTTTTGAGCTCACAATCTTCCTATTTCAGTTTACCAAGTATTAGAAGTATAAGTTTGCCTTACCACAGCTAGATAACTATCCTTTATTTTTAAAAAATCCATATTCAGATGTGTGTGTGTGTGTGTGTGTGTGTGTGTGTGTTTGTAAGAGAGGAGAGAGAGAGAGAGAGAGAGAGAGAGAGAGAGAGAGAGAGAGAGAGAGAGAGAGAGAATAAGTGGTTTTGAAAAATCTGAAGTTAAAGTAGGTAAGAAATTATGAATTTAGGTAAAATCATGCTTGATCAAAAATTGGCAGTTTTTGAAGTGGTGGGTAAAGCTTTCGAGTTTCATTATATTCTTCTCTCTATATTGTTTTGAAGTGTTTTCATAGTAAGAGGTAAGAAAATAGTATCAAGTATTTATCTTATTTTTCCCAGATCATGTTATCATTTTTTCCTTCTAAAAATTATAGTACTGCTCCCATCAACCTGAATTCCAGCCATTTAAGTTCATCCAGAACATGTTCATCATGTTCATTATCTTAAAATCTTAAAACAACTTTTCACAAGTAGCTACTCTGCTCACAACTTGTAAATGGTTCTCTACTTCCCTAAAATAAACCATCATAATTTTATTCCAAATAAACCATCCTTAATTTGACACCAAAGATACCTTACAATCTGTTTCCACCCAGCTCTCTGAATATTTCTTTATTCCTCTTTATGAAATCTACGATTTTCTCGTATACTTGTCTCCTTGTCCTTAGGACAGGTCATGGGTCTCTCTCCTCTCCTCTCCTCTCCTCTCCTCTCCTCTCCTCTCCTCTCCTCTCCTCTCCTCTCCTCTCCTCTCCTCTCCTCTCCTCTCCTCTCCTCTCCTCTCCTCTCCTCTCCTCTCCTCTCCTCTCCTCTCCTCTCCTCTCCTCTCCTCTCCTCTCCTCTCCTCTCCTCTCCTCTCCTCCTCCTCCTCCTCCTCCTCCTCCTCCTCCTCCTCCTCCTCCTCCTCCTCTTCTTCTTCTTCTTCTTCTCTCTCTCTCTTTCTCTCTCTCTCTCTCTCTCTCTCTCTCTCTCTCTCTCTCTCTCTCTCAACTCTCTCAACTCTCTCACTGTCTGCCTGCCAATTCCCCTATCTGAATAGTTCTCTTTATCCTAAATTGTTTCTTCTTTAAATACTAATTCAGTGTAACCTCTTCCATGAAGCTTTTCCTAGAAACTTTTCAATCTATGGTCAACTTTCTCTTCAATTTACAGAAGCACTAACTTTTCCTAACACTTATTTTATTACATGATTATTGTCATTTTAAATTTTATATTTAAAAAATGCATTTCTTAGTATATATGCTACTACATCTTTTGTTTTTTTGTTTTTGTTTTTGTTTTTGGTGGTACTGGGGTTCCTGGAATCCCTTCTACCTCCGGGCTACACTCCCAGACATATTTTATACTTTTCTTTTTTTATTTTTGGAAGCAGGGTCTCTTAAGCCAGCGGGGCTGTCTTGGAACCAGCGTGATCCTCCTGTCTCTGCCTCCCAAGTGCGGGGATTACAAGCGTGCGCCACCACGCCCGGCCTATTCTACTACATCTTTAATGCCAGATTTAAATAGTACTCAAATAGCTACTCCAATGTCTTAAATATAATGATTACACATAATAATTGCTCAATAAATGTTGATATTGCTGTCACCATTGTCATTATAATTGTTGGTGGTTATAGTGGTAATAATAACATTAAAGGAAGTTCATTTGAAAATGATTTTCAGGATTCCCAAATTTATTTTTTAAGATGACCTTGGTCTTAGACTTATGGCTGAATGACAGTTGTAAATTAAAAATTCAACATTTCTTTGGTCCTTAGAAGTTTATCTTTAAGTCCCAATAACTTAGTTTGTGCAGTCAAGATGACTTAAAACAAATAAACAGAGAGAAAGAAAAACAAACAAAATCTTATTTTCAAAAACTCTAATTGGTTTTATATTACTTAAAGAATTACAAATGTCTCAATGTAGCATTAAAGGTTTACAATCTGCTCTAAAATCTGGAATCAAAATTTTTCTCATTATTTCTCTGTATATACACTCCACTACAGTTAAAATAGTCAAATTTTAAATATCTTTGGAATCATTCCTCTCTCTCCATTAAAATTCCTTACTTTAGATCTTCACAATCTTTTGGATTTTTTCAATCCCTTTTCAAGTGGACCACCTGGCCGCCAAGCACATTCCCTTCCAGTTCATTCTTTTACTGAAGCCCAGATGGATTTATCCTGCTTCAACTATTTCTATGACTACACGTACAGGCGAGATGCCTCAATGTAGTACCCTTTATGATCTTCACTTCCACCGTTTTGGTATGTGCACCAGGAACTATTGTCCAATGGGGGAGAGACCATAATAAATATGTCATAGAGAATAAGTGCTATGAGAGAAAGGAACAAATGCAAGGTGAAGGAAATTAGGGAAACATAATTTAGATAAGAGATAAAGGCTTTTTGCAAGTAACATTTAAGCTGGTTCCTTGATGTGGGGGAAAAAGTTACCCAAGATAAAGTTTGATATAGTATGCCATTAGATAATATCTGTGTTCATACTTTGTTCCTTAAAAATATCAGTGGTAGAAACTCTTCATCTGTGATATAATAACCCTTTATATTATATACCATAAATATTGTCCTCATGTTGTCTTTTATTTTTACAAATATTCTTCCTATCAAAGGTTTAAATTTTTTAACTGTACCCCAAAGGACTACCACTTTGTGTCCTTCTTTCCCCAACACTAGGTTATTATATATAATCAAGCATACTTCCTTTACTCCTCTTATAGTTCTCTTTTTTCCATTTTACTCTGTCATTTCTTTTTACTTTTATATAGGGACTTTCAGGGAAATGTAACTTCCTATGTGATCAACCAATTGTTTTAATCCCATTTGTTAAATAATACGTAAATAATTATTAACATTTATTGTGGATTGCCATGAGCTTATTTTATTTATTGCCATTAGCTTATTTTATATGATTTCCATGACTCATATATATTATCTGCGTTAATTTATACAGCCCAACAATGCAGATACCATCATGCTTCCCAGATGATCAATAGGGCACTAAAGAAAACTTAGTGATTTGATCAACGTAATACAACTATCAAGCATAGTAGTGTTTATTAGAACTCAGAAATTAAACACAAGAACTCACTCTCTTCAAAATTACATTGTACTAATTTCCAGAATTCTTTGACTGTCAGTCTGAAAGTGTTCTTGTATCATATGTTGAGATCGTATTTTATATATAATTGTATTGAAATGCACTTCTATTTGGTTATTTTTGGACTTAAGAACTTTATAATGGGCTTATATATGCAATGATTTAAAGATGATTGAAGGATGATTAGTTCTTTTTATTTCATATTTCTATGCTTGTATTCATTGATTTATTCACTTGATCAAATTAGTTTTGAATACCAGATGTGTTTTTTTTCCTTTATCCTCAAAATGACCTCTCCCAAGCCCGGGGTGGTGGCACACACATGTAATCCCAGTACTTGGGAGGCTGAGACAGGAAGCTCTCCAGTTTGAAAACAGCCTTAGCAGGTAACTGAGGCTTTTGGCATCTTAGAGAGATTCTGTTCCCAAATAAAAATCAAATTTGAGCTGTAGAGCTGGGATGTAGCTTTGAGGTAGACTGCCCCTAGGTTCAATCCCAGCATAAAAAAAATAAGTAAGTAAGTAAGTAAGTAAATAAATAAATAAATAAATAAATAAATAAAATTTTCTTTCCCATTTCTCTTCAATCTTATTTTCACATTTTCTATGTCCAACACAATCATAGAAGCTAGCCTAATAATATTAAACTCAATATAAAATTATAATGTTTGTTCACAGTTTTATTATGAACTAAAATTATTTCATGTAATATAAGAAAATATCAGTTTTTAATTGCAACCTATTTTGATATATTCTATAGTTCAGTAATATCATCAAATACACTGAAAATCTAGAAAAAATCTCCTATTTTCACTGTCTTTGCTATAAAAGAGTAAGTATTTTCCATCAGAGTGGATTGCACATAAAACCTAGCTGTGTTTTGGAAGAATGAACTATGTTATATATCATATATCTCAAGAGATTTTTTTTAAAAATCACAATTTCTTATCACCCTCTTCCTCCTCCTCCTCCTCTTCCTCCACTACTTCTTCTTCTTCTTCTTCTTCTTCTTCTTCTTCTTCTTCTTCTTCTTCTTCTTCTTCTTCTTCTTCTTCTTCTTCTTCTTCTTCTTCTTCTTCTTCTTCTTCTTCTTCTTCTTCTTCTTCTCTCTCCTCCTCCTCCTCCTCCTCCTCCTCCTCCTCCTCCTTCTACTCCTCCTCCTATGATCATAATTTGCTTTATTTTGAATTTTACAACCAGGTAACACTTCACTTTATAAAATCAGTGGCTCCCTTCTTTCCTTCTTCAGAAGAGCTGAATTACTTAGAATTGACTTTGAAATTCTTCAAATGACCTCTCTCTCCTTAATATACTTACATTAGATGAAGCTATCAGTGAGTTATTGAGATACATTCCCTGCTCTGTACATTGCAAATTAAAACTGAATTGGGCACTTAAGAAAAGTGCATTAACTCTGCTAGGCCACCAGGGTACCATTTAAAACCCTTGTGTAACATTTTCTTTAAATCAGGTCATCATGATGTCATTTAATCATTACAGAGCACTGAAATAGATATTTATGACGTGACTCCCTAGTAACACGAAAGAATTAGTGCAGGTATCCAAAATCTTTGTCCCTTCCAAAGGCAAATGGGATGAACTTCTCTTAGTATGCCAGTGTTTTCCCAGTCCTAAGTACAATTCTCAGAGAGAATGTGCAACATTTGACAAAGGACATAATTTGAAATTTCACTATCTAGCCCAATCAGAGCTATCTATTGAAAATTATTCTTGGTCCCTTTCCATTGCATCCCAAATTTTAATGTACAACTATAGTCTAATTCAGGGTGTATGAGCTGGTTGTCTATTCCTATCAAATGATACCCAACTAAAAGAAATTATGGCTAATTATAGAAACATAGGGCCGGGGAAGATTTCTTTAGAAACCATCTGGTAAAAAATGAAGTTTGCCGGATAGAGAGCCCTTCTTAAACTATCTCAGATTGATAAGCAATTACACTGCCTTTAAAGGTCACCATTTTTTCCTCACTAATAGAAAAAATATCCCATACTGAGTAAAATTCCTTTCCATGTATCTTTTTGAACATAGTAAGATTTGGGGATATCATCATCTAGCTGTTCTCAACTACTAAGTAAAAACCCCTTATAACTGAGTAAAACCTTTTATTTAATCAAGATCTACAAAATTTTCAGAATACACTATTTTTATAGCCCTTAGCACAACCAACAGGAGATGTGTGGGAAACTGTCTGTTTATATTGTCACTTTCTGTGACACTCTAATGAGGTGAATATTCTAGAAACTGAAATAAATGAAAGAAAATATTTTACTGCATTAGAAGAAACTTATTCTTTTTACCCCCAAATTACCATTTCCATTTCCATTATCTGCCAGTTTTTACCGATTCCAATTCCCAGATATGCACTTATTTATCAACTCTGTGTAGAACTTTTATATAAGGCAAGAACGAGATGATACCTGCGATGTCATGTTGCTGTATCTAACAGATACTTTAAATTGTAGTCATTCTCGTCTCCCTTTTCAAAATTTCCATAAATCCAAAACGAGATAACCCAACTGAAAGAAAAAAGAAAAACAACATTTTAGATTAGGGGGCAAAGATAGACCCCATTTTTATGAGAAAAACCAAATTCAAGATTAATTTTCTTTCTGTTCATAATTTTCTAGAACATTTTCTTATCAAATTTCTATATATAAAAACACAGTACTTACTGTTACATTTCCCATCTTCATCTGCATGTAGGATAGTGTCCTTTAGGCTTAAAACTCCATTCAAAATGCCACGCTAACTATAAAAGCGGGTTTGTTTGCACTTATATACTTAGCTCCCTATTCAGGCCAGTGTGTGTTTTACACATCTCATAATGGAGATCTATATTCTGTGCGCTCGCGGCAGTCTTATGTGGGTTTGTCTCTGAGCCAGATTTATCTTCGTATTTCCCATTATAGCCTGAAAGAACTGTATTAAGGAAGGCTTTCTTTTCAGTTCCTGCGTGTGATTGCTAACATATCAAATTTATTCCTTCATAATCCAGATCATTTTGCAGCAGCTTTGAGGCCTGCATGTAGTAGTTTGTTAGAGAGCTCATAGTAACCCTACACTGACAGACCAAAAAGCTTTCGACTGTCACTTTATGTCATTAACAATTTTCTAAAGCCATTACAGATGGGATGGGCTGATTAGAACTGAGGAGGGAGGATCTTTTTCCCAGCCAGAAATATCCCCTGAGACTTTCACGCCGTGTGAAGTTTCTAGTGATTAATGGGAGAAAAATAAGGCCGCCTGTCCCACAGTTGCCATAGACTTTATTTGAAAAAGAGCTTATTTATATTTGGAGATCTCTCTGGATATCTAAACATTAACTGGCTAGTGTAAAATACAGATAGAGCAATAGATTTCCAATGATAGGATACACATCAGTTTTAGGTCCTGACGCTGGATTTTTCTCTCCTTGTTTTAGTACAGCTATTAGAATTTAATGTCAGTGCTGTTCTGAGATGAAAGTGTTTATCTTCTCCTGGCCCTTTTCCCTCCACTTCTGCTGTTTTATTTCTGTAAATGAAAGCTACAGCTGGAATATTGTTTTACTGCAAATCTCACACCAGCACTGTCAGTTGTGATGTGACACCAGAGATTCTTATCTGTAGGTTGGGTTGGAATTATTAAACATTCTCACATTGTGCAAAGTGTTGGGGATGAACAGCAGTGCAGTGAGGTGCATCCAACACTTCTGTCTTTCCCACCTGATCCTTGAAATGTGACTCCTTTAAAGGGCTAATGTTCACTTTCTATAGCTTTATATAGAGAAGTGACAGTACTCAAGGAGTAACATGAACTGAAAATTATAGGACCTTCCCTGTGCTCTGTCCTAATGCATGCTTTCAAAAGCAATCTTAATGGTAGGCCTCATCTAAAAAGAAAACAGTTGAACATTTGTGATAAAGAACAATGAGACTTTTATGAAGAAGAATGGCTGATGGCCTTAATAATAGAAAATATTTACATCTTTATATTTCTTTTTTCAAGTAACCTTTCCTATGGCTGTGATTCCAAAGCAAAAGATTTTTATCCAATCAAAGCAGGAATTGAGCCTTTTTCTTTTATGAAATTCTTATTAAAATTACAAAACATGCATGTTCTGAGGTTGTGACAAGTGAATATCATAATTATATTATTGGCCATCTTGCTAATGCTCAACAAGACATGGAATTTTAATCTCCATTGCAGTCCATAAATGTTAGTCACTGTGACACTTCTGAAAAACTAGAAAGTAATACTACCTACAGTTTAAAGATAAAAAGACAGAAAAATCTAGGTGAAGTGATTTGTCCAGAAACTTTCTTTTGACTTTGTCTTTCAAGAGTTCCTGAATTTCAACTTTGACAGAGCATTAAATCCATTTCCCAAAGCCTACCTTCAAATACACATTAAGGCTCTGGGGTCTCTTAAGTTGTATTGAAAAAAATCTGAGCTAGTGGATTATATTTATGCTACACATCACAAAAATTTCCTACACAGCACAAAGTCACATTACTTGTTCTTTCTTTATTGGAATAGGAATGTGCAGCAAAAGGGCAATATTAAATATGTTTATCTGGTTACCAGTCACAGAAAGCAACTGAATTAGTTTGACTGTAAGTATAAGGTTACAGATAAAATACAGGATGTTCAGTTACATTTGAATATTAGGTAGACAGTGAACAACTTTTAGTAGTATAAGTAGCTCCCAAATTTGCAATATCATTTTTAGTGTAATATTTAAATATAATTAGCATCTACACTTTTATTTTCTATAGTGGACAGCACCAATCAAAACGCAATTTAAATAAGTTTAGACATATAGGGGAATAACTGGCTTAGAAAATAGAAAAATTTAAACAACTAAATGGCAAAAAGGGTCAGGGGTACAGTTAGTCTAAGGATCAGCTAGAAGCAACAACATATCACCTTCAGCATTATCTTTCAATGAACATTAGGTGTCGACTTCACACTTTCTTGCTACAAAATTATTGGGAAATATGCTTCCATTTTTGAGAGCTTTGTGTTTGAAAAAGTGTCCCTGGAAAGAACAGTCTAATGTAATCCTTGCTTTCAGACTAAGAAAAACATAACAAGCAAGGACAGAAATTGGTATAGAACTGGCTGGGTACCAACATCGGAAGCAATTTATTGTCATTAGGGTTAAAAAAAAAATACAGCACCTTCCACAGAAGTGAAAAGAGTAGAAGAACCCTGAGGAGCAAGAGAATGGAACAATTTTTGAAAAATGGAACAATCTTTACTTAGATGAAATGGGTTTATAGGCAGGTGAGTAGGAGGCAATAAATGCAAATATATATTCCAAGGCAAAATAGTTGAAACAAAACAGGGTTTTTAATGAAAGGATACAATTCTTTCCTAAAGACCACAGAGGGGAGAGCATCAGCCAGCACAGACCTCAACCCACCCTCTGGAATTCCGATTTCCTCCTTCCCCTCTCTTTTTCTTTCTTTCTTTCTTTCTTTCTTTCTTTCTTTCTTTCTTTCTTTCTTTCTTTCTCTTTCTTTCTTTCTTTCCTCTCTCTCATTCTCTCCTTCCTTCCTTCCTTCCTTCCTTCCTTCCTTCCTTCCTTCCTTCCTTCCTTCCTTCCTTCTTCAACTGTTCCTCTGAGTTTATCTGGCCCAGGTAACCACAAACACATATCAGCAGAGTATATAGTTGCTGGAGATCCATCTCACAGACAGCATGGCTGAGTATAGGGGAGGTGTTTGAGAAAGTTTACTGAGTAGGGTGTGATATCCTGAGAAAAGGTGTCTATTACATTCTGGAACTTTAAATTAAAAATGATATTACTACTTATTTATTTCCATATCCCAAGGGAAAACATGTATTTTCATCTCCTATTACTTCTTTTCCTAAATTAACTGTACCCTTGGGATAATGAGCCTTAGGAGAAACATGTAACTGAGTCATATTGATCCACAGCTCAGTGGTGACCACTGGCAAATACAGTTCAAATGGTCACAATCTATGAGTTCCTTTAAGTGAGGTTTCCATATATATACTGAGAGCATAATTTTAATTTTTACATTAATTTCACTCTAAAGAGAACATTCTAAGATGGCATCGCCATGTACACTTAGAGAATATGATAAATGTGTAGCATGAGCAGTATGTCTCTTTGACTTAATACTGGCAAGCATTCAACTTGAAATTCTAGGACATAATGGTAGTAGTTACAAGGAAATGAAAAATTTTAAAGCTTCACGATTTTCTTACACGACCTCTGCAATAATAGGATCAATTCTTGTCTTATTATTATTATTATTATTATTATTATTATTATTATAATATACTAAAAAATTTCTTTGATTTTTAACAGACCCAAGCAATTAGCAATTGGTTATTTCACTACTCCTAAGGCTAGATTTGTGCTAGACAAATAGAATAGCAAGACATTTTAATTTATTTCATATAACCTTCCATGAGCATTTTTTCTTAAAATTCCTGGCTTACAGTGATGGGTTGAAACAACTCTGTGCCATAGGACACAGAAACAAGATGCTGTGATTCATCACTATCCCCAGTTCCATCATTGCATTTGCTAGACAGTTTTGAGTTCTAGAGTCAGAGGCGCTGGTCCTTTGGGCTTTGTTTTCCTTATCAGAACAATTATTATAAATTATAAATATAAGGAGTATGTATAATAATTTAGGAATAGAGATATATTATAGGTAGCTATTGAAAAGGATAGAAAGTGAGATCTGGATGTACACCTCTGTGCTATGAGTGTCTAAAGAAACAGGATCCCACGAATTAATCTGAAGTTTGGTCTTTTAAGTGGCAGAAATTTGAGATAAAATGGGACCAAAAGAGTTACAGAAATGACAGAAACAGTCGTGCAGTTTGCAGAGAGCCTCGGTTACTTAGTGAGGCCCTCCGCAACTTAGTGAGACCCTGTTTCAAAATAACAAATAAAAAAAATAGGACTGGGAATGTAGCTTAAAGGTAGAATGCCCCTGGGTTCTATCTCTAGCACCCCAAAAGAAAAAGAAAGAAAAAGAAATGACAGAAAGAGGGAATCTCAAGGAGAGCAAACCAATAACATCAGTGGCACAGGCTGGTGACAGGAAAGCAGGTACTGGGTCTGTCAAGTTACAAAAGAGTGGCGACATTACTAGAGTTGCTTCAGTTTAGTGGTGGGGAAGGAAACCAGAACACAGAAAGTTATAGAAAAAATGATGCAGAAAATTTTAGAAACTAAGAACAAAAATGCTTTCAAAATGCTTACCTGTGGTAAAGCCAGGTATGAACAGTAATTTTTCATATTATGGTGAGAACCAGAAACTCTATAAGCTAAAGGATACTTCAGTTAACAGCATTGACCAATCATGTGATTAAGATTTCATGCAACTATTTCCAGGACTTGAGCTTGTCATTTTCTTGTAACAATAGTATTAAGTACTGATGCATTTTTAAAGTGCCCACCTAAAATGTATCTGAAATTTTATTTCCTTTTTTTGTCAGTCATTTATAGAGATTTTAAAATTTGCTCGCATTGCTTAAGTAGAAACCATAGTATCAGTAGTTTGGTTCAAGTTGCATAGGAATAGTAAAATAATCTAGTATGAAGAGATTATTATATTCTAACCATTGCTTTCTTCCTTTTTGTTTTTTGTAGAATTTATGATTGAGATGGAGGCTAGGGATTTTCTATCTTTGAGCTATACTCTTCAGTATATATATTTTTTTTATTTTGAAACAGGGTTTTGCTAAATTATCACAAGATGACCTGTAATTCTCCTGTCTCGGCCTTCCAAATATTTCAGGTGAGGACTACTACTCCAAACTTCTGTTCTTGCTTTCTTAAGAAGAATGTTGATATACACATACACACATTTTTACATATATATATAATATATGTGTGTGTGTGTGTGTGTATTTCTAAAATGAAAGAAATTATATTGTTTTGCTTGTTTTGTTGTTTTAAAACAATTAGCATACCCATCTCCTCTTTTTTTAATTTTTTATTGGTGCATTATATTCATACATCATATTGGGGTAAAAAACTTGTGTGTACATACATGTACACATCACTGATTTAACCCCTACCCAATTCCCACCCCATTCCCTCCCATCCCTCCCTCCCTTGCTTGCTTTAGTGGTTGACTTTGATGTGTTTAACTACATTGTGTGTTTTAGAGATTTTTCTTCTTCCCCCCTCCTTTCTCCTCCTTTAGGTTGTCTTGTTTGCTCCTCTATAGGATTTCCTTTTTCATCTAGAGTACCTCCTATGACCCTTTTCTCCTTAGCTTTAACATATTAGAGAAAGCATCTGATTTCTTATTTTTTGTGACTGACTAATCTCACTTAGCATAATGTCCTCTAGTTCCATCCATTTCCCTGAAAATGATGTAATTGAGGGTTTTTTTTAATGGCTGAGTAAAATTCCATTGCGTACATATTCCACAGTTTTGTAATCCATTCATCTTTTGATGGACATCTTGGCTGGTTCCATAGTTTGGCTATGGTGAACTGTGCAGCTATGAACATAGATACACATGCATTAATTTGGTAGTTTGGTTTACTTTCTTTTGGGTAGATACCCAGGAGTGGTATTGCTGGATCAAATGGTAGATTTGTTCCCATTCTTCTGAGAATCCTCTTTTTTTTTATACTTTACAAGTAAATTAATACTCGTTCCCCACCTATCTTTTTGAAGCTTTTTTTCAAAGTGCTCATGAAGAAAGATTTGATCAACTTATTTATACTGGCAAGAAATGAAAAATTTGACGTAACATGTTACCTGTCCCAAGATGACTGAATCTGAGATGTAAAGTCTGAGAATAAATTTCATATTGAAGAACTTTAGTTCTATTGCAGGATGAAATAGTGATTTTTTAGAGCTATTCATGGCCCAACTAGATTATCACAAGTAGGGCTTATTTTATCTAAATAAAGTCAATATTCTATGATATATTTAGTTAAGAAAATAGTCATTCTCAGAAAATAGATTTTCTATTGATTTAACACCAAGGTAATTTCTAATAATGTAATATTTTCACTAATATTGTAGAAATATTTAATAGTCAGGTAATCAGAAGGTTTTCATTTAGGCATATGTGACTACACAGTTCAAGATATCAAAGAAATTTATGTAGCAGGCTGATCTTGGGATATCATCACAATTCCATGGCTTCTGTTCTTAGAAACATGTATGGACATTTCAGGGAAAATCATAGAAAGGAATAATAACTCAAAGTCTCTTCAGTATTGATCAGGCTGTAACATCTAATTAACATTTTCAAGGCTATTATTTCATTTAGATGAGTGGCAGGCCTTGACTGGCAGCCTCAAGACAGCTCATGAACACAATTATAGCAAAGTAATTTACCTTTGTCAGAGGCAGACACGTAGTCCTGGTGTTCTCTCGGCTTCGTGAAGTCAAGCCCCACTTATGATCAGTGCTTTGCTTTGCTTCTTTCCATCATTCAGCCCGCTGTTTGTTCTGTTCTGGTTGCAGACGTCTGCGTAGGTGTTCGTTGCTACTCTCCCACTGTGTGGGTACTCTGATTATCTAGCTCTTAGCTATAGAATAATCACATAAAATTCAGTTTGAATTTTTATAAGCCAGATTTTATCAGCAGTACTTAGTGTACCAAAACTTTATACTTCCCAATATCATATTATTTTGACTCATTTGTGTGTTTAAAATTATTCTTCTAAAAAAAATTATTCTTCTGTTTCAATCTGTGTCCAAATATCACTCAAAAATACACACACACACACACACACACACACACACACACACACACACACCACCACCACCACCACCACACAGGACACCAAAGTTAGAAACCACTAACCTCAGTTTTGAGAAATCAAATAAAAGATTTATGAAATTTTTAGACTATATAAAGATATTTTCAGATAATGGTAGGGTTAATTATAACTTAATCAGTAATGATAGCACATATAACCACAATGAGACTTCAATTGTGCAATTCTTATTATTCTTATTTTGTAATTAAACTATCTTGATGGATCTTTAGCCTTGCATCTTCAAAATTATATAATAAAATATTTACTGTGGTGTGTGTGTGTGTGTGTGTGTGTGTGTGTGTGTTACTAGGTATCAAACCCAGAGCCTCACACATGGGAGGCAGGAGGTCTATCTTTGTCCTTTCAATTTTTCCAAACACAATTTTTCTCTAAAATTATCCTCCTGAAACATAGAAGCATTGCATACTTTAAGTTGAATAGTGTTTGAGTAGAAACTATGATCATTTTTCAGCTGGACTTGGGCATAAAATCTTAAAATATTTTCTTCATTGATTAAAATAACAATAAGTTATTTGGAAAAATAATTACTTCATAAAGCATTACTTATCACATATCGATATGAGGTCCATTACATTTCTTCTTCTTCTTTATTTAAAGTCTATAATTATTTTTCTTTTCTTTAACCTAACTTTTCTCTCTTAGGATGTTAGTCAAAATATCAAAGATCTCCTAATAATACTTGTATTTCTGAGAGCTCTTTCTTCTCTCCCTCTTTTGTGGCTTTATGATTTTTTATAATCAGCCTGGGAATACACAGTAAGAAAATTCATTGTGAGATAGCCATATATTCATACACCATACATTGATCATATCCAATTGATCTTCTTGCACCATCTCCTCACATCCTTCCCATTTCCTAGAACTCATTATCCACTTTCAAAATGACTTAAAAACTGTCCACTTATGGGAGAAGACATGGAACGCTTGTAGTTCTGCATCTGGTTTATTTCACTTAACATGATGCCTATGATTGATTGATTGATTGATTTTGTGTGTGTGTGTGTGTGTGTGTGTGTGTGTGTTTTGTGTACATCATTGAGGAGATTGTGGAAATCTAAAAAAAGAACCCAAATAAAAAGTAAGTAAATTCAATGGCATAAATATTTGAGAAGACAAGTAAATGCTTGAAATTACACAGATTACATTTTTCTATTTTTCACTGGAGTATTTATAATTGAACATATAGTGAAATTCATAGTCATAAATTAATATGCACATAACATTATTTGGTCATTTCCCCTCCCCATTTTCCCCTTTCCAACTTCTCCCACCTACAGAATTTTTTTTAATAACAGAAAAATCTTACTTCTTGATCTTGACAAATTAAACAACAAAATATCTCTAAAGCACTTTGAAACACATTTCAAACTTGAGAATTATAGTTAGTAATAAAGTCAATGCACTTTTTTCCAGATATGAGATATGTGGACATTTTTATAGAGACTACTGAGTTAAGGAAAAGTCACAGAGTTAATGGAATTTTGAAAATTAGGTGATAAATTTACCTACTAGTAAGAAGGATTTAGAATGATCCTTGATTGTAAAGTAATTCATTTTTAGATTTATGCTTGTAAAGAAAGCATCTATAGGTATACAAATACACACGATTCTGAACAATAGAAGTTCCACTTGAGAGATGCCATAATGGAATAAAAAAGTAAGTAATCCTCAGTGCCAAACCAACTATTTACTTTTATCCATGGAACAGCTGAGGAGGGCGCCAGTATTTTCAGAGAGGTAGAAGTGAGCCTTTAGTGATTACTATTTTCAGCATTAATAATCCAGGGCCTCCTGAGGTTTGTTTATAATTGGACATATCTATATCCATATTTTCATCTATCTATTGTAGAAGTATACATAAACAGAAGATATTTGTTAAGATTAATGTTACTGTTTGCCCAGGACCCAGACTAATTTGGAAAATATCAAGCCATTTTGTTTTGTATATACCTCATTTTCAGAACTGGAAACAGTAGCTGATGTTATTCATCTTGTGGTCACAACCTTCTCCAATTTCTCTCTAAGTTCTCATTGACTTATTCTAGTAAGTGGAGGTAGGGATTGGCCAACTGGTATACCTAGATAAATCACAAAAAAGCACAAGTTAGGCTTCTCTTTAAGTGAGGTCCTAGCTTCAAATTATACTACAGAGCCATAATAATTAAAATAGTATGGAATTGACACAAAACAGACACACAGACCAGTGGAAAAGAATAGAAGGTATAGAAACAAACCCATAAACTTATAGCCAATTGATCTTTGACAAACGGAACAAATTCATATGCTGGATAAAAGACAGCCTTTTCAACAAATTGTGCTGGGAGAACTGAATATCCATTTGCAGAAAAATGGAACTAAATCTTTACCTCTAACCCTGCACAGAAATCAACTTAAAATGGACCAAAGACCCATAAATGAGACCAGAGACTGTGAAACTATTAGAGGAAGGCATAGGTTAAACACTGCAACATTTAGGCACAGGTAGTAACTTCCTCAACAAGACCTCCAAAACTCAGAATTTTAAAACAAGAATTAACAAGTGGGATTACATCAAACTAAAAAGTTTCTGCTCATCAAAGGAAATCATCAAGGATCTAAAGAGAAAGCCAACAGAATGGGTGATCTTTACCAGCTATCCCTCTGATAGAGGGCTAATATCTAGAATATACAAATAGTTTAAGAGACTTTATACTAGCAAAAACAACTCAATCAAGAAATGAGAAACTGAATTGAATTGACACTTTACGAAAGAAGAGATTAAAAAAAAGCCAACAGGTACATGAAAAACTGTTCAACACCTTTAGCAATCAGGGAGATGCAAATCAAAACTCCTATCAAAACTGAGATTCCATCTAACTCCAATTAGAATGGTAAGCATAAAGAAGTCAAATTAACAATAAATGCTGGTGAGGATGTGGGTAAATAAGAACTTTTCTACAGTGTTGTTGGGAGTGCAAACTAGTTCAGCCAGTATGGAGATGAGTGTGGAGATTCCTTAGAAAACTGAGAATGGATCCACCATATGATCCAGCTCTACCAATATTAGGTATCTTTCCAAAGGAGTTGAAATCAGAGGACTACAGTAACATATCCATGCCCATGTTCATAACAGCACAATTTGCCATAGCCAAACTATGGAACCAACCTAGGTCTCCATCAACAGATGAATGGATTGCAAAATTATGGAAAATCCACACAGTGGAACTCTACTCAGCAATAAAGAACAAAATTATATCATTTGTAAGAAGATGGAATGATCTGGGGAACATTATGTTAAGTGAGATTAGCCAAGCACAGAAAGAGAAGGGACATATGTTTTCTCTAATATGCTCAAGCTAGGAAGTATTGGGGATATCAGAGGGATCCAGATAATGCAGGCGATCCTCAGTGGAGCAAGGGAGGAAGGGCAGGGCAAGAAGAAGGTTGATGTTCATTAATAGAAATGCTAACTGCAACTATGTGTATACATGTGAATATAACATTGTTAACTGGACACTCGGTATTGGGAGGGAAGGAAATGGGGAGGCAGAGGAGGGGGAGCACCAAGTACTGTGCAAATGTATGTCATTGTCAGCATGAGCTATGTTATGATGTGAGACTATAATGCACCAGTAAAAAAATAACTGAGGTACTATATTTTTACTAAAAGATTAGAAAAGCATCACCTTTGTAAGTTAGATGGTGTTTATAAGCCAGGCGTGGTGGCACACGCTTGTAATCACCGCACTTGGGAGGCAGAGACAGGAGGATTGCGCTGGTTTGAAGCCAGCTGCGCTGGCTTAAGAGACCCTGTTTCCAAATAAAAATATAAAAATGGGTCTGGGAGTATAGCCCGGAGGTAGAAGGGCTTCCAGGAACCCCAGTACCACCAAAAAAAAGAGAAGATGTTTATATTATTAATCTGAACATTTCATCAAGTTTAGCTAGCAAATTTTTAAAAGCCCTCCTCCTTGTTACTATCAACCTTTAAGTTAAGAATTACTTTTAAGATGGGCATGGTGGTGCACACCTGTAATTCCACTACTTGGGAGGCTTAGGCAGGAGAAATTTGTTCAAGGCCAGCCTCAGCAACACCCTCAGAAATTTAGTGATACCATCTCTAAATAAAAAATAATATGGGGCTGGGAGTGTAACTCAGAGGTAGAACACCTCTGGGTTCAAGGTTCAATTCCCAGTAAAATACACACACACACACACACACACACACACACACACACACAATCTTATTTGTTAACCTTAACAGAAATGTAGTCCATCATTTCAAATTTATTGCCATATTTCTGATAAGGGACCCAAAACAATGAAGGTCAAGTGATTTGCTCCATGATTAATAGAGCAAAAAGTAGAACTCACTATCTCCTCCTATGTTTAACCATGTGCTCATAAGATAGTAAAATATGGGCAATTTAAAGTTAAAAAAGTGTTTAAACTTATTGGAGAAATATGAATTTCAGTTAATAAAGAATACCCAGAAGCAATTTTAGTTATATGTACTATTTGGTATACTCTAAGAATGGTATAGTTTAGTTAAAACAATGATTAAAAAATAGAAATAGTATCCACCAATGGATATATTTTCTTTTAAAATTTACTGACAAAAAGTGGTGCAGATGGCACCCCACATAAGAGACTGGCATGGACCAGTATCTTCTCTGTGAAAATGACTAATGCATCGCTATGCTTCTGCCAGAACTCCAGGAAAGCCTGCCAAAAATGATCATATCATTATCAGCTCACATTCCCAATTGTTCACTGCTGGTATCATACATGGCTCTTCTGAAATGCTGAATTCCTACCTAAGAAAACCCACCTCACATTACCAAACATGAACTTTTGCATGTTTTTAAGATGCTTTAAGGAAACCACATTTATTCTACAGTAAACAGACATATTTGCCTGGAGTCAGTTAAAAAAAAATAGCAGTGCGGAAAAAAAAAATAAATGAGATCCAAGTGTCAGAGCTTATGTTTGTAAAGCCAAAACAGAACAAAGAAAAACAGATCTCAGAGCTTGTATAAACCAATAAGCTTTGTTCTCTTACTTACTATAGATTTTGAGCTGCTATTCATATACCAATCATACAGCACTAATCCTTGATCATATAGCATCACTGATTTCTCTTAATCTGAAAGTTTTAATAAATATTAGTGGAATGAAACACTTTACCAAGTTATCATAATATACTCTATAACATTAAAATGAAAATGAATGTGGAACAGAGGTTAGTCTGGCTATATATTACACAGTGAACACCTTCTAGCATCTCATTATCTTATTAGTTCAACCCTGGACCCAAAAGTTATATTTAAGAATGCACACACACACACACACGTGCACACACACACACACACACGCACACACACACACACGTGCACACACACACACACACACACACACACACACACACCATAGTCACTTAACAACAGGGTTACATCTAAGAAATGCATCACTAAGTGATCTCAAACTTTTATGAATGTTCTAGAGAGAAGTTACAGAAAACTAGATAATGTAGCCACCTAGGCTAGATGATAGAGCATAATGCTCCTAAGCTAAAAATGTATGCCATGTTACTGCAAGAAATACTGTAGGCCATGGTAATACAATGTGTATCTAAACATATCTAAACCTTGGAAAGATGCATTAAAATAATAGGTGATATGAATATTTCAGGTCCATTATAATCTTATGAGACTACTATCATATATGCAGTTAATGTATATACACACAGGCACACACACAATCATATGCCATGTAAGATATTTTGATTTGAAAACATATATATGTTTGATATATGCACACATATATACATATGTGCTATATACATATATTCATATATGTATTCAGGAGCTTGGTAGTAATATATACATTTATATACACATGCACATTCACACACACACACACACACACACACACACACACACACACACACATACACCGAGCCCTCTTTACTACCCCCTATACTATGATAATATATATTTTCTACAAAACTATATTTCTTCTTTTTTCTTCGGAATTTTTACATGAGGTCTCACTGTTTTGCCCAGAATAGCCTCTAAATAGTGATCGGCCTGCATCAGTAGCCTGAATAGCTGGGATTACAGGTGTATGACACTGTACCTGGCCATATTTCTTGATTACAAGTTGTATGGCATAAAAATGGAGTTCCGGTATAGAAAATACCTAACAAAGTATCATGTATATGGCTTATCCAAATGTCATTGCTGCCAACTTTGTTAATCCAGGCTCTACTTGAGAATCTGAAACTACCCCCACTCTAAGTCACTCAGGATATCTTGGAGGTTATTATGGTTTGGATCTGAAGTATCACCCGAAGGCTGGTGTGTTGAAGGCTTGTTCACCAATGGGGTGATTCAGAGTTGGGGCATTGGGGTAGTAGTGACTGAATCACAAGGGCTCTGACTTCATCAGTGCATTATCCCACAAGGGTTTCACAGCTGAATCAATTATTTGGAGATGGTGGCAATCCCATCAGGGGTTGGAACCTAGCTGGAATGGAGTGGGTCCTTGGGGAGTGCCTTGGGGGCTACATCTGGTCACTGGAGCCTCCCCCTCTTCTTCCTGGCTGTCACGAGCTGAGCATCTTTTCTCTGCCACACCCTTCCACCAGGATGTTCTGACCCACCTCAGGCCCAACACGATACAACCAGTCAACCATTGACTGAAACATCGGAAACCATTAGTCAAAGGAAACCTTCCGTCCTTCACATTGTTCAGAGCAGGCATCCTGACACAGCAATGGGAAACCTAAGTAACCAGGGATAGATGAGAGGGTAGGACTCCCTGGATTCCTGATGACATTCCAGCCCTTCAGTAGAATCTATCATTCCTTTCATAACAAAACAATGGTCTACATTTCTAGCCTCTCTCCCAGCTTCCTCCTACTGTGAAAATACTCACCATCTTAACTATATTTAGTTGTATGCCACTCTCTTCATATGTATATGTTTTGGGTTTTGCCTGCCTGACAGTCCTGGGTCTCCTTTTAACTGGGATTCCCTTGATTTCCCAGTCAGTCCTAGTCTTGTAGTAGGCTCCAAGTAACCACTCCAAAGTGGACTAAAAGGAACTATTGTTTACAAGAAAAACCATCCTTGACTTCTAGAGTGATGTTTTCTGATCTGCTTTTCCTCATGAAGCTGAAGGATTCTTAAATATCATCCACTGTTGTTTTCATAGACAGTGCTCAAGACAGTGTCTTGAATATTATACAAACTCAAAAAACATTTATTGAACTTAATTTACTTAAAATGGAAGAACAGGATTTTACCCTCTACCTTAGCAACAAATTATTTTCCTAAGCTTTTTTTCCCTCAAATCTATATGAAATAATAGAGTTTAGTATGTAGTCAGGAGCTGTTACTGGTGTCAGCTTCAAATATCAGAGTACCTACTTCAGCACTGACTTTTTAATACTTTATTAGTGGATTATAATTATACATCAGCATAAGGTTCAAAGTGATATGAACATAGATGCATACTGTACTTGGTGAATTTTCTTCAGCATCTCGCCAGGATCCCCACCTGTCCCATACATCTTAGTGAGGCTGGTAGTAAAATCTTCATGTCTATAACATTATTTGAACCATTTCTTTCTTCAAACCTCATTTTTGCCCTCTGCATCTTTCTTCACAAGTCAAGTCACCTTTGCTATTCTACTGGCCTTTCTCCCCATTTATCTAAAGTTCCTTATGTTTCCTATTTTTCCCTCTAGCTTCTGCATATGAGAGAAAACATGACCCTTGAATTTCTGAGACCAGATGATCTCACTTAGTTTGATATCCTCTTGTCTTTTTCATTTTCCTGAAAATGATATAATTTTGTTTTTCTTTATGACACTTCTCAGTAGAAGAAACACAAGTGGCCAAAAAATATATGAAAAATATTCAACATCATTAGCAATTAGGAAATGCAAGTCAAAATGACATTAAAATGTCATCTAACTCCATTTTGAATGGCATTCATCAAGAATACAAACAATAACAAATGCTGGGGAGGATGTGGGGAAATAGAAACTCAAACTCTGTTGGTGGGACTGAAATACAGTTAATACAGTTGCTACAGGGGGTCCTCAAAAAGATCAGGAGTGTAGCCAGCATATGGGCCAAATTTACCACTGCTCAGCATCTTTCCAAAAGAACTAAGGTCAGAATACTAGGGGTGATACAGGCATATCCATGTTCATAGGGGCATTAACTTTTCATTCTCAGTAAGTACAGTAAGTCTTCTAAACAGAGGAAGACTGATTAGATGGATAGGATTTCAGATCTGATATTCTATTTTATATTATTCATTTGATCTCTTCTTATGGATTTTTTACTTCACACTTGACTAGATATTTGATCCACCATTTGCTAAATTTTCAATTATTTTTCTTAGAGTTGGAGACATTAGTTTGAACTTCATGGAAGAAGGAAGGGAAATTTGTATATATATTGTTTATGTATGTTTATATGTGTATATAAATTCTATAATATATACTACTTGTATATATATGTGGATATATGCACAAGTTATGTTATATACATTTTTTTGTGATACTGAGGATGGAATTCAGGTGCATTGTACCTCCTATACTCCCAGCCCTATTTTTTAGTCTTTTTATATTTGAAACAGTGTCTCAGTAAGTTGCAAAGGGCCTCACTAAGTAGCTGAGGCTGTCCATAAACCTTCATCCTCTGGTCTCAGTCTCCTGAATGCTGGGATTAGAAGCTTGCGCCACCACATCAGCTTGTTAAATACTTTTTCACTGTTCTGTTAGCTGAAATGGCCTGAAAGCAATAACAAGGCCTCTTTCCCCTTCTCCCCTCCAGTAGCAGTGAATATAACTACTACTCAGATCTTGAATTCTAACATCGGCTTTGATAAAAGGAACCAGAGGTCCATGAAAAAATGGCAGTTCTAGGACTGGGCAGGAAATGATCAGGCTGTAGTGCATTGTACTGCTAGAAAGAAGGGATGTTCGAAACAAACCACAAGGTTGAGGCTATGTCAAAGAAACAAACTAATTAAAAATTTTTTCAATGACCAAAACTAGCATAATTTAAGCAAAAAATAAACTAGTATTAATTATAGCCTGGCATGTAAAATAAATATTCATGACTCTATATAAATATAAGTAATTTTAATAGTAGACAAATGTCCCATGCAGAATTCCACGTATTTTATGAAGCTACCTAACCCTCAAATAAGTGGAGATAATATCCTATTCTTTAAATGTGGACTGCACATAATACTGTCTCCCAAAGAATATAGAATAAACAGTGAAAGATAAAAAAGAATATCTCCACAGTGGAGAAATCTGACCAATATTACCTCATCCAGTTGATCAAGGCCAATGTCAGAAGTGACACATTATGTTGATAGTATGCACCCTTAATTTAATATGATTAAAATGATATTGTTCTTCATGGTCTCCCTCCTGAAAATTCTCATAACCTTAGTTTAATAGTGGTAAAATTATCAGAAACAAATTCAATCGGAAGAACAGCCTACAAAATACCCGCTAGAACGCCTCAAAATTGCCAAAGTAACTAAAAACAAAAAGAGTCTGAGAGATCATCATAGCCAAGAAGATTATAATGAGATGTGATAACTAAATGTTAGGCTCTTGGAAGAGAAAAATAGATAAAAAATAAAAAGAACTCTAGATAAGGTATGCATTTTAATTAGCATGTCAGTATTGGTTCATTAATTGTATAAAATGCGATACTAATTTAAGATGCGCAAAACAGAGTAAACAGGGGGTGGGGTATAGGAGAACCCTCTGTGCTATCATTGAATATTTTTGTAAATATTACAAAATCTAAGTCAGTTCCAAAATAGAGTTTGTATTTAAAAAAAAAGTGAATGAATGAATTATGGCTGACCATAAAGGTGTTTTTACTCAGTGTAGAGTAAGAGGAGGGAGTAACAATAAATCAAAGTTCAGTGGAAAAGTTTTTTATTTGAACACTGAATTGATACCCCTGTTTATCTAGGCTAAGTCAGGGCTCCATCAAGAGTGAACTGTCACAGTGCCATGGAAGCAGATGGGCCTGCATGCATACAACTGGGAAACAAAACCCCAGGACCAGTTGGAAATAATCATAGGATTCCCAGCCTAGGTTGTCCAAATTGTGACAGACTCCTTGTTTATTTCTTATTTTAGTAAACCCAGCTTATTAAATT
Source organism: Muscardinus avellanarius (assembly GCF_963383645.1). Taxonomy (NCBI): domain Eukaryota; kingdom Metazoa; phylum Chordata; class Mammalia; order Rodentia; family Gliridae; genus Muscardinus; species Muscardinus avellanarius. The sequence goes on from NC_137798.1 coordinate 35,146,651, forward strand.
AATTTAAAAAATGTGATAGGTTAGAAGAACACCCAATATAGTTATTTGTAAACAATAAAAGCTTCTTATTGGCTTGGACTATGTGGTTACATCTGCCTTTGAGAGAAAAGTGTTTAGCCACATGAAACCTAGGATCTGCTTCAGCTTAGTAGAAACTACAAAATTAAATCTACAAAATTGAAATTTGTAGATTTTAGTTTTCAGTACATAAGTCTCTGTATCCATTAAAACATGTAATATATTTTAAAATATTACTGTTGTAAAAATCTACAGTGATAATAAAAAAATAGGGTACTCCTTTCCAAAAACGATGCTACTGTGTTATTAGGAGGATGTCCTGAGCCACTTCAGTCCTCCTGTTCTCTGAGTAATAGGCAATGTGTTTAATTTCTGAGCATAATGCATATTTATGTCCCTGAAAGATTTTATATAAAATGTCTTCAGATATATAAAAGCTATGTCCCAAAGAATTTTAAATAAATGTATTATGATCCAAATTTTATGGATAGAAAGTCTTATCAATATAACCTCAATTGCCTCTTTTCTTAAAATAACCTTGTTGAATATTACTTGACAATGAGTATTATTGGACATTACTGTCCAGATTTTCACTTAATTTGTATTACCCTAACTAAATCACACATAGAGGAATTTTCAATAATTTTCATCCTAACTAGAACGTCAAATTCTACAGTATAATGTTTTGGATATAGAATGTCCCTCAGAAGAGCTCTCATATTGGCAAAAATGTTCAGAGATGATATAATTGAATCATGAGGGTTCTAATCTCATCGGTGAGTAAACTCATTGATGGATGAATAAATTTACTGGGTAGTATCTGGGCGTGGAGGCACATGCTTGTAATCCCCGCGCTTGGGAGGCAGAGCCAGGAGGATCACACAGGTTCAAAGACAACCTCGCTGGCTTAAGAGACCCTGTTTCCAAATTTAAAAAGTACAAAAATAGGTCTGGGAGTGTGGCCTGGAGGTAAAAGAGTTTCCAGGAATCCCAGTACCACCAAAAAAAAAAAAAAAAAAAAAAAAAATTACTGGGTGGTAACATAGGAAGGCAGGCTATGTGAATGGAGGAAGTAAGACATAGGGGTGTGGCCTTGGGATTGTATGTGTCTCTTGTCTCTTCTCCTGGCTAGTTTTCTCTTTCTACTTCCTGTCACCACACCCTGAGCTCCTCAGATGGACTCAGTCTAAAATGGACTGAAACTTCCCAAACTGACAGCAAATAAATCTTTCTCTAATTTGTCATCAAATATTTGGGGTCACTGAGAATGCTATCTAAAACATAAAACTATTGGCTCTGCCATCATACCTATCAGATTTTTTTTTGACTAATTTATGATAAAGTAATATTTTTAAACAATAAATTTATTGCAGCCCCAAATAGTTGCCACAGGTACAAAATATATGTAATATGTGCCAAAAGATTTTCTTTTTTTTAAAACCATTATGTTTAGATTTCCTGGTGGAATTCTGAAGTTGTCTGAGTGAGATATGGAGAAGTGGCAAGTGATTTAACATCATTAATTTTGTGACAAAACGTATAGTGGTTTAAAGCATGTACTTGGAAGGCATACATGTTCTTAATCCCATAATAGGGATTATTCAAGTACACAGTGACTAATACATAGTAAGTTAAAGGTCCATTGAATGAAGGAATGGGTGAATAAATTGATAATAATAGAAAACTCAAAAAGTGGTCATAGTGAATATAAACGAAGCTGATAAACATTTTGAATGCCAAATGGAGCTTTAACAATGATAACAATGCAACAAAATAAAAGTAGATAGATGGAATTATATCAAATGAAGGAGCTTCTACACAGCAAAGGAAATAATCAATAGAAGTAAAAGACAACCTACAGAATGGGATAAATATTTGTATATAGTATATCATCTGACAAGGTATTGACATCCCAGACTCTGTAAGGAACTAAAAAAGATGAACATCAAAGAAACAAACACTACAATTAAAAGACCTTCTAAATAATTGAACAAATACTTAATAAAATAAGGCACGCAAATGGGCAACATGAAAAATGCTCAATTTCCTTTATCAGCAACAAAATCAAAACATGACATATCATCTCACCCAGTTAGAGTGGCTATCATTGGAGAGACAAGAAATAGCAAATACTGGCAAGAATTAGAAGAAAAAGGAATACTTATACACTGTTAACAGGAATTTAAACCAGTATAGCCATTTTGTAAAATAACACAAAAATTTCTCAAAAGGCTAAAAATAAAAATACCACATCACCTGGCAATTACACTACTGGATATATACCCAAAGAATATAAAATCTTTATGACAAAAAGATACTTGCACCTTACTAATTGTGGCACTATTCCTAATAGCCAAAATATAAGATCAACTTAGACACTTTACAGTGGATGAATGAATAAAGAAAAATGTGCTATATTTGCACAATGGAATAATATTCAGCTGTATATAAAGAATGAAATTCTGTTATTTGGAGCAATATGCATTCAACTAGAGAACATTATGCTGAGTGAAACAGGCCAGAAACAGAAAGACAAATGCCATATGTTCTTATTCATTTATGGAAATCAATAAGTCAACCTTGCAGAAGTACAGAACACAATAGTAATCATCAGAGACTGGGAAGGGTAGTAGAAAGGGTGTCAAGAAAGAAATGAGGGTAACTTTCAAGGACTGAAAAAGATGCTGTGGAGGAGAAGTGTGTCAAGGGTAGAAGAAGGTTAGATAGGCACAGCCAATGCATGATGGAAACATCACATAAATCTCATTGCAAAATTAATAAGTGTAGATAATTACGGTAAATAAAAACAATTGTAATAGGCATGGTGGTGCATGCTTATAATTCCAGTACTTGGGAGGCTGAGACAGGAGGATAATGCCGGGTTGAACAGCTTCAGCTACTTAGTAAGGTCTCAGCAACTTAGTGAGACCTTGTTTCCAAATAAAATATAGAATAGGTTTGGGAGTATAGCCTGGAGGTAAAAAGCCCCTGGGTTCCATCCCCAGTACCAAAAAAAGTAATGTTAATGATGGCAAAAGTATATTTGCAGCATTTTCCAACATTGGACCCACAAGAGTTAATATTAAATGTTAGTTTTTCTTTTTTTCTTGATATTTACCTGAAATGTTGGCCATGTTGCTTCTCAACTCATTTCCATTCAAGCTGAAACTTCATCAGCTTCACACTTAATATAGGTGGTTCACAGGCTTTGAGTAAATTTAAGGTAATTTATGATTTCATCTTTCTCAAGTAATTTTCAATCAAGTAAAGTTATCCAACAAGACTGGAAGTTGCACATGGAAACATTTTATTTTAAGGTGTCATTAGTATGCATAAATTCACAGCCCCTCCCAATCTCTACCCATTTTTGCAAGTAATTGAAAAAAGTGACTCAACATATGTGGATACCAGTTTTTAGGTTAGCAAATGGGGCATGGCATTTGAAGTGTTTTAAATATGGAACATTAACTGTGTTAAAATTTGATTTCTAATAATGAACTTGATTCTCCTTCCAAAATGAAGAAGACATCCTGTGGTAAACATGAAAAACAGGGTGTTGTCATGGGAAGCACATTACCTACAGGCTAACATCTGTTTCCAGGCTCCACATTCATTACCTATGGGTGATGCATTATGTTTATTTCATTCACTTGGCCTCAGTTTCTTTATCCACGGAACAGAGAGAATAATTCGGTACCTAGGCAAAACCAGAAGCTTGCCCCAAATCCTTTAACTCATTACTATCTCTTAATCCCTTATAAAAATCCTAATTCCAATCCTTCTAAAAATCCTAGTTTCTACACTTTTAGTTGTAGAGGACCCCACATAGGCTTGAAATGAGGAAGGAACATTGCACCATCATTCTGGGTGGTGTAGGGTTTGGTTATTTGCACATGCAGCGACTTATACATCTACTACTGCCCGGGCTTGGTCTAAACATATCATTTCTATCTTACTGTGGGCTGCTGTTGTGTTTATCTGACTTTAATTTGGCACGTCTGACAGAGTCAACCTTATAATATGCATTTCCAAACACTTTCTGTTTGCTCTAAGATCAAGCATTCAGTCTCTACTCAGGCCCAGTAATAGCATGAACTATTTTTCAAGAACTTGCTACCTGCCGCATATAGAAGGCTTTCTTCAAGTATGTCAGAAGTCATTGATTCCTCTTTGTGGTGATTGCCATAATAACTATATTGCTTGTCCACCCCATGTCATCTCCAATACCACAGAATCTGCTAGATCATGTAGCCTAGTGGCAAGGCTGACACGCTGTAGCCTAGAATTTCTGCACAGCCATTTCCTGTCCCATGCTTGACTTTGAACTGACAGCTTTCTACACCATTTGCTATCACTCTCAGGCAGTAGTCCTAGCTGCACAATATTTGCATCCAGAACTCAAAATGACCTTTAGTGTATGGTGTTTTCTTGTTTGTTGTAATGAATAAAAGATGCATCAAAGTTTATTTTACTATGGAAGCAGTATCTCAGTATACCTCTGCACTCTATACTCCATCCATATATTTCACAGAAGAGGCAGATTCCCCCAAACCTTAGTGTTTTTCTCTCTCCCTGGGAATGCATGCTGTGTTCCCCAGACTCCAGCCTGCTAGCATCTTGTCCGATCAATGTGGCATTGCAATGGACCTGCGCAACATCCTGTAGGAGGACCAAGAAGTTCAGTACTCTTTGAGCTATATTATGATGACAGAGGTGGAGAGGTTAACTTATCTCAGAGACAAAATTATAAGTGCATATTATTTGTTGATATAAATGCAAACTGTCTCTGAACTACTTTTATTTATATCTTCTTTGGTACTAGAGATTGAACTCAGGCATTTGAACTCTGAGGTACATCCCTTCTCCTTTTTATTTTTTATTTTGAAGTAGGGTCCCACTAAGTAGCTGAGGCTTGCCTCCAACTTGCGATTCTCCTGGGCATTCAAATTTCATTGGAACTCTGCAGCTTGAACAAAATCTTCATGTGGCTGCTCGAAAATACCTACCTTTCCACTACAAAAGATAGGAGCCTCTCAGTAAAGTCATAGAAGCTTTGACTGCCATCCTTAGCCATTAACTGCTTGTGTATTTCCCTCACTGTCTCTCTGTAGGACATTTAGGTCACTTAGCAACAACCAGCCAAGTCTGTATAGGCATTGCTCCAACCACATCCTCTAGGTATCTACATTATTGTACCTGCCAAAGAATTTCCTTCCGGTTCTACTTTCCTAGGTCACCACTGGTGAAAACTTTAGCAATTGAGCTGCAATTTTGTGCACCACAAACAATTAAAAGAACATTTCTTTTCCCTACCGGGTAATAGCAGGATTCAGTATCAAACTTCTCAGCCCAGTCTCAAAACCACCTGAGCTAATCCAAGTTCCTCAAGAAGCCAATGGCAGAAAAAATTAAACATAAAAGAAGCATATCTATGGAAAAATGGGAAGAGTACTAGTGGAGTCTGGAAAAGCCACCAGGCTGTGGTGCAGAACTGACCTGTAAGAAGGAGACAAAGAAAGAAGTGTGGGTTTAACAGTCTTTAGACTGCAGCGCCATTCTAAGGAAGTGCAGCAAGGTGATGGGGTCCCTGGAGATAGCACCAGGGTATTCTTATGTCCCCTGAGAACCAGCCTTCCTTAGGGTCTCCACAACTCTCATCATTGTCTGGGAGCTGCCTAGTAAGATGGAGCTTCTGGACCAAACCATGGGTGGATTTCAGAGCTTACAGCTGAGACCATGGATCAAGGATGCTCTACAGCCTGATAATTAAGAGGTGTACTTTCATGACTGCCATAGTAGTTGACATCTATTGAGAACATAAGGTATGTCAGTAACCTTTCCAAGCACATTTTAGGCTTTATCTCATTAATTCTCCACAATATCATGTGATTGGTTCTTTGATTCTATGTTTGAGACAGCTGAGGCTAAGAAGCGTGCTCAAATTAACAGGTTGGAAAGTGGTAATAAATTAGTCAAACATAGATCTCTCTATCTCTCTGGTTGCACCACTAGACAATTTAACCACATAATTGTTGTCCTCAAAGATGGATGGGGGAATCTGTCAGGTAAAGAGACATGGGAGCCGACAAAACATAATAAAGTATATATTTTTTTCTGATGAACACAAAGTATCTATAAAAACATGCTGAAGTCCAGCAAGGGGAATAAGAGGTTGCTTTGGGCCGGGCATGGTGGCACATGCTTATAATCCCAGCGCTTGGGAGGCTGAGACAGGAGGATTGCTCAGGTTTGAAGCCAGCCTCAGCTACTTAGTGAGGCTCTCAACAACTTAGGGAGACTCTGTTTTCAAATAAAATATAAAATAGGTCTGGGAGTGTAGTCCGGTGGTAGAAAAGCCCCTGGATTTCACCTGCAGTACCCCCCTGCCCACACACACAGATTGATTTGCCCATATACTGAAAGAAGAATTAAGCATTTGTATAGACAGCCAATAGAACAACACTGAATAGGAGGAAATCATAGAGAAGTATCCCTAGTTTTGGGGTAGGCTTACCCTTTTTCTAATTAGTTCAACTGCTAGAGTACCCCAACCTTTTTGGAAGAATTGAAAAATGAAGAAACTTGTGTTAAACCCACCTACCCAGCAGCAGGTCACTAAGAGGTCCAGACAAATACTGCTAATGTCCAAACAAGCAGCAAGGACATTGATCAGGACAGCAAATGTGCAGGAACAGTGTTGTCAGCTGAAAAGCGTGCCATCTCAGAAGCAGCAGTGACAGCCCATTGTTGTTCTCAGAGGTAAAAAAGAAAGCCACCATCATAGAGAATGAGAGAAAGGGGCAAAATCTTCTGGAGAAGTCAGCTGAATAATAGTTAATGGGTGCAACAAAGAAAAAATTATACCATCTTTGGAACACATACCATGTTGCTGAAAATCAATACCAGTTAATTGTGAAAGGAAGAAGTAGCCCCAAGATTTAAAAAAAAAATGTTTTTTTTTTCTTTTTCAACCTTTGACACACACCTGGAATCCCAGTACTTGGGAGGCAGAGATAGGAGGATCACAGTTTCAAGAAAAGCCTCTCCAACTTAGTGACACCCTTGGAAACTTAGCAAGACCCTGCTTCAAGTTAAAAAATAAAAAATTAGCCTGGGGCTAAAGCTTGAAGATAGACCACCTTTAGGTTTGAAATTTAGTGTCATACACACACATGCAAAAATAAATAAAAATCTTAAAGTAACTTAAATATTTGTACATAGATTTCTATATTAAAATATCATATTTTATATATTATATTGTATTTAATATCTAGATTATATATTAAATTATTAAATAAAACTATCAAATTATTATATTAAATGATATATATATGCCGTATTATATTAACATACACTAATCTGGGAAAAATATGTATGTGTTTAGTAAATACTAAGAAATTACTGGGGTCTGACTATGTGGCAGGAGCTGGGGACATAGAAATGAAGATGATGTATACAGTCCCTTTCTCTTTAGAGCTTACAATCTGAAAAGTAAGATGGAACATTACCAAGGAAATTACAAAGCATGATAAAAAAAAGAAAGTAGAATTTTGTGTTGAAGAAATAATTGAGATTGGATGAAACAACAAGGAATATTTTCATATTTAATTAAATGGTTTGGTGAGAAGAGATATCTTCAAGGTGATATTTAGAGTGGAACTAAAAGCCAGGCATGATGATGCACACTTGTAATCCCAGTATTTGGGAGGCTGAGACAGGAATATCACAGTTCTTGGACAGCCTCAGCTACTTAGTGAGGCCCTTTGCAACTCACTGAGACCGTATCTCAAAATAGAGAATAAAAAATAGGGCCAAGGGTGTTGCTCAGAGGTAGAATGCCCCTGGATTTCATACCCGTACCACAAAAAATAATAAATAAATAAATAAAGTGAAACCTAAATAATAATATAGAACAAACATTAAAAAATTGTAACAATATTACAGGCAGGGAAAATTACAAACAATACACAGGGACAAGAGAAAAGGGAGGTGATGGTTTACCCATGAGGGTCCCATGCCTGAGGAGATGAGAGAGTATAGTATCCAGCTTTACTAGGAGAAAGATGGGTTTTTGAAGGAGAGATACTGCCTGCATTTTAATATAAGGAAACAAATAAGATGGATGACTGTGGAGAAGGCACATAACTGTTTGTTTGATAAGAATACAAGAAAATAATTCTAACCTACCACTTTCTATTTCCCCCACAAGTTGTAATGTGAGCACAGGATAGACTGGGTGTAGGTATATGAGCCAGGTAGAGGACAAGAAAATGAATAGGGCATAGAATATCTTTTCCAGATAGTGGGCAATAGAATCTATTTAAGAATCTATAGTGGAATTTGTAAGGCAGTGCTGAAAGTCCATAGATGATTGCATACAGAGCGCATATACATATTAATTGCTCTCCTCAGTTAGTATATTTCATTCTCTGTGTTTGGTTTTTCATTCCAACTTGAGCACATACAAAAAAATCTGCAGAAATAACAAACACAAGACAACAAAAAACATAATGAGATCTAAACAAGGATATGTACATTAGAAGAAAACACATAAATAGTACTAAATTTAATTACATTAAAATTATTAAAATTTCAAATGGAATACGACTCATTTAAACATTATTTACCAGATGAAATAAACTAAAATGAAGTTATTCCTAAAATAAATTTTTTTTAAAATGCTACATTTAAAAGCAACTTAGATTTAAAAAAAAACATATGGGCAGGTAGTTTAAATTTAAAAAAGTCTTTGTACAGTCTAAATATAGACATAGTAGTGTGACAAGCTTTAGTTGAAAATTCTCTTTATATAAAACCTGTAACTGGTCCAGTATTTACCTTTGTAAATGTTTTATTTCTGAAGATCAGATAATGAACCAATTAAAGTGCCAGCTAACAAGATTTTTATATTTCTTTAATGTTTACTTGTTCTATATATACATAGAGGTTTGAGTGGGGCCTCAAGAGAAAAGGCCAGCAAAAGAAGGGGAGAAATCATGAAATGAAAGCGAAACAACATAAAAAAAAATAGAAATTTCAACCACTGTTAAAATTCTAAAACCCTGGAGGGCTTTTTTGTTTGTGTTTGTTTGTTTGTTTGTTTTGCAGTACTAGGTGTGGAACCCAGAAACATTCAACCTCTAAGCTACACCCCCAGTCCTATTTTTTATTCTTTATTTTGAAACAGGGTCTCACTGGGTTAAAAAGGGCCTCACTAAATAGCTGAGACTGTTGGCAAACTGTGAACTTTCTGTCTCAGTCTCCCAAATGCTGGGATTACAAGTGTGTGCCACCATGCTCAGCACCTGGAGAGTTTCCAATTAGCCCTATGTTAGTAGTTTTTAGATATTAACGTGGGACACTAAAATAACTTCTGTATTAGTATTTTCAAAATTCAATGCATATCATAATTACTTGGATACTTATTGAGAAGATAAATACTTGCCCCACTCCATTAATAAACACATCAGAATCTCTTAAAGGATGCCTAGGAGTCTGAATTTTATTTACTTATTTATTTATTTAGTATGTGAGTGTGTGTGTGTGTGTATGTGTGTGTGTGTGTGTGTGTGTGTGTGTGTGTGTGTGTGTGTGACTAGGGATTAAATCCAGGGTCATTCTACCTCTGAATTATACACCTGGAATTTTTTCTTTTTCTTATGAGACAGGGTCTCCCTAAATTAGTGTGTATTGGCCTCAAATCTGTGACCCTTCTGTTTCAGACTCCCAAGTACTGAAATTACAGGTGTGCACCACTATGCCAGACTAGGAATTTGCCTTTCAAAACTCGGCTCAAAAGGTTTTGATGTGATTTTTGATCATATGTTGGAAAAATGTGCTCTCTAAATTTTAAATTATATTTCAAATTGATTATTTTAGTACAAAAATTTCAAAATATAACTTTTGTTTACCAATCAAACATTGGCTTCTTGGTAATGATGTGCATTGAATGCCTGATAAAAGTTTAATAATGCTAATATGGTTAGAAACATACAAATGTCTGGAAAACAAAAACCCCAACCCTGAGTCTCCTTGTATAAATGCCTGTCATTGATTACAGTGTCTTTATACTTGATGTTGTAGTAAGTAAAGAGGTAGCTTTGTTTATTACACGGAGAGTTTGGTCTCCGGAATAGTGAAAGATTGGAAAGAGTTGCATTCTCGTGGTGCCGCTGAAAACAACACTGTGGACTGAGGCTGGTTTTAATGGAGGCTGTGTAGTATTCATCTATATTCATACACACACACACACACACACACACACACACACACACGTGTGTGTGTGTGTGTGTGTATTCATGTCTTGCACAATAAACTATTAAATAATGATAATAAGATATTAACCAGATTATTGATCAGGCTGACAACAAAGGTAGTTGAAACACCACAGCAAGGAAACAAAATCCACCCTGAGATCAGCTGAAAACAATTTCATCCACGGAGAGCTGAATCTGCCATATCTTTATGCCAAGATTTTTCCAGATTCTAAGAGGACAGCTGGAGAGCTGAATGTCTGACCTATGAGAGGACTGGCTCCTGAGGAGTGGTAGGAAGCTTGGAAGGTTCTCCTTGCCCATCTTCAATACTTAACACTATCCAAGAGTCACCAGCCAATTGCCGGTCCTCCAGTCCTGTGGTATCCAATAGCCATACATCATACTTGGCTACTGAGCTCAAAATGCAGCTAATGCAACTGAGACTCAGGTCTTAATTTTCTTTAATTTTAATTAATGTCTAAAATGGATAGTATATTCACCTATTTAAAAATTAAGTATGGTTAGGAAACTTGTTTATATGTCTCCATTTTCAACTCTAAATTTATGAGATATACATCTAGTTTGGTTATGTCCAATGAAAATTCATTATTCTAATTGGAAGATGCTATAGAAATAAAATATATAGATTCAAAAGATTAGCACAATAAGTAAACTATTTCAATAACTTTTAATAATAATTGCATGTTAAATATTAATGTTCTGATATGTTTAAATAATATCTTTTATTAAAATAAATCATCCTTGTTTATTTTTACTTTTATTATTTATTACAATGTAGCTTTAAAATATTTATAATTACATGAATGGCATGCTTTTTATTTCTATTTGACAGAACTCTTTAGACAACTTTGAAGAAGGTGTTACATAGATGTTATTACTAATTTGTCATGCATTTTTGCCATTATGCTATATATTAAATCAGGACAAAACAGAATTTTACATTCAATAATTATTATTAAAATTATATAGAAAATGAAGGATTATTACTTGAACACAGAGAGCACAGGATCGTCTTTTCAGAATCATAGATAAGTGCTTGCTAGATTCCTGCAACATGGTCTCAAAGAAATGAAGCTACTGTATCTACCAGCATCTGTTAGTAGGTTCCTGCACCCAAAACACCAAGAAGAAAAACAGACAGAAGCAGGAAGAACAAATAATGATTCAATTAAAGAGACCTACTAGCATGAAGAGGATGACCAAGATGAAATGACTAGAAGCTAAGGAGAGTTGTCTTAGAATCAGCCTTCTTTAGTGGTAAGAACAAATAATTAAATTCCCTGTTCTAAGAAAGTTCTGAAAAATAAGGCTAATGAAAATGTTCAGAAAAGTATATGAAAAGATCAGAATGCTTTTGTATCCCAAAAGTCATTACTCAGCAATTCACACTGTTTTTCTGTAAAATATAAACATCGTGTTTAGAGTTTTGATTTTAAAATACAATGCTAAGTTAAACATCACTTTAGCCCTGGCAAGTGACATACACCTGTAATACTAGTACTTGAGAAGTTGAGACAGGAGGATTGTAGGTTTATGGCGAGCCTCAGCAACCTAGCAAGGCCCTCAAAAACTTAATGAGGCCCTGTTTCAAAATAAAATAAATAAGACAGGAGTGTAGCTCACAGGTAGGATATCCCTGGATTCCATCCCCAGTACTACAAAAAATAAAAATAAAAAATATATTTCTCCTGGAAACCAATGTCAACACAGAAGGAGAAGATACATATGTTTCCTCTAATATGCCCAAACTAGGAAACACAAAGGATACCAGTGGGACTCCAGATATTAGAGGGGAAATACTAGCTAAGTTTGAATGGAAAGATAGGAGAGGAGGAAGGCTGATCCTGATTAATGAGGGTCTACACCTGAACATGTGTAAAATTATGAATAAGACATGGTTAAGCTGGACAACCATTGGTGGGAGGGGGGAAGGGAAAATGGGGGCGGGGGGGGGAGAGGGCACCAAATATAGTTTAAATGTATACTATTTATGTTCAATAAAAAAATTGTTAAAAGAAAAAAAACGTGCTTTGGTAAAAGCACATGTGAGTTTGTCCAGAAAAACATTATATTAAGTGAGATTAGCCAATCACAAAGAGTGAAGGGTCATATGTTTTCTTTAGTATGTGCAGGATAGAGAGTAATTGGGATACAAGAGAGACTCCAGATGACGAGAAGAAACCTCGGGGGAGCCAGAGAGAAGATGTAAAGGTAGGGGAGGAGGAAGACTGAGGTTCATTAACAGAAATACTACCATAGACTGCGTGTATACATGTGAATGTATACCAGCATCAATCTGGGTACTGTCTTGCAAAGGAGGGGAATGGGAAGAAGGGCACCAAGAGTGGGTGCATGTTTGTTATTGTCAACATGATTGACATTATGATGTGAGAGTATAATGAACCAATAAAAGCACAAGTAAATAAATAAATAAATAGGAAGAAACAAAAGAAGGAAAGAAGGATTCTGAGTTCATGATGTCAAAGGAGTCCTTTCCCTGCTACTATTAAATTCCTACATCTTCATAAAATATATGAAAAAGCGAGACTATAATGCACCAATAAAACAATATGGAAAATAAATAAATAAATAAATAAAACTGTCTTCTGATGGAACGTAAAAAAAAAATGATTCAAGTACTAATTTTCAAATGTGGTACATCAGGAACTTAGACAGAATTGATATAACAGATAAATCTTAACATGTCAAATTCAGAAGTATTTATTATAATTGTTGAAATTATTTTTATGATCATCCTCTTTCCTTCTGACTCTTCTGCACTGAGCTATTAACTGAATTGAATATGCAATATACTTGCTTATTTTTAAAAAATGAAGAATCACCTGTCATAATAAGCTAAAAACATAGATTCAGTACAGCATCTGGCAGATATTTATTAATTATGCCAACTAAAACAGATGGGCAGTTAAGCCTTAAAATCTGTTTTTTATGGCCTGAAATGACAATGAATAATAGGTCAAATCTTATACTCAGTGGTGATGGTTCTTCCTTCAAGAAGAATAAAGTGGGCATCTTTAAATTTTCTTGATTTGGATAATTGTCCTCTCTTCAAGAGATTTCAGATTACCTTTTGTGCTTCCTTACTTACCTGGTAAAGTGTCATTTGAAAAGTTGGTCATAATATTTTCATTGTTTTGTGTAAAAAGTAATAATAAAAGATAAAGAAAAATGTGATAGCTTATGTATATTTTATAACATATCTTATATTTTGTATTAGCTTATATTTCATAATGCTAGCCTCCCAGTACTTTCTACAGATCAAAGGACTGATGAACATGAAATTACTTTGCAGACTATGCCGTCATGTACACACATAATAGGATGTTTATATGACCTAGGATATCATCCTCATAAATCTTAATTCATTCCCTAGATTTATCCTTTCAATTCTTCCATATCATTCCTGTTTCTTGGCTTCCATTCCTGGTGTCTCAGAGGCCTCTGACTCAGACCACACTCACTCTTTGGAACATTCAAATGTCAATGCAACTCATCTACCACCTTTGTAATCTTTAAAGAACACGGTTTCATTTTTTTATACATTGATATTTATTTGGCATTTATTTTTGATGATCCCATAGCCTTTCTTGCACCTTCAAAACGTGCTGGGGTGTGCATTTTTCTCATCATAGCGACAAGTAGAGGAGGAAGATCAAAATGAGTCCCTGGAAACTGAATAGAAGAAAGACTTTGCTAAGAGTTGGCCTTCTTTGTGGTATGATGCAAATAATTAAATTTCTAAAACTAAAAAGTTTCAGCAATTTGAAAAATAAAGCAAATTAAAATAAAGGCAAATAAAAATGACCCTTTAATCTTAGGGTTGCTAAAGCAAGGCCGGAGACTTGTTAAGTTGGGAATTATAAAAGCCAATCATGGTGGCACACACCTGTAACTTGGGAGGCTAAGACTAGAGGATCTCAAGTTTAAGGCCAGTTTAAGCAACTTAGAGAGACCCTCAACAACTTAGCAAGATCCTGTTCCAATATAAAAAATAAGAAGGATTAGAACTATAGCTCAGATGTAGAATGCCCCTGGATTCATTCCCCAGTACCAAAACAACAACAACAACAACAACAAAAAACCCACAAACAAAAACAAAGACTATTTCACATCTACCATTACATAGTGTTGTGTTAGGACTTTGATGAACAGAAAATACATAGGTCCCTCATCTAAAAAGTTCATTATTCAAACTAGAAATAAGGATAGAAATATGTAGTAAGGTTTCCAAGATAAGCATCAAGGAGCAATTTTGTGGATGTCTTTTATTGGTTAATTTACATAAAACCTTTCAATGGTTTTGTCTAAGAAGAAAGGTCAGGCTAGGAAGCTAAAGTTGTTTTGTGCCCAAATTTATGCAGAAGAGACCAGAGAGAAAAAGATACATCATTGGTTTCTGGAAGAAACCATTTGTAAACCACTGTAGAAGATGACATTAGAGGTGGAAATACAAGAAAATTTTCGAGCAAGATTTAATGAGGAGACTTCCGGGAAGATGGCAACCGAGAAAAGCGGGGCTTAAGAGCCCCGCTAACAACAAATCTCCATTACCACAAAATCAGCGCCTTTCATAGCCAGAAAACACCATCACCAGTGAAACAAAAAATCACCAGGCTCCAGAGAGAAAGCAGACTGAGAACAGAGCCACAGAGGAGATACACTGGCCTCGCGCCCGAGGACGAGGCAGACGCGGCAGCAGCGCCATACTGCCGGAGGCACCGGCGAATTCACGGGACGGCTACAGCAAGCCGAGGTGAGCCACTGTGGAACAGCCAGGCGGGATTTCTCCGCGCAGAGAGCATCTAAAGCTCCCAGTGGCCAAGCTCAGCACACGCTGCAGGGATTCAGAGTAGAAATCAAAATCAAGAAGAAAAACGCCAGCCCCATAGCCGAGGGCGTAGCAGTGGCGCCATACTGCCACCGGCGGCAGCAGCAGCGAATTCAGCGAGGCCAGTACAGCTACATCTGCGTACTCAAGAACAGTGAGTCAAATTGCGGGCCACAGAGGAGAAATCCCAGTACTGTACTCCCTGGGACTTGACCCAGTGGGGGAGGGGCGGTGGCAGAGATATCACACCATAGGAGAACGTGCAACCTGGCACCCCCCACAGTCTAAAGCAGCCTCTATTGACTCCCTGTGTCGGAGACTCTGTGATAAAACCCAGTAAAGGAGTAGTGGGGTCTGAGATACTACTGACTCGAGATCCAGAGCACCTTAAGTGAAGTCATAGTGACCCGAGGGAGGAACCCAGAGAAGGCACAAACTTCCGAAATCATGGGAAAGAGGAATAATACTGGAGCAATTAATGCCCACAACCCCACAACATCAGAACCCGATAAAACAGAAAATCAGAGATTTCTAGAAGATCAAATCAGGAAAATAACTGTAGAAATAATAGAGGTGCTTCGAAAAGAACTCAGAGAGAGCCAAAAAGAGATAAAGGATGCAATTAATGAAGTAAAGGCCTCAATTCAAAGCACAAACAACCGATTAGACCACATGGAGAACAGAATCTCGCTCTTAGAAGATGAGCAATTCAAAAATGAACTCATAGTTTCTAATCTAGGAAAAAATATCCGACAGCAGGAATCTGATATTGAAGAAATATGGGCCCATTTTAAGAGAGCTAACCTAAGAATAATTGGAATAGAGGAGGGAAAAGAAAGTGAAACCAAAGGGATCAACAATCTCTTCAAAGAAGTAATAGCAGAAAATTTTCCAAACATAGAGCAAGAGATCGATACGCAGGTCCAGGAAACTTATAGAACTCCCTTTAGACAGGATCGGAGAAGAGGATCCCCACGCCACATAATTGTCAAAATGACCAATGTGGAAGCCAAGCAGAGAATCTTAAAGGCAACAAAAACAAAGGGCCAAGTGACATTCAGAGGCAAACCAATTAGAATCACCCCAGACTTCCCAAACCAAGTCATGAGAGCCAGAAGGGCTTGGAGTAACATATTCCAAACTCTGAAAGAAAACAACTTCCAGCCAAAAATTTCCTACCCAGCAAAACTTTCTATCAAATTAGATGGAGAAATAAGAAGCTTCCATGACAAACAGAAACTGAAGGAATTTATGTCTTCAAAACCAGCACTAGAGAAAATACTCAAGGAGATTAACTACAAAGAAGAAATAGGTAACACACACCAGAACCAGAGAAACAAGAGTTTCCATCCAACAGACAATTAAGATTGGTTATCTGTGGAGATTCATTATTTGTTAGTCTTTTACCTATCTCTAAATGGTATTGTTTGCCTTTATTGTTGTTAATTTTTAGGATTTCTAGTTGGAATATTAATATACCTTCAGATATAGCATTTGGAAATATTTTATCCCATTCTATTAGTAACTGTTAACTCTGTTTACATTGTCTTTGGATACACAATATTTTTTTTTTTATTTTTTAGGGAATTTGTATACTCTTCTGTTGCCTGTGCCATTGAAATCATATCCAAGAAATCACTGCCAATTTCAATGTTGTGAGGTTTTTTGACCCAGATTTTCTCCTAAAAGTTTATAGTCTTAAGATTTGTATTTAGGTCTATTATCTATTTTGAGTTAATATTTGTATGTGGGATTAGGTAAGGGTCCAATTTTATTCTTTTCCATGTAATTATTATTTTTCATTTTTCAACAACATTTAGTTAAAAGATTATTATTTCCACCACCAAATGTTCGTGGAAACCTTGTCAAAAATAACTTGACAATATAGGGAAGAATTTAGCTCTAGGCTTTTATTTAACTCCAATGGTTTATATATCTGCCTTTAGAATAGTACTACACTGTTTCAATTATTGTAGCTTTATATGGTTTGAAATCAGAAAATATATATCTTCTAGCTTTGTTCTTTTTCAAGATCCTTTTGGGTACCTAGACTCCATATTCCATATTAGGATAGATTTTTTTCTGAAAAATAAATATATAAATATATGATAGTTTCACCTAAAAAATAGAAAAAAATATTCTCTGGTAAGAAAGAAAGCAAAAAGAAATATTGAAATGTTATCTTTAAGTCATCAAAAGCTTGGTATCAGACAAATAAAACTGTTATGTGAGATTATCATTTTTAATTTTAGATAAATTGCCATAATACTAGATGTCAACTACTAAGCCAAGCATGGGAGGGAGGGATAGGGAGAGAATGGGGTGGGGATTGGGTGGGGGCTGACTGGGAAAAGTGTTCATGTATGTCTACAAAAGTATGTATCCTACTATGATGTATGAATACAGTGCACCAATAAAAAAAAAAGAAACTTAAAAAAAAAAAAAAAAAGATTTAATGAATCTTAAAGTAAGGGTATGGGTGCCATCTAACAAAATTTGACACAGAAATGAGAAAAAAGATCATTTTACCTTCCTATTCTTTCTAGATAACCATGACAGTTTTGACTTAGAGCTCAAAGCATCTATCAACACAAATCTTGTGCTTGAAAGAATAGCAGGGAAAAAGACAACACCTCTTGAGGCAACACCTCAGGGCAGTAGTGGCTATGTTGAGTCACAAAAGACAAAAAGCTAGTGCCGAAGAATGTGACCCAGCATACCCATGTATCGACACCCCCGGAGCCCTAGAAATAACAAAGTCTAGTGAGTTGGTGTTAAAGTCTCAGGACAGCACATGTTAGGACTAACCTGAGTCACTATAAAATTGCACAATCTTTCCAAAGGAATTGAAATCAGATTATACTGATGCATTCATACCCATATTAATAGCAGCCAAATTCACGATAACCAAATGGTGGAACTAAACTAGGTGTCTATCAACTGCTGAATGGATCATAAAACTGTGGTATACAAACAAAATGGAACATTATTCATCAGTTAAGGACAAAAGTATATCATTTGCAGGAAACTTCTTACTAAGTTGCTGAGGCTAGCCTTGAACCTGAGGTCCTCCTGTCTCAACCTCCCAAGTACTGGGGTTACAGGTGTGTACCACCATGCTCAGCTGTACAGAAACTCAAAAATTCACCCTCCAAGTGAATGTGGTGGTTCACACCTATAATCCCCATACTTGAGAGGTTGAGACAGGAAAATTGCAGGTTTTAGGACAACTTCAGCAAAGTTGTGAGACTCTCAGCAACTTAGTGAGATCCTGTTTCAAAACAAAACATAAAAATGATTGAGGATGTGGCTCAGAGGTAGAATACCCTTGAGTTCAATAGTTCAATTCCCAGTAACACACACACACACACACACACACACACAGTCACCCCTTTGAGGATTTTTTTCACTGGCTTAGTACCCACAACCAATGTCCTGAATCTCCAACTTCTTTTTAGCTTCCTAGTCCTACCTCCACTTTCTATTAGACTTATTTTCTTTCTTGTCTTTTATTTTCCCTCAACCTTTAAATTTCTTTTTACTTAATATATCACGAATTTTTACAAACTCTTTAGTTAACTTCGTCCCTTCTGACCCTCAGGTTTCAGTTTTGTCTTAAGCTGTTTTCCAAGACATTGCCCCAAAGATATTTCTTCTCTAAAAGAACTCTCATGTCAATGGCTACGATAAAGTGTGCCTGTACGATAATGTGTGTGTGTGTGTGTGTGTGTGATTAAATAAAACAATTAAGGAAGAATGGTTATATATAAAAAGTTGAGGTCCCCTTTATTATCATACAAAGATTTTATTGATTCTTTGTGTAATCAAAAATTGTTTCAAAACCTCTTCATGTAATTTTAATTCTTTATGTAATAAAGAATAAATTTTAAAATCCTTTATTGTAGTAAACGTTATATAAATAGGATGGATGACTAAATACAGAAAAATATCATTTTGGCAATAAAAAAGAAAAAATAATTATGATACTAATAAAACTATATATGGTAAAAATAGCTATTCAGAAAAAGATGAAGAGAAGCCAATAAAATAGGACAAACATCTTAGAGCTACTTTTAAGAATAATTGGAAATCCACTCTACGATAAATTCTGTACCATGAATCAATAAACAGAGACAAATTACTTAGCTGATGATATTGTAAAATGCTTATCATATGAAGAAGTATATATGTAGAACACTAAAAATTAATACACCTAAAGATAAAGACAAAGTAAAAGGCTAGACTGTAAAATTATAAAAGTAATTTAAATTATCAAAAATTGTATTTGTGGAATAAGATTTCTTAAAACTACAAATTACAGTGTATAATATAAATTAATTCAATTGCATATTTTATAAAATGAAATTCTTTTTAACAAAGGATATCATGACCAAGTTCATAGACTGTCCGTAGCCTAATACCAGAACTGGTGAACCTATGGTTTATTCTGTGATGGAACTGGTTACTGGGAAAAGAAAAATAGAAAAGGGAGAGAACATAAGTGAAAGGGTGTATTATCTAGTTGTCGTTTTTTTTCAGGGCTGGGTGATTGGACACAGGGTCTCATGCATGACAGACCCATACTCTACGACTGATCAAGCCCTTCTCTTCAGCCATGGGTATATATTATAAATCAAGTCACTCTTAGGAGCTTCATTCTACTGAAATCTTTGGGAGACCAATATAGAATGTACTCAAAATTGTCCACTCAAGGCAGATATGATGATTAATTTATGTATCAGTCTGACGAGGTCACAGGGTGCCTTGATATATAGCCAAATATTTTTTAGGGTTTTGTTTTGCAAGGATGTTTATGGATGTGGTTATTTTTTGTACTTTTATTGACACATTATAATTATATATCATAGTGCAGTTCAAGGTGATATAGACATGCATGCACCTATTTTGTATTGGAGGTGGTGAGCATATAAATGGACAAACTGAATCAAGGAGATTGCCAGAATAGTGTGGGTGGGTCTCATCCAATCACTTGAAGGTATGAATAGAACGAAAAAGCTGACCCTCCCCTGAGTAAGAGAGAATTCTTCCTGCTCCACAGACATTGTTTTTTTCTTCTTCAGACTGAAACTGAAACATTACTCTTCCTGGATTTCTAGCCTGCTGACCTACAGACTGGAAGTGCACCCTTAACTACCCTAGCTCCCAGGCCTGTGGGTGTAGACAGGACTGGACTGGACCTATACTATTGGCCCTCCTGTGTGCTCTTGCCAACTCGACCTGAAGATCTTAGGACCTGTCCATCCATACTTATAACTGTGTGAGCCATTTCTTATAATAAGTGTGTGTTAGCTGGGCATGGTGGTGCACGCTTGTAATTCCCACGCTTGGGAGGCAGAGACAGGAGGATCACACAGGTTCGAAGGCAGCCGCACTGGCTTAAGAGACCCTGTTTCCAAATTTTAAACGTATAAAAAAAATAGGTCTGGGAGTGTAGCCCGGAAGTAGAAGGGCTTCTAGGAACCCCAGTACCACCAAAATAATAATAATAATAATAATAATAATAATAATAATAATAATAATAATATAATAATAATAATAAGTATGTGTTAAAAGTGTGTGTGTGCGTGTGTGCGTGTGTGTGCGTGTGTGTGTGTGTGTAGATGCATCTGCTTTTTTATTAGTTCTGTTTTCTTGGTTAACCCCTGGCTAGTATATTCTTTGGTATCAAGCATGGTTCTTGAGTAAAAATATTTTTTTAACTGACACTTAAAAATAATTCATATTAATGGAGTGATGTGATATTTTTATATATTTATACATTTGTATGTTTATATTACTTCAAACCTAATTTAAAGATTTATCATTTATTTAAAAATTCTTCTATCTCTGAAGTACCTAGTTATCTATAGAGATTTTTTTTAAGGGTGAATCTTCTAATTGGTTCTGAGGTGCCTAGAATTCACTTTCTAATATGAGGGATGCCTAGAATTCCCTTTCTAATGTGAGGGTTGCTAGAATTCACTTTCTAATGAGCCCGGTATGGAGGCATAGGCCGAGGATCCCAGTAATTGGAGGGCTGAGGCAGTGGAGTGCTGATTTGAACCCAGGCTCAGTAAGTTAGTGAGGCTCATGGCAACCTAGCAGTATCTTACTTCCAAAAACAAAATAAAGCTAGGAATGTATCTCAGAGGTAGATGCCCCTGGGTTCAATCTCCAGCAACACACACAGGAGTGACTCTATCCCCCTTAATTAAGAAAGCATGATATTGAATGTGTTATTGAGCAACAAAGGTACACAAAATATTAACTTTTACATACATCTACCCAACCATTTCTAAGAAGGAAGTGTTTGAGTGACCAAGTATATAAAATATTGTTGAAGATATATTTAAATTAACAAGTAGAGCCGGGCATGGTGGCGCATGCTTGTAATCCCCGCGCTTGGGAGGCAGAGACAGGAGGATCGAGCAGGTTCGAAGCCAGCCGCGCGTGCTGGCTTAGGAGACCCTGTTTCCAAATATAAAATGTAAATATAGGTCTGGGAGTGTAGCCCGGAGGTAGAAGGGCTTCCAGGAACCCCAGTACCACCAAAATAAATAAATTAATCAATTAACAAGTAGAATAAAAATGGATGTCCCTAATGCCAATTTAAAAAGTTGGGAAAAAGATGAGCTCTGAGCTCAAAGATTCAAATTCTCAACTCAGTCATAAAAATGACCAGAAAATTTCTATGTGTGACCTGGAGACTTTTTCTCCTGTAACTGAAGGTTAGAATGGAGAGAGGTAGAAAGATCTGGATGAGGTCAGAAATAGGAAGCCCCTAAATCCTTAGAGGTCTTCTTTGTTAAAGGAAACAGTCTCTTCACCCCACATAGAAGTGGCTTGTCCACCCCTAATAGAAGCGGTGTCCTCATCCACCTTTTAGGAGCTTAACTGTGAATTGCTCAAGGAAACTGTAAAGACCTCTCTTTATTGAATCTCCTCAGATTCCTCCCCTACCACCTTTTTAGCATCTGTCCTGTAACTAGACTCAGTCCCCAAAGTCCCCCTAAGTAAGCTGCAAAATATTCTTACACATAAGGAGGTATGCTATCCTCCAAAGAAGGTTCAACGTGAGCTTTTTTAATTTATTCAGACAGAATCCGAGGAACAGATGTGAGAATCGCTTCTAAGGGTGTGAGTTAGTGGGGGAAGGAACATAAAGTTGGGTGGAGCTGTATTTTTTATGCAGGCTCGCCCCGCAGGGATGGTGCATTTCATGTCACTGTTCCATGTATTAGAAAGGGCTCTAACCATTCCTTTGATTGATGGATTACAATATGAACCGAAAGGTAGCCACAAGTGAAAGAGTTAGAAATGCCAAGCCTGGCTTGGTTTAAGGTAAAGCCAAAGATCCAAAGGCTCAGGGAGGCCAGAGGTGGTGGTGAATGGCTGTAATCCTGGTACTTGGAAAGCCAGCATAGGAGGATTTTTAGGTCTGAGGAAAGCCTCAGCAACTTACCGGAACCGTGTTTCAGAATAAAAAATAAAAAAGGCTGGGGGTAGATCTCAGAGATAGAGCATTCCTGAGTTCAATACCTAGTACAAGGAAGATTAGAATGCTAGATTTGTCACTGAAGACTAACTCTCCCAACCTAGGAGGGTCCAGAAACATCTTTCATGTCACTTGCAAGAAGTAAATTTGTGAGGGGTGACTCAGCATTCTTGAAGAGCTCTGTGATCACTCTTCTCTCTAGGCCAGAACTTAACACTAGGAACTGGAGTCGCCGAATTGGGAAATCTAAATGCAATGAGAGTAACTGGATCATGGGATGGATCAATGGAGTAACTTAATTCTGAGGTCAAGTGGTAGCGCTCAGTCAATTAATCATGACTGGTAATGTTATAGACTGAATGTTTGGACCCTCCTCAAATTCATATGTTGAAACTTCAACATCCCCCTCCTAATGTGATGCTATTTGAAGGTGGGAATTTTGGATGTATTTAGGTTTAGATGAGGTTGTTTGAGAAGGACCCCCAAAGAGCCTGGCCCAGTATTTGGGAGGCTGAGACAGGAGGATCACAGGTTCGAGGAAAGCCTCAGCAAGTTGTGAGACTCTCAGCAACCTAGTGAGACTCATTTCAAAACAAAAATAAAATAGGGCTGAGGTATAGCTCAGAGGTCAAATGCCCCTAGATTCGATTCCCAGTACCACAAAGGAAGATGATCTCTCATAACATAAGGCCATTATAAGAAGAGGGAGAGGCAGAGTAGCTCACTTACTCCTGTGCACACAGCAAAGACCCTTGAGTGTATGGTGAGACTTTAGCCATCTTAAAGCAAGAAAAAAAAATCACCTAGAAATCCAATCTGCCTGTACCCGATCTCAGACTTCTTGGCCTCCACAATTGTGATAAATATCTGTTATTTAAGCCACTCAGTCTATAGTATTTTGTTATAGGAATCCCAACTGACTAAGGCAGACAAGTGAATTTGATAATGGTAAGAGAGCCAGGGCAGCAATCAGACCTACAACGACCCACACAGACCTATCGGAGTAGCTACCAATCATGTGTGCTTAGAAGCAAAATAGGTAGGAGTCCCACTAACTTGTTCTGGTAAGTAGAAAAGTTCTAGGTCAAATGAACAAAAATATAACCTTAGTCATAGAAACTTAGTCATAGGAAGGACCCTTTATGCTTCTAGAAATTTATATTCTTAATATTTCTCCCAGTCAGCCTCTGTGTCCTTTTCCTGGGATGACTATGCATTGGGGAAAATAAAATAAGCAGGTATTTCAGAAACCGCTCGACACTGTCTCTAAACAGATACTAATTCTAGGAGACCCAAATCATCATGTAATTTAACAGGCAGAAAGGGGACTATAGCAGACAGGACAGTGGGGTTTTAGCTTACAATGGGGCCCCATGGATTCCAAAATCCACCCTGTGGTTAGTTCCCCAGTTTTGAAATCAATACTTGGAATATACATATTCAGCAGCTGGAAGAATCCCTCGAATTAGTTCTCTGCCTTGTGAAGGGAGGGGACTCGCTGGGAAAAAAAAAAAAAAAAACAAGTGGAAGCCCCTAGAACTGCTTTTGCCTTGGCAACTAGTAATACAAAGCAGTAGTACATTTCTGGAGGGTTTGCAGAGAGTAGTGTCCTCACCAAGGACTTGAAAGATGCAATGGTGGTGAGTCCCAACATAGCTGCAGTCAACTCCTCTGTTTGGCCAGGGATGAAGGCAGATGGAGCTTAAAGGATGACAGTGGATTATTGTAAGCTTAACCAGGTGGTGGCTCCAATTGCAGCTGCTGTGCCAGATGTAGCTTCATTGCTTAAACAAACACATTCCATGGCAACTGGTATATAGCTATTGATCTGACAAATGTGCTTTTATTGATTTATCTATAAATATATCTATGTATATAATCTACTCTGCCCCTGGAGCCACATGATCTAGCAGATCCAATGATGCTTCAAGTGTCAGTGGTTTGTAGCTTTTGGCAGACTCCTGCAGGAGAATCTCAGCTGGGGTGGAAAGGATTTGGGAGCATACCCTCCTGTTATTTACTGTTATTTATGGCGTGCTACTTTCTTTTTTGAAAATGAGTTGTGGGCCTACTACTGGGCCTTTGTAGAAAGTGAATGCTTACCCCTGGGCCATGAAGTTACGACACAACCTGAGCTGCCCATTATGACCTTATCTAATTCTCATGCAATAAAGTTCAGTATGGCGCACAGCATTCTACCATCAAATAGAAGTGGTCTGTGCATAATCAGATGTGAGAATGATCTAAAGCAACAAGTTAGGTGAAAAAGAGTCTGAAAGACCATGGCCCAGTTCAAGTCTATGGCTCTATAGGAAGTGTTCTACACTTGAAAAAAGAATTGAAGATGCAAGCCTGGTTTCTGATGGTTCTGTATGATATGAAGATGCTACCCAAAAGCGTACACCTACAGCACTACTGCCTCTTTCTTGGACACCCCTCGGGTCAATAGTGAAAGAAAATGTCCCTAGTGGACAGAGTGCTGAGAAATGTACCTGAATGATCACTTTGTTTGGAAGGAAAACTGGCCAGACATGCAATTGTGCGATTATACACAATCTATGGGTTGTCTTTTTATGGGTTGTGTCCAATGGTTTGGCTGGATGAACAGAAACTTAGGAGAAACATGATTAGAAAATTGGCAACAAGGAAATTTGGAGTATTTGTATCTCATGTGACTATTCAGTGAAAGCTAAACTCACTAGAAGAAGTTTTTTAAATAATTTTAGCCTATTCTTGGAATATCAGTCTTCCTCTTCTCTAATGATCCCTTTGGTTACTAATAAGCCCTTTGATTATTAATAAACAAAGTGAGAATGATGGAAGAAATATACGTCATGTATAGACTCACATCATGAACTTCCAATCACCATGGCTAACCTGGTATGGCCACTGATGATATGTATTGAAGGTGCCAGAAGCAGAAATCGAGACTGAGTCCCCGAGGTGGAGTCATCCCCCAGGATGTTCAGATAGCTACTGAAAGATCCTGTCTACTATCATGGTATTCCACACAGACTTGCTACTGGTCAAGATACTAATTTATCAGCAAAAAAGTGCATCAATGAGCCATGATGATGTAATTCACGGGTCTTACCATGTTTCCCACCATCTTAAATTGACTGAATTGATAGAACAGTGTAAGATTCATTTATAACACTAGATAGTGGCAATACCTTGCAGGATTAGAACAAGGTTCTTCATGAAAATATTATGCTCAGAATCATAATCCAATATTAAGTGTTGTTATTCCCACAATTATGTTTTTCTCTTAATTATTATACACAGGCCTAGTAATAAAGGGGTGGAAATTGGTCTGTGCTACTCGTTACTACTTGTGGTCCACAAGTGAAAATGTTTATTTTCTCCACAGTCTCATCCTCTACTGGCCTAGAGGTCTTGTTTCCAAAGGGAACTTTGTTAATACATAACTGCTTTTTTTTTCTTCTCAAATTTCAACCTATCTTTCTCCATGCAGCTTTATCTTTCACTTTGCCGTAAAGTGACAAAGTTTCACTCTTACTTTTGCCTTTTGCTGGCAGTGCATATTACTTGGATCGTTTGCCTTTTGCTGGCAGTGCATATTACTTGGATCTTGCAGTTGCCTGCAAGTAGATTCTATTTCCTCCTACAGAATGCACTGTTTCCTGAGGTTGTACTGCAGTCTGACTTATTATTGGTCTGGAAGCAATGAGATGAAAGGAGTTCTGGAGATAGAGATAGAGATAGAGATGAGAGAGATAGAGATGAGAGAGAGAGAGAGAGAGAGAGAGAGAGAGAGAGAGAGAGAGAGAGAGAGAGAGAGGCATTAGAAGCATTACATCGCAAGAAACATGGCTTAGGTGAGGTCTAGAGCTCCTCCAGGTGAAATTGGATGCAGCGAAAGCTCAGCTCCTGTCACTCTTGGTGGTTCAGGAACATCAGGCAATTCAGGATTTTCTGACTCATTCACCCAGATGTTCCTATTTCAGATTATATGACCCTACTGTGTTCTTGATAGGACTTTGACTTTAACACAGGAAACCTGCCAGGTCTGTGCTGCTCTGCTACCATTACAATTTTATCCTGGAACTTGCCTGGTAATAGTCTGATTTATGGATAAGTGACATAAGAATTTTCCTATCATCAACCACCATTTATGATGTCTTCTTTCATTTCAGCCTTTGGATGGATAATTTTCTCATCTCAACTTGCCATCTTATTTTGCAGGTACCTAAATCCAATTATAAAAATCAGCTAACTCCACCTTCATTATAAATAAGATTATTATTATTTTGGTACTCTGGATTGAGTCCAGGTGTATTCTACCTTCAAGCTACACCTCCTAACCCTTTTTACTTTTATTTTGAAACAGTCTTACCAAGTAGCTGAAGGTCTTGCTGAGTTGCTGAAGCTGGCCTCGAAACTGTGACCCTCTTGTCTCACCCTCCCAAGTACTGGGAATATAGCATGTGCCATCACTCCTATCTCCATCTTTAAAATTATTATTGCCCATCCTGCACCATACATGTGAAACCAGCCCCATAGCATTCTTTCTATACTTTATCAAAACCCACCACCAACTACAGTGTAAGTAACTGTGATCTAGTGGCTCTGGTAATCAGTCTTACTAACAATAATTATAACATTATTGACCTATGTGTGGTGGAGTTTCAGGGTCCTACCCTAGAGTTTGATTTCTGAGAATCATATGGGATCATATCACTCACATGTGGTGGCACACTCCTGTTATCTGAATACTTGAGAGACTGAGACAGAAGGATTGAAGACTGGAAGACTGGGAGACCAACCTCAGAAATTTAAGAAGAAGCTCAGCAACTTAGCCAGGCCCTTTTTTAAGGTAAAAATAAAAAATAGGGCTGGAGATATATCTTAGAGGTAGAATGCCCACAAAAAAAAGAAAGAAAGAAAAGAAAAGATTGGCAGGGCATGGTGGCACATGCTTGTAATCCCCACTCTTGGGAGGTGGGACAGGAGGATCGTGCAGGTTTCGAAGCCAGCCTTGCTGCTTAAGAGACCCTGTTTCCAAAAAATATGTCTGGGATTGTAGTCCAGGCGTATAAGGCTTTCCAGAAACCCCAGTAACACCAACATATATATATATATATATATATATATATATATATATATATATATATATATATATGTTATAGAAAAAAGAATAAAGAAAAGAAGGCTTAATTGCAGTTATTTTGCTTTGAGAAGTAATCTTGGGTAACAAATGTAATGTGTGAGTGCTGATCGTATATCTGTAGGTAATTTATGTAATATTTGAAATAAAAAGCAATAGGTAGCAAGTATAATGTCCAGCTTCTGTCAGGTTATGCTTGCACACAGTTGATCTTCTCAATAATGAATGTAACAGAGATGTCTGAGAAGGAGTAAAGCAGGGTCCAATAGGTATCAGACAATTTTGATAATCAAATGGAAGAGGAGTTAATATATTACAAATGACTGACATTAGAACAGTCAAGGAATCTGCAAATCAACAGGGATAATAACAAGGAAATAACTGTCATAGATCTTAAGCAAAGATTATGAAAAATCCGTTTGCAGAAAGTGAAACCCAGAAAGACAGAAAGCATATAAGTGCAGAGGCGCACACCTGTGATCACAGTTCTTGAGAGGCAAACAGGAGGATTGCAGATTTGAGATCAGCCTCAGCAACTTAGTGAGACCCTGTTTCAAAATGAAAACTAAAATATAAATAAGAAGGGTGTGGCATAGCATTAGCACATCCCTGGATCAATCCCCAGTACCACAAAAAATAAAAATAAAAATGAAATCAATAAATAGCCATGCATGATGTCGCATGCTTGTAATCCCAGCTTTCGGGAGGTGGAGACAGGAGGACTGCGGTTCGTGGACAGCCTCAGCTACTTAGCAGGCCCTTTGCAACTCAGTGAGACCCTGTTTCAGAAACTAAAAAGACTAAAAAATAGGGCTAAGGGTGTAGCTTGGAGGTAGAATGCCCCTAGGCTCCATCCCTGGTACCACAAAAAGTAAATAAATAAATAAATAAATAAATAAATAAATAAATAAATGCAGAAAAATCCTACTCTCAGAGTTTCAGTTAAATACAATCAGTATCTGTTTAGGCTTATCCAGCAATCTCAATAAACAATATATCTTGAGTTTCTTCATATTTTATTACTTAAGTATTTATTTTCAAATAACAATGTTTTTCAATGAAAAACCAAATCATTTATTATATTATTGGAAATTACTTGACAGTTTTTATTTTGTACTCTACTGTGTTTCATAATTTCTTTTTTTAATTTATTGGCACACTGTAATTATGTCGAAGTTCAGATGATAGAGGAATACAGCCACACAGTACTCACTGAGCTCACCCCCCTTCCAACCCCCTCCCTCCTCCACCCCTCATTCCTGTGCTCAGCACAGGGATTGGCTCTGATAAGTTTGTATATGTACATCACCACCATTAAGGCGTTTCTCTCTTCTCCTCTCCCATCTCCCCCACTTAGGTGACCTTCTTTACTCATCTAAGGTTTCTCTTCCTTTGTCTGGAAATGTCATATTTCTGACAGCTGACTGTGGTTGTAAATAAAATGCTTGTGACAGTTTTTTCCTCAGTCCTCAACTCTTCTCCCTCAAATAAAATGCAGGGGGAAAGCTGCTCAGTTTGATTTTCTGGGCTCTCACAGTACCACATATATGGTGTTAATCCCTTAAACCCAGCAAACTGTCAATGTATAAAAAACAATATTCTCCAAGTGCTGAGGGTCAAACAGTGCAAAGATACTTAAAATGATACAGAAGGCCTGTTTCTCTACCACTAAAAGAATTACTGAACTGCTGTTTGCAATGCTCTGTTTTTGTATGTAACTTTTCTTGGCAACAGATGCAATATTTATAGTAAAGTCTATCACCGTTTATTAATGTTATACATTAGAGTTATTTGCTACTCTAAAAATGATATGCTAAAATATGCCAAAGCATTTTCAAATAAAACAAGAAAAATGAACTGACGATTTATTAATTGCATTTCATTGTTTCATAATGGAACATGATAAAACTTGAATAAAACAATGTAAATACATTGGTTAAATTTTGCATAATTGTGCTAACCATTTCTAATGAAGTCTCTAGAGTGTACTAATCTACTTCATTTTCCTAAACTTGCAAGAGGTATTTTCCTTTTTGTTCTTCCTTTGTGTCAGTTTTAAAAAGTTACTTTCCAGTAATTCGTAGACAAGCAAAAGAAAAGCACAGAAATAATCTGAATGTTCATTTGTCTGAAGTCAGATGGACAACTTCTTAATTGGAATATTACAATTAAATATGATTAAGAAATATTTATTGCAGGTGTTGCTTATCTTGCATGGCAAGTATTTTGAAGACAAAATAAATCAAATGACTGATCTCAAAGTTTTAATAACCAATTTCTAAAACAGGTCTATTTTAAATGTATACCAATGAAACAACTTCCTGAAAGAAGCAACTGCAATATATATTTTAAATATTAGCCGGGCGTGGTGGCACACGCTTGTAATCCCAGCATTTGGAAGGCTGAGATCTGAGGATCTCGGTTTGCAGACAGTCTCAGCTACTTAGTGAGGCCGTCCTTAACTTAGTGAGACCCTGTTGCAAAACAAAGAACAAAAAATAGGGCAGAGATTGTAGCTCAGAGGTAGAATACCCCTGGGCTCAATACCCAAACCCGCAATAAATAAATAAATAAATAAATTAAATAATTAAAAAATAAAAATAAACCAAATATTACATTTTTTTCTGGCACAAATGATTGAAAACCAGAGGTATTCTACCTCAAACCTAAATCCCCATACCTACTTAATTTTTATTATGAAACAGGGTCTCAGTTGTTGCGGATGTCACTAAATTGCTGAAGATGATCTTGAGCCTGTACTCCTCCTTTCTCAGCCTTCCAGGTACTGAGATTACAGGCGTGTGCCATCAGGACTGGCTCAGACAGTACATTTTTAATGGTTACAAAATATATCCTTTTTAAAAAAATAATTAAAGTTAGATATATTTTAAATGATAGATAAAACATTTATTTTACATATTTTAGTATGTTCTATATAACATTTTAAAACATATATATATATAAAGCCGGGCGTGGTGGCGCACGCTTGTAATCCCCGCACTTGGGAGGCTGAGACAGGAGGATCACACAGGTTTGAAGCCAGCCTCAGCTACTTAGTGAGGCTCTCAGTAACTTAGTGAGACCCTGTTTCCAAAAATAGGTCTGGGACTATAGCCCAGAGGTAGAAAGCCTCTGGCTTCCACCCTCAGTACCACAAAAACAAAAACAAAAAACATATATACATTGTGTAACATTTAATTCATTGTAAATATATCTATTGCCTCAAATATTTAGAATCCTTTCTTCTAGCCTTGTGAAGTATATAGTATATTACCATTATCAATTTTCACCCTATTCTACAATGGTACGCTGGGACTTCTTACTTTCATTTAACTCTAACTTAGTGCCCACTGATCATCTTTTCCCTATAACTCCTTCCATCTCTTCTCTCTAGCCTCTGGCAATCACTATTCTAGTATCAACTCCTATGGGATCACCTTTTCTTTTAATTCTACATGAGTGAAATCATATAGTACAAGTCTTTCTGTGCCTGGCTATTATACTTAACATAATGGTCTCCAGTTCATCTGTGTTGTTACATATGATAGGATTGAATTTTAATTAGATTCAATTAATTTTAAAGGCCAAATAATAGTATTTTGGGGTATATGTATTATATTTTTCTTATCCATTTATTTGTTGATAGAAACTTAGGTTGTATCCATTTCTTGATTATTGTGAATAGTATTGCAACAGACATGGGATTAAAGATATATTTTCAACATATTGATTTTATTTCTTTTGGCTAAATACTCATATGATAGCTCTAGTTTTTATGTTTTTGCCAAATGCTCACATTGTTTTCCTTAATGGCTGTACTAACTTACATTTCCACCAACAGTGTGTAAAGGTTCCCTTTTCTCCATATCCTCATCAGCACTCGTTGACCTTTGTGATTTTGGTAAGAGCCATTTTACCAGGTGTGAGGTGATATCTCCTCTATTTTCTTCTAGGAGTTTCACAGGCCTTTAATCTACTTAGAGGTGGTATTTGTCATTGGTAAGAGGTAATTATCTGGTTTCATTCTAAAGGCTGACATAAAATTTTTCTATCACTATTTATTGGATTGACTGTCATTTCTTCCTTATAAGTACTTAGCAACCTTTGTCAAGAATCAGTTGGCTGTAGATGTGTATGTGTCTGCTTCCTTTTCAATTCTATTACCCTTTATTTATTTTTCTTGCCTGATTGCTTTGGCCATAGTACTTTCAGTACTATGTTGAATAAAAGCAGTACAAGTGACCATACTTGTTTCATTCTCCATCTTAAAGATAAATCTTGTAGTTTTCTCCCCTTCTATGTGTTGTTAGCTATGAGTTTCTTATATGTGACCTTTACCATGTTGAGGTATATTCCTTCCGTGGCTAGTCTGAACAGTTTTTATCATGAAGGAGTGTTAAATTTTACCAAATACTTTTTTTTGAACTTATTGATATGATCACATGGCTTTTGTTCTTTAAAGAAATTTGACAAACACATTAGCTGAATTGCATTGAGTTTCAGATAATTTACGTAGTGTATCATTTACATCAAACTCAACATAAGATGAAAAATAATGTTTATACATATTATGTAATAAAACTAGTTTTAAGAGGTATGAAAATAGTATTACAGATAAAATGTACTAAAAGTACAAAAGCCATTCTCATGTTTTAGATGTTAGAATGAGTGATAGATTCATATTTTGTCATTATTATTTGTAATTTATATATGTAATTCAAAATTAAATGGGTCAGATTATAAAAGACAGCTAAGATATATATATATATATATATATATATATATATATATATATATATTTACAGATGAAGACAAAGAAGATGGAACAAGAAAAGATGTGAGGAAGAAACCTTAGACCCAGAGAATCTAAAAAATCCATAAATTAAGTTTAAACAAAGGCAGAAGTATATTGTGACCCAATAAATAAAGTCTAAAAATGAACCAGCCCTTAAAATGTTTTGTCTCCATCACCTTTATCCTAAAAAAATTAGTTGTCAGAAATCAAACATACTTCACTGTTGCTTCATTAACATCTTCTCTGATATATAAATATTACTATTCCTAAATATAGCATGCCTTTTAAATTAATGTAGCAGTTTGGACACCATCTTCAGGTGCCCAGGGAACACAAAAAGTAAATATTGATATGACTTAAACATACTCTGTGATTTCAACCATGGTTGTAAAATGACTAATTTCTTAGGGGAGAAGAGAAGAAATGAAAAGACCAGCATATAGTACAAAATTTGCTGAGGATTGTAAAGAGGGACAATGGAAATTAATTTTTCTTATGATAATGGTACTGTGATTTTTTATGGGGTCCTATGAGTTTAGGGACACAAAATCAAACATATTTATGGATAAAAAATAAAATGTTGAACATTCACTTAAATGTATTTGTAGGAAAAAAAGGAAATAATGCTTTGTTTTAAATGGCTTATGGTGGCTTGTTTCATAAAACATAATTTTATTTAAACATTCATTTCTCTTTATATCTATGTAGAAAAATTAAATAATTCTGTTTCTAAAAGTTTCTCTATGCCAGACTCTAAATTTCATATTAATAAAGGTATATGTTAGATGAGTATAGGAATATTACAGAGAACTAGATGTAAAACAAATGCTGAATGTAACAAAAGCAAAATAAAACTGCTGACAGAATATGTGAGATTTTTGTCGTTGTCTCATACATTTGTTACTTCCTGAAAGCTTGGTTTCCTTTTGGTTTATCTTTGTCTTTCCACATAGTTTGTAAAATACTCCATTTTGTGGTTAAAACAAGTAACTTCTCTTTGTCATTAACCCAAACCTGGTTCCCCAAGGCATTTTTAAATTTCAAAGTTAATTGAGCTTCAGAGCAGAGTGCTGTGTGCAATTCTAATTTGCAGTGGAGAATCTGCACCATGCCTGCTGATGTCTCCCTGGAGACAAAGCATCAGGTAGTTTTGTCAATCAAATCAAAGTCATCATGTTCCCTTCTAATTTATTATAGTTATTTATATGTTTACTTATGTCTTCAAGGGAGATTTGATTATGAATTATTTACTGTTGTTATTCACTTGTAATGCACCAATCACCATAGCGAGACCAATTTAGGAATGATGTCTGCAAATTTCCAGATAAAGAATCCTAAGCAATTTATGAGATAAGCTAATGAGACCATCAAAAAGGAAATTGTTCTACAAAAAATTTTTTGCTTATCTTCTTCCCAAATCCTGGCACTACTTCAAAATCCAGTGCTTCATTCTCTTCCATAAGACCTTCTTTCATGGTTTTAGTGGACACTGATAGCTCCCTTCTGCAATCACAAAATGCCCCTTTCATACATACAACTTTTGTTCATGTATACCTTTTCTCTATGTAAATTCAGAATAGAAAGGAAAACTCCTGGAGGAAAATGATGATTCACCTATTTTCTATAATATCTTCTAGATCATCTTATTAGATTCCTCTGTATCATTATAGGTGTCAAAGATAGTTATTGGCAAATGAATTGACTGCCCCATGATAAATAAAAATATTGGTACAATGTGCATGAATTGGCCAGGCATGTACCACCAATTCTTGCACATTCTTAACTTTTCCTTAATCTGCATTCTTTGCCATGCAATTTTGAAGCTCTCTTTTAAAGTAAGGAAGAGAGCACAATTTGACTTGAAATGGTTTTAGATATTGGGGCTTGTTATTTTTTGCAAACCGCATTAAAAGAATAATGTGAGATTATCCTGTGAAGAATACCAGAAACACTTGTAGGTCTTAGAAAAATATCTAAGAATATCTTACCTTAGCCAATAGCCAGCAGCTCCCTAGACATTTAAGCAAGCCAAGATAAAGTTGGTAGAGCAGCCCAATGAGCAACCAAGATTCATGAGCAATGAATTTTTACTGTTTTTTTTTTTACTATTGGATTTCTACAGTTATTAATTGTGCAATATTCTCATGGTGATATATACTGACTCAAATACTAATAAAATATGTGAAGGAAATTTTACAAAATACAACTGAAGAGAATATTTTATAAAGCTTACTAAAGATTTACTTTAATACAATAACAATGGCACTTTTTTGAGATTAGGATCTCTTTATTCATATTTTAAAATACTTCTATACATCTGCAAAAATATAAACTGCAATTAGCACTATAGAAATAGGAAAAATGAGACATAGCTCCTCCTCTTTAATAATCCAGTAAACCAACAACATGATTAGAGAGTGATGCTTTGATTGGGAAATACTCTCCTAGGTTTCTGTAGGAGCCAGACAGGGACAAATGATTCAAGTAGCAGAATTAGATAATTTTTTTTTGGTGGTACTGGGGTTCCTGGAAACCCTTCTACCTCTGGGCTACACTCCCAGACCTATTTTATATTTTTATTTGGAAACAAGGTCTCTTAAACCAGCACAGATGGCTTCGAACCTGAGCGCTCCTCCTGTCTCTGCCTCCTAAGCACGGGGATTGCAAGCGTGCGCCATGCCCTGCTTTAAATATTCCTTTTTAAAAAAATTTTTATTTGTGCATTGTATTCATACATAATAATAGAGTGAAATGTTGTGTAGACATACACGCACACATCATCCAGCCAGCAACCACCCAGTCCTCCCTCCCATGCTTGGCTTAGTGGTTGACTACAATATGAATAAGTACATCGTGCGCTTTAGAGAGTTTCCTTCTTCCCCCCTCCCATCCACCCAGTTAGGTTGTCTTATTTGCTTCTCTAGAGGATTTCCTTTTTCATCTAGAATTCTTCCCATGACCCATTTCTACTTAGCTTTTACATAAGAGAGAAAGTATCCAATTTCTTATTTTTTGTGATTGACTAATCTGTCCTTCAGTTCCATCCATTTTCCTGTAAAAGTTGCAATTGTGTTTTATTTATGGCTGAACAGAATTCCATTCTGTACATATCCCACAGTTTTGTAATCCATTCATCTGTTGATGGACATCATGACTGGTTTCATAAAATAAATTTGCAAGTCAGTTGTGGTGGTACATGCCTATAATTCCAGTATTTGGTAGGCTGAGATAGGAGGATCACAGGTTCAAAGCCAGCCTCCTCAATTTATTGAGACCCTCTTCAATGTATTGAGAACCTATTTAAAAATAAAATATAAAGTAGGGTTGGGGTGTGGTTCAGTGATAGCATACTCCTGAGTTCAATTTTTACTACACTCACTCCCACTCCTCATATACAAACAAAAGACTTTGGTAGCTAGACCCAGTGGCATACACCTAAATCCCAGTACTTGAAAGGTGGAAACAGGGAATCACAAGTTTGAGACAACCCTCAGCTATTTAGAGAGACCCTGTTTCAAAATTTAAAAATAAATAAATAAGAAGGGATAGAGGTATAGTTCAAAGGCAGAACACCCCAGATTCAAAACTCAGTACCAAAACAAACAAAAAACAAACAAACCAAAAACAAACAAAATCACAGAACTTTGGGGGCGATTAGGTAAAAGTAAAATGGAATATTTCTGAAAAAAGGACCAGAGTTCCAGGTTATCACATTTTGAAGAATAAAATAAATTATCTGGTATCCCTGGAACACCAGATAACTAAAGATGAATTAGTAAAATTAGGAAGAATATAGAAAATTATGACCTTATAGAAATGATAGTCTTTTATTTTATTAAAAAATGAATAAATTTTAATTGTAATTAATTTTGAAAGAAAAGTAACATGTGGAGATTTATATATTCTATTAATAGTTCATGTAAAAAGGAAGGATTGCAATGAATAAAGAAGGTTGAGCTTCTAAACACAGTAGTGGACATCATATGAAAATCTATTAAAGAAGTAGAATCAGTTGGTTATGATGAGATATAGAAAGTTAAATTATATTGGAGAGGGGATTAAAGATGGCAGAATAGAGGAAGCCAGCATGTTGCTCTTCCTTGAGACTAAGAATTCAACCAGTGGGAAAACTGCTTCTTGGCAAGAGAAGAAAAGCAATCAGAAATCAACAGAAGAAAGAATGTCCAAACATAATGAAATTGGTTCCAGTACAGAAAACAGAAAATTGAGCAGAGCTCCACACATCTCATCTTGTGATCAGAGAGCAGAGGTGGCACCTGCCATCTTGGTGAGCCTCTGACAGGGCTGGAGACTGCTGGGAACCAGCAGTTGCCAGGATTTGGAGCATCTCAGAGATCAAGTTCAACAAAGAAAAAGCAAAATCTTATCAAGACAGTGAATGTAGAAAGTAATCACCAAAGTAATCACATTTTTTCTCAGATACCTCCAGACAGCGTTTCCCCAGGCCACCCAGCCAACTCACCCTGCAAACTCCTGCAGCTGTAGCTGAACTCAGACCCAAGAAACAAGCCCTTCCTGCAGGGATCTCAGTGGCTACAACCCACCTTGTCAAGACCACTGTCAATTTACAGATCAGCTAGCCAAATTGCCCAAAGAACTCCTGTGGCTGCAGCTGAACTCATCCCTTCCTGCAGGAATCTGAACAATATTCTTTATGATGGTGAGTTCACCATCCAGCAGGAGCCTGCATGGCTTCAGGGACTTGCATAGCAAAGAATAGACCCTTGGTGTCTGTGAGTTGGCAAATCATTCCTGAAGAGGTGAAGGCAGGGGATACAGTTGAACACAGCAGAAATATGAATTAACAGACAGTTCCTAGGGACACTCAGGTGGGCAGGATCTAGGGCCAACAGTTTGCCACACCCATGCAGAGTCTCCAACACAGGACTGCCAGCAATGCTGTGATATAAATCAGCCAGCTATGCTGCAGCCTCAGAAGGCTATAAACTCATGCTCAGAGGTGTTTGGGTGCCACAATAACTTCAAAAACAATAAAGTATCTAGAAATAAACCTAACCAAGGAGGCAAAATACCTCTACAATGAAAATTATATGACACTAAAAGAAAAGAAAGTGAAGAAGATCCTAGAAGATATAAAGATCTTCCTTGCACTTGGATAGGCAGAATAAATATTATCAAAATGACCATTCTATCAAAAGTGGTCATAGTCAAAATGCAATCCCCATCAAAATACCAATGTCATTTTTTATAAACCTAAAAAATAACTCCTAAATTTAATATGAAGAAAAAAGTCTATAATAGACAAAGTAATTCTCAGCAATAAGAATCATGCAGAAGGTATCACAATTCCTGACTTCAAATTATACTATAGAGATATAGTAATAAAAAACATACTGGTATCGGCACAAAACCAGAGACAGAAAGCAGTGGAACAGAATACAAGAAACAAAGATAAATCCACACACTTATAACCGATTGATTTTTTACAAAGGTGCCAAGCACACACATTTGAGAAAAGATAACCTTTACAACAAGTGGTATGGGAAAGCTGATTATCCATTTGTAGAAAATGAAATTAAATCCCTACTTCTCACCTTTCAAAGAGTCAATTCAAGATGGACCAAAGACCTGGAAATTGGACCACATAGAGAAAATTACTAGAGAAGAGCATATAGGCACAATACTATAATATATAGGCACAGGTAGAAACTTCTTCAATAAAAAATGCAAAGATTGGTAAGTTAAAACAATAATTAATGAATGGGATGACATTAAACTAAAATTTTATGCTCAGCAAAGGAAACTATCAAGAGGCTACAACATGGGTGATCATATTTGCTGGCTATTTCTCTGATAGGGGACTAATATCTAGAATATACAAAGTCCTTAAGAGATTTAACACAAAAACACAGCAACAAATAAATCAATCAAGAAATGGGCAATTGAACTAAATATACACTTCAAAAAAAAGAAAATACAAGCAGCCAATAAGTATATGAAAAAACATTCAACATCATTAGCAATCAGGGAGATGCAAATTAAAACTACACTGAGATTCCTTCTAACCCCATTCAGAATGATAATCATGAAGAAGTCAAACAACAATAATAAGCATTGGAGAGGGTGTGGGAACATAGAAACTCTTCTACACTGTTGGTGAAACTTCAAATTAGTACTTCTGCTATGGAAATCAACGTGAA
Source organism: Muscardinus avellanarius (assembly GCF_963383645.1). Taxonomy (NCBI): domain Eukaryota; kingdom Metazoa; phylum Chordata; class Mammalia; order Rodentia; family Gliridae; genus Muscardinus; species Muscardinus avellanarius. Next base: position 35,185,395 of record NC_137798.1, read on the forward strand.
TGTTACACAGAAAAATGAGAATTGATCAACCATATGATCCAACTATATCACTCTGGTTTTGTTCCAAAAGGGCTGCAATCAGAATATTATGGTAATACAGGCATATCCATGTTTATAGCAGTATAATTCACAATAACCATCTTAGGGAACCAAGCCAGTATGCATCCCCAGATGGGATATACACACAATAGAATTCTACTGAGCAATAAAGAAGAACAAAATTTTGTCATTTGCAGGAAAATGGATGGACCTGGAGAACATTACGTTAAGTGATAATAGCTAGTCTCAGAAAGTGAAGGGTCATATGTTTTCTCTCAAATGTAGAAGGTAGGGAGTAATTGAGATAACAGAGGTACTTCAGATAATGGAACAGAAACTCTAGTGGAGCCAAGAAAGTGGTCTAGGGGAAGGAGTGGATGGATAGGGAGAATCAATGAAGAATTCATTTCCATTGACATTGTATACATATATGAGAATACTAATATTAATTTCAACATCCTATATGGGGAAGGAGAGTTGGAAAGGAGATGGGGGAATTAATACCGTGCTTTGTTCATGTCTGTCACTACCACTATGAGCTACATTTTGATGTGAGAGCATAATGTACCAATAAAATTATCAAAAAAGTTATGTTGGAAAGAAAAAAGTTTCATATTTTGGGATTAAAAATGACTTATGAATGAGATGGAATATAAAAAGAACATTTAAGAAAGGTAAATAAGTTTAAATTTCATCCATTCTGGAGAAGTTATATAATAAGTTGCAACTTAAAGAGGAGAGCTTTAAATATATATGGCCATAGAATTGTGGACAACATTAGTATATTTAATTAGAGTTGAACGATGGATGAGATGAACATAGGCAATAAGATGAGAGAAAATAGTAAGAATAAATTTCTGGAAGACAACAATAAAATGTAGATACTAAGATGTATACAGATCTGGGGACTGGCTGAGCAGATTGCTTGGAAGGATAGAGGCACCACAGACAAAGTGGGTAAAGAAAGGGTTCACATGGTTTACTTTGAATAAAGAAGAAAATAAATTTAGAATAACAGAATTTTCTTACATATATATGTATATATATACATTTTTTCTTACATATATATGTAAGAAAAAATGTATATGTATATATACATATATATGTATATATAAGAAAATATATATGTGTGTGTATATATACATATATATGTATATATGTATATATACATATATATCATTTTGGTTACTGGAAAAGTTACAAATTGTTCTGGTTTGCTTGGAAATAACACAAAAAGGATCTGAAATTTTCTAGTTAAATATTTCACTTTTTCTGTGCAGTGTGGTGCTGGTGATTGGACCCAGGGGCATTCTAACCTCTGATCTCCATGCCCAGCCCCATTTTAGTTTTTATTTTGAAATGGGATCTCACTAAATTGCTGAGGTTGGCCTTGAACCTGATTCTTCTGTCTCAGCCTCCAAAGTACTGGAATTAAAGGCATGTATCTCCATGCCCAGCTAAGATTTCACTTCTTAAATTATGTGGAGAATTAAATGTAGATGTAAAAGGTTTGTGTTATGTGTTTCTTGCAGCTAAAATTTCTTGGCATTCTTTATGAGTACGGCAGATTGTATTTTCCAAAAACGGTCACAGTAATGTCTCCAGTTCTCCACACTCTACCAGAACAGTGCCATTCCCCATCGAGATGTAGCATATTGTTCCTCCTCTTGCATTGGGGTGTGACTTTCTAACTGCCTCGATGAACCAAAGCAGCAGGAGTGGCTTTTTGAGACTTCCAGGGCTAGTTCTTCAAAGGTGATGGGATTTCTACCTGGCTCTTGAGACACTTGCCTTCAGAGCCCAGTCACTGTGTTGTAGAAAAGTTAGGGACACAAGGATAAGCTACATGTAGATGTTCTGGCCAGTGGCCACAGTTGTGGACCTCAGCTGACAATCAGCAACACCTAGACAGATGAATGAGCCAGACCTTGGAGGATTCCAGGCCCAAGTCCTTGAGTTGGACCAGCGGATGCCAAAGGGAAATGAAAAGAGCTGTTTATCCCCAGGGAACCCTGACAGCTCGACATATATCCCATGGTGGTTTTCTAGCATTTTATTTATTTTTTTTTTGAAGAGGTATAAACAGATTTTATTCAAAAGATACCAGAGTAGAGTCTTCAGTATAAAACTGGATTCAATTACTAATATAATGACAACATAATAAGAATTTATAGCCAAGGAGTGAGGGAAGATATTGTAGATAGAAAACATGCAAAACATCAGGGTAGGGGGATTCATATTAAATTGGATAAACGTGATTCTTTGTGAAGGTAAGCAAGAACAACCAGCTATCACTCTTATGAGAAATTTAGGGAGTGAGGAAGTTGATCATATATCAAGGGTAAAAGATTCTTTCTGAAGGGATCTAGCAGGATTCTTGCTAAACCTGGGCAGGCCCAGAAAGGACAGTGGCCAAGGTTAAGGATCTCCTTAAAAATAGGGCTCAAAGAAGCCAGGCTAAAGCTTTATCAATGTTGAAGTTGTAAAATATTATTCTTCATTGACACAAAGTATATTGTGTACATACTTTTTTCTTTTTTTCTACTTTTCTTGTCATAAAATATTATTCTAATACTAACTTAAATCATAATCTCCAGATACCTGACATAGACTTTATAACACTCTCACACTATTTTGAAGAAAATCTAATATTATTTATCTAAATTTTACAATTATCTTTTAAAAAATTTATAAATTTAGAGTAGTGGTTGAAAATTGGGCTTCAGAGACAAAATTTTCAATCTTGGGTCTAAGATCTGTTAGCTGTGTAAAGTTGGCTTGCTAACTTATCCTTCAAATTTCAGTTTTTTTAAATAATAAAACCAAAGATCATGGTATTAATTAGAAAAATCTTCTAGGATATCAGAATATATTTAAATATCTTACAGAGTTGTATATGCTAATTTACTATATGCTAATTGAATTTGTATTGCCAATATTTTTTTTAATTTATTTATTTTTTAAATTGGTGCATTGTAGTCATATATCAATCACATTGAAGTACAAGACTTGAGAGGATATACAAGCACACATCATCCAATTAGCCCTCATCCAGCCCCCATCCCATTCCCTCCCCCTCCCTCCATCCCACGCTTCTTTGGTGATTTACTTTGATACATTTGTTTATGTACCTCCTGCGTTTTAAAGAGGCTCCGTCCTCCAGTATTACATACCCTCTGATTGGTCACATTAGTTGCTTCACTATAGGGCCCTTTCTATAGCTCAACCTCTTCCTGTTGCCCTTTTCCTCCTAGTTATTGCTGATTAAGAGAAGCGTCTGATTTATATTTTCTGCGATATTTCTCTGTGCATGCTGCGTTGCAAGTACCAATCCCACTCTTGATGGTCCCAGTAGTGGCCTGGCTACTCAGTGGACTGATCCAGACCTCGCTGGCTCAAGCAGCGGCCTTGCCTCATGGGAGGCCCCAGTTCTGGTCTCGCTGGCCCCTGAACCGGTCTAACCCCTAAGCTGGCTTTGGTCCGACCTTGGAGGCCGCAGGAGTGAACTTGCCTCACGCCAGGCTCCGATGCTGGCCATTGGCCCCTGCACCGGTCTAACCCCTTGGCAGGATTCCAATCCCGGCCTCGGAGGCCCCAGCATCGGCCTAGCCTCATGGAAGGCTCCAATGCCGGCCTCGTTGGCCCCAGCACCAGCCTAACCCCTCGGCAGGCTCCGATCCCGGCCTCGGAGGCCCCAGCACTGGTCATGCCTCAAGGCAGGCTCCGATGCCGGCCTCGCTGGCCCCAGCACCGGCCTAACCTCTCGGCAGGCTCTTATCCTGGCCTCAGAGGCCCCAGTACCAGCCTTGCCTCAAGGCAGGCTCCGATGCCGGCCTCGCTGGCCCCAGCACCGGCCTAACCCCTTGGCAGGCTCCGATCATGGATTTGGAGGCCCCAGTACCGGCCTTGCCTCAAGGCAGGCTCCGATGCCGGCCTCACTGGCCCCAGCACCAGCCCAACCCCGCGGCAGGCTCCGATCCCGGCCTCGGAGGCCCCAACACTGGTCATGCCTCACGGCAGGCTCCGATGCCGGCCTCGCTGGCCCCAGCACCGGCCTAACCCCTCGACAGGCTCTTGTCCTGGCCTCGGAGGCCCCAGTACCGGCCTTGCCTCAAGGCAGGCTCCGATGCCGGCCTCGCTGGCCCCAGCACCGGCCTAACCCCTCTACAGGCTCTTATCCTGGCCTCGGAGGCCCCAGTACCGGCCTTGCCTCAAGGCAGGCTCCGATGCCGGCCTCACTGGCCCCAGCACCGGCCTAACCCCTCGGCAGGCTCTTATCCTGGCCTCGAGGCCCCAGTACCGGCCTTGCCTTAAGGCAGGCTCCGATGCTGGCCTCGCTGGCCCCAGCACCGGCCTAACCCCTCGACAGGCTCTTGTCCTGGCCTCGGAGGCCCCAGTACCGGCCTTGCCTCAAGGCAGGCTCCGATGCCGGCCTCGCTGGCCCCAGCACCGGCCTAACCCCTCTACAGGCTCTTATCCTGGCCTCGGAGGCCCCAGTACCGGCCTTGCCTCAAGGCAGGCTCCGATGCCGGCCTCACTGGCCCAAGCACTGGCCTAACCCCTTGGCAGGCTCCGATCCCGGCCTCGGAGGCCCCAGCACTGGTCATGCCTCAAGGCAGGCTCCGATGCCGGCCTCGCTGGCCCCAGCACCAGCCTAACCCCTCGGCAGGCTCTTATCCTGGCCTCGGAGGCCCCAGTACCGGCCTTGCCTCACGGCAGGCTCCGATGCCGGCCTCGCTGGCCACAGCACCGGCCTAACCCCTCGGCAGGCTCTTATCCTGGCCTCGGAGGCCCCAGTACCGGCCTTGCCTCAAGGCAGGCTCCGATGCCAGCCTCGCTGGCCCCAGCAGCGGCCTAACCCCTCGGCAAGCTCCGATCCCGGCCTCAGAGGCCCCAGTACCGGCCTTGCCTCAAGGCAGGCTCCGATGCCGGCCTCACTGGCCCCAGCACCGGCCTAACCCCTCGGCAGGCTCTTATCCTGGCCTCGAGGCCCCAGTACCGGCCTTGCCTTAAGGAAGGCTCCGATGCTGGCCTCGCTGGCCCCAGCACCGGCCTAACCCCTCGACAGGCTCTTGTCCTGGCCTCGGAGGCCCCAGTACCGGCCTTGCCTCAAGGCAGGCTCCGATGCCGGCCTCGCTGGCCCCAGCACCGGCCTAACCCCTCTACAGGCTCTTATCCTGGCCTCGGAGGCCCCAGTACCGGCCTTGCCTCAAGGCAGGCTCCGATGCCGGCCTCACTGGCCCAAGCACTGGCCTAACCCCTTGGCAGGCTCCGATCCCGGCCTCGGAGGCCCCAGCACTGGTCATGCCTCAAGGCAGGCTCCGATGCCGGCCTCGCTGGCCCCAGCACCAGCCTAACCCCTCGGCAGGCTCTTATCCTGGCCTCGGAGGCCCCAGTACCGGCCTTGCCTCACGGCAGGCTCCGATGCCGGCCTCGCTGGCCACAGCACCGGCCTAACCCCTCGGCAGGCTCTTATCCTGGCCTCGGAGGCCCCAGTACCGGCCTTGCCTCAAGGCAGGCTCCGATGCCAGCCTCGCTGGCCCCAGCAGCGGCCTAACCCCTCGGCAAGCTCCGATCCCGGCCTCAGAGGCCCCAGTACCGGCCTTGCCTCAAGGCAGGCTCCGATGCCGGCCTCACTGGCCCCAGCACCGGCCTAACCCCTCGGCAGGCTCTTATCCTGGCCTCGAGGCCCCAGTACCGGCCTTGCCTTAAGGAAGGCTCCGATGCTGGCCTCGCTGGCCCCAGCACCGGCCTAACCCCTCGGCAGGCTCTTATCCTGGCCTCGGAGGCCCCAGTGCCGGCCTTGCCTCAAGGCAGGCTCCGATGCCGGCCTCGCTGGCCCCAGCACCGGCCTAACCCCTCGGCAGGCTCCGATCCCAGCCTCAGAGGCCCCAGCGCTGGTCATGCCTCAAGGCAGGCTCCGATGCCGGCCTCGCTGGCCCCAGCAATGGCCTAACCCCTCGGCAGGCTCTTATCCTGGCCTCGGAGGCCCCAGTACCGGCCTTGCCTCAAGGCAGGCTCCGATGCCGGCCTCGCTGGCCCCAGCACCGGCCTAACCCCTCAGCAGGCTCTTATCCTGGCCTCGAGGCCCCAGTACTGGCCTTGCCTCAAGGCAGGCTCCGATGCCGGCCTCACTGGCCCCAGCACCGGCCTAACCCCTCAGCAAGTTCCGGACCCGACCTCGGAGGCACAAGCAAAAGCCTTGCATCATGGCAGGCTCCAATGCCGGCCTCGCTGGCCCCAGCATCGGTCTAACCCCTCTGCAGGTTCCAATCCCAGCCACGGAGGCCTCAGTAGTGGCCTTGCCTCACAGCAAGCTCCGATGTCGGCCGCTGGCCCCGGCGCCCGCCTAACCCCTCCGCAGGTTCCGATCACTGTCTCTGTGGTTATTATTTCAAAGGTTCCAGTTGTAAAGTATCAGATCTCTGCCTCCCCCGAATATTGGCCACTGGCATTGCCACTGCCTCCACCGTTTCAAATCTTTCCCAGGCTCTTTTTCCACTCTGAATGTTGTCCAGTGTTCCTAAGCATGCGTCATGGTAGCATTCGACATTTGGTGTAATTTCTCCAAAAAAATAATGTTGGTAAGATCCGGTTTCTGCTTCTCCTGAATACAAGTCTCCACCACCATCGCGGAGAACTCTTTCAACACCGCATTTCTCCTTGGTCTCCGCTAAACTCTCTCCTTATATGTGATGTCTGAGATTCTTAACAATATAGAGAAATAGCAGTCCTCTTTCACGGTGAATTTTTCCATAAGTTCCAGTGCATTTAGATAAGTTTTGTCTGCATCTCCAGTGTCCTGGCATCCATAAGGGCTTTCTTACCACCTCTCTGATATTTTTCTTTATCTTTTTCTGTTCTGGGCCCGGTTTCTCCAGGGGTCTGGCGTGCTACTCGCAGTTTGGCCCGGGGCCCAGAGTCCCGTGACACGGGCCCCAGCTGGCGTGCCCCGCGCGCGACCCCTGCCCAGAACCCAGCATCTTACTGGGCCTGGTTTCTCCAGGGGTCTGGCGTGCTATGCGCAGTTCGGCCGGGACCCAGAGTCCCGCGACCGAGGCCCCATCTGGCGTGCCCCGCCCGCGACCCCTGCCCAGAACCCAGCGTCTTACTGGGCCTGGTTTCTCCAGGGGTCTGGCGTGCTACGCGCAGTTCTGCCTGGGGCCCAGAGTCCCACAACCCGGGCCCCATCTGTCGTGCCCAGCCCGCGACCCCCGCCCAGAACCCAGCGTCTTACTGGGTCCGGTTTCTCCAGGGGTCTGGCGTGCTACGTGCAGTTCGGCCGAGACCCAGAGTCCCGCGACCCGGGCCCCAGCTGGCGTGCCCTGTGCTCGACCCCCGCCCAGAACCCAGCGTCTTACTGGGCCTGGTTTCTCCAGGGGTCTGGCGTGCTACTCGCAGTTCGGCCTGGGGCCCAGAGTCCCGCGACCCGGGCCCCATCTGGCGTGCCCAGCCCGCGACCCATGCCCAGAACCCAGCGTCTTACTGGGTCTGGTTTCTCCAGGGTCTAGCATTTTAAATTCCTCTCTTTTCCCTGAAATAATCACTGCATTGTCTCAATATCCTTATTTCCGTTCTTTCTCTTAATAACCTTAGATACAGTTATTCTCTCCTCTCAAGTCTAAAATGGATGTTTCTCCCATTTTTTTCTCCCATTACCCTTTCTTTCCCACTGACATCAAGTCCCTTTTCATTTCATTGGTTCCTCTTAGAACTATTGAAACATTATTATATTGTTTCCTCTTAACGCCAGCTGTTCCATCATAAATCTATCATAGCCACACTGTATACTTTATTACCTCCAAAGAAAAATCTTAATTATGTTACTTTAACTAAAAATATGTACCAAATACGGGGCAGGTGTTCTTTAGTCTAGCACCATAGGACTTCTATGATGTATTCCAATACATACCACTTGACTTATAGAGTGAGGTAGGTAGCCAAACCATAACCCAGGACTCCAGTCATTTACTCTGTATGAATATAACTTGAATCTTCTCACTTTTTACTGCTCTCTTCAATGACTGTAGTTCCAGCTTTCTCCACTTGGTATATTTTATTCAGTCTAATAATCAAAATAATGTTTTGCAGTACTGAGGATGGAACCCAGGAGCATTCTACTTCCAAGCTACACCAACAGCCCTATTTTTCATCTTTATTTTGAAACAAGGTCTCACTGAGTTGCAAAGGGCCTCACTGAGTAGCTGAGGCTGTCCTTGAACCAAGATCTTCCTATTTCAGCCTCCCAAATGCTGGAATTACAAGTGATTGCCAACATGCCAGGCTCCAAATAAATATTTTAACATGAGGCTTTTTTTTTATTCATTTTAACTAAAACCTACAAAATACAGCTTGGCATTATAGTGTGTGTGTGTGTGTGTGTGTGTGTGTGTGTGTGTGTGTGTGCAATTAATTCCTAATTGATTTTACATTCTTCATGGAATGATTTATAGTATGTCTATTTACTATCAAGCCAAGTGATGATATTGAAATAATAGAATACAAATCAACATTAAAACAGGTGGAGTTTAAAAAAGGGAGAGAGGAGAAGATTCTAAAATCTTCCATTTAACAGATTTTAAATATTCTGGTTTTGCCTGAGCATGCTTGTAATCCTAGTACTTGGAAGGCTGAGACAGGAGGATTACAATTTCACAGCCTGCCTCAGCTACTTAGTAAAGCTACCCGCAACTTAGTGAGATCCTGTTTCAAAGTAAAGAATAAAAAATAAGGCTTGAAATGTAGCTTGGAGATAGATGTCCCTGGGTTCAATCTCCAGTACTGGAAAAGAAAAAAATCTATTTTTAAAGTGATACTGCCTTGGTGTAAGTCAGATGATACCTCAGTGGAACCGATATGTCTATCTTATAACTTGGTATTACTTACCTTAAAAAATGACATAAACTTTTACTATACTTCAAGTTTTTAGAATTTTAGCTTAGAATGTTTTTATAAAGGGAGAGTTCAGTCATATCCACGGAAGATTTACCTTTAAGTAATTTGGGCTGTGTGAAGAATTCCTTTTGGAATCTTAAAACATGTGAAAATACCAAATCTTTTAGGGTGACTTATTATTGTGGTCCTAAAAACAAAGGTAAACTGGGTGTGGTGGCCCATCCCCATAATCCCAGTCCTTGAGAAGCTCAGACAGAAGGATTGGGAATTTGGTGACAGTCTCAGCAAGTAGTGAGAATTTCAGTCACTTAGCAAGACCCTGTTTCAGAATAAAATGAAAAGAGTTGGAGGTAAAGCTCAACAGTAGAATGCCCCTGGGTTCGATCCCCAGCACCACAAACATACATACAGGCACACACATATGCACACAAATATAATGACTTCGACTGTACAGATTTCTTTCACATAGATTATTTAGCTTGATCTTAAGATGTTGAGATAGAGTAAGCGCCAACTAAATTAGACTTTGAAAGACATGTTGCATGGATACTGAGTATGACATAAGAGTAATATCAAAATATAATATGGGTCCTATAATGATCATTTACTATTTGCCAAGAATAATACTAAGCATTAAGCACTTGTATAATCTCGTTTAAGACCTATAACAACCTTCAGACCTACATTGCCATTGTATATGTAATCTGAGGCTCTCAGAGTTTGGGAAATGTGCTAATCACAACACAGATAAAAAATGCAAGAAATTGTATCACTTGAAATATAAGATTTTTCCCTCAAAGGAAAAATTTTTGCATCAGTTTGAATCTCAGCTCCGGACAGCATAGCATCTCTATCAAATACTTAGCATGATACCTACAACTTGTATATTTAATACAAAATCTACAATGAAATTTTCAAAATGAAAGAATAGACCATTACAATATTTGATTATCATTTTTAATGTGTTCTCTTAGTTATTTCTCAAATTTTCTGTACAGGAAAAACATTTAAAGAAACACATATCTAAATTTTTAACCTTGTATTATAAAGTTCATTGAGTAATCCATTTAAACAAGGTACAATTTGAATCAATATGGTCATCTTTAACTCAGAGATTTCATGACCAAGTATATATCCCCTGTCCCACCCAAAGGAATCTCACTAAGGTTCTAATTGTGTTTTTAAAACTATTTCACAGAATCTTTTCAGGGTCACAGAAGCCAAATAAAGTAACTTCAGAATATCAGTGTTTCCATCTGAACCCATCTTGAGCACACCTAACTACAGTAACAGGCAAGTTCCAAAATAAAATTTTACAGTGTTCAAATATTTACAATAATACTTATCAGTGACCTGGATACGTTTTTTCCAAACCCATAGAGCTATTGCTTTAACACACCTTTCTTATAGGAAATAGTTGTAGGAACATCCCGAGGAGAGTGTGAGTGAAAGTGTTATAGTCATGAGAAGCACAGGACATGAAAGTGGTGAAATAAAGGAGAAGACTTGGAAATAAGAGAAAGGAATACTGGTATTAAGTATGTTACTGTTCTAGTTGACAGGAAAACCAAAGTATAGCCATCCAAGAGCTTGACTGGAGTCTAGAGAGCTGAGAGTTAATAAGTTGTTAGCTAGAGTTCAAAAGTGTTCTACACATGGACAAGGAATTTAGGATATCATTCTGGAGGAAAAGAGGGTGAATCAGTTGCCAGAATTCTTTCTCAGGATCCTGTGCATTTACAAAAGCTGTTTTTTTTTTCTGCCTGGAATATCTTTACAACCACCTATTTGCCTGTCAAACTCCTATGCCTTTTTTTTTCCAAGTACCTCCTCAAATCTCAACCACTCTATGAATCATTCCTATGAATCATATCAAATTAATTTCTCCAAGCTCTCTAATCTTATAGCACTTTATTCTCACCTTGATTATACCATTTAACAGGTTTAATCATATCTATATATTTTCACAAATACATATTTCCGTTACACTGTGAACTTCTCAATGGTAGCCGGCAGTTCACATTCTGTATGGTAAGCTCTACAGCATACATAGAACCTACCGTGTTCATGATGTTATGTTTAGTTAGTTAAATGATGGATAAATAAGTGACAGCCACCAAAGAAACATACAAGAATGCATAATTAATTCTTAGGCAAGGGGGTAGAGAGCATGACACATAGAGGAATCATTTGAACCCCACCTTTAAGATATATAAGCTTTCACTAATCACAGAATAAGAAGACAGTTATGCAAACTGAACAAAGCGCAGAAACAAAAACATAGTTTGTGAATAGTCTGAAGTATTCAGAAATAGTACATATGTTCGTTGGTGCCTTCAGATAACGGGTTTTTATCGATCACCTGTCTATCCCAAGCACCATACCAGTATAGGGAATGAAAACAAAATAATATTACACTGTTGCTGCCCTGAACACAAGGAAACATAGTCCCAACAAAGGAAAACAAGCATGAAGAGAGAAAAACATCACTACACAACATGGAAGTGTTGTGAAAACATGAATTAATCCATAGGGTAGAAGGGAGAATACGTGAGGGAATTGTCCAAGTAGGGGGGCTGGCTTGTGTGAGGTCCCAAACAGTGTGAAAGTCTGTCTCAAGGCAGAAAATGTAGAAATGGACCTTCTAGAAAAATAAGAAACATTATGTGCAAATGTTTATAAGAACTGCATGTGGGGCCTTTTTTCCCCACATAAGGAACTACAATGTCAGTTCATATATAATAGCAAGCCAGTAAAAAATTTTAATATGAAAAGAAATTTGATCAAATGTATTTTGAATAAGAAATTCTGGTGATTCTGTGGAAGCTGAACTAAAATATGAAAGCACTGGAGCCAGAAACCAGTTAAGATGTTTGCTGTTCAAGCTAGAGCTGAATAGAAAGTAAAAATAAATAAATAAATAATCAAACAAACAAACTAGATAAAAGAGGAATGATTTTCAAGATATTTGATGTGAAAAAGAATTGATACCCCAAAAATTATTTCAAGATTTTTATTTTTTAAATTATTTATTGGTGCATTGTAGCCATACATCTTAATGGAATAAAAGATGGTGGACATATACATGCACACATCACTCAATTAACCATTATCCAGTTCCCATTCCACTCCCTCCTCCTCCCTCCTTCCCATGATTGGCTTAGTGATTGACTTTGATATGTTTGTTTAAGTACATCCTGTGCTTTAGAGTTTCTCTCTTCCCCCTCCCATCCTCTAAATTAGGTCACCTTATATGCTCAGATTTTTAGATTTATTCAATAAGTAATTATATTGACAGATAAATGGATAAAGAAAATGTGGCATATGCATACAATGCTACTTAGCCATAAAGAAGAATAAAATTATTTCATTTTCAGAAAAACAGACGGGATTGTAGAACATCATCCTAAATGAGATCATTCAGACTCAGAAAATCAAGGGTCCTCTTTTCTCTTATATGTGAGATAGAGAGAGAGAATAGAAAAGAAAAGGAATCTCATTTAAATGAGCAGAGAAACCAGGAGAGTAGTGAAAGAGGACTGGGGGAGGGAGGCAGGAAAGAGAGGTAGGGGGAAGGGGACAAGCCAACAGGTAATCTATGCCTGTATTAATACATCACTGGGAATCTCACTATGATATACAAAGATGAAAGTGCTTCAATAAAAGATTAATAAAATAAAAGAAATTCCCATAAAAATAATTAAAGGTACAAAAGAGTTAAAACAACGTGCATTAACAGTTTAGATAGATGTTTCATGTGGCAATGCAAATGTTGCATTATAAATACCACAGACCAAAGGCAGAGAGATCTGTAGAGAAGGTATTACAAAAGCCTACATAAAAAAATGTTAAGGAGCCAACTAGAATTATGAAAGAGGCAACAAAAAATGTCAGGTAAAGATGATAGAACAGATACATGAAAAGTAAGGGAAGTGACTCATTCATTTACTTGCTTATTGACAAATCATGTTTCAAATAGCATGCACAAACCAAGCACTTTGCATGGCACTGTGAATTCAGGAGATAACAAAATAATCATCCACAGTCAGAGCGCATGGATTAGTGAAAAGAGAGATAATTAAAGCAAGTAATTCTAAGAGATGATAAATTATATATATATATATATATACACACACACACACATATAGACATATACATATATACATATATATGCTAAATTATATATATACATATACATATATACATATATATGCATATATATAGTGGTACTGGGGTTCCTGGAAACCCTTCTACCACCAGGCTACACTCCCAGACCTATTTTTTTATACTTTTTTATTTGGAAACAGGGTCTCTAAAGCCAGCACGGCTGGCTTCGAACCTGTGTAATCCTCCTGTCTCTGCCTCCCAAGTGCGGGGATTACACATGTGCTCCACTACGCCTGGCAGCTAAATGCTATTTCATAAAAGTATAAGATGCTGTGAAAATGCAGATCATACCAATGGCCTTCAATGTGTCCTGGATGGTTATAATATGGTGACAATTAGGCTAAAGTCTGAAGAAAGAGTGGTCATTTGCCAGATTGGATGATCCATGGAAAGGAAATTCTGGACAGAAGTAACTGCATTGAGGAGGGGTGCAGATGTTATTGCCATGAATGATAGAAGTTTAAGCTGAGCAAAGGTAAGAAAATGGAGAACATAACTGGAGCCAATATATTGAAGAAGTATGGTCATCTGCAGAGATAGGATTTACTGGAATAATATGCAATTAAAATAATATTTCATTGTCCATGTTTACTGAGTGATAATTTACATACAAGAAAACACATGGGTTTTAAATATACAGTTTAAATAGTTTTGAAAAACAATACAGTCCTGTAACCACCATTCATTCAAGATGTAGAACATTATCACCCCAGTAGTTTCCTCACAAATTGTTCAGATTTCTCCTGTTCTAATTTCTACCAGCATATCCTGAGTCTGATTGTTCTAGAACTTTACATGAATGGAAGTGTAATATATTCCCTTTTCTTTCTAGCTTCTTCCATCCAACATATTTCATCTGTGGGATAGATCAGAAGTTTGTTGCTTTTCATTGCTAGGTAGTACAGCTGCTCCCAGCTCCAACTGCATATTCCTATCCCAAGGGGAAAAAAATCAAAATTCAAAGTTTGAAGTATAATTTCTACTAAACAAGTATCACTTTACATCATCTAAAAGGAAAGGTTAGAATTGAATCATTATTCAACTGAGGGCTATCTCTATTTCATTGTCATACACTGCTTACCTATTCATCTGTTGAAGAATATGTGGATTTATATTATTAAACAAATCTCTACATGGATATACCTTTTTTTTCTAGAGCTACTGGATCATAGGTTAGGTGTATATTTGACACTTAAAAAAGATGTCAACCGATTTTCAGAATAACTGTATCCCTTTGCTTCCCCAATCACAGCTTATAAGAGTTTTCGTTACTCTACCTTCCTTCTAACCGTTGATACTATCATTCTTTTTAAATTAGTAATACTAGAGCTTTAAAGTTTTCACTTGTAATGCTCTGAAGACAAATTTATGCATTGTTTTATGGCTTTGTTAGTTATTTCTCTGTATTGTTGTGAAGCGTATGCTCAAATAAATGTTTTTGAGCTTTCAAGAGAGAAGAGATGAGAATATTTAGATGCATAAAGACAAAAATCAGTTGGGTGGAAAAAATTTAAAATACAAAAGAAAAGAAGTTCCCATTGAGAAATAGCATATCCAAAATTTATAACTTTTATTGCAAATATTGGACTAGTGATCTATTTACCTTTCTAATCTTCTGGGGGACTCAGATACATTCTGATTTTAAGACTTAAAGTGCAACTTTGAGGCCATCAGAAATTCACAGGCAGCATTTTATAATTATTCAAATCACTCTTTCTACTATAACCCAACATCCCCTGATTTTGATATCATGTCAGACTTTATATTTGTTCCAAAATATACTGTTGTCTTTTATTTGACAGGAATCATTGTGCTCACATGAACCCAAAGTAGTACATATATAAAAATCTAAAATAAATGAGATTAGCTAATATTATGTCACTAAAATCAAATTAAGTGACTTTTATATCAAAGTCTTCCTAAAAATTGTAGAATGACCATATATATATAACCTATGTTCAGTGAGACAATAAAGTAGTTTTTTAAAATAGGTAACAGAAGAACTACCTATACAACAAAGGTAAGAGAATTAAGATGTTTTTCTTTGATTTTAATGATAACTGCTGTATTTTATATCCACTTCACAATTAGCTCTTTTTACTAAACACTTGAAATGAGTAGTATATTTTATGAAGAAACGCATGGCATAAAAATTTCATTTTTCAAGTTTTATCCATAGTTTCAGTGAAGATTGTATTTTCAGGTAATATAATCCATAAACGGCAGTAGTAATTAAAACAGAATTGAAGGATTTGTTTCAATTAGAGTTTCCTTTCCTTGACATGCTGATTTTCCTCAACTCCTTGCCCACAACCCCATCATATAATCAACACTCAACTGTTAGTTGTGGCGTCATTTTAAGGCATTCGCAGTGGACCACAGAAAAGTAAAGTTTCTTAAGGACAAAGTTCGGCTGCTTTCTCATTCCTTCCTTCTGTTGCAAAGTTTATCCCCCCCCCAATCAAATGAATAAAGAAGAGAATTATATTCTGCATTTTAGGATTGGTAAAGGTTTTTCTGTTTCTGACAGTTTGGCTTTCTTTTGTCATTTTCTCACTTAAATGTTGTAAACTCAGAAAGTGCTAAGCTAAGATTCTTTATGTAGTGTTACACATGCCATAAGACAATATTATTTTACCATGTCAAAGTTGTTTGCACCATTTGGAGCACATCTATCATCAAAACTCAATTAAATGGAGTCTTTCTATCTTCAACTAAAACAAACTGTTTACTTAGATTTTCTCAGTGTTTACTTCACAAGAGGTGGAAGACCCAAATAGCAGAGTAGCATAGGTGTCTGGGGATATACCAGAGGTCAAAAAATTTAACCCGAAGGAGGAAGCCTTCTTTGGGGGCTGCAACAAGAGACTTTCTTTTTCTTTTGCCAAGTAAATGGCAGTATTATAATGTTATTCATACCTCACTGGTGCCCTAACAATTCCTCTATTCAAACTGAAAAGGGATATATTCTCTTTGTTGCAAAGTATTAAATTTGTCCCTTGAGATTAGTGTGTAGGCAGTTTTAAAGGATGAAACAGGATTAGATAAGATTTCTTTACTGAGAAAGAGTTCTGAAACAGTGCAGCAGAAAACCCTCTTGTATTACTTGTATTGAAAAAAAAATCCTTTGTTTTAACACCTCAAATCACAAGTCAAATTTATTACATTATTAGTTGACAAAATGTTTCTTTGTGGGGTTTTGGGAAAGGTAGGCAAGTTACATATAGGGCGAAATGACAGGTACCTTAATTGCATTTGATTTTTTTATCTTTGAAATTTTTCTATAGCACTTATAACTTAAATATGTTTAAAAAGATGGTACAAAAATTATGGTAATTGTAGTTATCTGCTTAAGGATTCAGAATGTTTCTGCCTTTTCTTGCTGCTATTTAGATGCGGTGAAAATTATATCTACTGAATTCAGCCAACATTTGTTAATTTAACGTAAAAGACTCACAACTGTTTTGAGGGCAGTTATGAAGTGAAAAGTGTCACAATTATGTTGAAGGCAGTTATAAAAAGTGTTGGTGGTTCACTTGTATTTCGTGTGCATTTCTAGTTGCACACCCCAGCGTGAATGGACATTATCAAGAGTTCAAATGAAACGGCAAGACATGTTTTCTTCAGAAAGAAAAACAATAGACTGAATGTAACAATACATCTCTTCTCTAGCTATCTATTTTTGGTGTTATAGGCCTTTGCTAATTATTTGTAAAGCTACCATGTAATTGCACAATACAATAATTTTTGTTTGTTTGTTTTACATGACAGGACAGAGCGTGGGTTCAGCTTTCTCACACACAGTAGTTTCATGTGTTTTGACCTTTACATCACTGTACTCATGCTTTTGCTGAGTTTTACTAACTTCAGGGCAAATCTTTCCTTGAAAAAACAAAGATTTGCAGTGGGACACCAAATTCTCCCTCTTTTAGTTGCAATACACACAAAAAACTTAATTTTGAGCATCATGTTTTTGTCAATTGTACAGATTTTAAAACTTGAACAAAAATGAGGATATAAAATTTCTACTTAAATCAAAATAAAAACCCTTTGTGTCTTGATGGCACCATGTTACCTGAAAACCGGGAAACCTTCTGCATACACTCCCTTTTTCACGTGGCTGCCAAGTTATCAATCTTCCCATGGCACAGCCCTGATCATAGCAGCTCTTGTTCACACACTGTCTTAGTTTCCCCCTGTCTCTAGAACAGAATCCAGACTCTTTGACTTGATGTTCAAAGCCCTCCACACTACTTCTCGAAACCTCCCACCACCACTTTTCTGAGTAAATTGTATACCAGCCTTATTAACACCCCTACCTAGACTCCCTCTAGATGGTATTCTTAGCAAGTTCCCATACGTACCACTGTGCTTCAGGATTTTCATTGTGTCACTCATACTGTTCCTGCTGCCTATTCATCCTTTAACTTTTTGCTTTGTCTATTTCACCTTTCACTTGCTGGTATCTTAGGCCAGTCAATATTTGTAAACTGCTTGTGACACATACTGCTCTGCTAGTCCACTATATGAAGGCTTTTTGATGCAATGCCCCTTGCTTACATAGACTGTTTTGAGTTGTTTTCAGGAGGCTTTGCTGTTTGGCAGACCAATAAACTTACCATGTTTGCAGGTTTCTGCTTGCTCGATGGCTCTGGAAAGTTTTAATGTTTCTCCTTATCTCCACTTACTCCTTCTAGTTCAGAAACAGAAATAAAAGTGTGAACATTTTATAAATATGATTGACATGGAAAAACTTAAATGTGCATTATTTGCACAATAACAAATATCTGGGTGTTTATAACACTCACATATTAGACTAAACTTTTTTCTCTTTTTCATCCTGATGCTTGAGGTTCTGAAAGTAGAATCAGTAGATTTGATGGTGAAGACTAAATAAACTAACTTTTATCTACTTCTTTCATTTTTTATGAATATCTGTCACTTTTGCACATCTCCTTTTAATTATGAATTCTTTTAAAAAATTCTGTATATTCTGTGTTTAACTTGGACTTTTATTTCTGTGATAATTATTTTCTGCAATTAATTTAAGAGCTTTGGGGAGAAACAGTTACCTAAACAAAAGGGGAAATGAATAAATATTAGATGGAATTGGGAAAGATTGAATAAATTAATATAATTTTTGAAAAGCAATTTTTCCTACTTCCATGCACATAGTATGGTTATAATTAGGAGACCTTGGCCATAGGGTGGCAGGTGGGATTATTTTGACATATGTTTTTGACATATATTATTAGATGTTATTGTTGACAATGCTGTTATAGTTTGCTCTAAACTTACCTAAGTGCTTCAGGGACCCTGGGAACTAGAAAAGGTGAGGTTCTAGTTATTATCACTTTTAATACTTACATATACTTGATGTTTCCCACCTAGTTCTGCATTTGAAAAGAAAACTCTTCCACAATTTTGTGATAAAACATCTGCTTACCACTTCAGGACTTTGACAAACAAAGGCACAGTGTGTCTCATGCTGTGGTCAATGGCCTTGAGCCACAAGATGTTTCCTTATAGGTAAGGAGACTGGGCCCCATATGCCCTTGCTCATGTTCCTAGAGCCTGTTTATGCTAAACAAGAACTATCATCCAGCTAGGGCCCTGTCAGCTGACTTTTTTTCTCTTAGTATATACTCGAAAGCTTCTTTTACTAGGTCAGATAGATGATTGAATTTTGTGTAACTCATATTTGTATGTAGTTTGGCATGGCTTTGTTTTCCAGAAAGATTTTTGGTGAGATCAATGGTGGCTCCTGGAGCCATGCCACATGAGATTTGCACATAAAATCAGAACTGATGGACCAGGTTGACTGAAGAGTGTAGAAACAGATTTAAAAGCAACAAAATGAGAATCTAATTTCCAGAGGAAAAGATTAGATATGGCCACTGAAATTTCTTTCCATAATTCAGAGGATTTCAAGTAGTGGGCACTACTGATTTCTAGTCATTATAATAGCTGCCATTTATTTTTTTTAAATCCAAAAGTGTCATGCATTATGCTGTTTATATACGTGAACTTAAGGATATTTTTGGAAGACATTCCTATCTTCATTTTGTGGCTGAAAACAGAGGCTCAGGCAACTTAGGAAAGTATCCAAATTCACAGGGGCTTACTTACTTACTGAGATTTAAGTCCCATTGAGATATAAGCCCAGATGTCTTTTACTTAAAACCCAAGTTCTTCCTTACTATAAATCTTGCTTTAAAATCACTAGTTCTAAGACTACTTTTTAAAATACTATCTAATACATATATAATATTTGATATTTTAACTTTATTTTTCACATTACATTTGATATTTCATATTAATTTTCCTATAAGGATAAAAAAACTTACAAAAGTTTTACCGTCTTCAAGATCACTTGGTTAGGAATAAGCCAAAGCAGGTTGTCAGCATATGGAGACACACTTCCTCCGCTGGGTATGACCTCTCATGAACTCCCTTTCTCTGTGAATCCATTACTCTTCTCTATGTGCATTAGTCAGGAGAAAGTCTGCAATATGCTATAACAAATGAATCCAGGATTTCAGTGCCTGACAGGAACAGAGGATGTCACTCAGTCTGCTGTAGATATAGCTCCATTGCAAATTACATTATAGAAGCCAGATTGATAGAACAGCCACTATCCAGATCTGGACTCATAGAAAAGGGGGACATAGACATAGACAATCATATACTGGCTTTCAGATTTCTTCCTGGAGATAACATAACCACTGCTGATAAATAAATAATCCTGTCGTGGTGAAAGGCCCCACAGAGACAAAAATCAGACTATTTGGGAAATAGATGAGCTGTCTGGCATAGTACACCAGGGTGTGCGTGTCCATGCATAAGGTGACAGGATACAAATGAGTTTTCTTGAGTTAGTGCCTCTTTGACAACATTACCTTTTAGATCGCTAAATACACAGGGCAGTAAAGCAGTTTTAAAGAGTGAAGGACTAAAAATCTGGTGGGCTAACATAACATTCTCCAATAGTATCGGAGGTCCACAATTCATACCTCAGGTACTTCCTATTTGGAAAGACGGACTTGTGAGAAAGTATTGATTGAGGAAAACTGACATTGTCATATCCTCCTGCTAAATGCTCTATTTAAAACACTTTAAATGTTTTCAAAGATATATTTAGAAATATTGATGTCTACTACATTAATTAAAATAGAAAACAATGAAGATAACATAAATATCCATTGATAGAAAATGGGTTAAATGAATTAATTACACTGTCTATAAATGGAATTCTACACAGCAGTACGTAATAATCACCTTTTAATGACATAAAATTATTTGATATAGAGTAGAAAAGCAGGTTATGAAATTGTATTATTATGTGATTTTTGTACAATAGAAACATATTTTGTAGAAAATATATTAAAATTACCAATATGCTAAAGTTATCATTGGATAATAATTAGAGTTCTGTTTTATTTTGTTTTTGTAGGAGAAAAGAAACTTGCTGAAAGTTTCCAAATTATCTATTGAAAGCTGATTTCATTTTACAATAAATTAGTAATTGATATTGGTTAAAATAATAACTTCAAAGACATAAGAAATAGCATGTAAAGTTGAAATGCTAAATGAAGCTATGTTATCAATTGTAGAAAATGGGGAACTAAATTCAGATAACTGTTGTTCATGTAAAACAGGAAAAATAATCTTTCCAATATTTTCTTGTATACTTTCCACTTAACAGTAGAGTCATATTTTATTTCCTCTTTAAACTTATCTTCCACACAAAGCCTTACATAATCCTCTAACTTCCACTACTTGCTAATAGAAATATTAGTCCAGCACTAATATTTCCAGTTCCAGGCTTCTCATTGCTCTTGTGTCCTCCACATCACAAGTAGAATTTCTCTTATGCAAAAAAAAGTTACCATATCTTTTGTAAATTCACATTTTCTCAATAGCCAGTTTATTTTAGGCTTTATGTTTTGCTAGTCGTTGTTAAATCTCAGAGGCCTACAATGTTTTTTTTTTTTCCTCTTGATACAAGTCAACTGGGAGAAGATGTGACTCTCCTCCTTGTCTTCTCATTCTAGGACTCCTACAGGCAGAGCTACCTTGATCCATTACTTTGGGAAAAGAGCGAGGAAAAAGTCATGCCCTTCAAGCCTCTGATTGGAAGTGATGTAAATCACTTTGGCTAACAAATCACTGGACAAGAATGCCCTGTGACCATGCCTGCTGCCAGTGAGACACACTATAATTTTGTCACGGGGAGGCACTACAACAGTGAAAACAATAATCTTCCATGAAAACAAATAATAGCAATGCCTTTTCTACATTGTCCTGTATTTTTCACAGATATGAAAAATAAATGAGAAAAAATGAGTAGAAGTTGCTAATATTTACTTCCTAGTATAATTAACATTTGTTTGTAAGAAACAATATCATTTTATAATCTAGTAGACAAAAGGCAAATAAAAGAACTTAAGTTTCTGGCTATGGCAATAATAAACAATTCTCAGAATATTTTTTTTAATTGAGAAACAAGTTCTGGAGCATTCTCACTTGCCAAGAAATCAGCACAAATACTCCTTAAGTTTAATGGATGTCATATCCACTTGTAGGTGGATGGGGAAGAGCCATTTAATAAGGCAATGATGGCTGATGTTATGAACTAAACTTAGCAAAGCGAAGGAACTACATAGCTATGTCCCCTATACAATGAAATGATCCTTAAATGGTCAGAAATGACCTTGAAAATGCTCCACCTAGTTAGTTTGGCTTTTTAGCTTATGGTGTATTGGTTTTACTGAACAGCTGAAATATTTTCAACAATTCAGAGTGTTTTCTTAAAAATTGCAGAAAGCTTAAATTTTCTGACTATGCCTCTTGATTTTCTAGTATAATGAATGTTTATTTACTGAATATTAAGCCAGAAAACTCATAACTCATATTTCACTGGAAAATTACTTCAGCAAGCTATACTCATTTATTAAAAAAGATTTCAAATTATTAGAAAGCTAAACTGTGAGACATGTTTGTCTGGCCTTCCTTTATTTGACTATAGTAATTTGATCTAGGTTTAGGTAAAAAGATATCTTTAGAAACTGGTTTTAAGCGTGGATAAAAATTATTTTGTAATTATCATATATATTGTTTGTTTATATAAATATTGCCAACATATTTAGGAGTGCTTGACATAAAATATACTTATTTTACAGTTTTATTTACATTTATCAGCCTGGCAAAACCTTTCATCATAGATCTATGAGAGACACTGGTTTTCATGTAATTGAAAAAATACAAGCAAAGCTGTTATTTTGCATTACACAGACAAAAGAAAAAAATACTCAATTGCTTTTCAGAATCTGAACATTAAAAAAGAAAACCAATTTAAGATACACTGCTCGTATGTAGAAAAAATCTTTCTCTGTTCCTTGCTAAAATACTTGCAAGGAATGAAGACATATATTTACATATATATATATATATATATATATATATATATATATATACACACATACATATATATATCTTAGATGTAGATATATAGTATAGATATAGATGTCCTATAGATATACAGAGTTATAAATATAGTTATATGCAGTTATATATGTAGATTTGTGAATATATGTAAATATATGCATGTATAAATACATTTTATATAGATATGGATATATATAGATAGATAATCTTTTTTATGGGTAAGCATTAGAAACTCATCTCTTTTCCT
The DNA here is from genome assembly GCF_963383645.1 of Muscardinus avellanarius. Lineage (NCBI taxonomy): Eukaryota > Metazoa > Chordata > Mammalia > Rodentia > Gliridae > Muscardinus > Muscardinus avellanarius. The sequence continues at coordinate 35,208,190 of NC_137798.1, forward strand.
TTCCTGGAAAGGTTTTACATTATATAAGTGCATAGTTTGGAAATAAGTAAATACAGGTGCTGAGAGTTCTAAAAATCACTCATTCTGGGAAAATAAAGGCAGACCAAACAGCCAACTGCCCCTGTGGACCATTCCACAGAGGAACCCCACCCCTAGAAGCTGCCCCAAGCCTTGGCTATGCTCAGAAAAGTTACTCATTGTTAGAATATATATATACAAAATATTCAAAATTGCTTGCAGCATCACAAGTTGATGCTTTTATTTGTGTGTTGGAGACAAGAGCAGGAGGACTTTTTTCTATACTGTATTCTAAGCTCATGGAACCCACAATGTCTGTCTCTCACATGGTTTTGCTATGAGAGTGCACCACCACGTTACTTGGTAAATTTTGCTAAAATATACAAAACAAAGAGAGTGCTTTTAACAGTGCACATTTCAACAGAAACTTTGAAGGTAGGCCACAGTTCTGATTCAATATGCAAGAGACTAATTTCTGTTGTGAATAATTGAAATAATGCTTACAGCATGTAGGTTAACTGAGCTTGGTTTTAATCTCTATTTTGGTTGCAAGAGTATGTCAGTTATAAGTGTACTAAACTCGTATGTGTTTGCTAACTTGGTTCAATGGATGCTGTTGCCTCGAATGATCACTTTGAAGTGAAATATGCTTAACTACACTTGAAGTTTTAAAACAGCAGTGTTTTTTAAGCAAGGTGGACACATGATAACAGTCAGCCCGTAGTTGTAAATTTTTGAAGTTAATAGTTGTATGTTACAAACAGTATCAAGTACCAGCCAAACTTCTCATATTTTTTGCATTAAACATAAACTGGGTTACTGTATAATTTCAACATATGACATCCCATTTCAAAAATTATTTTCCATAGGCAGTTATTTATACTTTGGAGCATTTTAATTTCTTGAATTAAAGGACGCAATGTAGGTAAAGATATTCCTATATTTTCAAGTTCTCTTTTGATTGGTAAGGGACAGTGCAGGCCCATCTGTTTTGCAGCAAAGAAAGCCCCAAACCATCTGTGTAGAACCACATGCCAGCTAAAACACAGAGATATGCACAGTTTTTTTGTTATGAAAAATTTTGCAGTATTTTTTTCTGTATTAGTGTGAATAAATTAGCAACAACTAAATTAAAGAAATCTTTAGAGAACATATTAACTTTCTAGTGCCTACAGTAAATTATATTCATTTAGAATTTATGAAAGTTGTATTGTCCCCATATGAATTTTTCCTTACTGTTCTGAATTTGACACTGAAAATTCATCATCATCTACAAAGTAAATTGCTTCATTGTTGGTAATGTAAGTTGAATTTTACAAAATTGTTTTTGATTGAGCAATTCTTTGACTTTCAAATGGCAAATAGTTCTGGGGTTTTTGTTGTTGTTTAGCTGTAAGTAGTAGCACAATAATGTGAATAAATAGATAAAAATATATATACACATATATGTTATATGATTTGCACAATATATGATAATACATTATGGCATCTTTTGAGAAAGTTTTTGTTTTCCCAATTTCCATTAAAGGACCTCTGCTAAACTATTTTTTTAGATTCTACTAGGATATTTGGTTATATCAATACTTGTTTATTACATGCAATAAAATTCATGAAAATATACTAAATGGTAATTCTATTTTGTAATTATATGGTTCTGAACCATTATTTTAATATTTTTAAATACTTCTGGATTTAAAATATTTCATACAGCACTAATGGTCTTTTGCCTAAACAAAGTTGGCTACATGAGCTATTTTTCTCAAAATCAGAGAAACATATACAGGCCAATAGTCTCTGAAAGTATCACAAGTATAACATATTCACATCTTCTAGTAGGTCTTTTATCTTCATCTTGCTTTAGTTTATGCGTGCTTACTGCTTGACGAGTTAGAAAATAATAAATAACAGAGCTCTATAAACGCCTATCAGCTCCTTAATGCATAGTAACTATTAACGAAATATGTCACTCTTGGAGGGAGACCTTTTCTTTTACGTTTTACGTTGGTGTTGAAAATGCTTATTATCTGTTTAAAAAACATTAAAAGCTTTAAATTCAAGCAGCTCATTTTTCATTTTGTTAATTGCATAACATACTAATGTTGCACTAGGTTGTTTTTTTCAGTGGTATAATGATGCAACAATATTTACATACCAACTCTGGTTTTCCTTTAATGGTTTCTATAACAAGATCATAATTTCCTTTAGCGTAATCACTGGCAGATTTATTTGGCGTCCCATCTTCACTCCGCTCTGGCTTTGGGGGCCCAGAAGAGAGTGCATACTATTTTCCCTTTTACCATTAAGTACACTCCGTGCAAGTATGGTTTCTGCAGGTCTGGGTAACACTCCTGCCAAACATCCATGCTTTAAAAGCTTTTAGGGGGAAGTATTAGGAGAAATAAACTGACTCCTCTAACTTCTGCCCAGAGCTCTAACAAACTGTTTTATCCACCACAGTTATGCTGCACAGTAAAGCCTTGACTATGTGGAAGTGGGTGGAGGAAAATTTCATTGAACTGGTTTCAGTAGATTCATAGGAGAGGTGACTCTGTAAAATAGAGCATTATGTTGTTAAAGGTTTCCTACAATAGACTCTCTAATAATCTACATTCCGGCCCTGAAAGCAGTACTTTCAATCCAGATCTGTAACTGTCCGCCTGAGAAGTCCTTGTGACCTTCCTCCACCCACCATGAGCCACAAACCCTTCCTATTGCTGCGGCACATGCCACGCTGCACTGGGAGTTCATAGTCTTAATTTTCATTTTCTCACATAGAACGATAATAAGGTGTTAGGATTTGTCTGGTTACTTTGCTCAACATGCCTTGGAAGCAGGTGAAAACATCGTAATAAGACATTCCAAATTTATCTCCATTTGTCCTGCATAGAGAAACAAAATAAAAAAAAAAAAAAAACTTCAAGCTGTTTCTAAATTGAGCTGATTTCAGAGAGAAATACCATTAATCGAAGCACTCCAGATTAGTGTGACTTGTTCTCCGGTGACACTACAAGAGATAACTTTGTAAACCTCTCATTATGTTTTAGAGATAGTTTGTCAAATGTCTAGATTCTTTTCAATCAAATAGCAAGTGACCTGTTTTAAACCACAGTAACGGCAGAGTTTTGCAAAGAAAAACTCTTCACACACGACAGAGCTGGGTAAAGCTGTGATTTTCTGCTCGGCTGGAACACACTCTATAATTCAGATATAAGATTAATCATTCTGAACTGAAATGTAAAGGGATATGCATTAAAGATACACATAAAATGAGATTATCTTGTAGGTTCTCATGGCAAAGACCCACGCTGATTTCAATTCTATCATAAGCTCTCCAGTGGCTACCTTGAACATAGTTAGTTGACTTCTCAGTGAGCCATCCCTTTCTAGGAAAAATTAGGGAACTCAGACTATATATCAGAATTTATGGCATAGTCTTGAAAGAAACTCTTCCTTAATACATCCAAAGCTGGCATGATTACTGATTGTAAGCAATAAAGGAAACACATTTAATATTTTATTAAAATGTTCTCAGTGATCATTTAAACCCAAAGCAGAGTTTATTTCAATTAAATTGAGACGTAAAATAAATATTGAATTTTTTAGCAGGTCCCAGTTACATTTTACGAGTGAAAAAATACACAATTAGTTTTCTCTCTTAAGTAAAACTAGTCTCCACAAACTGTGGGCCAGAGCTTTATTTTACTATATTCTTCAAAGAGGCCATTTGGTTTTAAGGAGGTTTCTTTTATTCTGTATTTCATCTGCTCAAAGAGTGTCACACTTAACTGCTCCAATACCTGCATAGTCAAGACTTTCTTCTACTTGATAATGTATGTCTGCTTATTAAAGTCTCCAAGACATCCTAGACTTAGGCAAACAGTGTCCAAATGTACCATATTTAGCTTCTATCTCAAAATCTCCCGAGCTGTCAATTTAGGTGTTAAAGAGACCATTTGTAAAGCTTGGCTGGGAATTGCCATTATTGACTGGAATGTGTGTTTATCATTACATTCAATGATGAAAGTGGAACATGTAGCATATGAATAAATGTCAGCAGATGTTTCTTTTAAATGGCCTGATTTCAACCTCCTGTTGTTTGTCTTGAATACAAATATTAAAAAAGGGAAAAAAGGCAGAATTTTTTATGACATAAGTGCAAGGGTAGTTAGATTTTTTTTGAAAAACAACAAAAATAATGGCTAGAATATCAGACTGAGGGAGTAAAGTAAAATTACGAGTTAGTTGGCTAGGCTTGGCTACTCTTCTGAGCTTCTAAATAGCTCTAGCAAAAAGAGATTTTTTTGCAGTATGTGGTTATAGCAGATTTTAATCTCATAGGTTTTTGTGTTTAACAGCTGTTATTAAAGATTTTTTTAAATCTTTGAATTTGATTGCCGCAGGAAGGTTATTTAATGAGGGTAAGTGTCTTAAAAATCTTTATTTCTTATATGGAGACATCAAGTAGAGACGCTTATTAGTAAGTAAACAGTGTTTACCTCAAAACTCTTACCTCAAAAGGTAGACAATGCACACAGACACCATATTTTACATACTATAGTGAGAAAATGCACGATACATTGAGTTGTGTATAAATGACATCGATATTTTAAGTGGCAAGACACATCCTTTGTTCATTTCTGCAGCCATTTCTGTGAATGTAATACATTTAGCTAATTCTCATGGTACTTTGGGGGCTGTAAATATTTGGGTGACATTTGATGTGGTGTAAAGCGACTAGAGACAAATTCTGGGTGGGCTTTAAGAGCAGGAAATGTAACTTTAAAAATCAGCCACTTGTATTAACATAAATTTCTAACATGATTGGTCTAAAGTACTTCAGAGAAAATTTTCAAATATAATGTATCTTATAATAAAATTGTTCAGCATTTGTCACCATTTCCACTTTATTTAAGTGATAATAATTTGTACTTCAGACTGTAAGGAGCACTACAGGCTAACGCTATGTCTGTCGAAAACAGAACTTTCAAAGCCACTGAAGTTATGAGCAAAGCATCCTCCAAGCTTCCAAAAGGGCAATGACTCGAGGCCGGCGTCGTATCCCTGGCTTTCATTGTGGTAGCAGGATTGTTTGTAGCCACTGTTCATTGTGGGCACAGATATTGCATACACAATTAGCCATTTTTTCTTAATTTTTAGAGTGTAAATGCCTAATTGCTCGTGCAATTAAAGGAAGCACAAATTTTCTGCCTCTAAAGTAGAAGGCTAGGTTTGAATGTAAATCAAAACCATTAGTGTAATTTTCTGACTTGTATACCAACAAATTATATATGTGCTTCCTGTATGTAATATCTCTGCATTACTGTTCAAAACGCCGCCCTTGAAGATGGGAGTATACTCTCACACAATGTTTAATTACCCCTAAGAGAACATTTTAACAGTTATAAAATTTCAAATGTCAAATTTAATATTTAACAACCAAGCTTTTAATTTTTTTTAAACAAAAGAATTACAGGACTCTGTTGACTGAGAGTTTCCTGTGGAATAATGCAGTTTTACTTTGATATCTCCATTGAAATTCAATATTGAACCCAAACGTGCTTTTTCATTAGTTGGCACATACAGGCTATTAAACCTTACAAGTAAGAAACAGCAAGAACTACACTCACCTGCCTTTCTGTCACATGGACAGAAAGCATGTCCCAGACATCCAGTGCCCCATGTGCCCCCCCCCCAAGCCACACTTAACTCTAGACCCCCAGCTGTCATCACTGGAAGCACTTTCCACATTCCTTCAGGTTAGCACTTTATACAACCTTTTCCCATCACAAATGGAAACTGTGGTCCCTCTATAGAAACTCCACTCTCTGCCAGGTTAAAGTCTCCTCTCTTTACATTCTCCCCCAATTTTCCCCCTTTTCACCCAGTCCTTGTATTTTTCTTCCTTAATCTCAGTGCACTTGCACACACACACACACACACACACACACACACACACACACACTCATGCCTGTGACACCTCTTCCAGGGCTTACCTTCATCTACAAAAATACTTGACGTATGAAACATAAAATGCCTATTAATTAACTCTGCTTGACTTAACTACGCTTAGCTATGATCGAAATTATGCTCCAAGGTTCTATTATGATGAAAAGGAATTATTAACTAGCTGAAAGATTCATTGGATGATTAGAATGTGAAAGAACCTGAGAAATTCTGAGATTTACTTAAACCTCCTTTGTCACAATAGGAAATGAGACAGGGAAATGGCAAAGGGCTATGTGTGGCAGAGAAAGATCCAGAATCCCTCAGTCACTCTCCTTCTATTCTCATTTCCCATAGCACAAATCTGCCCCTGCGCTCTTTACCATGTAACAGGCCAAGGTGTACAATACTTAATCTTCCTAAATCTCTGTTTGGCCAGGCTTAGTGGTATGTGCTGATAATTCTAATACTTGGGAGGCGGAGACAAGAGGATCACAGGTTAGCAGTCATTCTCAACAACTTAGCAAGGTCCTCAGTAACTTAGTGAAACCACATTTCAAATTTTAAAAAATTATAAATGACTGGGAGGCAACTTGGGGGTAGAACACGCCTGAAGTTCAAGCCCCCAAATAAATAAAATTTTTTTGTTGCTCCAAGTTTTTTGTTGCTCCAAGTCAATCCACAAAAGGGGGAGAGGAACAGCAGGCTTCCTACACTGTATATTACAATGGAAGTCATGGAATGAGAGTTCATTAAAAATTGATCTTCATTTAATTATTATCTATGATTTAACCCACAAAGAGAAAAAGTCCATTATTGCAAGTGAGAAATAGCAATGACCTTTCAGTCTTCATTCATCTCCTATTTCTAGATTTGGACCAAAGAAAAAAGATGTTCTATGGTGCCAGGATGCCTTCAAATGCCAACGATAATTAGTACCGACTCTGAGGTTCCAGATAAGCCAAAAAGGCCAGGGAAATGGAATCATATACAAGGGAATAGATTCCAGAGAAAATATGAGGATCTGGGGGATACAGTCCTCTTACACTAAGATGAATGACCAATAAAGACTTAACCATCATTGTGTTCTTAAAGTTAGCCTTATTCAAAGCTGGAAGTGTCCAGTATCTTCCAGAATGAATTTTAGGAAATAATAAATTGTGGAATAGTTTGAGAAATATATAGTATTAAGAAAATTTCACTTTCCAGAAATTAAGAGACTTTGTTAATTTTATTGTATGACATTCTGTATCTGACAATGTGGAAATCAAGGTACATGGTACATGGCAAGTATTTAGATGCACTTGACTACATTTTCTTAGAGTATCTCATAATACTAATGTTCTAGAGAGTTCTTTGAACCTGGACATTTCTACACTCTGATTACTATAATTGAGTCACAAAGTTAGAGTACCCCACTAGCATGTCTCACTTAAGAAATAAGAAGTAAAAAAAAAAAGGACGGGCCTCTAACAATGTGGACAAGAGGTCTTTTCACTTTTCCATGGTAATTTAAGTGGCCATCAGGGTTCTTGTGTTAACAGATTTTTATTCTTCTCTGCACTTGGTATGGTATTAGGAATATATTACAGTGTCTACTTATCTAGGCTTCAGGTTTCAATTAAGTAAAATAAGAAATGCACGAGTAGCTCACGATCAGAGGAGTATAAGGTACTGTGAGCAACTAAAAAGATTCTAGCAAGGGAAGGTGGTCCTCGGCATAGTGTGGTTAGGAGCCCTTAGACACACACTGGCTCCCAAGCTCTCCTTACCCAGGGTACCACCAATCCTCATCAAACAGAGTAGGGCTTAAGGAGAAGACAATAGACAGGAAAGGGACCAATGTTTATCAGCACCTTCTAGGGACAAGGCACTAGGCTGAACACTTTGACAAAGATTTATTTCCTTTTGATTCTGTCGACCACTTTGGAAGGTGGAGAGTGCCATCCTTATTGTCCAAAAGAGAAAATAGAGGCAAACTTTCTAGGAAGCTCTAGTCAACATGCACATGTTTCTCGTCAAAGTTAACAGGTCGGGCAGGTCAAAAAAGAAGTCAGGATAGGACCAGATCAGGGGAAGGATAGGGGATATATATATACAACATTATAGAAAGCTTATCAAAATTATGGCAAGCAAAGAGCAGCGATTGTTCTTTAATCCTTCAGTAAATGACAACTGATATTAAAGACAGGGTCTTAGTAATTAGAAATGTTCCCATTTTAAATAAATAAAGAAAAAGATGCTAAGAGTCTCTGAGTAGCCCCAAGATTCAACCTGGATAGATTCAAATGCTGAGATAATTCTGAAATTACAAGAACAATTCTTGATATCTCTAAAAGTGTCTTTAAATCTATCTTTTAAAGTTCAGCTTCTCTCATGTCTTTTTGTCCAGAAGTTTTATTTCATTAACCTAAACAATCAATTAGGAACATTAAGATTGTCTTTGGAAAAAAAAAATATATATATCAGAAGTTTCTTATATCCCTCAGTAACTCTACCTTTTCGTACTCAGTCTCAAAAACAATGTTTTTTCTATATTGTTGTGTGGGTTTGCAAAGGTTTTTATCAGTAATAAAATTTTGTTTTGCTTAAAAAGGTTTCAAACTAATTAATCATGCAAAGAAAAGAAAATTGCTTTACTCAGACATGCATAATATTTCATTAGAAAATGATTTAAATTTTTATTTAACTCAATTTGCATATAAAACCTTACTAGTTATAAGATTACAAAATACAAGTTTATGTTTTCTATTCTACTAAAATGTCAAGCAAAGAAAAATCCACCTAATAATCTTAAAGCGTGTGAAATAAAACTGTCATCACATATATGACAAATCTACTCTTTCAATAGTTACTATCTGATTCATTATCCTTATATACTAACATTGTTATAGTTAAATATGATCCATCAGATATAGAAACAGAATGATACAACATGGGATGAGCCAGATATGATCAGATAACTTTTAATCTATGCAATTGTGAATCTCATATTAATGAGAGGATCCACGTCAGAAATTAGTAACAGGAGGTATCTTACAGATGGATGGTGATAAAAAAATTCCAATCTAAAATGAAAGTAGCAGCAATGCAAATTAGTGCAAAGTGTAACTTTTGTTCACAAAAAAATTAAGGTCAAATTGCACAGATTTAAAATTAATTGTGTTAATTACAGACATTGTCAGCAGTGAGTTTCTTGGAGAACTCAGCCATTCATCTCTCTGACAGTAATATTAAAATCATCTGAAGCCAGTGCCATACTCTATGTGCTGTTCAAATCCTCCGCCTTGACCTATATGCCTATGTACACTTTCAATTGTTTCCAAGTGAGAAGCTCCAATTTAAAAGCCTAGTAGTAAAGAGAAATATTAGGAAAATAAAGTTCACTCCCTAAAGAGCTGAAATATTCTCGGTCAATACGAGTCCTGGACAGAAAATTTTCTCTAAGCAAATGAGAGTTTTGAAGCATTTGGGACCAAGGAAAAGAATATTTCCTCTCAAACATTTCCAGCATAGAATATGTGGTGAGGAAACTGGAATTTTCAAAACTGGAAAAAAAAGAGAAAACATTTTGGCTGATAAGATGCTCCTGAATAAAATATTATCTGAAACAAATGTTTAAGTCAGAAAACACCTGCCAATGTAGATGTGCCCTTCAATAAATATGGTGTCTCTATCCTCACTTAACATGTTTCTTAGCAATGAAATGTTGGCATTAAATTTAAACATAAGTGGAGTATAAAAGAGGCATGAAGCTATATCTTATTGGGCATGATGTTATAACAGCTAGACAGGGATTTTCAATGTTTTGAAGTCACAACATTTTTATATTAACACTATTTAGAGATCATAATTAAGTATTATGATGTTAATGATATAGATAGAATATAAGTATTATGATGTTAATGATATAGATAGAATAATAAAAAACACAGCAACACCATTCTATTGCTAGTAATTTATGTAAATGGAATAATAATCTTATAGCACTTATTATATTACTAGGACAATATGTTGTGAGGATAAATGTCATGAATGATATAATATTTTCATTTTACTTTTATGTGTTTTAACTTCTGGGTCACATAAAACATATTCAAAGCTGTTTTTGGATACAAATGACAGTACATGTACTTTTTATTTCCTAACATATCATTGAACACCATTAAGACAATTTTATGGGATAGAATGATTAAAAACTGTATACATCTGAATGAAATGGATTTTATTCTAACACTTATACTATAAAATAAAAACCTATAATTTCCAATAAAATATTCAATAGTAATATGTTTGAAAATCATGAAACATGGCAGGCATTCATGCAATCTTTATTTTAAGAAAAACATAAAATATCCTGAAACTAGGAAATTGCAATTGTCAAAATAAAGAAAACCAGATGCTACTTTGGTTAAAAGAAAACCTTCAAAGTACAAGAATATCTTAATTGCTATGACAGTTGTTATACCATATCCCCCATGTTAGAATTGGTTTAAGAGGAAAAAATCTTTAGAACCTATTTAAATCTATATATTTAATGCCAGAAAGGTATAACTTAAATAAGCATGCAAATACTTAATGAAAAAAAGTAATGTGTCCTTTGAAAATGTGTGTATAGCATAATACCATTCATATTATTTTATTCAAGTTCTATCTTAGTGAAATATTTTGACTGAGGCACGTTTAAAGCATTCTAGCTGAAATATGAACCTTATTATATATGAATTTATTAGTTCACTTACTTCAAAGTATTGGTCTTAAAAATATGAGCTATACATCAATTGAGATTACATGTGAGAATAGAAATAAGAGGCAAGTATGGAATTAAAGCTTGTTGTGAATAAAGGTACCAAGATAATAGACCTAAAGCCAAAGTCAATTTTGATCAAGTATCTGAGTCTTTGGTGCAAACAGTGATCACATAATGTAAAAAAGGAAATAGGTGCTGAATAAAAAAGGTCAAAGGTATTTCATCTAACACAGAGCTTACCTAAGTTCTATATCTTAAGTTAGGATTTCCAAGGTTCACCCCACTTGTAAACCATTTTATATTCAGTATATATATATATATATATATATATATATATATATATATATATACAGTTGGAAACTCGTGTTCTAAAACTTATTCTAACAACAATATTTATTTTTCATTGTTTTATATTGCTGAATTAAATTAAATTCTATTTGTTCACCTGAGAAAATGTAATTATTGAGATTCTATTTTAAGGTGCTCATATAAGCTTGTACCCTAAGAACCAGGAATGTGATTATGATATCTTAAGGGATTTTTTTTCTCTTACTTTGTTACTACTTTATACCTAAACTTCCAAACATAAATTAATTTTCAAACATAACTATGTTACAATATATAATACATATATTTTAAATGATAAGGCAAAGTTATCTAAATTTAGATGCATCATACTATATAAGCATATATATTAAAACTCAAGAAAATATACTCAAAATGTTATACACCTGTTCTCCTTATAATAGATGGGATATAGAAATTCTAGTTCTTAGATTATTTTCAGCGTTTGACATATTATTAGATATTGCCTAGTTTCATCATTATGCAAAGAAAATAGAAACAGGAAGCTATCTTCACTTCTAAATATAATGAAGCAACACATAGTAGCTAAAAGCTATAGTTGAGAACAATCTGGAAAAGCTGAATAACCTGCAAAGACATTCATTTGAAAGCATTGGAGAACAATTCAAACAGCCAGAACTTGAGAGTCAAGCTTGCAGAAACAGAGCTTACCAAGGAAGCCCAGTTTTTATGCTTCTTTCTGCTTGTGCCATATGTCAATTCTTTTTCTTTTTATCTTTCTTTTGTATTAATAAAATATTTTTATTAATCTACCTTCTCTCCCCTGGATAACTTGGTAATTATATGTCACTGTATTCTTTACTTATTGCTTTATTGATTATGACTCACATGCTTATTTTGTATCTCTCTTAAATTTGTGTTTTGCTACCTCCCAGAAAATTCAAGATACATAGAACATTTTATTTCCATTATTATTATTATATTGGTTTTTGTGTTATCATTACCATTATTTAACATAACTATGGTTTATAACATAAAATACATCATTTGTTTCTGTAATTTAATATTTACTTAGATATACATCCATAGTTACCTTTGGCATTGCTCTTCACTCCTCTCTACAATTTTTTTCTATTTGCTTCTGAGTTTATTTTCATTCTGCTCAAATACATATTCTACTATTACATAAATGTGCCTATACTGCAAGCTACTAATCTTAGTTTTTTTTTTATTTTTCTTTATTTTCATTGTGTAAGATACCTCATCTGGGTATAAAATTCTAATTTAGAATTCAGCACCAAATGCTGTGTGCATGCAATTTCTATCACTCTGAACTTCATTATAGTATATAATCACAATGTACCAATAAAGGTATATTAAAAAATAATTTTAAAAGTTTCTGCGTATCAAAGAAAACCATCAAGAACCTAGACAGAAAGCCTACAGAATGGGAGAAGATCTTTACCAGCCACCATTCTGATAGAGGACTAATATTCAGAATATACAGAAAGCTCAAAAGTATCTACACTAGCAAAACAACCCTATCAACAAATGGGCAACTGAATTGAATAGACACTTTACAAAAGAAGGGATGCAAATGGCCAATAGATACATGAAAAGTTGTTCAACATAATTAGCCATCAAAGAGATCCAAATAAAGACTCCACTGAAATTTTCTAACCCCAATCAGAGTGGCAAGCATAAAGAAGTTGAGTAACAACAATGCTGGCAACAATGTGGGAAAGAGGAACTCTTTTACACTGTTGGTGGGAGTGCAAACTAGTTCAGCCACTATGGAGATTAGTGTGGAGATTCCTTAGAAAACTGGGAATGGACCCACCATATGATCAAGCTCTACCACTCTGGATATTTTTCCAAAGGGGTTAAAATCAGAGAACTACAGTAACATATGCATACCCATGTTCATAGCAGCATGGGTATTATTAATTATCTTAAGCTAGACTTGCAGTTGATATCTATTTTTGATGGCCACCTCAGAATAGATGCATAATCCTGTACCTAAAAGACCTCTTATTGAGTATGTGATACACTTCCTACCGAGTAACGACAGTGAACCAGGTTTCTACTTCTCTATAGTCATTTCAGGGTTGGAATATGGCTTAAACACAAATGTCTAAAAGTAAGTAAAAGCCATTTATGGTGACACACGCTTGTAATTCCAGTACTTGGGAAATTGAGACATGAGGATCATGGGTTTGCAGCCAGCTTCAACAATTTAGTGAAACCCTGTTTCAAAAATTAAGAAAATAGGGTTGGAGTTGTAGCTTCGAGGTCAAAAGCCTATGGGTTCAGTCCCCTGCACCAATGAATGAATGTATAAAATTAAATGTAAATAAAAACAATATTTTCAAAGCTCCTCAATAAAAACTCTAATTTAGTAGTTTTTTTGTCATTTTTCCTTTTATCACTTTAAACATACGGAGTAATCTGGCTTACACTGTTTCTTTCACTCCTTTGAAAGTAATATTTTTCACCCTCTGGATGGTCTTAAGATTTTACTTTGTTTGTAGTTTTATCTGGTTTTATGTTAAATAATCCTGTGTTTTCTTTGTGTAGTTTTAATTTTTTACTTCTTTTCAGTTCATAGGACATCCTGGATTGTCCTTTCAGTTTTCCTCATCACTGAGAAAATCTTGTTAATAATTTCTGCAATATTGTATTTTCCACAATCTCCTAATGCTTTTCTAGACTCAAGTTGCATGCATAATGGATTTTAAAAATATAACTCACATACATTTTATGCGTTTCCCCTAAACTTTCCAGTCATTTTATTATTCATGCTTTGGTCTTTATATTTTAAATTAACCTATCTTTCAGTTCTGTAATCCCTTTGTTAACTCTTTCCAAACCACTATTAAGCTTCCTTTTTGAAATCTAAGTTGAAGTTACTATATTTTTAAATGTATTACCTGTATTTGATTATTTTATAGGTTCCAGTTTTGTGATAATGTTCTTGAACGTATTTGGGTATTTTTTTTTACAATTTATCTCAGACCCCATGTTTGAAAACTGTAATTTTTTCCACTTATGGTCTTTTTTCTATTTTCTGCTTTTTATTTTGATACTCTTTCTTCTCTGACACTGCAAATTTTTTTATTGAATCCCAGACATCATGTTTCTCATTCCAGATATGATTCATCTCATCCTCAATCAACAAAAGAAAAGAACATACTCGTCTAATGGTGGATTAAGCTGACTAAAGGCTGGTGTTTTGTCTCTAAGGCTTGTTCTTTCTCATTCATCTCATTCTATGGATATAGCTTTCCAGGTTTTCCAACTGAAATTCTTTCCAGGACCATGAGAACAGCAAAGTTTTGGCCTCATATCTTCCTTCTATCTAGCTTCTTAGTCTATTTCTCAGTACATTTTAATTAGTAACTTCCTTGAAGAAAAAAATGACCGTAATTTATATTCTACCTTTTTCTTTGGATTCTAATTCTTCAGATGCCTCTCTTGCGAGCAAAATATTTAGTTTTTCTCTTCTGAGAGTCTTGAAGTTTCCAAAAATGTCTCTGCCTATTAACAGCTGGTCTCCAGAATAAAATGAACAGAAGATATATGGATAAAAAAGAAAGAAAAATAACATTGCTTATAGATGCTATAAAATACAAAGGCTTCTCTACAGTAGAATAGTTCAGATTTATAAATGAATTTAGTAAATGATCTAGATAAATGTTCAATATAAAATACAAGTTATATTTTATATATACCACTAAAATATTAAAAAATAAAAATCTCAAAACGATAAATGGAGCCGGGCGTGGTGGTGCACACTTGTAATCCCCACACTTGGGAGGCAGAGATAGGAGGATCGCACAGGTTCGAAGCCAGCCTCGCTGGCTTAAGAGACCCTGTTTCCAAATTTTAAAAAGTATAATAATAGGTCTGGGAGTGTATCCCAGAGGTAGAGGGTTTCCAGGAACCCCCGTACAATTTACAATACATAATAATACCAAAGGAAAATACCACATAAAAATACCGATGGAAAAATTCAAAAACTCTACATAAGACCTCTATGTGTAAGACTAAAAAATATTATTGAGAAAAAGACTGTAAAAACTGCAAATGAAAGGATTCACCATGTTTATAAACAGAATACAATGTTGGAAAGATAGCATTCTGCCCAGAATGATAAAGATTTAATCAAAATTCTAGCAGATATTTTTAAATATGGAAATCAGCAAGATAATTTTAAAATTCATATGTAAATGCAAAGGGATAAGAATAACCAAGATTATCTTGAAGAAGAACAAAATCAAAAGATTTACATTACCAGAAATCAAGACTCAATACAAAGTATAGTAATTAAAGCCATGTGTTACATAAAGAAGATCAAAGAAAAATCTGAAGACAAACCTACACAAATATATAATCACTTGATTTGTGACAAAATGAAGCATATTATAGATATAATCATCTTCTCAATAAAGAGTACCGAGCTAATTGGTTATAGATAAGGAGGAAACTGAGTTGGCCCTACCTTACAGCATTTACAAAAATCAATTCAGGTACTCTATAGACATACAAATTAATGGTAAAAATAAGCTTCCAAAATAAATGGAAATATATTGCCATGCCCTTGGAGTAAATAATAGCTTCTTTACCCGGACATATTTATTTAACACAAAATTTATTTAACACAAATTAAAAAGTGATAACCATGAAGATTCCTTTACAATTAAGATATTATATTCATCCAAAGACACTATTAAGAAAGTGAAAAAAGCAAGCCCTACACTGGAACAAGATACTCATCCAAGAAACATACATTCCAAAAAGACACATTTCCAGAATATGGCAAGAACTACTCAGCCATTAAAAAAAAAAGAAAGAGCCCAAAAGGAAAATGGGCAGCAGATCTGGTCAGATACTTTACCAGAGCTATTAATATCCACTGACAAATAAGCACAGAAAAGGGACCAAACTTTAATGGCTGTTTAAGAAGTACAAATTAAAATTAAAATGAGATATCAACATATGACAGTCAAGTCAAAATTACCCAAAGGATGACAACAGAAAACCCTGGTGAGATGTGCAGTGACACCAGACATCATTTGCATAAGCGCTGAATTGTACGATCACTTCAGAACACTGTTTAGTCAAGTCCACCACAGATGAACACACGTACACTTTATTGCTTAGGATTTTCACTCCTAGGTATGTTTTTAACATCAATATGTGCCCCAAACACACTTAAAAAGATAAATAGTAGCCCAATGCCAGACACAACATACTCTTCAAAGTAGGGATAAATTAACTTTGATATATTAATGTGACGAAATATTCTCAATAATGAAAATTAGTGACAAGGTGAGACAAGCAAAAATTTCTTATATGCTAATAATGTTCTATTCCTTAATTTCATTAAGAATTACACAAATAGTTTCGCTTTGTCAAAATACTCAATTATATGAATCCTTTTACTTGTATATTTTTCTATGTGTTTTATTTCAGGGAAAATTTATTTAACAAAAATAAATTACTTACCAAATAAAGATATGGTTCAGAAGAAAAGTATCAGCTTCATCTTATCCTCTTCTTTACTGACTCAATATACCAATAAAGAAATTATTTCAGCGGTGTGATGGCACACACCTGCATTTGAGAGGCTGAGACAGAAATATTGAAAATTCACAGCCAGACTTGGCAATTTAGTGAGACCCTCTTCAAAATAGAAATAAATAAATAAATTAATTAATTAATTTTAAAAAGGGCTAGAAGTATAATTTGGAGTTATAATGCCCTTGGGTTTAATCCTTAGAACAAAAACAAAAAATGAGAAAGAGAGAGAGAAAGAAGAAGAAGAAAAAGAAGGAGGAGGAGGAGGAGGAGGAGGAGGGAGGAGGAGAATGAGAAGGAGGAGAAGGAGGAGAAGGAGGAGAAGGAGGAGGAGGAGGAGGAGAGGGAGGAGGAGGAGGAGGAGGAGGAGGAGGAGGAGGAGGAGGAGGAGGAGGAGGAGGAGGAGATTCCATGGTTTTGGTTTCATACTGGCCTCTTGGAAACTCTAATATTTTATTTTGCTTATGGTAAAGAATAGTTAAAGACTTCAGTTTCCCAATAACTATACAATAATAGCTTTAAGTGAAAGGCACTGTAAATCATAACTGAATGGTATGTCTTAAGATTTTTATATGCTTTTACATTTTCCTCTAAAGCCACAATAGCAATGATATTGAAAAGTAATGGCCCTATTGAATTCTTTCTACATGTCTATGAAGTAAGTAGAGAAAGTTATTACCCATTTTACAAGAAAGAAAGAATGAAGCAAAAACTATGCCCTAAATTCATTTGGATTTTTACTAAATGAGTTTGATTAGTTGAGCACTTATTTTGTGACTTTACCAGCACAAACATGGACATTTTGTTTTCCCTTAATCTACAAAATAGACTCCTCTAGCACCAAGGACTAGTTTTTAGCATCATATCAGTGGAGAATTCCATGAGTATTTGTTCCAGACACAAAATGCATTGGATGACTGTCATATTTTTTCCAGAACTGTTTTTGGAGGCTTCCGCAATTCTTTTGATTATATGAGATGAGGGAGGACATAAAGAACATGTTACTAGACATTCATAGCTTTACTCTTTGAGCAGGAGAGCAGAGCTCAATTTCCTTCCAAGAGGGAGTGCACGTCCATCCCCTCATGCTGAAGATATACAGCTGTATCAGTAAGAAAGAGGCTAACTGCACCTTGTTCTTCAAAAGACTGGAGTTTTCGTTGTTGTTGTTGTTGTTGTTGTTGTTGTTGTTGTTGTTGTTGTTTACCATTCTTGTTACATGTGGTAGAAAAGTTGGGGATAAAACTAAAATCTCCATAGAACAAAAGGCTTTGTGTTTCAAAAGGCATGATATGTTGCATAATATGGAATTATCCAGCTCTTTGAGCATTACATATATGTACTAAAATGAAACTATGTTGAATTTGTCCTTATATTTTCTCTCCTAGGAAAATAGAGCATCGCTGAAAGTGAGAGAGACAAAGAGAGCTGAAACATTGTGGAGAGTTTGTAAACAATGAAGTTCCTTAAACAGTGACCAGTTCCAGCAAGTTGTACCAGTGTTCAAACTCACTATGGTTTAGCTTAGTATTTGTTGGACTTGTAAAATCTAGACTTAAAAAATCTAGACTGGAGTTTTTTATGTTCATGTAGAACTGCCATATAGTATATGGGAAACTAACAACAATGAATCAAAGATCTAGTGGGCATCCTGATGATGATAATCTCATACTCCTCAAAATACAAAAGTTTACAAATTGTTAAAGAAACCATTTTTCTTACCTCAAGAGGATCATGTTAATCAATCTATGCTACAGGCAACTCTAAGAATCAACTTCTCTTCTGTGTTAGTTCTAAGAGTGATGTGTACCTATAATTCATTTTTTTTTAATTCTAAGAAACAAGTTCTCTCATGAGTCAGTTAATTCTAGGAGTGATGTGATATATACCTATAATTCAATTTTTAAAAATTCTTCAGATTTACTCAAAATGGTTTATAATTCTTTACCATCAAAGGGGGATATAATTTTCTCATGGATCTAAGGAACACATCATTAACACAGTTATTCCCTCCCCAACACACACACCAATTGCAGACACCAAAGGCTGAATGAAATTGTTCTTCAGTGTGATGGACTTTGTGGATTTCAGACTTGAAAAGTTAATCAAATTTACTACTAATTTCAAGTCCAGTATGCTAGTCTTGGTACTTTCTACATTGTAGTACTTTAGCAAATAACATAAATTGTGAAACATATGTTCTACATGAGATCATGCATGCACAGAGCCTGAGAACTTCAACTACCTGGTACTCTTGTGTCCTTGGTACATGTTTATGAAGTGAGCAGACACATCCATGTTTTCCTAATGTCCATACCATCTGTCCCCCCCAGAGTAGATCTTCTTAAAACACATGCTACTGACATGTTTAGAGAAGCATTCCTTATGGAACATTTTCAGAACTGCATCCAAAGTTCACAGCTAAAACTCAGTTAACTTTTTTAACCTTTGCCTCTCATAGTTATCTTTGTTTCCATTATCTAGCTTTAGCTTCACAATTGAAGCAAAACTTTTTACTTGTGTGTGCACACATACACACACACACACACATGCACACGCACTTTCCCAAGATATAACCAACTAATTATAAGAAAATATTCAAAGAGATTAAATTTCACATGGTAGAATTTCATATGGCTTTATTATTTTAAGATGAGGAATAAAATGTTCTGTGAGAAGCCCTAACTAAAAATTCAATGGAATTTCCAAGTTATTCTGTGCTTGATTATTATGAGAATTAAGTACTGTGGAACTCATTAGAAACTCAAGATTTGTCACCATAAAGAAGCCTGGAAATTAATGAATAAATCTTTCAGGTCTTAAGTTCTTAGATTTTCAATTTTTACTCACAAAAACTATTACAGCTGATAAGGTTCATGAGCAATGAAACCTTGTGATAATCTTCTATACCCAAATTTGTTTAAAGCATATCACTAACTATAGCAGTAAAAATTTTTATGTTTTATTGGTGCATTGTCATTGCATAACATACTGAGTTTTAGAGTAATAGGACATATCTGCAAACAATACTTGGTGTGTTTCCCTCAGGATCCTACTCCCCTCCCTCCCTTTTCCTGTACGTACAATTGAAATTGGTATTGATAAATTCATATACCTATATATCATTGTTTAAATTTTTACTTTCATTACATATTTATTCTTCCTCTTCCCTCCTCAAAACTGAATCATAAGGTGGTTCCATTTTCAATCTTCTGTTGATCTTCATGTTGGTCTCCATAGCAACTGTACTAGTTTTCAGTCCCACCAACAGTGTGTAAGAGTTCCTATTTCTTCACATACTTAAAGACCATAGAGGGTGAAAAGACCTCTCATGCTCTTGAATAAGCAGAGTAAATATAATTAAAATGACCATGATACCAAAGGTGATCTAGAGTTTCTATTAAAACACCAATATTATTCTCTGCAGATGTAGAGAAATCAATCATAAAATTCATATGAAAAAACTCAAAATAGCCAAAGCAATTCTCAGCAATAAGAACCATGCTGAAGACACAATCACAGTAATGATTTTAAATTATATTACAAAGCCATGGTAATATAAACACTATGGTAGCTGCACAAAAATAAATAAATATACCAATGGCACGGAACAGATGTATCAGAAAAAAAATCTCATCTTATAGCCAGTTGATGTTTCATAAAAGGTGCCAAGGGCATATGGTGGAGAATGGCAATAACTTTATAGACTCAAAATACTTTTTGAAGATGTCGCATAACCACTCTGAAGTAGAAATGAATTATGCCTTTGGATTTTTTTCTAAAATTTAAACAATCTCCTTTGAAAAATATTTCAAATCATTAATATAAAGTACTAGGGGTAAATTTATTTTCATCACACTAATTCTTGTAGGACTTAAATTTATATTCTCACTCAAATATTTCAGTTTTCCTCGTCTGTGAACCTTGACAATTTCCATTTTAAAAGCTTTTTTTAAAAATTTTTATTGGTGCATTGTAGTCATACATCTTAATGGAGTATAAGATGGTAGAGACATACATGTGCACATCACCCTATTAGCCCTTACCCAATTCCCATCCCATTCCCTCTTCTCCCTCCTTCTCATGCTTGGCTTAGTGATTGACTTTGATATGCTTGTTAAAGTATGTGCATTAGAGAATTTCCCTCTTCCCCCCTCCCATCCCTCAGGTCACCTTATTTGCTGGTTTCTCAAAAAAAAAAAAAAATCAACAAGTAAACAGTGCACTAGCCAACTTATCCAAAGGGAGAGGGAGAGGGAGAGGGAGAGGGAGAGGGAGAGGGAGAGGGAGAGGGAGAGGGAGAGGGAGAAGGAGAGAGAGAGAGAGAGAGAGAGAGAGAGAGAGAGAGTCCACCCAAATTACAAAGAAAATAGATGAAAAAGGAGATATTATCACTGACAATGTAAAAATTCAGAGAATTATTAGAAACTACTTTGAAAAATTATACTCCAACAAAAAGGAAAATCTGAAAGAAATCGACAGCCTGCCTAAATTGAGTCAAGAAGATATGAAAAATTTTTACCAACTAATAGCAATCAAAGAGCTTGAAACATCAATAAAGAGCCTACCATCAAGGAAAAGCCCAGGACCAAATGGTGTCCCAAGTGAATTTTATAAAACCTTTATTTTTTATTTATTTTTTTGTGGTACCGGGGGTAGAACCCAGGGGCTTTCTACTTCCGGGCTACACTCCTAGACCTATTTTATATTTTATTTGGAAACAGTCTTACTAAGTTGCTGAGAGTTTCACTAAGTAGCTGAGACTGGTTTTGAACCTGCACAATCATACTGTCTCAGCCTGCCAAGTACTGGGATTACAAGAATGGGCCACCATGCCCAGATTTATAAAACCTTTATAGAAGAACTAATCCCGATACTCCTCAATTTATTTAGTGATATAGAAATAAATGGAACTCCTTCAAATACATTCTATGAAGCCAACATCACATTAATACCAAAACCAAATAGAGACAGCTTAAGGAAGAAAAACTACAGGCCTTTATTTTTAATAAACTTGGATGCAAAACTCCTAAACAAAATACTAGCAACACATATCCAAAACCACATCAAGAAAATCATACAACATGACCAGGTAGGGTTCATCCCAGGGATGCAAGGCTGGTTCAACATACAAAAATCAATCCATGTAATTCATCATATAAACAGAACCAACAAAAACCACATGACCATTTCAATAGACACTGAAATAGCATTTAATAAAATCCAATATCCATTTATGTGAAAAGCACTGTAGAGAATCCGATTAGAAGGAACATACCTCAATATCATTAAGGCAATCTGTAGTAGGCCCACAGCCAACATCCTATTAAATGGGGAAAAAAACTTTGAGAATTTCCCTTAAAAACATGAACAAGATAAGAATGCCCAATATCACCATTTATCTTAATATAGTACTTGAGACTCTAGTCAGAGCAATAAGGCAAGAAAAGGAAATCAAAAGAGTACAAATAGGAAAAGAAGAACTCAAACTTACACTATTTGCAGATGACATGATACTATATTTAAAAGATCCAATAAACTAAACCAAAAGGTTTATTGAACTGATCAACAAATTCAGCAAAGTGTCTGGATACAAAATCAATCTTAAAAAATCAGAAGCTTTTTTGTATGCCAACCATAAATCCACTGAAAAAGAAATCCAGAAAACACTTCCATTCAGTATTTCCCACACACAAAAAAATAAAATACTTAGGAATATACTTAACCAAAAGGGTAGAAGACCTCTACAAAGAAAGTTATAAAACATTGAAAAAAGAAATCAAAGAAGACTATTTTAAAGTTTTAATTAAATAAGGTTCTAAGTTATAAAAAACCTAAACTCTGTGAGTATTTGGAATTAAAGAGAGTTGAGAAGAGTTGCTTTTAGAAAGAGCAAAAGGGACAAGTGAACAATTTAAAAATGGAATGAATGGAATTTTAAAATGCAAATGAGTGAATCATATTTTACACGGAAGCCAGATGTCCACTTGCTTCTATGTTACAAATCAGTATAAAGGCTTATTTATAAGGAAAGGTTTACACAATAAAAACATGATTTATTTAGAAAAGCAGTCTATTGATCCATCTGGTTTCAATGTCTATATAAGAAAAAGGGGAAAATAGCATTTGAGTTAACTCTGACACAACTACACTGTCAAGGCCAGTGTTGCTTCATTTTTCTTCAGTGGACACTGAATATTTGCTACTTTGTATGCAAAATTTATTTTTGAATATCTCATAAGCATTTTTTCTAAAGAGGGGCCACAGTTCTTAGAGTCATTCTTTCTAAAAAATTCAAAACCATTCTTATTCTAGCCCAAATATGGACATTATGAAATCATATTGTCTATACTTTCTTGTGTGTGGTACTAGAAATTGATCCCAGGGAGTATTATACCTCTGAGCTATGCTCCCAGTTCTGTTTTATTTTTAAATATAAATGTTTCTCACTGGGTTGTTAAGTTGCTGAGACTGGTCTGAAACCTGTGATCTTTCTGTCTCAACCTCCCAAGTATTGGGATGACAGGTATACACCACCATGCCCAGTGTTATAATATTTTTTGGATAGATATTAACTAAACACATAAGCATAGTATTTTTAGAAAGCCAGTCAACCTTCAGGGAAGTTTTTTCTTGAGATATTATAAGATCATGAAGTATAGTAGACATTACAATAATAACTTGTTACAAATTTTATTGTGAAGATAATCATTTATTCTCTAAAATGGTAATTCAAATGCCACATATGCAAGATTAAAAAATATTAAAATTGTACTAATACTTTGAGTACTTTTACATTTATTTGGCTAGAGTTTGAGTTTTGGGCTTAACACAACTGGTTGCCTGTACTTAATCCAACCCATCAAAATAATAAACTGAAAATTTAGTTTACTCTCCATGATGCAAAAAAGCATTTTGAGGCATTGAATTATTGAATTTAAACAATAACTTATCAATTAAAGATTTGTTTAATTGGAGGGCTATAGGACTGAAATGTATGTATCTTCAGGGTGCTTATAAATATTCAAAGTTGGCCAAAGTTTATACCACAGATTTAATTAACTGTATTTTTATTTGAATATTCTCTTAGAAACTTCTACTTCAAGTCTCTTAATGTGCTTTTATCACTGTTATGTCATTTTCCTATTTTTAAAAAAGGCTTATACAGCAGAGAAGGAACAGAGAATTATCAATTACTGAAGGAATGTGGGTTGAAGACAGCCAACACATGTAAGTAAGGCTCTCTTTCTCACCCACATATATATAATTCACAAGGTACTGTTATTTAATCAAAATTAAGAATATTTTTTCAGCTCATTTCACCAGATTTAGCTCAACCTTTTGCTTCATATAAATAGAACTTGTCGCAGTAAGTACAATTTTTAAACAAGGAGGCTAAACAATCCTTAACTAATACTATTTCCATGGTTAATTTTTTTTGTTTTTTATTTGAGATATTAAATCAAACCTTTTTCTTCCTTCTGTACTTATGCATAATTTACCAGAGTTACGGAAGTATAATAAATTTAGTGCATGGTCAGTTTGTGTAGTATTTTATTTCTAAAGTTCTAAAGTGGTTTCAGAAGCTAAGTAAAAGGGGAAACCCACTTTTCACCTAATTCTCTTATATTAACCAAGGCAGTTGCTTCACATAGGTAGCAAGAGCTGAGCAAAAGCTTCTGTCAATGAGCTAGTAATATTTTTTCATACTGTATACAAGAAGAAATATTAATTACTTATTGGCTCTCCTTGACGGGGATACAATCATATTTGGCCAGGAAATGAACTTGAAACTTTTGTTGTCTTCTCCTATTTTTCTGAAATCCTCAAGTCATGTCATATGACTTGGGCGACTGATGGAGGAAATCGTCTAAAAATCCTTGATCCTTGCAGTGTGTTCTGTAGACCAGCCACATCAGCCTCACCCTTGAGCTTGTTCAAATTGCAACTACACCCACCCACCAACCCCAGCCTTCCAAACTGTTATCTTGAACTTAATAAGATACAAGGGACTCATGGCATTTGAGCAGTTCTGTCAGGATCAGTGACTCAGGGGATGTCATCCTCAACTACCAGCAGCAGCAACATCTGTGAATTTTTAAAAAATAAAAATGTCTTCATCCTACCCAGGCCTAGTACATTTTAGCAACTTCCTCGGGGAGTTTTTAACCACGTTATATTGAGAGAACCAATGGCTTACATCATTAAATCCTGATTTTGATTTGGATATTGTTTTTGAACCAAGCGGTCCTGTTACTTGCTTTTTTTCACACCTACCAGAAAGAATCCTCCTGACACATTGTATACCAGGAAACAAAAAGAGAAAAGAAAAATAAATAAAAGCAGCTGTGTATTTGACTAGAATTCACAAATTCCCTAGATTTTTCTCATATATTTAAAGTAATTTGAAGCTGGTCATGGTGGTCCATGCTTCTTATCCCAGGACTTGATAGAGGAGGACCATAGATTAAAAATCAACCTCAGTAACTTAATGAGACTCTTAGCAATTTAACAAAATACGGATGAGGGTAGAGTTCAGAGGTAAAATGACTCTGGGTTCAATACCAATACCACATAAATAATCATCATCATCATCAGCAGCAGCAGCAGCAGCAAAGTATAGATTTCTGTGTGCGGGTTTATTAATATCCCAACAACTCTCCTGATATCTCATAAAATTTTCATTATCACATTTACTTAAAGTTTTTATGATTACATTTATATTTTCTTTACCCTTTCATACATATACACACAAATACACACACATCATTAAAAACTAGAGGTTATTTCCTGATTTTGTTCTAGGTTCCACATATGAGAGAAAACATAAGACCTTTCTATTTCTGAAATTGGAGCTGGGACACAAAGGGAAATTCATTATGTAATGTGTGTGTGTGTGTGTGTGTGTGTATATATATATATATATATATATATATATATATATTCATGTTGAATATCACTGAGATATAATTATAATGCACCAATAAAATTATTTTTTAAATTAGAGATATTGAATGGGTGGGAAGTAGTTATATTTGTTAAACATTTATTTTTAGTATTTCCTGCTATCCTCTTTCTTTTCCATTTAATGTAAAGAGAAAAAAGACAAGAAAGAAGATCCACAACCAAAATAAGCTGGTAGAAGCGAAACTTAATAATAATATATATTTTTGATGTAAGAAACAGAAAAAAATGTCTTAAGAACAAGAATTTTCTACAAAACACAAAGTAACTCCGGATCAATATTGCAGCAATCGTCAGTCCATTGGCAAGAGGTTACAATGGCTCCATCTTTACTGACAATCTAGTTCAATGATCACCTTCTCTATAGGGCCTTATAGTCTCTCTGAGGAAAACACAGAAATAATTCTTCCTATGAGCCATAAACATGCTCACATGCGCTTATCATATATCTTTCTATGTTGTATTGTTACATGTTATTTATTTCTTCATTCACCGGTCAGTATTTTATAGGTCTGGTACTTTATCACAGTGGTCTCTAAATTACTCAAAGGAAGCACAATCATAACTTTTAGTCAATACTCAGTGAAATAATTTGTTTTTACTGGAGATTGAACTCAGGGATATTTACCTCTTGGCTACATTCCCAACTATTTATTTATTTAATTTTGAAACAGGATCTTACTAAGTTGCTGAGGGCCTTGCCACATTGCTGAGGCTAGCTTCAAACCTGCAATCCTCCGGTCTCAGCCTTCCCGGTAATGAGATTATGGACACATGCTACCACACCAAGCTAGAACTTTTTTTTAATGAATACATGAGTAAATTAATGAAACTGTCATAGTAAATGCAGCATACATTTGGAAAGCAAGAGTTCAAGGAACAAGGAAAAAGAGCATCAGAAATCACCTTTCTTTTTCTTTTTTTTTTTTCTTTTTTTTTTTTTTTTTTTTTTGCGGATCTGGGGATGGAACCCAGGGCCATTCAACCTCTGAGCCAGAACCCCTTCCTTATTTTTTAATTTTTTATTTTGAAACCAGGTCTCACTAAGTTGCGGGGGGGGGGTGCTCACTAAGAAGCTGAGGCTGTCCACAAACCGCGATCCTCCAGTCTCAGCCTCCCAAATGCTGGGATTGCAAGCATGTGCCACCACGCCCGACTAGAAATCACCGTTCATTCCTTCTTACACTAGTGGTACTAGGACTTTGTTTGCCTTGTACCCCGATAACTAGAGCTGTAATGTAAATCATATGACATTAGCATTCCAAAAATCTTGACTACAAATAGACCCACTTTTTTCATTTGCTAATGAAGGAATGTAACCCTGACTAAATGAAATGCTCAAATTTATCTAGAATATTATTGAAATACCAGAGACACATATTCGTTTTTCCCATTTGCCCAATACTGTCATTTGAAAGGCTATGAAAGAGCCTAACAATTATGTGCCTTTCACACTTAAATAATTATAAAAATTATGTTGTATTTCACCTGAACCATCACCTTACTTTACATATTTTCAATCTGTAAAAACAAAAGTTTTTCATCCTGCTCCATCTTTTTTAAGCCTCAAGATTCTTACTATTGGAAATAGATATTACTTTTTTTTTTATTTTAGGATATCTTTGAAAGTTTTCAAGACCCATCCTTTAGATGGAATTCTTATTTCAATACCTATATGGTGTTAAACAAGCTGTACACACAGCCCAAGAGAACAGACAACTTAACACTGCCTGGAGGATTTCTTTGCTTTGGTCCCAAGCAAGCATGTATAATGTTGGGGTGACCTTTTGCTCCAGACTACTCAGCCTATTGTACAGAGGCTTCCTTTCCTTGGATGTAGCATAGAAGAGTTCAGCTTTTAAATCTTTTGAAGTGCAGCATCAGAAATTTGCCATACAGGAAATCCTAAAGATCTTTAGAGCCAGAGAATCAGCATGGCTAATGGTAGCAGACCTTTACTCAATACTTACCTCCCTCCACGCTTCAGCAATTCAAGTGTATCTGAGTTGCATAAGGCCATGTAAATGTCTTGTTTGAAGACATGTAGATATAATAGGAGGCAGGGACAAGGGAAACATGGCCCCATTTAAAAAAATTATGTATGCAAAAATCTTCATGAATATTATTAGTCACAAATTTTACTATATATTTATTTGTTTGGTTTCTGACTGAAACATTCTTAGTGGGAGGGTTTGTGTAGTTTTATTGTACAGTGATAAAATCAGTTTAAGAAACATCATCCCTGGGGTGGGAAAATGTTTCTCTCATGGAACTAAGAGGTGTGTGTGTGTGTGTGTGTGTGTGTGTGTGTGTGTGTGTGTGAGAGAGAGAGAGAGAGAGAGAGAGAGAGAGAGAGAGAGAGAGAGAGAGAGAGAGAGAGAGAGAACCTTTTCCTGAACCTTATGTGACTTTGAGATATTGGAAAGCAATACATATTATTTCTGTATATCTTTCTCCTACTACATATACTACAAAATGACTGAAGAGATGTCATGCCAAAGCCATTAATAATGTCTTAACCATGTGGAAGAAGAGAGAGAGAAAATGAATACTGAAAGATGTCTTAGGCTTCAGTCCTGAAAATATTTATTAATAGCAAATTCCTGTCCAAAAAAGTCTGAGGTAAAAAAAGGTTAATTTTAGAATGCAATGAGTTAAATATTTAATTCTTTCAGATCATGGAAAATATAATTCTTAAAATAATATCTGGAATATATAGCCATGTAAATCTTTGATTCTATGAAATAAGTTGATGATTACTCAGGTTCTTAATCAAACTGATAACACTGAAATTTAGGTGGAAAATAAATTTATATAACATTGAAAATACCATTGTCACTGTAATATATGAATCTTTTTAAAATTATTTTCTTTCCTTTTTCTCCTGCTTCAAACACTGATACTAATTTATTTTTATTGGTATAAAACACTGTTCCCATACCTATGTTCAGCTAGAAAAAAAAATGTAATTGCTTACTAAAGAGATTTTTGTGCTAAATTCAGGTTTAATTTGTGAACAGAAATCTTTCAATGTGTATTTGGTTAAGGATCTATGATCTAGTCACTAACGATGAATGCCTGAGATAAGAGGAGTGTGAACCAGCTATGAATGTTTAAACTAAGACTTACACAATGTTCTTGTTTTAATGTATCCTTGTCTATGATTTTATATCAATATTTTAGTCTATGTTAATAGTAGCACGTGTTTTTCATTATTTTGTGAATTCTCAATCCCCTCCTCCAGGGAAATCAGATTACAGGAGTTCTCACACAGTCAAAATCCTCCAACACGAAATGCATAATCAAGGACTCAGTCCAGAAATTAAACATCTAAATTCTGTTCAAATAAAATATCTCTTCCTTCAAATGTTCTCACATATCCATTCACTGTATTCATCCTTCTGTATTCTTTGCACCATAAAAAATGAGTGCTTTCATAGAAGTTTTTTACTCTTGCAAGTAAACGATAGATGCCCATCTGAAAATCTGTGCTGAGGTTGGTGGCATAATTGCTGTAATTTCCAAAAGCCAGGCATTCAAAAATGTGGAGCTATGTCTTTTTCTGGTAGTAAAGTTCAGGATTTGTTAATCAGTGCAGAGAACAGCAAGTGCCAAGGGTGCTGCAGCAGGATGCTTACCTAAACTGAAGTACAAGCTGGATTCACATGAGAAATACTCATTTAACCAGAAAAACTGAGAAATGACACTGCTGAGTAATCAGTTTACATAGGTAGTTGTTTGTAGATCTTCTCTGCTCTAGACATGCACTGAAAACAGAGGTCTTAGTTCTTCTCCCTCCAAAGGAAAAGTCATTTAAAAAAAATCACAAAGAACACAGAGTCAGAAAATACAGGAGGCCCATCTCCAGCCCACGTAGGTTTATTATACGGTTGTAAGATTATGAGATTTATAATAAGAAAGAAGTGCAGCACCCAAATACTTTATATTAAAGAGTAAATAGTTATATAGCCATATAAGAAAAATCAAGCTTTTGAAAGTAAGTGTTAGGTCTCTGACCTCAAAGTTCATGAAAGAGTTTCTAAAGAGTATGTACTTCCCAACATGCACATTCTATAGCTCCCAAAATAATATTGTAAGGGAGATATGGTGTATTTATTCAATTATTGCTTATCGCAAACCATGCATCTGTCATTTTGCTTATTTTTCTACTTAAACCAGAAGCCTATGGTAGCCCTCTTCCTACCGTATTTGTATTATTAAAAATTTTGTAAGGACACCATTGCTGTATTTACATATGTACAGCTTGAGGTGTACAGGAGAAGCAAGCAATCAGCAGCTTCAATTTGGTACCTTAAGAATATTTCTGTATTCTTATTATCCTGCGATTGTGTTCAGAGCTTGAGAATTTAAAATAGAAAAAAAAAAACCTTCATACTAGCAATCACCATTTTTCCTGTAATCAAGTCCATACTTCTTTTCATATTCTTTTGCTGGATTGCTTTTCTATGTTTATTGTTGTTGCTAAACAAGGTGAGAGTTTAGCGACATTTTTCAATGATGACTTCGTTGGCAATAACAAAATCTTAAATGCAGTCTCTCTTTTCCTCCCGCTATGTGCCATCAAATTCATTTTTGTATGGGAGGCACACACTAAAATGAGTAAATTGCCCTTAGTAGGTAGTACTCTTTTCCTGACACTAGGAAGTAAATTGTCAAAGAGTTACACAGGGTTTTAGCTGTATGATTCCCATTGACTTTAATGGAAGTTGCAAGGAAAACACCCCATGCAAAGCTTAGAAAAGTAGAGGTTAGTTTTCTTTGTGGTCTCCACTGTATTTTGTACCCTCTAGCCTTGAACACTCCCTCCTCACACACGTCTCTGTTCGCCCCTTTCTTTGTACATTATCCCTCAAAGGATATAAATCTTGGGCCTTTTCATGCAATCGTCCCTGTACATAGCTAGGCAGTTCAATCCACCCACAACACCAATCCCGCAGTGCTGCAATTAAACATCTCATTCCCCAGTCTCCCAACTCCAAACCATTTGCTATTGTCGAGTTGATGTGAAAAGAGAGAGAGAGAGAGAGAGAGAGAGAGAGAGCGAGAGAGAGAGAGCACACTTGTTTTCTATTTTTATAAAATACCATGATAATGTTAGCTGAATGTTCTGAAATGTGTATCATATTTTAAATAATATCAAAGTTGCCTAAGTTACATTATTTTGTACTTCTTTAAAATGTCTGTTAATATTCTCACTCTATTATTTATGTCCTAAGTATTTTCAATATACTGTGAAATTTGGGGTAGAGCACAAATATGTAAGTGTCTGGGAAATACACTAGGCACTGCAAGATAGTTATTATAACCTCTCAAGCAGCAGTTATCTAAAGCGTTTCTTAGACAACTAGTGAGCAGCATAATAGGTACCATGATGTTAGCTTCTGGCAGAATGGGTACATGATTCCATCATGTCTGGGGAATGAAGGACGCCTTTTCTGTGTGATGGAGACAGCAATACCACATTTGCCTGATGTCATTCTTATATAATACATTAAATACATTATAACATACACGAACATATATGCACATGCGCGCGCGTGCACACACACACACACACACACACACACACACACACACACACTATGGGATTGTTCTAATTCTCTAGCAAGTTTTGATTGTGGAGAGAGCCAAACCAGTCTAGCTTTGAGCTAGATTTTTATGAGCGCTTGGTTCTGTATAGAATGCACAAAAGGCCCAATCTTTGTGCCTACCACTTTTTTCATTACCGTGGCATTAATTACAAAGTAAGATGCCAAGTAATTGGCAAGGGAACACTACTTGCTTATTTATCAGATACCTTTATCCTATGCCTCTGGCTTCTCTCCTTTACTGCACTTTTATAATAGATTACCAGGGTAGCAATGTAAAGAGTAAAGGGTCTTTCCTTTGCACATTTATAACTCAACTTACCTTGAGTTCTTTGTCTTATTTCTAATCATACCAGTAGAAAGGATTTGTATTCACCCAATATATTAGTCAACACATCATAAACAATGCCTAAAGTCTAAGACAAAGCAAAGAATACATTCTGCTAAAAGCAAATGGTTTACAACCAAAAACTTTCCCAGCTCATTCTTGTAGCTATGGATTCATTATTATTTTTTTTTTTATGAAACGCTGTGGGAACGCGCCATAAAATACGAGTCGTACCCACCAAGCATCCTGAAATCTTCTCCACACTCAGGGTACCTCAAAAACATTCAAGGACAGTTTCTCTTTCAATCTGTTGTCTTATTTGCCCTCAGTTATTATCCATTGCTACTGTTTTACATCTATGTTGATTATGACAAAAGATATGTTTTTCATAAAATAACACATTTGGACATGATAACGAGAACATGGGTCCCCATCTTTCCCGGTTGCCGCATAGCACGTCTCGTGCTGTACGGGCGCAGTTGGCCGTCCAAGGACCCTGGTGCCAAATTGCGGAGGATATTCTTGTCGCTGTGACAACTTGCTTGCTGGTGGGCTGTGCAGAGTGTTGTTCTGGCAGCAGCGGAGTTGTCTACGTGTCTGTCACTTGGTGAGGCTGCCTCGGTGCTAGGTGATTCCCGCTCCCCACCCCTCTCCTTTTCCTTCAATGCATTTTCCAGACTTACCTTTGCTTCCCAATGAATGGGGGCTTTACCACTCCCTTGATAACGAGCCTATGAAATGTTTCCCATGCTCTCCGTACAGGTATCTGTAGGGTGAGAGAAGGATTTTTTTCACAGTGCCATACTTGTTTTCCATACAAACCTACAGGCTGCCATTACAGCCACCCACATTCCGGTTGGCAAGGCGCTTATGCAGGGAGCGCCTTAATGAATCCAGACAAAACTGCACAGTGTTTCTGACACACAGGAAAATCATGCATTTTAATGATATTGCATGGTAATTTATTTCTTTAGTCTGTAAAATATTAATGGTCAATGTTATTTGATGACACTTTCAGCAGAGAGATTACTCTGAATTTTATCTGATGTTTATCTTTAAGTCTGAAGATTTTTTTTTATAAATACTTATAGTAAGTATGTTTCTTCAGTAACATACTGAAGAGAATCTGCTAACCACAAAAAAGGAAAGGAAGAAAGCAAAACCATAAATGAGTAGACCATAGACAATATTCAGTAAACAAATTAACTTGCAAATATGCTTCAGGCAATCCCAACAGTGTCTGTTGACTACCTACAAAGGTATATAATTTAATGCCTCTAGATAATTTGTGGGTAAAGTTTATCCAGCTGACATTTTGAGATAAATGATAAATAATACTCCTATTTCATTACTGAGTTTGTAATTAAATATAGATGCAAAGGCATTTTTAAAACTATCACTTCAAGAGATAGAGTATTTTTAAATTGCTTTGTGAGAGTGAAAAGAACATATTGAATACAAAAGATATGGGAGACGTTTTCTAGTCTATAGAATGACTAAATTTTCTCCACAAAACTTATTCTGCGGTACTGATGTATTATTTAAGACTCGAGGATGTATAAAAGAAGCAAGTGGATTTTTTTTCACGAAAGATAATACACAGTGAAACAATTTTAAAATGGAAATGAACAGGGTTTTAATCTTGTAGATAAAATGTTTGTTTTTTTTTTCTCTTCTCCTATATAAATGTACTTTTTGGTTTTACTGCTCAAATTGCAGCCCTGAATTAAGTGGACTGTAACGCTTACTTAAATACTTTAATATAAAGATATTAGATAACATTTATTTTCATAAAAAGATGTTCAATTTTTTAGACACCCACACACAATTAGTAGAACTTGGAAAGAAACTAAAAGACATTTTAACAGTTCAAGTCTCAGAGCACATAGGTAAATTTTTTAGCCAAAGGTGATGTTTGAATTATTTTGTTTTCATTGTGCTGATAGAACTTAAGTCAGCCCTCTGAATTGTGTGGATAATTCTAAAACTAAATTTTTCCAATTATCTTTCCCTGACATGTTTGCGTTTTGATTTATCGTCTATAACGTGGCGACACAAATGTTCTGACTTCCATCACTTATGGCATCCAGTGTGAGGCTATTGATCCTAAAATTGCTAGGGTTCTCTAAGAAAGCTGCTTGTTGGTTCTGCACTGTTGTCACTGAAGTGGTTAAAGCTTTGTTTGTTTGTTTTGTTCTGAATGGCTCTTAATGGATTAAGCTTTAGGCTTTCACCAAAGCAGTAACTGATTGTTAAAATAGCAAGGAATAAACTAACCACAGGGTGTGTGTGTGTGTGTGTGTGTGTGTGTGTGCGCACACACACACACATGCACTGCCAAAGCAAATTATGAGCTTTAAGTTCTAAAATTAAGCTAGTGTAAATATGTGCTAAATAAAATATTTCGGACTACAGATCTTTAACAAGTCTAGTCATTGTAAATTGCCACAAATTATGTTCACCGATACCTACAATAGATTAACTGTTTAATCAAGAATAATTGAATTAAACTATATAATGACCCACAGCTACTGAGATGGATAGTATTAATTATAGTTTCAGGACCACATTTCTCTAAGAAATTAACATGCCATTGTGTTTTGATTCTAGAAATGCATTTCATAATTTTACCAATAATATTGAAAATGGTGATTCCAAGTTATATAAACATTTAAAGGTATCACTGGAGCATCAAGACATATATATGCACTTGTCTTCATAATATTATGCTATGGTTCTGGACTCATATAATTAGGTTTTGGCTTAAGTGTGATATTAAGTGCAGGATTAATGAGTTGACGGGTAAAGAAACACCCATATCTGGAGAAACAGATGGAAATGCATGAATTTATATGACTATTCAATACAGTGCCAGCTCTGCTACAAGAGAAAGACCTTGTTCAAGGTCTTAAAACCAATGCAGAGTGACTCCCAGAGCCCAATATGTGGGTCGAAATGTGATACTACGTTACAAAACTGTTTTCATGTGTGTATGGACAAAATGAGCAGCTTGTGTTTAAATCCTCCCTTTTCAGTGTCTAAGAATGGTGGGCAGGGCCATGCTGGAGTGTCCTGTAGCCACTGGTAGTGGATGGTGCTTACCTCTGGCAAAGTATGACTAACTGCTGTTGCGTATGCTGAAAAGTACGTAACATTTTCTTTTCGTGACCATTTTCTTTTCCTAGACCATGGAGTCTAGGAGAAACAGAATGAAAAGAGTAATGGTCTCTGCTTCATCAAGCCCAACATTCATTAATTAAAACCAGATAACCCAAGATTCATTAATTGAAATCACAGGGATGACAATCCTTTGGAAATTTTTCAACATGGCTGTTCTAGAGAGATGCATCTGGGCCTCTCTGAATGCCATAGAAGGAGTATTGCAGTTTGGAAGTAAATTAAATTTAGAGGTTACCATAAAGATGGAATTAAAATCCCTCTATTATACCTCTGGGATATTTAGGACATGAAGATTGTATTTCATATTCTCACAGGTAAGTATAAATTAACAGTTTATTTTACTTCTTAGGTCAGTTAGGTTAATTCACTAAATCTCATACAGCAGAGAAGGGCAAAAAGTTCTCCTCTTTCTCTTTTACATATTGCACGCAAAAGACCTGAAACCTTGGAGGAACTTTCTAATTTCCATCTCATACTTGAATGCAATAAATTGAGTTGAAAGAAGGCTATATTTTAGATGGAATACATAAGCTTCAAGTGAAGGTGCATTTAGCATATTGGGAGAACGATCAATTCCACTACGTACCCATGCAGTCTTTGTAATTTTCAAAATTCCATTCAAAGTGCTGATATTCTGATGGCAGAACTAACTGCCAGTATAACTCCAGAGCCTAGCATTAAGAGAAGGGGTTTCAATGAGCGCAGTAAAAAAGAAGGCAATTTTTCCCCTTGCACGTAATATCCTAAAATTAATGTGAGGAAAGTGTTTCAAAACCTAGATTAATACCCTTACTGAACGACTAATCTGCTAATTGTGTGACACCCAAAAAGCCAAATGTAGTTAATATTTATATAAGAAAAGATGATGCGTTTATAAAAAGTAAGGTCTCTGTGTCATAATCCTTCCCCAAGGTACTGTACCAAAATAAAGAAGACAGGGGGTGGTAATAAAGGAGAGTTTTTTCCCACTCCTTTTTTTTAAGATCTGGAATATTTTTAATTGACCTGCTGCACTTTTGTTCTTAGTACCTTGTCATAAGCAAAACAAACAAGCTGCATATGAAGAGGCTTTGGGTCTCTTTGGGGATGTGCCTATTTTTCCGATATCCCCCCATTTCACTTTCCCATATTGTTTCATCTTTCTAGTGCACACCATCTTGGCCCTTGTCCTCTTGCACTGGTACTCCTTAAATCTCTTCTTCTGCCACTGCTTTGTCATAGAGAGATGAGGAGGGGCATTGGGGAAGGACACAGCCTAAGATACACCCTAATCTTCTTCCCTGTTTACATCACCACCTGCAAAAGAGGAGGAAATTTTCCAGAGTTGAAATGAAAAGCTTTGGCCTCTTCTATAGACTGGGATGCACGAGGCGGAAATAGTGTTTGTTAACCCAGCTGAACCATTAAAAAGATCACACACAACAGGGTAGCTTTAGAAACTGTGGAATTTAGGCCATACTAGGTTAACTACTGGGAACTCGCTAAGTCAGGTGAACTTTCCTGACCCCCAGCCCAAGTTTATACAGGACCTTTGAAAGAACTGGATTATGAAGACTTTTTTTTTTAATGGCTCACTGGCAGTATTCCATCTGAGAAAAATGTTTGAATTTTTTTAATAAAGTACACAATCTTCCAGGATTGATCATCAGGGAATTTATTTCAATAGTGTTTGTATTTTAGATATAGCACAAGAAATATAAAGGAGGGTTTAAACATATCTTATACATATATTTATACTTTATATATATATATATATGTAAATATGATTCCCTAAATTATTACTAGATTGTTAGAGTAGAAGGGACTTCAAAATTGGAAATTTAATATAAAAGAATTAAGGTTAAAAACTGACAATGCAGTCCAAATGTAATATATTGACCAGTCCTTCTTTACACACTATAGTTTCTACAGAGCTTGGTTAAAGGTGAAAAAGTTTATACAATATACTTGATTTGGGATCATAGAAATAATATGCAAATATAAATAGGCTCCAGTGACTTGAAATGAATCACATCATTTGCAGTAAGAATCTTCTTTTTACTAATTTAGACTAAGAAATTCAGGGAAGACATTTCAAAGGAGATGTTTATTGTCATGTTTACATTCAGGATTCACCTTCTCATTTAATCCCCCCCCCCCGTTTGAATGAAAATGCTTACCTCCTTGCAAAAATTTCTAAGGACTCTCTTCTTTATATCTGTGAATATTCAGAATATTTAATGTGTTAAAAATATATCAACAGTGTCCAAATATCAGTAGCAACACTACTTATTTGTACTTCTCAGTGCACAGGTGTGTATTTACCACTTAATGGATATAATTGGATTAATTTTAATAGGGGCTACTTTTTGTGGTACTGGTGATTGAACTCAGAGACAGTGTACTTGTCTGCTTCTGAGCTATGGGGGTTTATTTTCATTATAATAATCCAGTAGTCAGGTAGACAGATAGGCAGATAGTTAGATAGATGATAGATACATAGATACATGGATACATAGATAAATATATAGATGATAGATCACAGAAAGGTCATTGAGTAAATGAATATAGATTATAGATATGAATAATAGAACTTTAAAAGTCAAGGAAATCACTTTTGTCATGGAATTATTTTGGATACTTGAGTGAGTGTCCACCAACCTTATTTTCCTTATACCAACTGCATTTAATGATTGCTACCCTATTTTTAAAGAAATTATGAATCAAAGAAATCATTGTTTTTATTGTTGGATTTAAACATCAGCTTTGAGCATGAGTGGATGGCCAAAATGTTCTCAAATTTTTCTTAAGAAGCTGTAAATGGTCCCAGGTGTGTGAAGTCAACACCCTGTGGCACTCCAAACCTAGTTTCTGAATTTCTTCAGGAGACACAATTCCGCTTATATTTCTTAGAGACTTCAATTCATTTTCTCTTCCTGTGGCACCCAGAGTTATCGCTCAGCCCTTCTGATGTTCAATAGCATGGATACTGAGATTGAGTCACTGCTCTTAAAAAAAAAAAAAAAAAGAAAGTGGATGTCGGAATATAGCCTGGGTTTCACTGCTACCAACTCCAGCAATTTTTTTCTTGAACAGCTGATATTTTCTCTCTCTCTCTCTCTCTCTCTCTCTCTCTCTCTCTCTCTCTCTCTCTCTCTCTCTCTCTCCCCTCCTCTCTCATACACACACACACACACACACACACACACACACACCGCAATTGTTGCAAAAATAAATACTGAGCTATATTCCATCACCACTCCTTACCCATTCATCCT
This sequence comes from Muscardinus avellanarius, assembly GCF_963383645.1. Classification (NCBI taxonomy): domain Eukaryota; kingdom Metazoa; phylum Chordata; class Mammalia; order Rodentia; family Gliridae; genus Muscardinus; species Muscardinus avellanarius. The sequence goes on from NC_137798.1 coordinate 35,246,125, forward strand.
CTTGCTGTTCACAAGGAATGTGTCTAAAAAATAAGTAAAGCATTTTTGAAATCAAAATTTAAAAATAGATATTATATAGCCCCTTAAAATAACTCACTGTTGTAGATGGCAATGGACTGACACAGCTGAACACTGGAAGTGGGCAAAGGGTTATTTCTGCTAGACAATTTCATATACACACAACTCAGCTGAGTTGGAATATATGAAAAATGTCAGCACAATATTGGAAGACCTACTGTGTATCAGGGACGGAGAACTGTGTAAGTCTGGACATTTTTTTCTATGCCCTCATAAACTATCTGAATCTATTTAAAGTGAAGCTATCTCCAATAAGAGGATATTAGGCATTTTGTACTATTTGACTCTGATAATGTACTTAGAAAAGAATGGCTGGCATAGTGTAGTAACTTAAATATTTGTCAAATGAATAATGGTTATAAGCACTTTTCAGAACCAAAATAAATCATCTGCCAATTTCAGTGTATTTGGAAAGACATCAACAAATGGCTATTATAAGGAACACTGCAGATGCCCATTAGGATAATCTGTGTAGTAGTTTATTTATTCTACTATAGAATTTTTGTTCTGAACCCCTGGGGGAAAACTTTTGTTGTGATTACTTATAGGGTGGCAGTCAGTGCCTCTACTCCAGAATAAGATCTCAAACCAAGCCCATGTCCTCTCTTCATGTCCCTGCCACTTAACCATCCAGTTGTTAACACATTTTAAAATCTGACAGGTTATTTCACTTCCAAAATGATACTAAGAGTCACACATGTCAGAACTCCATTTGATAAGCTGTGTTCGTTTCAAATGTTGTATGTGAGCACTGAGTCCTCACTCTTGAAATCCTGCAAAGTGTATCAATAATTATGCCAAATCCATCCAACAGTTGATTGAGGTGTTTTCAGTTTTATATGGGTGTCAAAATGAGAACATTATTCAGATCTTTGCCTGGTATGCTGAATGGGGGTGGGGGGAACCCATTCATACATTACAGATTCATTCCTAACATGAGAATTAGAAAAAGGTATCTTAGATTCCACTTTTTTTTTTCTTCTGTAGTTCCAGATGTGACTTTGCTACCTGACATTCTGGCCACCCTTATTACACCTAATTCTATCTGTCCTAGACAAAAGTTCTCAGAAGGATATAAATTTGCCTAAGTCTTAGGTAGTACCTTACAAAGAAACAGTTTTTGTGATTCCAACTTCTAACATATTTTGGAAAGATTATTGCTTTTTAATTACAGAGTAAATATTTCTAGATATATATCTACTACTATCTCTTCTTCAGGCCTCTTCTGATTTAACCTTACATGTTCGCACTGTATCATGAGTGACCCAACCCCAATCAGAAATAATTCAGTGATGAAAACTCTTCAGTTGGGATTCCACAGTTTACTTAGATTTTCCTGGTGTCATAACTGTGATTGTACTGGAAGTAGTCAGAAATAACCAGTGAAAGAAATAGAAGAAATATAATTTTATATTTAAAGCATTGCCCTGAGGGACCATGGTAATAATCCAGAAAGATGCATACTATGCTTTTTCTTCACCAAATCAGTATAAAATTAAAGTATCTATTTAGTAAGAAGCGAATAATCTCTAATTATTAACATGCCAGCATTCAAATAGAGAACATCATTTCATGTATTCAGTTACCTAAGGAGAAGTTTAAGAAGAGTTAAATTTTGTTTTATGATCATAAACCTCTCCAGCCAATATATCATGGATTACATATTACAGATAAATTGATCTTTGCTCTGTATACTTTTATAAGTGCATTTTTTTTGGCAAACCAGTTGAGAATTTTCATTTCATGTGTAGAATTTTTTTCTCTGTAAATCCCCCTAACCATGGGTGACAATGGTCTGGGGTCAACATCTGCACTTAAGTTCATCATTATCTTTGAATTTTGTGGCCTGGAGCTTGTGACCCAATGAGGTGCTGAGAGTTAACAGGGGCAGGACTAAATGGTGCAAACACTTGTCATTGGGGCTCAAGCGTTGACCTTAAAGATGTAAAATTAATTGCTTGCTCCTAAGGATATTGTTAAAGTCAGATATGTGAAAATGAGCAGTAAGAATGTGCAAGAGAAGAGAGAGAGAGAGAGAGAGAGAGAGAGAGAAGAGAGAGAGAGAAAGGGAGGGAGGAGGGAGGGAGGGAGGGGAGGGGGCATTTTAAAGACAAGTTTGGCATAAGTATTTAGCATATCATTTATATTTTGAAATTTTATTTTTTAACCATGTTACGTTTTAAAAACTGCAGATAGAAGAGTTAGGCTTCTGACTTTTAATGAATTGCTGTGAATTTGATTACATACATTACTCCAACCCTCTGGGGTTGGAGGACAATTATAGTTCATTATATGCATCTCAAGTTGTTTATTCCTTATGATGCACAAGGATAGTTTAAGGACTTGTTTCTGCCAAGAGCTTCCCCCCCACCACCAAATAATTTCACAACAGAGTAAAAACACATGGACTTTATATAAAGTAAAAATAGAAGTGATATAAGGGTTGTATTTTTATAGCTGTATTTGAGTACATTTCAAATGAATGTTTGTTAAACAGGGGGAAAAATCAGACTGGCATTGTCGTGATTCTAAGCGAATTAGGTGAGGCAGGAACAGGAAGAATCTGAGTAGCTTGCATTTAATTAGCACTTACTGGTACAAAATAAATTAGACAGATTTGTCTTGTTTTATGAGCAAGATCCTGTTTTTCTATTTCATTTTCTTTGTGCTTTTGGTAAGGACGGATCTGGCGCTTTGGATACTAAATAGGCAACTAATTCAATCGGTGCTTTCTCCGAGGGTCTGCTTGCAAACCGGTGCCAGACTCACTGGTCCTTTGTGTACTGCCCGCCCTGCATGTGTCTGGGCTCCCCTGGCCAGTCCATTTTTTTTGTCTCTGATGGTTAATAAGCTTTGAGCCTCGTAGTCAAATGTGGTGGGAACGGGGACAAGACGAGGGTCCTTAGTGAAGGTGTTTGTTGTTAAATAGAACAATTCAGCTGTCTCTTTAGAAAACTTGACAAAAGGAAATGCTCCCTGCTGAAAATTTTCTTAGCCTGTTGCACAAAAGATGAAGTTTGTTTAAGAAATTGCTGCTAAAGAAAGCGTCAACCCATTAAGGTAATTATATGGAACCTGTGCCGTATAACAGCTTAATTGATGTTAATGTTTGTCTAATTGGTGATTGGGAGAGTGCAAAGGACTAAAGGTCTTCCGAGCACTTTCAGTCACGGCTCTGAAAGGGGCTCTTCTGGTTTTCACAGTTATAACAATGCCTGCGCGTCTTTCTCAGATTACGCCTTGTTTTCAGCCCCTTACAGCATTCTGCTCCACTACTTAAAGCGTAAAATAAGGGTGAAGAGCCATTGTCTAATGCAGCCTTTTTCAAAGAGTGTTTCTGACAGGGATTGTTCTAGGAATCAGGCAGGAGAGAAGGGAGTGTGAGAGGTGAAAGCCACTATCACACACTTGTGTCACCTCCCCAATGAGCAGCAAGAGCCGTCTAATTGCTGCATCTGTGTTTTTTTTTTTTTCCCTTCCCCTCCAAGCCTCCATTCTCTTAAACAAGATCCTTACACTGATGCCACATGTTCCTGTGGAATCTATCAAACAAAACAAAACAAAAAAAAACACCCCAACCTTGCTGACATCTTAAAAAATTGGCATAAAAAGAACCGTTAGGAAAACATATATAACCAGTAGATGCATGCACAAAAATCCACGGACTCTTATCTTTTCTCAGCTTTTCCTGTGTTGTATGGACATATTTAGAAGTAGAATTAGATGAAACAATACATGTATGTACCTAAACACATATATGGAACTTTTCTATGTAGAGATACAGCATGGGTATTACTTGTATAAGGGATACTTATACATGCAGACACAAATGCATAGATTTGAAAACCTGGCATTTGGTTTCATACTAGAAAGCCATTTAGATGTGGCATCCATCTTCGTGGTTTTTTTTTTTTAAAGTCATAGCAGACATCATTGATCTAGGTTATAAAACTCAAATGCTTAAATATTTTGCATCTCTAACTGATGGAAGAGCCAAGACTTCCCATTAAAAAAAAATTCTCAGCTTACACACTCCACACACACACATGCACCCACACATATATGCATGCACACACATGCACACACACAAAGCATCTAACATCCCCCTGTCCCTGCAAAGTTATAGTTCTCAGGCTTTTCAATTTTTTTATGTTTTACATTCCTATATTTAACAGATTGATATTTTCCTGTTTGTTCTCTTTAGGATTCCTTTTCTCCATACAGAGTGTATTCATGCACTATCCTAATGAGGAAATGACGAGTTTTTATCAACCTTATTAAACATACACCCAGAAGATATCCATTTTAATAAGGGGCCAATTACTAAGTGTGTCTTCAGTTAGAAAGAACTTAGCTTTTACCTTGTTCTTTGGCTCTCCATGTCTCTAATTAATTGAATCTTGAAATCGTTGGACTTTCAGCTTAAGAGAAGACTGAAGAAGGGAACTTAACAACACTGCCTATTCCTTTATGTCTAGAACAGGCTAAAAAAAAAACACCTGTAATGCTAAAAGACTCAGGCTTTTGTCTGTTTCTAATATTACTTTTCTGCCTAATTGCCATCACTGCCACGTACATTAGGCCCTTTTTCAGCAGGGTTAAAACAGGGCCAGTGATGAATGGAAAACTGATTGTACTGCTGTCAAACTTGAATGTGAGGCTTATTCTAGAGATAGAAGTATGAGGAAAAGGACAGAGAATTGCACTTCATTAAAGCTCTACCAAGCTGATTGGAGTGGAGGAGGTAATTGAGATTTAAAGTGGCATTCCCATCACACTGTCCCTTTTTTAACTTAACAACTGTCATTCAAGCCACATAGGGCAACAATTGGCCAGATTTCCCAGCTCTTCTGAGTAATAAAACAGACACTCACCTTCTGGCTATTCGTTTTACTTACTTTGTTCTAATTTCCAATTCATGTGTCATTAGTGAACGAAGATTGACAAGAAATAGCTTTGACCTCACAGATTTGACCTTCAACCCCAAAGACCCAACTCTGGTCTGAGCATAGGTTAGAATATGCTAAGAAACACCTTTCCTTTGCACACGAGTGAATGGCAGTTTTTTCCGTCATTGTACCACCCCCTGCTTGCCACTACATTTAGACTATGAGACGTGTCAACTGCCTGTCAGGACTACAATAGGCACAGCAAACCAGAATTCTCCCCAAATCCAAGGGGGACTTCCTGAACAAAGAGTAAATTTTATTGCACAGATTTTGGAGACCTCCAATTTGTGGAGCCATAATGAATGCATTCCACAGACAAATAGGTAGTTGTTAATTATCCCAGCAATTTCTTCTTTTTTTTTTAATGTGCTAACAACGCAGCACGCTAAGCCTTCATATCCTACCCTGTCACCTGATGATCTCATCACATTTGAAAAGACGGTAGTCTGGGAAGGAGGCATTATTAGAGCAAGCATACATAACAATGCGTTGCGTGATTATAATCCCTTATTTTCGTGATTTACTAAAAAGAAAGTGTGATATATTTTGGAAACAGATGGGCTTGGCTACACCTTTTCTGAACTAACTGAAGCAATTTACCTATACTATCACTTTACGATAAACATATTCTTTTCTTTTACTTGACTGAATGTTCTAAAACTTTTAAATACCAATTTTGGGTCATCAACACATGCTGTGGATTCGAAAAAAAGATGCTGAAGGACAAGACCCATGACCTGAATGAGAACCCTTGAAAAAAAAAAGTAATTTATGCTTTACACATAGTTTTTAATAGAAATCGGATCCTGGGAAACTATGATAGCTAGGAAGTTGTTATGGTTTCTTCATATCAAGTAACAAGCATTTGGGTGACTACAGTGTTACAATCTCCCCAGAAGCCAAAATAGGAAAGTATGCTGCTTTATCATGTCAAGTGTTTAAAAACTTGACTCTGTTTTCTTCATGTGAACACATTGTGAAAACACTGGTAGGTTACTGCTCTGACTGCCTTTGAATGAATTGTGAAGTCGTTTGGGTTTTCCCAGCAATACCCATCCTTCTGCAGTTTTTATTTTCAAATCATGGCTCTCTGACTATACTCATTTCACTTTAATGGACGTCTGTAGTCATTTGGTTCCCCCATAATATTCTTCTATTATAACATGGATTTGCATAACTCATTGTGCTTCCCTGAGTTTTCTGAATTTCTTACTTGTGTTGCTATGAGGAGTATACAATATATTTTTTTTTGTAGGAGGAGGCATTCACTTGCCCAAGAAATCACAATTGTTACCACATCATCCGTAAGTACTCTCAAAGCTACCTTCAGAACATTTAAATAAAACTCAGAGGACTGATTTCTTTTGAAGATGGTGATTAGCATATAAATACAGACGCATCATTCCAGAATAGGAAACACTTCCAGAGTATGACATAGTAAGTGTTTACTAATAATTATCAAAATTTCAGGGAGACTATTATGAATACAGCATTCTTTATTAGATCTGTGTCACAATTCTGTGGAAAACATGCTTTCAGGGTAATGACAGTAACACGTTTGCCATCGTTTGGGGCTGATACACGTACCCTCCCTGTTACAATGGTGGTCTTTGAGCCAAACAGTGAAGAAAGCTCTATAGATTTGAAATTTTGTTTGCTTGTGGGTGAATTATCAAGCCCTTCCAGGTCCGAGAAGGTCTGAAATTATGGTTTTATCTCTACAGCAAGCACATTAGTGGTCATCAAAAGAAATAAATCTCTGTCGGTAGTTTCTGTAGGGATGTCTTTTATCCTACACCTGTGACAATTACCCTGTGTTAGTGACGCTAACAAGAGTCAGGCCACAGGTCATGGGTCAGGGCACTGTCAAAAGGAAGTTATTCTTCCGTCCACTGAATCGCTTATCATTTCCATCTAATGTGATATCCACCTGTCAGTCAGAGAATGTAGGCCATTGTCTTGTTCTAAACGCTGTACTTTCTGCCTCAAAGAGAGTATATTTTATTACTTTTCTCATAACTATCTTTTCTCTCTTTAACGTTTTCATATTCAAAGTAAACACACTCGACATAAATATCTTAAGGCATCAAGATATTTACACTAAAATAGAAATAAGGAGTGATATTAAAAATAGGCTTCAGGTATTAGCGTTTGTTTGACTAACTTTATGGTCATATGTCATAATAGAGCCCAAAAATGAGTTGACTAAATGAATAATAAAATGAGCAGCACTGGAAATATAATGAATGGTAAAATAGCTCCGCACCTTTATGTACACTTAAGTGAGCGTGTGTGGAATCACCCTGGATATTACGGACAAGCACAACATCCTGCTAATGAGAGTATTTCTAGGAAATAATAAAGCTTCTTCTGAGAAATATTTTCATAATGGACTTCAGTTAAGTATACATTGCTGGATCTGCTTATACTATACTTGGATAGACTGAAATTCCATTTCAAATGTGAATAGTGAAAGTCTCAGTTATCCCAATGTAGACAGTATGCAAATTGCAATTCCCCTTGTCAGAGTATTTAACTCACAAGGAAATCTTGTCTCAAAGGAGCTTCCTTAAAAATTAAACTAGACATTTTAAAGCTTTAAAAGAGAAGGTTAAAAGTGACTAAGTTGGGTCACTTAGACCTTCCCTTTCATTACAAGGAGACCAAATCACATACAAAAAAAAAAAAAAAGCTTCATGATATCCTTTGTCATCAGAGAAATGTAAAGTAAATCTCAAGCATTTTCATATGCCCTTTTCTTTCTGGCAACTCCTTAAGAATAACATCGTGGGATGAAAAGTTTTAGAATAGAACTCAAGAGACCATATGCTTTAGTCTCAAATCTGTGATTAGCCTGTTGAATAGCATGAGTCTCAGTTTCCCCAGCTGTCAATTGGGAGTAAGAGCTCATTATTCTCAACTCCACAGAGTTTTAATGATTTAACGGCATCCTTTCCGTACTCTAAGATTAAAACCTCTTCTCTGGGCTCCCTCAAAAGAATTTTTTCTTTATTCTTATTAAAAACATAGATATTCCACCCACACAGCCTTCATCTTTTTGAAGACAGGAATAGCATCTTCATATTTTTAAGCCAAGTACTTAGCAGAGTGCCTGCTGCATTAATGAATGAATGAATGATTCTTAGGGTGGCTATATATTCTGCTTTGTGCCCTTTATCATGTTTAATTACTAATAAGACCCACTTAGTTTCAAAAGTGCCCCAGTTTGGATGACAAATTATATGATTTCATCATTTCCTCAATGGAAGTAGAAACTACTTCTATTACCAATTTACTTGAGATCAATTAATGTCACTCAGACTCCTCTTTTCTTTACAAAATAACTCCAATTCTTCTAACCATCTTTATCTTCTGTTTCAAAGTTTGGAGATTATTTTAGTGAACATCTGAAGCATAGATTTGAGCTTCTTCATTTGCTGTCATTCAATATTTAAATCACCATGCTGCAAAGACAAGACTTAGCATCCTTGCAAATTTAAGGTTATAAGATTCTAAGAAATACAGTCCTATTCCTTTAATGGGTCACCCCAGGTTGCACCTGAAGGTCTCACAGTTAGGTAATTATTATTTTAGGTAACCAATCATCTGTCTTATATGCCAAGGTTGTAAAAACTATAAGTAGTTTGTAGGAAAAAATAACTGTCAACCAACAAGCAGATATTATTTAATAGACTTGGGAAACACTAATCCTGTTGATAGAATAATGTTTAGATGGGGAGGATGAGAGGGGGATGATGTCCTGGTAATTGTTGCAATGAATGACACCTTAATGTACAAAATACACAGTTCAAAAGTTTGTACACTTGATTTTTGTGCCTGTGTGTATCTATGTAGTAAGAGCACGACAGAGTGTGATGCCAGAATTAAATAAAAAGGTTTTTTCAAGAAACTATCCCCAATTCAACCACTTCTCTGCCCATGTTTTTCATAGAACGTTTTTGAAACAATCCCCTAGTTTATTCAAGCATTCTATATGCTGATACATCAAAAACACTTATAAACAGCCTTGATATGAAAACAAACAAAAACAGAGAAAAAAATTTTAATTTTGCAAATTTGAATTTATGACACATAGTAAAAATTTCATATATTTCTTACTTCAAATTGATTCTTCTAAATTTGTTGATTCGGACATCTTGAGTTCCCTTTACTATTAAGATTCTTAGTTGTAAAAAAAAAAAAACTCTTGCTTTATATGGATTCAAACTATACCTTGTTTTTTAAAATTTATTTATTTATATGCAGTACTAGAAATGGAATCCAGGAGCATTCTACCTCTGAGCTACACCCCAGTCCTATTCTGAAATAGGATCTCACTAAGTTGCAGAGTGCCTTACTAAGTAGTTGAGGTTGGCCATGGACCTACTATTCTCCTCTCAGCCTCCCAAGTACTGGGACTACAAGTATGCACCGAAACGCCCAGATTTATATACCTTGTTTGTAATGAAATAATTTATATCTAGAGATAATTGTATATTCATATGCCAGATATCCCATGTACATTTTCCCTAGTTTCCTCTAATGGTAATATGTTGCAGACTCTAGTACAACAGTGCATCTAGGATGTGGACATGAATGCTGGAAAGATAATGTTTGCATCCCCACCAGGACCACTCAGGCTGCTGATTATAACCACACCCACTTCCTCCCATGTACACTCTTGTTAAACTTGTGAAGCAGTGATCTGTTCTCTATTTCTGTAATTTTGTCCTTTCTTTAATGTTATATAATGAAATCATAAAGCACTTAAATTTGTAGGATTTTTTTCACCAAGCATAATTCTCGGGAGATTAATTCAGGTTGTGGCATGTCATTGATAGTTCCTTCTTGGCAGCCCCATTATTTGTTGAACCAATCAATTGTGGAAGGATGTCTTGTATGTTTTTAGTTTAGGAAGTTTATAAAAGCTGCACTGAACATTCATGTACACGCTTTTATGTGAATATAAGTCTTCATTTTTTTTTCAGATAAATGCCCAGGAGTTCAACCAGTAGCTAGTTGTATGTTTGATTCTGTAATTGTCAAACTGATTTCTAGAGTGGCTGTACCATTTTGTATTCCTACCAGCAATCAAATTTCTCTGCATCTTTATTTGCATTTGGTCTTGTTATTCTTTTCCATTCATTCAAATAGGCATATAATAATAGCTTTTATTTTTAATTAATAAAATTCACTTCTGATGTAATGTGGAGGGAAATTCTCCAAGTGCTGAGTTTATGTATTTTCATCACAAGGAATCTCACGGTGATCTATAATTGTAATCCACTAACAAAATAATTTTAAAATATTGCTTAGAAAATTTTAGATATATAGAAACATTGAGCAGAAAGTGCGGAGAATCCCCATATGCACCCTATCCTGGGCATGCATTCTTCACCACTATAGACATCTCAAGCCACAGTTGGGCATTTTTTATAATCTATGTTGCCTTTTTTATAACCTAGGTTGCCATATCATTAGCACTCATAGTCCATGGTTTACATTAGGGTTCACTCTTGGCATCATACAATCCAGGTGTTTTGACAAAAAATCACACTAGCATGTACTCACCTATAAAGTATCATACAGAATAGTTTCAGGGCCTTGAAAATCTTTTGTGCTAAATGTATGTATTTTCCCCTCCTCATAGCCCCTTGCAACCACCTATGATATCCTGCTTTTTTGATTGACATATAGCTGGAATAAGACAGTATGTAACCTTTAAAATTGGCTTCTTTTACTGTGTAATATACATGTGTATATTCTCCATGCCTTTTTATGGATAGTCAGATCGTTTCTTTTTAGTACTGAATAATATTCCACTGTCTAAATATACCACAGTTAACTTACCCCTTTATCTACTGAGGTACATCTTGGTTGCTTTCATGTTTGGAAATACATAAAGCTGCTATAAACATTTGTGAGGATGTTTTTGTGTGCAAGTTTTCATTCATTTGGGTAAATACCAAGGAATACAATTGCTGTATCATATGGTATATTTGGTGTTTTAAGAAACTGCCAGTATTCCAAAGTGACTGCACCACTTTGCAACTCCCCAGCAATGAACGAGGGTTTCTCTCTTCTCACATCCTCATCAGCATTTGGTGTTGTCAGTGTTTTGGATTTTGGCCATACTAAATAGGTCTCTCCTCTCATTGTTGTTTAAATTTGTAATTCCCTCATGACATATTATGTTGAACCATTTTTCGTATGTTCACTTGCCATTTTTATAAATCTCCCTTGGTGAGAAAGTTTCTTCAAGTCTTTTGCCCATTTTTAAAATTAAGTTGTTCATTTTCATTTTGCTGACTTTTAAGAAGACTTTGCAAATTTTGGAGAGTAGTCTTTATCTGATCTGTAGTTTGCAAATACTTTTTTCTAATTCTCAATTACCTTGCTGAACTAATCTGAGATATGAGGGGAGGGGTTTTGGTAAGTTCCAGGGAATTTTATACACAAACAATCATGCCATTTGCAACTAGAGGCAGTCTTTCTGGTCCTTTCTGATTTATGTCTTTCATTTCATCTGTTTTTGTTGCCATACGGTTTGAACTTCTAACCCTGTGTTAGCTAAGAGAGGTGAGAGTAGATTTCCTTATTTTCCAAACACTCTTTCACCATCACATATAAGTTTAGCTCCAGATATTTTGTAGATACCCTTCATCTGCTTTCCTTAAAATGGCAGATAGCATCCATTGACTTTTGAATATTGAGTTAATTTTGCATTATTGGAGCAAACTTCCTTTGTTCCTGGTGTATAGTGTTTTGTATGTTGGTGAATTTCATTCCCTAATACTTTCATAAAGGCTTTTGCATTGATATTCATGAGGGATATATGGATGTGTGGTTTTCTTTTTCGCACTTTCTTTGTCTTTTTTTCTTTTTATTTTGCAGCAGGAGAATACTAGATTCATAAAATGGATTGGGAAATGTTCCCTTCTATTTTATTTTCTGGAAGAGATCATGTAGTATGGGTGTTGATTAACAAGTCTTAAACATTTGGTAGAATTCCCCAGCGAAACCATCTGGGCCTGAAGATTTCTTTCCTTCTTTTTTCTTTCTTTCTTTCCTTTTTTCTTTATTTCTTTCTCTCTTTTTTTGAGGGCTTTTAAGTCACAAATAAGATTGCTTAATGGTTATAGGAATATTCACATTTTCATTTCCATATTGGATAATTCATGGTATCTATGTTTTTTGAGGAATGAGTCAATTTCACCTAAGTTGTCAAAATTCAGTGTGTAGATTTTTTGTCTTATGGCCTAATTCATTAGATGTCTTCAGCATCTGTAGTAATATTCCTGTTTCAGTTCCACAATGAATGATCGATGTTATCTCATTTTCCTTATAGATTTCACTAGAGCTTTGACTTATTAATCATTACAAAGAGCCGGCTCTTTTCATGGAATATCCTTTACCCTCTTTCTTTCACTTTAATTGGTTTGTACTCTTTATTATTCCCTTACTTCCTTCCACTTGTTTGAATTTATTTTGTTTCCACTGATAAATTTCCTAGCTGGTAAAGTATTGTTGCTTTTTTTTTTTTTTTTTTTTTTTTTTTTGGTGGTACTGGGTTCCTGGAAACCCTTCTACCTCCAGGATACACTCCCAGACCGATTTTATATTTTTATTTGGAAACAGGGTCTCTTAAACCAGCGCAGCTGGCTTGGAACCTGCGTGATCATCCGCCTCCCAAGAGCCGGGATTACAAGTGCGCGCCACCACGCCCAGCAAGTAGTGTGACTCCACTAGGGTAAGGGAAAGAGAGTAGGAAGACCTGGCTGGGAAGACTGGTTTAAGACTTCATTATAACAAATTAGGGCATTAAGTCCAACCTCTCCAAGCGTTCTCTATTGATAGTATAAGGGCTGGAGTAGCCAGTAGACGACGGATTGGGGAAGAGGGAAACTCTTTCTCTTTGCGGAAAGAGTGAAAGTAATAACTCCCTACTCACCCTTATTTGAGAGTCTCCTTGAAGTCTACAGTGAAGTCCAAGCTTCCTACTCAGCTTCTCTTGGTATTAGTGTGGCTGGAGACCACTGTTTTCTCTACTGTGTTTAGGCTGAAGAATAGCAATGGCTATCTATAGTTCTCTATCTTCATAGATCGCTCCTTTCATGAGAAACTATAGGCTTCTTTTGGAGCTTTTGGTGTCTATACGCACTGGTATTTACAGGTTGCTGACATCTTCAACCTCTGGATATATATGATGCAAAAAGAGAACACAGAGAAACTCACCCCAAGTTGCAAGGTCTCTCATCTGTATGCCTTTTTCTCTTCATCTAGAATTTTCTTATATGTAAATTGTATAGGCTTTATAGTATTGCTCAAAGATAAAAGTCTGTTTATGATATAAAATCATTTATTATATTGGTGATGATCCAATCAATAGACACTATAATTCTTTCTGAACAGAATATTGAGACAAATCTTGGAAATAATTAGGTAAGCATATATAAACTCATGTTTGATAAAACTCCCTTCATGTCTTTTACATCATTCTTCTGAAAGCTGGAAAATATGCCAGTACACAGTTCCAGATCCAAATGACTTACAAAACACATGAAATATCTTGAATTACTAGCTCCTAGAGTTTAGGGAAAATAGTAAAATTGTCATAAAATTATTTTAATTGGAATAGGGTTGCAAATATATTTTTAATCTCAAGAAATAGTTACCACTATTTAGTGAGTTTGGGTTTATTTTATTAAGAAGAATACAATTCCTTTATTATTAAGTGGTACCAAGAACTGTTTCTTTAGCTGAGATTTTTGAAAAAGTTTTTCCATGTGTTCTTTCAAATTGGTGGACTTCTGCCAAATAATAACCTGTAAGTAATGTCTTAGTGAGCTCAACTGGTTGGACCAAAAATATCTCTCAATGAAACCAGAAAATTATATAAAGGCTTGTTAGATTTAGCAAAATAGAAAATTAAACAAAAATACCAGACACTGGTTAAATTTGAATTTCAGATATAGCAAATAAATTTTAGCATATGCGTGTCCCATGCAATATTTAGGATATACTAATGGGAAAAAATTATTTGACACTTTCCTGAGTTTAAAATATATGTGGCCCGGCGTGGTGGTGCATTCTTGTAATCCCCGCGCTTGGGAGACGGAGACAGGAGGATCGCGCAGGTTCGAAGTCAGCCGCGCTGGCTTAAGAGAGACCCTGTTTCAAAAAAAAAAAAAAAAATAGGTCTGGGAGTGTAGCCCGAAGGTAGAAGGGTTTCCAGGAACCCCAGTACCACCAAAAAAAAAATAAATAAATAAAATAAAATAAAATAAAATTAGGTGCCCTGTATTTCACTTGAAAAAACGATATTTTAAATTTGTCACAAGAAAAAATATAGCTTATTATTCAAGTGCTAGATTTATATATACATCATTAAAATGTTTTAAAAGGCATCAAATAAAATGTATCACCCTTTAGAAATTGCCCCTAAGTTCATCATGAAAATTAACACAAAAGTAATGAATTATGGTCTAAAAAATAGTAAGGCAGAATGAAAGTAACATTTTACATTTTGTCCTTTCTACCTATGAGAGAGTGAAAAGGAGAGAGAGGCGGGGAAATAGAGGAAGAGACAAAAAATAAAATTTTTAAAGGAGTGGTGAAAATGATAAAGATTAGGCCAGGCGTGGTGGTGTACACTTGTAATCCCAGCATTCCGAGGCTAAGACAGGAGGATCGCAGTTCACAGACAACCTCAGCTACTCAGTGAGAACCTGTTTCAAAATTAAAAAAAAAAAAAGAATAAAAAATAGGGCAGGAGGTGTAGCTCAAAGGTCAAATGTCCCTGGGTTAAAAAAAAAAAGATAAAGATTCCCAAACTCAACTTTTATAAAGGTTATAAAGGAAAACAGACCATATTAATGCCTTTGCTAAGAAAAATTTCCTTTGAATCCCCAGAAAAATACTGGAAAAGAAGAAACAAAAGGCAAGAAGCAGTGCTAAAGTTTGGATACAGAAAGGTTTGAAGTTGAGAGGGTGTTTACAATTTAGGGGCCAAATGCTAAATTTTTTAAATCCCCAGCCTACTTTTATGGAAACATTTTAAGCATTATGTATTATAACTATAGGAAATTAATCATCATCATCAATCATCATCTCTGGAATAGTAAGCTAGCAGTTTCTCTCTAGATACGGAATTATACATTAGGGAAAACTTTTAACTTACATCTAAAACTAGAAGAAATCAATCAAGAACTAGGTACCAAAGTTTGTTGGATTCAAACGCCTTCTTATATTCTACCTGAGTTATTTTATTTTGCTTGTGGAATCTCCTTCTAACATGGAGCCCAGGTTAAGTCACTAGATCACAATAGTATTCTTCTTACTGAGTAGCCTAACTGCAGTTTATCTACATTTATCTCCAGTCTGTATGCCTGGGATAAAGCTTCTCCTATTATCAACCAAATCAAAGCCAGATCCCCACCAGGTCTTTCTTAGGGCACAACCCACACTCACCCTGCAGTTTCCCTCTTAGTAATTCAAGGGACAATTCAGTGGAATTTAGTATCTTCTAAAAGTTCTTCCTATCTTTATTTTCGTATTTAATATACCCATTCATTTACACCGTTCTCCCCAGATCCCACTGTTTCTGATGGCAATTTTTACTTTCTTTCAGGGCAGAACTCGAACCTCTCTTTAGCACATGGATGACTTTCAGATCAGTAGCTGTGGTTGTTTTTTCTCTTCTTGGATTTCCCACCTAATTCCTTAATGTTGCTTAACATTCTCATTGCTTAAAAGATTCATCACTGCTTACTTATCTTGCCCTCCCCAGTACACCATTAAAAATTCTTTGAAAATAGGATCCCTGATTAGCTCATCCACCCTTTGGCCCCCTGCTACAATTTTAATAGTACTTTGGACTCTGTAAATATTCCATAAAATTTGTTTCATAATGTCAGTGAAAACCCAGAGTTTCAAGATTTCCAGTTAATGACTTGGATTTGGGGTGATGACTGTTTTCACATGTGTATGTTGTCAGGTTTGTCATTCACCAATGAGAAGTAAATGGATCACTAGAAACTGACTTTAAGTGACTAGGGTCAATAGCTTTTATTAATGAATAATCAAAATGGCGAATTAGAAAAAATGAGATGGAAAATGATTTGGTAATTTTAAGTGCCTAACTCTAGCTGAGTGCTTATGCAAAGATAAAATTTTCAGAAACAACTAAGATTTAAAGAACCCAACATTCCGGATGGCTTTTTAAAAGTGGAAAAGAAATAATTACAGCTTTATAAGATTTTTTTTCCTGGTCTAGTTGAAACTAGCATAGCTGTGAAATAAAGTCTCAATTTGGGAGAAATTTTAAAGGTTTTTATCTTTGCTACTAGAAAGGAAGGAAATGTATTTCTTTAAAATGAAAACTTAGCTGTAGAAGAAAACAAGAAAAATTGCAAAAGGCAGGAAAATTACAGAATATACAATTTTTGGTGTTCATGATTTTCCACTATCCCAAGTCAATAACCCTGAAATTAGATGACAATAAGAGGTGCTTTCGGTGACAAGTACTTCAGTTCTTATTAGATTTCCAGTAGTCATTTAGATTTGGCATGGTCCAAAAATGTCTCAAAATGCTACAACTTCTCTACTTTCCAAAGTCATAGAGATGTTTTAAAACCATTCCTGATATAATGAACTCTTTAAATGGCAGGTGATATCTGTAAATCCTCAGACAGACCTTGGTCTTTACATCTTTTTTTTTCAGACAAAAATGTTCAGTCTACATTGATAAAGAACAAAAATGATTATCAGCCTGGTGGGGAGAGACAACCTCTATAGTTCAGGGAACTCATTTCATTTCTCTAAGAAACCATTTTCATAGGATCGCAAATTGCCCTCCTCACCCAGAACCCTTCTATACCTTATCCTTCCTTTAAAATTCATTTCAACTCCCACATTCCTCAAAAAGCCTTTCTCAACATTTTCAGTCCATGGCAATGGCCCCTAACTCTATGATATTGTCACTTAGCATGTGGTACCTGGCAAATATAATGATTTTTTTTTTGTCAGTCTTGTCTTTCTAATCATGACATGAGGCTCAAAAAGTTAGAGACTTTTTAGTGCAGAGTCTCAAGCATAAAGCAATACTGTCGATATGTCAATAGATGTGTATGGTTTTAATACAGATGATTTTGCCTCCAAGTTCACAGAGCTCCTGCTTGCTCTCTTGCACTACTAGAAACAAACGAAAAAAGTATGGTTATCTACTAAACTTTAAGTTTTCACACCATTTGACATCTATACATTCTAAATACAAGAACAGGATGATTAGCCTCATGTCAGTAATTAAACCTGTTTTTACACAAAGATATTTCAAACTGTAATCTCAAAACAATTTTCATTGTTTAAATATATTTGAAAACTATAGTATACTATACCATCCACTTGACCATTTGCAATGCACACTTTCACCATAAAAATTCTGAGAAATCCAAGTAGGAAAATGCATTTTGAACCCATAATTTCACCATCACTACCTAATGTTATTGGATCATGCATGAAACTTCACTGTCCTAGCTTAAAATGATAGCTATTTGGAACACACATTAGGAAATAAATTAAAATATCCCCATTGAACACTGTCTAACCCACTTATTCCCACCAGAAGTGGGTGGTAGACAGAAAGATGCCCAACAGAAAATGTAAAGGCTTTTTTTCCCCCACAGAACCATATCATCAGTCTGTTGTCATCTGGCTAGACTTTCTAGCACTACTTGGCTATAAAGTAAATTTCATAGCTATTTGTTAAAGTTTACTGATACTCTCATGAAAGTACTTATTAATGGTGCCATGGATTGGATGAGTACTAATTTTTTTTTTTTTTTTTGCAGTACTGGGGATGGAACCCAGAGGTATTCCACCTCTGAGCTACACCCCTAGACCTATTTTTTATTTTTTATTTTTATTTTGAAACAGGATCTCATTAAGTTGCAGAGGGCTAAGTACTTGAGGCTGGCCATGAACCTGCAATCTTCTTGCCTCAGCCTCCCAAGTACTGGGATTACAAGCATGCACCACCGTACCCAGCTTTAGTACTAATTATAAGTAAAAATAATAATAATAATAAAAGTAAGTATAGGTTGGCATAAGTTGGACAAGTTTTAAGCCCTTTGTCACAATAAA
The DNA here is from genome assembly GCF_963383645.1 of Muscardinus avellanarius. Classification (NCBI taxonomy): domain Eukaryota; kingdom Metazoa; phylum Chordata; class Mammalia; order Rodentia; family Gliridae; genus Muscardinus; species Muscardinus avellanarius. The sequence goes on from NC_137798.1 coordinate 35,264,292, forward strand.
ATACAATCAAGTTAATGAATGCATCTTTTAACTATCTAATGTTTAAGGAAAAATAAAAACAAAATTCCATCCTATAGTCTATTATGCAGAATTTAGATTTTTCAGACAATTCATACAAAATCTTTTTCTCTTATATACCTTATAAAATGTTTTTTGTTTCTGGATCTATTGTTGTTAGTGTAGATACCATAACACATAGAACATGATCATGAAAGTTGCAAGAGGCAAATAAATCTTGTCCAGTATAAATTGAAAAGATGATAGTTAAGCCAGGCATGGTGGCACACGCTTGTAATCCCCGCACTTGGGAGGCTGAGACAGGAGGATCACACATGTTCGAAGCCAGCCTCAGCTACTTAGTGAGGCTCTCAGTAACTTAGTGAGACCCTTTTTCCAAAAATAGGTCTGGGAGTATAACCTGGAGGTAGAAAGCCTCTGGGTTCCACCCCCAGTACAAGAAAAAAAAAAAAAAAGAGAAAAGATGATAGTCCTGTTTGCTCTCGGTAGCCATGCTGGAACTGTAAAGGAAGTCACTATAGGAGAATAAAATTAGAGCAAGCACTCTAGTGCATGCTTATAATTCCAATATTTGGGAAGCTGAAACAGGAGGATTATAGGTTTGAGGCCAGCCCCAGCAATTTGGCAAGGCCTTTTTCAAAATAATTAAAGGTGGTAAGGGGGACAAGGAGAGTGTAGGTCAGAGGTAGAATGCTCCTAGGTTCAATCCTCAGTACCAAAACCACACACACACACACACACACACACACACACACACACACACACACGGAAAAAGTGAAATTGCCATGAGAAAATTGAAGAAGAAAGGTACAAAAATAACAGAAGTTTTGCTCTAATGGAACCATGATGAAAGCCTTTTATACCATTTTGCTTTGATGGAATCATGACTGAAGCCTTTGGTTTTTATACTACATAAGGAAATACATCTTCTCTAATATTTAGGCCTATAAATATCACTTAAAAGTGAATGTTTCCTGCTCATGCAGAACCTGGTCCTGAGTATGGAACCATAGAGACAACTGATCCTTAAACACAGAAGGAAATGAAGACAATCAAAACACCTTATCCCAGGCTGCAAAATGCGCCAGCCCTGGAGTATACTGGGCCGGAAGTTGTTTAGGATGGTCCCTGGCTCCACTCAGGGCTCAGCACAGGTGTTTCCTGAGGCCAGAGCTAGAATACCTACTAGAGAAAACTTGAGATTTTTAAATACATTGTGTAGCAGTGAGGACACCAGAAGGGGACAGATGGCACACTCAGCTGGAATACCAAGGATGTAATAAAGAGATATTTATTTTGCAAAAGTATAGACAGAATGAATGGAGCCAGCCTGGGATCCGAGGCAGGGAGGTGTGGGCAGTGGTGGAAGTAACTAGCACTCTTGGGCTTGTGGTACTGAGGGGAAGAGAGGCACTGCTGGAGGGCAGAGGTGATGGAAGGTATGGAGGGATATACCTGAGAGGGAATCGTAGCAAAGAAGACTCACAGGAGAGTTGTGCTACCCTCTCCCCTTCCCCAAGCTTCAGTCTCCCACAGGTTACTCTAAAAGGAAGGTCTGTCTCACCTACTTATCCAAGACAGGCTTGTGACAACTCTGCTGACAGGTGGTGCGCAGAGAGACCCACAGAAAGTTGAATGCCACTGAGTGGAGGCCACATTGAACAGAAGATGGTATTGACGGCACTTAGAATACAAGTTACAGGAACACGCCATTCTCCTTGGAGCTACGAGTGTGAGGTCGAGAGTATAGATGGAGAGCATCACTGTGTAGCAACATAACAGTAGGTCTTCTATGGATATAGATACATGCATTAGTTTGGTAGTTGAGTTTCTTTTCTTTTGGGTAGACACCCAGAAGTGGTATCACTGGATCATATGGTAAGTTCATTCCCATTCTTTGGAAGATCCTCCATACTGTTTTCCAAAGTGGTTGCACTAATTTGCAATCCCACCAACAATGTATTAGAGCTCCCACTTCTCCACATCCTTCATGTGGAACATTGTTCTGCCTTCTTTTTGCCCAGTGACAGAATCTCAACCCACAAGCAATGACAGCAACCCATGATGCAGAGTAGGACTCAGCCTAGGTGTGCAGAAAAACAACTCAGCTGGAATTCTAAAGCTGTGTTTTCACCAAGAGTCTAAAAAAAGAAAGAGGAGGGATTGATTTAAAGAGATTGTGAAAGAGTAAAAAGATAAATAAAGGAAGATATAGGAAGAAATGGAAATATTGTAATATCAAAGAGCATGAGATTACCATAGATAGATAATTATGCATTATTAACTATTATGCACTAATAAAGATAATATAATTTGCCAATTTCCTCATTTAATGACTATTTTCATATATCTGATAGTACATGTCTGATTGCTACTACTGTTAGCAAAACAAAAACAAATATTAAAACAAGGTTACATGAGCTCAAAGAAATATATCCATATATTTAATATAAATTGAATCCAGAATATAGCATAATTAAAACACACTCTGAACTTATAGGCTAGTTGTTAAAAATAGATCCTTGCATGCAAGGATATAAAATTTTAAATCCCAGATTTGAGACCAACAACTGACTCCTTAAAGAGACTGTCTGATTTTCATCACTTACTAGATGTGTGACATTGGAAAATGTATGTAACTACTTTGGCCTAATTTTTTTGTATCTATAAAAAAGAGGTAATATTAGTGCATATTTACAAAGTTAAATGAGTTAAACATTTAAGGCACTTAGTGTCTTGCGCAGGTATCAATAATTGGTTCTGACTGTATACCTGGGGACATTACCAATGTGAAAGCTCTTACCTCAATTACCCGCTCAAATATGGTGAAACCGCATTGTTGATATTATGAAGAGTATTTTCTCTTATCACTAAATATTTTTCTGTGATAACATTTATGCAACAATCCTGCACCTCCATTACAAAAGCAAAAAAGAAAAAAGAAAAAAAGAAAAGAAAAGAAACCACACTGAGGAATCTGGCTCAGCAAAATCTGACATTTCTCTTTTACCCTAAATCATTTCCCTTTTAAATTCATGTGAAACTCAGTCATGCACAATACGATATGCTCCAAAATAGCAGATTATGCTCTTTTTAATAAAACTGAAGCTTGTCTCCAGCACCATCCCTGCCTTATAGGAGCCACAACTTTATTTCTTCTCTGCCAAAATACAGGCACCACAATGATAAGGTCTGTCCTGCTACGCTATAACCGTCTCTCCAAATCCTTGCCTCCTTCATTAGATTCTAGGTTTTATGAAAGCTTTAGTATTTCTAATTTACATTGCTAAATATTTTCAATATATAGCATAACTAAGTGCTCAACATATCAAAAAGATTCAGAACATAACTGATTTACATATACTTAAAGTGAATGACATAGACTCTATTTGAGAATATAATTTATAATTCTGCCTTAAAAACTTGCAGAGGTTTGGGGTTATTCTCAGAGACCTATAGAGGAAAAACTTGTTAAATAATTCTACAAAAGACAAAAAAATAAATTTCTCATGGAACATTTTTCTGCGCATGGATCCGAGGGTTAAAATAAAGCACATCGAACACTGAGCCCACTAGAGGCTCGTCTCTGTTTCTGCCACCTGCCTAGCCCGCATCTCTGAAAATCAAATCCATCCATTTTGTAAGTTTTTTTTTTCTGCAGCTGAGATTACAATCTATCATTTAGAGAGAATCTGACACCTAGATAAAAGCAAGTATATAAAAAGGAATCGAAACCGATGCAGAAGTAAAAAAAGTACAAATAGGCTGCATTTCTGTTAGTTAAAATGACATGGTTGGGAGCTGAGAAGACAGCACCTGGAAAAAACACATTCTTCAGGTCATTCGTATTAAGTGGCTCATAGTTGAAGGCATGTGGAAACATGTCGAAAATAATTATATCCTCTAAGTTCATTGTTCTAAAATTCGTATTCCTTTCTCTCCACTAGCCTATATATTTAAGATAATCATGTTTTAGTTTGAAATCAATTTCATAGTTACTCTAAAGAAAGTACTATTCAAGTAGCTTGCTTCTTCTGTGGGATATTTTATTACAAACCAGTTGGTCTCTGTGTCACACTCAAGTAGTAATTATCATGTGCATTTAGTACAGGGAGAAACTTTTGCTTCACCACAGGGCAGGTCTACTGAGAAAAAGCATACTTATACCACAGTTGATTAATTGACTTTAAGGTGATATTCACTGCTGAACATTGACTGTTGACCATCAGGGTCACAAGTGTAATGAAATAAGGCTCAGGGTGTCAGGGCACGTGAGTACTCTGCCCTGTTCCATCACTGGCATCAGAGACTAGTCCCCTTTCTGGGCCAGTGTGCTCATTTTTAAAATAATAGGGCGGGGACTAGCTGTTCTTTAAAGTCTCTTCATCCTCATATAATTCCACCTTTTGAAATCTTATGCAAAAAATAAGAAGATGAAAAGGGTATATCTATGATCAATCTTCAAAGGACATTTCCGAACATTTTGTATCTAATAGTTGCAGGTACTTTTTGCAGTAATGTTGAATGAAATAGCCTCTGACTACTCATAATGTTTTCGGTATATTAAGTTGGAACATATAATAAGATATAATCGGGTTCATCTTATTACATGTTTTATGGAGGAAAAAATAAGTAATGCAGATTTCTCCCCTTGTCTTCTTTTGAACAAGAGAAATGCTTCATAACTGAGCAGCATACACACTTTCTTAACTGGCTGGGTGACAAGGACAGTTCTCCTGTAATCCTCCTCAAGTTTCTGGTGATATTTCTTAGTGATACTTAAGTTTAATCAGTGGTGATTCTAGGTCTTAGATGATGTGATTTTAACTTAATGATAAAAACTTAATGATAAAAAAGGGAACATGGACCAAAAGTCAGGCTTCTGTCCAACTAAAAGATTGTTTGCTATTTAGCTAAAATTATGCTCAACCCCAGAAAACCTTTATTTATTTCCTAAATTCAAAGTATTTTGTTTTATTGTTGACTGGTTTGTAATGTTACAATCATTGATGTGTGCCTCAAATATTTAAAGGACATTTTAAAAGAAGGTTTTCTATCAACTCATAAGGTATTCATTTGAAGATGGGAGCAGTTATGATTTTTTGATGTTTTTATTGGTGCATTGTACTCATACATCTTCATGGGATGCAAGATGGTGGAGACTTACATGCACACATCACCCAATTAGCCCATTTTTATGCAATTTTGTAAAGCAAAAACCACCACCCATAATCACCAAAAGCAAAACAGTATGTGCTGTAAAAATACAAGGGCATTCAATACTATAAAATGAAGTTATCAGTGATGTCAGAGAAAGTCAGTTGTAAGGAAAGAAAACAAGAGGAAAGTGGCAGGAGTAAGGGAGAGAGAAAATGATAAAGGAATGGTGGAAAGGAAGACAAAGTCACGTCACGGGCATTCAGTAGGCAGCTAATTAATGTCACTTATTCTTTCCTGTTAATTTGAAAGAAATTACTGACATATTTTATTAAAATTTCACAATTTTCATGATTCAATCTAGCATATTCAAACTTTTTTTTTTTTTTGGTGGTGGTACTGGGGTTCCTGGAAGCCCTTCTACCTCCGGGATACACTCCCATGGGCTACATTCCCAGACATATTTTTTTTTTTTTTACCTTTTTATGTGGAAACAGGGTCTCTTAAGCCAGCAAGGCTGGCTCCAAACCAGCGCGATCCTCCTGTCTCCACCTCCCAAGCACGGGGATTACAAGGGTGCACCACCACGCCCGGCGTCAAACTTATTTTTTAAGAGCTGCATTCATCTCGGCTATCTATGAGAGGCATCCCAACTGCAATGGACAGCGTCTCAGGTCAGGCCTTCTTGGACAGTTCTGTCAGGTTCCAATCAGGGAGAGCATCTGCTCCAGCAGAGGTCAGGAGCCCACAAACACCACCTGCTTACACGGTATATAATTGTTCACTGCAAATGGAAAGCCACTGCTTCAGAAACCTGATGGTCTCTATTAGGATTTGCTCATTGAGGCTTGCCATGAAACGTACGTGCCTTGCTTCCCACCACTGATGCCAATTGTTCCTGGAGTCTCCAGATCAGAGAGGCCTGGGGGCCATTGCTGTAAAATTGGCCTGACACAGAACCCTATAAGCCAGAATATCAGCTTTATATGTCACCAATACATAGGTCAGGATAGCATTCAACATGTGCGTTACAAAGCCCCCAAAGCCCAGCAGAGCTCTGGAGGCATCCCACTTCCTTTTCCTGATACAGTGTAAGATGAAAACAACTTCTCCTTTATTTATTTTGGACACTTGTTCCAAAAGGATGCCTGACATTGTTTGCTTTCCCCTGAATTCAGTTGTGTATAGTTGGTAATATTGGAAAGGGATATTTAGGATTTAAAGGAGGAAAAATCTGATCAGTTCAGAAAACGAAATAACAATTTTAGAAAACAAATACATCTTATCACATTTTATAATTAATTATAGAAATCTCTAAATTAACAGTTAAGCAAATATGTGTACATAATTAATGTAGGCAACTATACACCTAATTATAATTTTATATAAAATATATTATAATTAATTACATTTGTGCTTAACGTAATTGAAGTTAGACACCTAGGCATTTATTTTTTATTTTTATATTATCTACCTTAATCTACAAAAAATAAAGATATTTAAGCAAATAGATGCATAATATAATTACGTTTAATTGATAAATTATATGAGGATGAGAAAAATATAAATTAAAAGGTTTTAAACTGAGAAAAATTTAAAGAGAAAGCATAAAGGCAAGTCACAAGTTAGTGCTGTAATAAGCAACACACACACACACAAATATATATATATATATATATATATATATATATATATAAATACATTCTTATAAAAAATTGCATGCAAAACTATAGTTGTCCTTTATGTTATTGCTGTCGTTGCTTTCCAGCCCCTTTCATGTTGTCCCAAATTCAGTCACCCTGTTTTTTGGCTTCTATGCAACATCCCCTGGCAAATACTGAAGAACCTCAAGTTCCCCCTAATGTTCACAGAGATCTTTTATTATACCATGAGAACTCTGTTACTAATATGCTGTTCTCTATCCTCTGTACCAGGTGAGCTTCCTGACTTTATGCTTTCTTTGTTATACCCATCTTTTTCTTTTGTAGGCAGACTCTCAATGCTCTAAAAGATGTACTTTAAATTTGGCCACCTTTTAGGCTACTTAATTAGTATATAAGGCACTCTGTCTTTTGCCAAAAAACAATGATTGTCCTGGTCATGCTTCCCTCAACTATTGCTTAGTTATGTTTTTGTCTCGGCCATCTTTGCTAGATTCCCAGTTGCCATAAATATACCAATTTACCTTCCACCAGTTAGGATGCTAATTTTAACAAAGTCACAAAGTGGTCTCTGAGAACTTCCCATTAGTAGGCCGCTTTGTTCTGATCGGTGAATACTTAAATCTTTCACGAAGGGGAAAGTCTTTTATTGACACCTTGTGGCATGAAATAAGAAGAAATAACTTATGGAAGAAAGAGAGATAGGCTGGCCTTTCCCTGGAGTATGTCATTTTTCTCTGCACTTTTAATTTTTTCTTGGTGATTTCCAGGTTCATATCAAAGGCTTCTGAAATCAGCAAGGCATATGCACCTGCCCTGGAGTGAGACTGTGACTCCTTGCACAGTAAAGGCAGCCTCACTACTGAGAGAAGCCTTCAGTGCTTCTTCAACACCCCGGCTCCTTCTCTCGCTCATTTTCTACCCGCTAAGTATAGACACTGTGGTATTTTTTAAAGTGATGATTCAAAGTCATAGATCACAGTAAAAAGTGAAGAAAAGTGCAATAAAAACCTGAAGTCAAAAAGGTAGAAGAGATCAAGAAACAACTTAATTATTGAGTAGAAAATAGTGGTCTAATCAGGTCAAATTCACAAACATATTTATGATTATAAATTAAAGATTCTTTAAAAAAATCAGAGCTTGCATTATGATTATGCATAGCTATTCATATAAACTGAGTTGACTGCTTTCTTGTTGCTACAAAAATGACCATCATTTTACCTAATTTGAAGTGAATTAACTTGGTTTCTCAGTCCATACAAACACTAATTAATGTCCATTCAATTTCCATGAAGTCAGTTAGCAATGATTTTTGGAATATCCATCTTATGTTAGGCCCAAGCTAGGTTTGGGGATTACAAAGATGTGCAGTACATGATATCTGTTTTCACGGAATACCGGTCCTTTTGAGAAACTGAGCCTATAGGCGTATTCATGAAGACCATCGGAGCATTGCTTTTTTAAATTAAAGAATCTTTTCATTTATAATTAGCCCAAGACAGGATGGGCTTTCCCTGAGGGATTTAGAAATGTTCCATGGATCTTGCACACTTCTGGTACGCTGTTAAGCTAATACGATATTTCTTTTTTCAGGAAGTAGAGATTAAATTGCATCCCTTGGAAGAGACTGTTTGCATGAACTGGACTATTTTTTAAATAGTTTGTTTAATATTAAGTTTAATATTAAGTTTCTAATAAAGTGAAAGCAGAATATTAGTGATGAAATAGCATTCAAATGTACATTTAGGGATCATATCCCAAAGGGTACTTTGTTCTAAAGTTCTGAAAACCCATGTCCTTAATTCTGTAGAAAGTTAGTAGTATTGCATTTGTAGCCCTAACACAGTTGCAGAATCCCAAAAGGACTATTTTGTTCCATTTATTATAGTAAAAAAGAAATCCTTGCTGAATACAAAACATTGCTGTTTTGATTATGTGAACTGATTGTGTGTAATTTTGCCACTTCTTTTTATGTCATCATGGCCATTGAATCCCTTTTAAAGGAAAATCATTTTCTAGACTAAAATGTTATCGTAAGAGCAGCTCTACTTTTGCTGACATGATTTTGATTAGGAAATTTAGATCTTCACGCTATATGAATACATTAGAAGAGGATTACTCTGATCGAGACTCCACAAGAGAGCTAAAATATACCACAAATAAATAATCAAGCATCTTGTAGGAATTTAAAAATAAATCGTGTATCATACAAGTAAAAATGGCCAGTTTGGGCTCAGAAAGAACACAGATAGCATTGCTAATTTGTGGCAGAGTGAATCCAGTAACATGGGTTTTTAATTAGATGGCAGGAATGGTAAGGTGACAGGACTGAGAACAGGTAAATCATCCAGGAATAGCAACGCACGGAGTGCAGAGCCAGCTGGTGCGGCGCTGCCTCGGTGTCAGAGATCCGAGCCGCATCCTGAAATGGGGACTGTTCAGGCAGTCTGTTGCACAGCTGTTCTTCTTCAGAAACAAACAGCCAGGTCTGTTAGTGGTATCACTCTGCAGGTACTGTAACGACAGGAGAGTTTCTAGGAAGGACCAGGTATCTTGGGGAGATGCAAAATCAGAACTCTATTACAAATTTCCAAATGATACATTAAAATAAAAGGATGTCATTTCTCCTTGACTTCAACTAGTGCATTATGAAGTGTGTAATTTAGTCAGAATTATGCGTACGTCATCAGATTTAGGGTTCTTAAGATTCTGGCCAGAAAGGAGAATTATTTTTTTAAAAAACTCATTGCTGTTATTTTGTAACATTGAATTTGGTTATGAATAAATCTTGGGATTTTTGCTTATTAATTGAGATCATATAAATGAATAAGTGCATTGTTAAAATTGTTTGAGAGGAAGGACTTTACAATATTTAACTCTTTGTCTTTATTGATGTTTTATTTTTGGTATTGAAAATTATGACTGAGATCCTCCCCCAATAATAAAAAAATCACTAAACTCACTAAAGTGAGAAATAACATGTTTAAAGAGATTCAAACACAGAAACATATTATGTGATATGATAAGAGAACTCCCAACTTCCTCTAGTCTCAGTTGCTATCTACCTCTCAACATGGCAGTTAATAAATCTGTTGCTTTCATGTGTGATAACACATTAGTTAAGCCAAAGGGACCAACTTCAGCCTCGATTCCTTCTCTGAGAGGTAATGCTTATGTAACAGGTGAGTTTTAGGTAAAATAATCTTGAACTCCAATATAAAGCATAGAAATCTCAAGAGTAGGTGAGATTTTACTCACTTCTCAAAGTATGTCTGTAAGCTAACCATGTTACATAAATTTGTAGGGTCTTTATCTGTATCCATGTAATTTCATTTTTATTTTCCCTGATGAAATCAAGTAAAAAAAGGAAGCTTGTTATCATGTGTATCATATAAAATGTAATTTCAAAATACTCACAGGGAGTTCATTATTCTTAGGAGTCATCATTGTATGTCAAAAATTCACATACTGAGCTGGGCGTGGTGGCATACGTTTGTAATCCCAGCATTTGGGAGACTGAGACAAGAGGATTGCAGTTTCAGGACAGCCTCAGCTACTACTTAGTGAGGCCCTTTGCAACTCAGTGAAACCCTCGGAGGTAGAATGACCCTGGGTCCATTCCCAGTACTGAAAAAAAAAAAATTCACATATTTACGTAATTGTCAAAACTCACTGTCATTGTCAAGAATTCGCATATCATGAAGCACTATATAATATAAGTCTGGTTATGCGGGGCCAACATCCACTACACAGAGTAGGAACAATGCTGAGGACAATACTTTTAGAGGTTCATGGAATGTTTTAAATTATTTTAAGATGAGAATAAAATATGAGTAAAATGTAACCTTCCTTTATGATATTTACCTCTAAACTAATGCAGTAATAAAACATCATTTTCAATTTTCGGGGGGTCACCACAGACAAATTTAATTTCGAAAATTAATTTAGAGAGTAAGGAGAGGTCCTAAGATCATATGTTAATTTTCTTCATGTAGACTCTTTTATTTTTATTTTTAAAATGTTTCATGTGCAACATATGTGTATATGATGTTTTTATCTAAGTTATAGAAGATAATGGCAAAAGGAATATGTATATTTATTGCCCGGGTCCCAGATATTAAAAACAGAAAATTATTTACACACTATATGCACTATTATGTATTCATCCTTTGTCTGGCTCCAAGCTTTGTTAACTTCAGTGCTTGCACTTTATGACTAAGAAAATATAGTGTCTAGAGCCCAGTATAGTAGCACATGCCTGTAACCCCAGTACTTGGAAGGCTGCGGCAAGAGGATCACCAGTACTGCACACCACATACACACACACACACACACACACACACACACACACACACACACAGCCTTGTGTCTGGGAATACCCATAATAGATCTGCCAATGGTTTATTTGCATTAAGGACCTAGGAATTTACTAGAAAAGAACTCATATTAAAAGAACAAACTAGAGTCCAGGAGAGATGCAAAAGTTCTAGGCCAGTATTTGAGAGACCCACATCAAACCATTCATCACTATCCATGCCCAGGAGAGATCCAACTACTTGACAATTTTTTTTTTTTTTTTTTTTTTTTTTTTGGTGGTACTGGGGTTTTTGGAAACCCTTCTACTTCCGGGCTACACTCCCAGACCTATTTATACTTTTTTTTTTTTTTTAAACAGGGTCTCTTAAACCAGCGGGACTGGCTTCACACCTTTGTGATCCTCCTGTCTCCGCCTCCCACGCTCAGGGATTACAAGCATGCGCCACCACGCCCGGCCTTTACTAAAATATTGACTGATACAACACTGGGATCCCAGGGCAGCATTGGCAGAATACTTAGCTTCTACAAAAATGTTTACAACTGACAAATAGGGCGGCACAGGAGAAAGCTTACTGGGTGCTTTATTAAAATCAGGTTCATAGATTTGTGTGGTGGCTCACGCCTATAATCCCAGCATTTGGGAGGCTGAGACCAGAAGATCACAGTTCGCGGCAAGTCTCAGCTGCTTAGTGAAGCCACTTGCAACTCAGTGAAACCCAGTTTCAAAATAAAGAATAAAAAAAAAATAGGCCTGGAGGTGTACCTTGGAGGTAGAATCCCCCTGGGTTCCATCCCCAGTACTGGAAAAAAAAAAAAAAATCAGGTTCACAGACCCCCCCAAGGTTGGATTTCTACCAACTTCAGGTAAACTTTATAACCTCTTCAGAGGCCCCTTTTGGGGAGCTAACATCAGAAGACAAAAGAAAAGATGGATTCCACATGCCTGAGGAGCCACTCAGCTTTGAAAGTGTGCTCAGTAGGATTCTGAAGACTGACTGGAGTTACGTCTCCACTTGATGAGTCTTCCTCATCAAGATAGGCTCTCATCTGTTTAAACCAAGAGAAGCCTTCCTGGGAATTCAAGGAGAATGCCTGCTATAATTATTTTAACTGAAAATATTAAATTTTCAACTTCTTCTGATATATGTGTTCTGTGATGCAGACATGAGTCCAAGATTTGTAATCAAGTTGTTGAACTTCTATCTCAAGCAATTGATGGCATAATTCCTGTTCAATAGACAAGAGCCTAGATTTGAGTGTGCCAACCTAACTGGAAAATTCTTCTTCACATTTATTCATATTTGGATTTTTTTTAATCTCTGAATGACTGGGGAAAAAAGAAAAATTTAACTTCAACCTTTGTAATTGTATGGGTTTTCAGCATTATAGAAAGATACAGGAGATAGTTCCTCACTTCTAACTCTCATCCTTAAGAATGAACAGTTTTTGGCCTAGGATGAAGTGATTATTTTTTATCCACTCTAATCTTTAGTCTAACGGTCCTAGGGCCTGTTTCTTCTCATAGCCAGAGAGGAAGAAGTGTTAAGTGATGGGAAGGGCTTTCAAACTCCATTAGCAACTTTCTTTCTGTCTAGAGATATCTTGAAATTCTGTTGCAGATACAATACTGTTCAACCTAGAACCTGATTTATACATGAAGAGATAACCAAGAATTGGCAGGCATTTGAGGAAAACCACAAGCAAGAAAAAAAAATCAAAGTTAACAAAGAGAAAACCCAAATGGCAACCCAAAACAGTAGTTCTCATAGAGGAAATGTCTGGTAACTCTAAAATAGTGAGAATCATGTTTGCAAAAAAGAACTTAAAGTATCACATCTATGTTAAAACAAAGATAGGTTTAATATATCACAATATTAATTATAGGACTGATAGACATAAAATAACAAAATAAAAAGTAGTGCTTAAACAGATTAACATCTGCAAGAAATAGAATATTTATGTGTTTTAATATGTTTGTATAAATTTTCTCTCTCTCTCTCTCTCTCTCTCTCTCTCTCTCTCTCTCTCTCTTGGTTTGGAAATTTGGGAACTGAATCCTGAGTAATTCTTCCTCGACCTACACTCCTGGCCCTTTTTTTGTTTTTACTTTGAAACAGGGTCTCATACAGTTGCTGAAGGTCTTGCTAAATTGTGAAGGCTGGTTTTGAACTTGTGATCTTCATGTCTCAACCTTCCAAATACTGAAATTACAAATGTGTATTACCACTCCTGGCTTGTTTGTATAAATTCTTAAAGAAAAAATTTTTTAAAAAAACCATACAAGCTCATTACATGAAATTTTGTGACCCTGGTATCAAAACAAAGAATAATTAATACACAAAAGACACCCTCAAGACCTATACTATTTGTAAATGTTTACAAACAAAATACTAGCAAATTACTAAAGACAGCATATAAAAGAATAATACATCATTAGAAAGTGAGGTTTGTTCCAGAAGTTAAAGGTGCATCAATCTTAAAAAAAGTATTAATGTGATATTTATAGGTTGAAAGATAAAAGCCAAATAATCATCACAATACATACTGAAAATTGTTCTGTAAAATTCAGCACTCAATCAGTAAGTTAGAAATAAAAGAAGCCTTCTGCCTGACAACAGGTTATTTGTAAAATTGGTATGAGAAATTTATACATAATGAAAAAATTAATGACAACCTTACAGCAGCCGAGTTCTAGACAAGAATGCTCATTGTTACTGCTACAATTTGATAGCATCCTAACCTGGGGAAACTAGAATAAATATTGGAAGATTAAGGGAGAAACTGACATCAAGTGTAATGCTATAGAAGCAGTGGACTTCAGATGCACAGAATTGTGTGCTGTCTGTAGAAAATATTACGGCAATAACAAAACCAACCAAAACTTAGTCTGGGACATCAATTCTAAATTATGTCAGTAATATAATACATTCTTCTGAACAAAAAATAGTCTAAATTTTATTGCTTCAGATACCATTGTTTGTTAATAAATATGTAAGGTTCAAATTTAAATATTTTATAATTTATTCTTTTTTGATACTGGAGATTGAATCCAGGAATGGTCTATCTCTGAGCTATAATTTCAGCCTTTTTGATTTTTGATTTTGAAACAGGGTTTCACTAAGTTGCTAAGGGTCTCACTAAATTGCTGAGACCAGGTTCATCAAATCTTCAATCCTCCTATCTCAGCCTCCCAAGAACTAGGATTTCAGATATGCATCACAATACCCAGATTATAATACATATTTTAATAAACTTATAATTCATTAGGATGTCAATATGTAAAATCTACAGTTTTATGGTCAGTTTTTGACACCAGTCCACTCATTTATCTGGAATTATTTCAAAAGATTACAACAGTTCAAACTTATTCAAGATTGCCTCAGAAACTGTTTATGTCTGAACCCATCTGGCACTATATATTACTGCATTTAAACACACTTAGATTAGAATAGAAGATACAGAAACAAACCCACACATCTTTAGTCAATTAATCTTTGACAAAGGGGCCAAACACATACGCTGGAGAAAAGACAGCCTTTTCAACAAGTGGTGCTGGGAGAACTGGCTAACCATTTATAAAAAGATGAATCTAAACCCCTATATCTCACCCAACACAGGAATCAACTCAAGATGGATTAAAGACTTAGAAATTAGACCTGAGACGGTGAAGTTAGTAGAGGAGAACATAGGTTCAACACTACAACATATTGGCACAGGCAGTAACTTTCTCAACAAAACCTCCAAAGCTCAGGAAATTAAAGCAAGAATAAACAAATGGGACAACATCAAACTAAAAAGTTTCTTCTCATCAAAGGAAACTATCAATAACCTAAAGAGGAAGCCTACAGAATGGGAAAGGATCTTTACCAGCCACCATTCTGATAGGGGGCTAATATCCAGAGTATACAAAGAGCTCAAAAAGCTCTACACTAGCAAAACAAACAACCCAATCAAGAAATGGGCAAATGAACTAAATAGACACTTCACAAAAGAAGAGATACAAAGGGCTAATAGATACATGAAAAGATGTTCTTCATCACTGGCCATCAGGGAGAATGCAAATCAAAACTACACTGAGATTCCATCTAACCCCAGTCAGAGTAGCAAGCATAAAGAAATCAAACAACAACAAATGCTGGCGAGGATGTGGGGAAAGAGGAACTCTTTTACACTGTTGGTGGGAGTGCAAACTAGTTCAGCCACTATGGAGATCTGTGTGGAGATTCCTGAGAAAGTTGGGAATAGATCCACCATATGATACAGCTATACCACTCCTAGGTATCTTACCAAAGGGGTTGAATTCAGAGAAATACAGCAACATATGCATACCTATGTTCATAGCAGCACAATTTGTAATAGCCAAAATATGGAACCAACCCAGATCACCATCAACAGATGAATGGATAGCAAAACTGTGGGAAATACACACAATGGAATTCTATTCAGCCATAAAGAAGAACAAAATTACATCATTTGCAAGAAGATGGAAAGCCCTGGAGAACATCATGTTAAGTGAGATCAGCCAAGCACAGAAGGAGAAGATACACATGTTTCCTCTAATATGCCCAAACTAGAAAACACAAAGGATACCAGTAGGACCCCAGATATTAGAGGGGAAATACTAGCTAAGTTTTAATGGAAAGATAGGAGAGGAGAAAGACCGATCTGGATTAATGAGGGTCTACACCTGAACATGTGTAAAATTATGAATAAGACATGGTTAACCTGGACAACCATTGGGGGGGGGGAGAGGGGAGGAGGGGAGAGGGCACCAAATATAGTATAAATGTGTACTACTTATGTTCAATAAAAAATTGTTAAAAAAATAAATAAATAAACACACTTAAAACTATATATACATACATATATATGTATATATAGAGAGAGCTATAAATAGTTGTATATAGATGATATATATAGTTGATAGATACATATCATGCAGTTGTAAAGATGAACTGATTTAAACTTGATTCAGTTCTGCCACTTTATAAAATGCCAGGACAAAGTAAAAAATACTAGGCTTTGTATCCCCAAGAATTAGACATTTGTTTTAAGCAACACATCAGATATAGCAATGTTCCCCCACATTCAGTTCTATTATTTTTTGCAAAGGAAGTAAATCTTTTGATATTTCATCCAAATATAATAGAAATGTATGATGACTTTCTGATAATGATGTTTTGGTGGAACTTTTTTATACATGGAACTATTTGTAAGCTGGTTGAATTAATCTCTAAAATATAGAAATTGATAGTATTATAATTTGGGAAATGTATCAGAAAGCAGGATATTTTAATCATTGGAAATTTTGTCATTGTGTCTTAAAATTTTCCTATCTGTATACCTATTGCTTCATGTGAAAGAGAACTTTCTTTGCATGTGGTACTGGGGTTCCTGGAAACCCTCCCACCTCCGGGCTACACTCCCAGACCTATATTTTTATATTTTTATTTGGAAACAGGGTCTCTTAAATGCAGGCTTCAAACCTGCATGATCCTTCTCTTTCTGCCTCCCAAGCGCGGGGATTACAAGCGTGGGCCACCACGCCTGGCGTGAAATAGAACTTTTTTTTTTTAATTACAACCAAGGAAAATTTTCTACCATGAGCAATGATGAATTAATAAACCTTGCTATACTATCTATAAGCATCAATATATGAGGATTGGATTTTTTCAGTCATTGAGACATTTGTAGGAGTTAAGGCTTGAAAATAGTGATCGTGTTGTTTTTACTATTGAGAGACAATTTGGAGATACAAATTCCTTTCTCCTCAAAAAATATATTGCAAATAATTAAACATGCTAAGCCATAATTTTTTCCTTTTGAGTACTAAAATAACCTTATTGATCCAATATTACTTTTTAACTGATACATATAAATTCATCATTTCTATATGTTTCAGAGCAAATGAGAATGCTTGGAACATGGTGGAGAACCAACCTATCATAGAAAGGGAACTTTAAATGATGAAAGAATCCAAGCAAGCCCGGTGTGGTGGCGCACGCTTGTAATCCCAGCATTCAGGGGGCCGAGACAGGAAGATCACAGTTCTCAGATACCCTCAGCTACTTACTGAGGGCCCTTGCAACTTGGTGAGACCCTGTTTCAAAAAAAAAAAAAAAAGAAAAAATATAATCCAAGCAGACTCAGGAGGACATCAGAGGTCAAGTCTGCTCAGTATTCATATATTTGTAGGATTGTTTCATTTTATTGTTGTTGTTGTTGTTGTGGTGGTGGTGGTGGTGGTGTGTGTGTGTACTTGTTTGCTCTCTCCCCCACCCCTTTTACAAGTTTCTTCCCTCTTTCTTATGTATTCTTCTCTCAGTCCCTTCTTTCTTTCTTTCTTTCTTTCTTTCTTTCTTTCTTTCTTTCTTGCTTGCTTGCTTGCTTGCTTGCTTGCTTTCTTGCTTTCTTTTCTTTTCTTTGTCTTATATTAAATACACTTCATATCACTATACCTAAATACTCTACAATGGTTGTTTTAATCATCCTATATATTCACAATCTCTAATATATATATTTCCTTACTACATTCAAACTCTCATTCTATTCCATCCTATCTTCTACTTTTCTCTATTCTTGCATCTACTACTTCAGCACCTTCCTCATCATTCAATCTTCACCACTGAATACAACACAACTTGCCCATATATACAGAGAAAGCTATCAAAAGCAACAAAGATACAAACTTAAGAAACCTGAAATCATGAGAAGGAGGAATAGCAATGAAGCAATGAGCTCCCACAGCCCCACAATAATAGAACCTCCAACACAGAATTGCAGAGATTGCTAGAAAGACAAATCAGACAATAGTAGAAATGACACAGGATTTCTGAAAATGATTTAGAGATAGTCTGAAAGAAATAAAGGAACAAATAAACAAAGAGTATGACACCCTGAACAGGAATCAGGAAGAAGCTCTGAAGGAAGTTGAAGGGTGCAATAACTGAAATGAAGGCATCAATATGAACTAATAACAGTAGACTAGACCACATGGAAAACAATTTCAAATTTTTAATTAAATGTTTTAATGTTTCTGCATTAGGTTTTATCCACTGTTGTTATTTGTTTCTTTTACTACTGGAAATAATTTTGTCACATGGAAGATGAAGTTCTTAAACATATCCTCAGATGTCAAATACACAAGGCATGCCTCTCTCTCTACCTAGTTGGTTAATAGAAAAAAAAATCTCTTAGAATTGTGATGGAGATTGGCAATGTGAAATTGTATTAGCTTTCCTGTCCCCAGTAACAACAAAGCTCTGAATAACAAAAATAAAAAGTAGTATTAAATAAGCTCTAAACTATAAAAGTTTATTAAATGATATAAAAGTGAACAAGTATAGAGTGTGGTCATTCAATGTTTTAAAGACCCAAATCTCCCCATGTGTTAGATAGAAACACAAAACTGAGAACCATGAGGGTGATGAGTTAACTCTCAGTCCAAGGCTAGAAGCTAGAGAACCCAGAGCCATTGGCACAAACCTTGAAGACCAAACATCAGACGATCTGGAGTTCTGATGTCTAATAGCAAGACAAGAAGGCTGTCCCAGAGCAAGAGCACAAATTCACCTTTTCTCTGCTTCTCAGTTCTATTCTGGTGCTCAACCACTTAAAAGATGTTCAGCCACCTTGCGAGATGGTAAACCTTCTTTACTTAGTTCACCAATTCCAGTGCTGACATCTTCCAGAGACATCTTTACAGACATAACAAGAAATAATGCTTTACCAGTTATCTGGGTATTCCTTAACCAAATAAATTTGAAACCTAAAATTGATCATCACATCTCAACTGATAAATTCAGTGCAAGGATTCAGGTAAATCATCAAAGAACTTGGAAATGGAAATCAACTTAAAGATGTGATTAAAGCTGTTCAATTTACAAATAAAATTAGCACATCTGAGGCAGTAATATCTCCTCTCTACCCTGAGATAACCAGATAGTGGTTTTGATTTTTATATCACTGTGATATGGGGGCTTTCATCTTATAGAAAAACCAAGATACCATATTTTAAAAGAATGAAGACAACTGCACCAATTTTATGACAAAAGTTTGGTGGTTACCCACCACTTTAATCTCAGCTTGAAGCACCAATGATATTATCCAGGGTCAACAATCAGAGACAGGTGCACGAACACTCAAGACTGTCTCTGAAGTCTCCATAACTAGTTGCATTAAAATACTTTGCTTAATAAAGACATTTTTGAAATAAAATTATTTTGTTGAAACTTTTATTGATTGTGACCTAAGAACTCCCTTTTTATTTTTTATTACATTTGGTACTGGAAATTGAACCAGGAGTATTCTATCTCTGAGCTACACCCCCATTCCTACTCTTTTTTTAAACAGAGACCTTGTGTTGCTGAGACTGGTCTCAAACCTGTGATCTTCCTGTCTTGCCTCCCAAGTACTGGGATTACAGTCATGTACCACTATGCCTGGTTCCAATTATTAACAACACTGTTTTATAGCAGCATACACATATCACTAGATGTTTAAAAAAGAGAAAGCAACCATTATTAAAGAATTTAAAGGAATGTATTCAGGCTTAGTGTGGTGGCCCACACCTGTAATCCCAGTACTTAGGAGGCTGAAACAGGAGGATCAGTTTCCAGGTCAGTCTCAGGAATTTAGCAAGGTTCTCAGTGACTTAGTGAGACCCTACTTGAACATAAAATATAAGATAGGGTGGGGGCTGAGGTTTGGAGTTGGGAATCTCCTGAGTTCAATCTCTAGTAAAAGAAAGGAAAGTAGGGAGGGAGGAAGGGAGTGAAAGACTGAGAAAGGAAGAAGGGAGGAAGAAGGGCAGGCAGGTATTCAGTGAATTATAACCTCATGTTAAGTAAATTGAAATTTTCAAATGTCCCGATCTTAGTTGGGTATAGTTATTATTACTTTCTAAATGCCCTGATCTTTTAATTATAGAGCAAAAATACACTAAATTAACCAGATGTTATATAAAATAAGCGCTTTGTATTACAGTTTGAAGTTAGGGATTATGATGCCTCCTGCATGATTCTTGTTGCTGAGAACTACTTTGGCTATTTGGAGTTTTTTGTTATTCCAAATGCATTTAAGGACTGATTTTTCTACATCAGTGAGGAATGACCTTTAGTTGGCATTGCATTGAATCTGTAGGTCACTTTTGGAGGAGCGGCCATTTTGATGATATTTGTTCTGCTTATCCAAGAGCATCAAAGATCTTTCCATCTCCTAAGGTCTTCTTTGATTTCTTTTAATAATGTTCTATGAATTTCTTTATAGAGTTGTTTTACCTACTTGGCTAAGTTTATTTCTACATATTTTATGTTTTATGGGTTATCCTGAGTGGAAGTCTTTTCTGGATTTTATTTTTAGTGGATTTATGTTTGGAATAAAGGAAATCTTGAGATTTTTCTTTATTTTTTTAATTTTTTTATTTTTTTGCGGGTCTGGGAATGGAACCCAGGGGCATTCGACCTCCGAGCTACACCCCCTGCCCTATTTTTTTTTTTTATTCTTTATTTTGAAACCAGGTCTCACTGAGTTGCAGAGAGACTCACTAAGTAGCTGAGGCTGTCTGCGAACCGCGATCCTCTGGTCTCAGTCTCCCGAATGCTGGGATTACAAGCGTGCACCACCACGCCCGGCAAATCTTCAGATTTTTAAGATTGATTTTGTATCCAGACATTTTGCTGAATTAGTTTATCAGTGAAATAAATTTGTTAGGTCTTCATAGTATCATGTCATCTGCTAATAGGGATAGTTTTAGTTATTCTCTTACTATTTGTCCTCCTTTGATTTCCTTCTCTTGCCTTAATGTTCTGGCTAAAATCTCAAGTACTATGTTGAAAAGAAGTGGTGATAATGGACATCCTCGTCTTGTTCCTATTCTTAGGAGGAATTCCTTAATTCCCATTTAATATTATGTTGGCTGTGGGCCTATTATATTGCCTTTATAATACTGAGGTATGTTTCTTCTATTCCAATTCTCTGAAGCAGTGCTTTTAGCATAAATGGGTGTTGAATTTTGTCATAAGCTTTTTCAGTGTCTATTATAATAATCATGTAATTTTTGTCTTTTGTTCTGTTTATGTGATGAATTACATGGATTATTTTTCATATCTTGAACTGCTTTGCATCCCTAGGATATATTCTACTTTGTCACGGTGTATGCTTTTCTAGATGTTGTTTTGAATGTGTGTTGCTAGTATTTTGTTTAGCAGTTGTGCATCCAAGTTCATCAACAATATAGGCTGATAGTTTTCTTTTTCTTAAGCTGTCTTTATGTGGTTTTAGTATTAATGTGATGTTGGCTCTCTCAAATACATAGAATATATGTGGGAGAGTCCTGTTTCTTTCTATTTCGTGGAATAAATTGAACAGTATTGGGATTAAATCTTCTATAAATATTTTGTGAAATTTACTTGGAAACCATCTGGTCCTGAGCTTTTGTTTGATGGTAGGATCTTTATTTCTGTCTCAATCTCTTTGATTGCTATTGGTCTGTTTAAATTTTCAATATCTTTGTGGCTCAATTTAGGAAGATTGTATGTGTCTAGAAAATTGTCAATTCCTTCTATGTTTTCTATTTTGTTGTAGTAAAGTTTTTCAAAGTAGTTTCTAATAATCCTCTGGAAAAAAAAATTGTATACTTACAGCCAATTGATTTTTTACAAAGGGGCCAAAAATATACACTGGAATAAAGATACCCTCTTCAATAAATTGTGTTAGTAAAACTAGTTAAATGTATGCAGAAAAGTAAAAATAAACTCCACTTTTTCACCCTGCACAAGAGTCCATTTAAGATGGATCTCGGAAATCAGACCAGAGACCTTGCAGCTCCTTGAAGAGAACATAGGTCCAACATTTCAACACATAGGCACAGGTAAAAACTTTCTCAACAAGACGGTCCAAGAAGTTTTTTAAAAAGTATCAATATGTGAAATTGCATTAAAGTTGACAGCTTCTTTTTTTCTTTTCTTTTTTTTTTTGCGGGTCTGGGGATGGAACCCAGGGGCATTCGACCTCCAACCTACACTCCCTGCCCTATTTTTTATTCTTTATTTTGAAACCGGGTCTCACTGAGTTGCAGAGGCCCTCACTAAGTAGCTGAGACTGTCCACGAACCTCGATCCTCCAGGTCTCAGCATCCCAAATGCTGAGATTACAAGCGTGCACCACCATGCCTTGGTTGACAGTTTCTTTACAGCAAAGGAAACTATTAAAAAAAAAAAAAAACTCAACAGAGAGCCAACAGAATGGGAGAAATTTTTTGCCAAATATTCATCTGATAAAGAAATACTATCTAGAATATACACAGAACTCAAGAAACTCACCTCCAAGGAAACAAGTAACAATCAAAAAATGGATAAGTCAACTAAATAGACACTTCCCAAAAGAAGAAATTCATATGGCCAATAAATGTATGAAAAAATGTTCAACACCTTTAGCAATCAGAAAAATGAAAAGCAATATTACCCTGAAATTTCACCTAACTCCAATTAGAATGGCATTCATTAAAAACATAACAACAAATGCTGGCAAGGATGTGAAGAAGAGGAAACTCTAATATATTTTTGGTGGGATTGCAAAATTAGTGCAAGTACTTTGGAGAATCATCAGAAGAATGGGAATGAACCTACCATATGATCCAACAATACCAATCCTGGGTATCTACTCAAGAGAATGGAAATCAAACTACCAAACTAATGCTTGTGTGTCTGTGTTCACAGCCACACAATTCACAATTGCCAGACTATGGAACCAGCCATGCTGTCCATCAACAGATGAATGTTACAAAACTATGGAATATGCATACAATGACATTTTACTCAGCCATAAAGCAGAACAAAATTACATCATTTGTGGGGAAATGGATGCAACTGGAGAACATTATGCTAAATGAGATTAGTCAGTCACAAAAAGTAAAAAAAATCAGATGTTCTTCCTGTGGAAACTAGGTAGAAAATTTTCATAGGAGGAACTTTAGACAAAGAAAAGAAACCATGGGCGAGCAAAAACGGAGAACTAACTGAGGGAGATGGGAGGGGGGAAGAAGGAAATTCCATAATGTATATGATGTACATTCACAAATATCAAAGTCAATCACTAAGTCAAACATGTGAAGGAGGGATGGAGGAGGGAATGGGTGGGGACTGGGGAAGGGCTAAATGAGGGATGTGTGCATGTATGCCTCCACCATTTTATACTCTATTAAGATATATGACTACAATGTACCAATAAAAATTTAAAAATAAATAAAGCACTTTAATATTCCATGAAAATTATATAGCTATGATTGTTAATTCGCATATATTTTGTAGAAGATTGATAAGAAAATTTTCTTACTGAACACGTACCTCAGTATTATAAAGGCAATATACAATAGGCCCACAGCCAACATAATATTAAATGGGAATTAAGGAATTCCTCCTAAGAATAGGAACAAGACGAGGATGTCCATTATCACCACTTCTTTTCAACATAGTACTTGAGATTTTAGCCAGAGCATTAAGACAAGAGAAGGAAATTTTGCCCAGGTATCTGAGTCTTCATTTCAGCATCTAAGACTTAGTGTTACCCTTTCCTTTCTCAGAGCCCACCTTAAGATGCAAAATAATTTTTATCTTTTAACTTCCCTTTCTCTTGTGGCATCCATTGTAACCCCAGAATCAAATGTGGCAAGTATAAAAACTCTTTCTTTATGAACATTAAGTAAGGACATAGAACATTTGAAAATAAAAAAATAAAATAAGGTAGGTTTCAGAATAATCAGCTTTAACTTTGAGTCTTTTTACTATGTAATAATATTGTGGACTACTGCTGAAGGCCTCCATTAATATCTAAGTCATACTTTATTTCTTAGTTCTGGCACAACAGGACCCCACTTTCTTAAGCACAGTCATAGTCATACTTCAAGATAATAATGAAGCTCTTTGGGATATAATTTTAAAAAGTAGTGGTGCATGCCTGTCATTCCAGTACTTGGAAGGCTAAGACAGGAGGATCACAGGTTAGAAGTCAGCCTTAGCAGTTCAGTAAGGTGCTCAGCAGCTTAGAACCTGTTTCCAATTAAAAAATAAAATAGAGCTGGTGGTGTGGCTCAGAGGTAGAATGGCCCTGGGTTTAATCCCCAGTACCACAAAAAAGGAAGGAGGAGGAGGAAGAGGAGGAGGAGGAGGAGGAGGAGGAGGAGGAGGAGGAGGAGGAGGAGGAGGAGGAGGAGGAGAGGAAGTTTCTCTATTGCCATGCCTGACATGTGTTTTCTCCTAATATTCAGAGAAGCTTTCTGAATTCCTAAGTTCTGTCTCCCATCTTCAAATGCCCTCTAGTTTCTATTCTTTCCCTATTTCTAATGTCACACTTATTTAGCATTTTCCATGCCCCCTCTTTATCCCTCATCTGACCTGGCTATGGGGAAAGGGGTATCACTCGTCCTCATCTTATCTCTTGGTGGGAAATGTACAACTAAGGCTTTATAATAAAAACCTGGAGTCCTGCTAACCCTCATATGCCCCACTATTCACTCTTTCCAAGCCAGTAACAAAGGAGGCTTCTTGGCCAATATAATATTTAGACTAGCAGTGAAGAAAAGGATCTCTCTCCCTGCTGTGCTCTGAATAAATAAATGAATCTGACCAAATGAAGAAATGTGGTGTCACATGATTTATTTGGGCCAGAGCTGACACTAGTAAGACAGAGCCTCCTTATCTGCTTATAGAAACCTCAGCAAAGGTCAGCAGCCACATCCTCTGGTCTGCATGCCTTTCCTGAGCACTGGGGAAGCACTTGAACCTGGTCTGCAGTCAGATTCCAAACATCCACTACTATGTCTCATAGACTGAGTGGAGGTGGCCATGGAGGAGCCTAAAGACAGAAACAGAGTTCCCTAAGAGAAAAAGCATTGGAGTGCAACTAAGAACTGGCTTAACCAGGAGAATTCAGCTCCCACACGGAGGAGATGGAGTTGCAAGTAAAGCCAAAAGCTCAGTATCACTCAGGACCTGGACCCACAGCTATACAACCACCACCAATATGACCAAAACTCTGGACACCAAAAAAGAAGATGTTTAGTCCTGGCACAACAGGACTCCACTTTCATAAACAGAGTCATAGTCATACCTCAAGATGGATATAATTTTAAAACGTAGTGATGCATGCCTGTCATTCCAGTACTTGGGAGGCTAAGACAGGAGGCTAAGATGGAAAGTCTCTTTCCATCCTTTCTCTGTAAGTGGAGGTAGCTGAAAATGACCCCCAGCGGCCTCTGTGATAGTGTGGAACATGCTATATCAGGGCAGACCCATAATTTCTACACCAAAGAAATTATGAAAGAAAACTAGAAGTAAGCTAGGAAACAGGCACCGGAACAAAAGGAGGCAGAGGCAGACACCAAGAATGTACTTCTGAGCCTCCTCACCATCATTGGAAGATCTTGTGCATAGGGGGTTGTATAGGGCTTGTTCTGTTTGGCTGGTGAAGCCCATTGGTCCACTATACCTTTAACAAAGTGTGGTCACTTGAAATCCATTAGCATAGTATCTAGTCTAATGGCAGATATTAATATCTAAGAAAAAGTGGGGGTTGCATGGACTAGGGGAAATGTATAAAATACCTTTTCACAAAGTATTTTGTAAAGAAATTAGCTACTTTTTAATATATATGAAAATTAAAAATAATCAAATGGGGCATTTTAGTGCTGGGATGAGAAGTTCAAAGCAGAGAATAAAGAGGATCTCACGGTGGAAGTCAGGGAACTCTAACAATTAGAGGTCTCTTTCCATTAAAATGTAATATTAATCTGGCTCCAGTGGCATAAGCTGGTAATCTCAGTACTTGGGAATCTGAAGATTGTAGATTCAAGGTCAGCCTCAGCAATATAGCAAGGCCCTCAGCCACTTAGTGAGATCTTGTTTTAAAAATAAAAAATACAATAGGGCTGGAAATGTAACTAAAAAGTAGAATGTCCCTGGATTCAATCCCCAGTACTTAAAAAAAAGAGAGAGAGAGAGAGGGAAACACACAAAGTGTGATTGTATGTGTGTTTCTATCGCTATAAACCTCATTGTGGTGTATAATTACATACACCAAGAACAGTATATTTTAAAAAATGCAAATCACCCTAGAGCTAAATCTACTCACACTTCAGTATAGGTCACTGTATACAAACTAATAGGTTGACTGAGGGAGAAGACACTGGAGTATTAATTTTGGAGAAAGGAATAGAGTTGTCCCTCAGCATATATGAAGAATTGGTTCCGGAAGACCTACCACCACTGTGGAAACCAGAACCTATGACTTCTCAAGTCCCTTATATAAAATGATATAGTATTTGCATATAACCTACACAGTCCTCCCATACATTTTAAGTCATCTCTAGATTACTTATGATACCTAAAACAATGTAAATGCTACATGAATAATTGTTGATTCATATTGTTTTAAGAGTAATTATAAGAAGAATCTGTACATGTCTGGTACAGATGCATTTTTCTTCACAAATATTTTTAGTCATAGTTGGTTGAATCCACAGATATGGATCCTACAGATATGGAGGTGGGACGAACAGCAGTGAGAGCCCAAGGTAAAGGTAGAACATTTCCAGCTGACAGAGAGCAGGAGTCAACCTGATGCTCTAAGAAAGGTAAACTAATTTGGAAAGCGCTTCAACGACAAACTTAACATCCACATGTACCATTATACCTGGATTTTTAGGGCGATCCTGTTAAGTGCTACGACAGATCATTTTGATGTAGCCATTGATTTTCTGCTAAAGGTTGGTAATGATAAGGATTATACCAAGAATCATATTATACAGAGGAAGTGTGTATGAATAAATCAATGAACAATTCTAACTCACTTATTCAAGTTCCCATTTTTCACCTGAGACCTTTGCTCCACAAAGATAAGTATCACTTTACCTTTTTCTTTTATGTATCTATTAAACTCCATATATACTGAAATAAATTACATATAGATATTAATGAAGGAATGTATTTCTTTTGAATAAACTGTCTTTTAAAGGAACATAAAAGACAGAGGTACAGATAAAAAAATCCCCAATGCAAGAATTTAAACCAGTTTTTTTGTTCATTAGTGTTCCTCTTTTGTCAGCTCTCAGTATCTTTACACCTTCTCTAATGCTCAATTCTATTCATGTACACTCTATTGTTCTCCTTGTTTCAACTCCTGGCAAAATCACAAAACAGAAGACAAAGGAAGTCATAATATTCTATCAGTTCAACCCGAAGGACCACGCATTTCAGAAGGATTCAAGTCTGCTTTTGCAGGAGGAACCTGGAACACAAAAACATGATGAATATATAAAAAATATTTCACACATATTGCCTGCCATAAAAAGATTGTTTGAATTAAACATCATTATTGCTCTGTTGTCAACATGTTAACTCTAAAGAGATAAGTCACACACATACCTGAGTACTATCATGATCCATAAATTACTGTTATATTTGCTATTGGTATTTTTTATTATTTAGTATTTTTCAGAGCACACTGACAGAGACCTTGAAATCTATATTATTAGTTTACCTTTCCAAAAGAGACAAAACCTGAGTGATTTTTGAACCCCTCAAATGTTTTAAAGGGATTTCTTTTTTTTTGTGTGTGTGTGTGGTAATGGGGGTGGAACCCAGAGGTGTTCTATCTCCAGGCTATACTCCCAGACCTATTTTATATTTTATTTGGAAACAGGGTCTCACTACATTGCTGAGAGCCTCACTAAGTAGCTGAGACTGGCTTCAAACCTGTGCGATCCTCCTGTCTCAGCCTCCCAAGCGCGGGGATTACAAGCGTGCGCCACCACGCCCGGCTAAGAGATTTCTAATGAATGATACCATCTAGGATAGGGCTGTCACTGATGTGATGTTTTGTCACGTAAATATAAACAGGACTAAGGAGTTTTTGCTATCACTTCAAGTTTGTTGTAATTAAAAGATCTGCCGCATTTCATATGACTACAAATCAAGTTTTTCAATAATTTAGTTAGCCTATCTACTTTGTAGATTTTTAAGTTTCAGAGGCATAAAAAATGTCAGAATTATGTTACTGAAGCCCTCACTTTTTCTATGAGTAATTACAAAGAACAGGCCATTTATACTAGCCATTGATTTCTCATGTGAAATCTGCCCAGGGTCACACAACAAAACATGAGTAAAGGGGACATTTCTGGTACATGACTAGATCAGTGACATTAACTAATGTATTTGATGTATCATTTCATGACCAAGTGTAATGAAAAATGTTACTATAAGAGGAACTTAAGAAATGCAAGAAATCCAGCTTCTGCTCTTCTGCTGAACCTGAGTCTAGTTCCAGTGCAGGTATTCATTGGCCTTGGAGATAATCTCTGATTTTATTGGTTATCATAGTGCTCATAATAGAGTTGGTATAGTGTATAATTTCACTAACTTTTAAGTTAACATGAATTGAAGGATTCAGACCATAGGCTTTCTAAATGTTTCAGAATAAATGTGAAAATCATAGGATCTAGGCATAAGGTGTGCACCCAGTTTGTTGTTGACAGTTACATGGTCAGATCACCATGTTCCAGCTTGCAAATCAAGTGTCTCGGTGCACCATAAGATACCAGGAAAATGTGATTTTTTTAATCTGCCATCCATCTGGAAGTAGTTTTATCTGATAGAAATTATGTCCACAAAGTACACTGTACTTTTAGCATCTTCTCCAGAGAAGAATACCTTAAAAAGCCATAACTGAGACCATGAAGACTAACAACAGAGTAACATAAATTTGATAGTTATAGAAGCCAAATTTAAGAATTTTGATTGAAACAGATTTAAATGTCCACAGTAAATTATTTGGATCACCATTTAACCAAGCAATACAAGTAGAATTATAGCAAAAGAAAAAAATTTTCACTAAAACTTAATATTAATACTAGAAAAATTCTGAATATAATGATATATTGGTTTTCTACTTCTAGTAGTGAAGAGGAAAAACTTAACTATTATAAGCTCACCAAGTATTAGACACAGAGAGATGGAAGTCTATTCAGTGAATATTGAGTAATGTCTAACTTCAAAATACTGCACAGGTTTTATTTATTTATTTATTCATTTATTTATTTGTTTATTTTGTGAGTACTTGGAATAGAATCCAGGGGCATTCTACCTCTGAGCTACACCCCCAGCCCTATTTTTATTCTTTCTTTCTTTCTTTTTTTTTTTTTTTTTTTTTTTGGTGGTACTGTGGTTTCTGGAAACTCTTCTACCTCCAGGCTACACTCCCAGACCTATTTTTATACTTTTTTATTTGGAAACAGGGTCTCTTAAGCCAGCACGGTTGGCTTCGAACCTGCGTGATCCTCCTGTCTCCGCCTCCCAAGTGCGGGGATTACAAGCATGCGCCACCACGCCCAGCTTATTCTTTATTTTTTGAAACAGGGTTTCACTGAGTTGCAAAGGGCCTCACTAAGTAGGAGCTGAGTGAGGCTGCCTTTGAACCATGATCCTCCACCAAAAAATCTATTAATCATTTGTAAAATTTATATTTCACTCCCCTAAATATGAATGATTATTTAGACTCATAAACTATATTTCATATGAAAGAATTGATTGTATAGTTATGGAAACAAATGGGTTAATCATCTACCATTTACTAGGTACTTCCATAGGTTATAGAGATAACTTCAAGAATGTCTATGGGGTTAAAATACACAATTTAAGAAAATTATCTTTACTTCCTGAAAACATCAATACTCGTGCCCTGAGAAAACATAATGATAATTTCCAAATAGTTCAAATATCATTTTTAATAACACTTAATATCCAGCCTGTTATGATTTAGGTGTATAATGTCCTCCAAAGGCTCATCATATATTGAAAGCATGTCCCTAATGCAAAAATAATCACAGGTTAAGTCATTAAACCAGGAACCTAATCTCATTCGTGGATAAATACACTGAAGGCTTAAAAGTTTGAATGGATTTACTGGGTGATAACTTAGGGAGGTAGATGGGGTATGCCAGGAGGAGAGGATATAAAGGTGTGGCCTTAAGGACTGTATCAGTTCCTGATTGCTTCCTGTTTCTCTCTCTACTTCTGGCCATCATTGAGTTCAGCTCAGTTTTTCTCTGTCACACTGAACTTCCACAATATCTGCCTGGGAGTCAGCCAACTATAGACTATACCTCTGAAATCATGAGCCAAATAAACATTCCTCCTATATACTGTTTGTCTCAGGTATTTTGGTTAGAGAGATGAAAAAGCAGTCGACCACACAACCCTTACAAAAACTTTACATGGTAAGCTATGTTTCTCAATTTATAATTGAAGGACCAAGATGATTCAGATTTAATATTTTCCAAGACTGCACAGGTGGTACATAGCAAAGAATGTTATTTTAGTCCAAATTATTCCAAGACCTTCACTCCTTCTGTCCACTCCCTTTCCTGGAGTCCTTCTTTTTTTAACACACTCTATTATCTCTGAGCATTTAAACACCTCTTTGTATTTGCTCAAAATTCCAAGTAAATTGTAGAGAGTGATTTGTATGGAGCATCCTTTTATGGCACTGCCCCCTCAAATCATGGAAATAGAGACCCCAAAATGACTTGCCTGTCTGTGAAATGATGTGCCCTATTGTGTAGGAGTGTGCTTTACTCCTAAGAAATGAGATGCATGCAAATCATTTCCATGTTGTAGGCAGGCTTCTGAGCAATATGTAAATAAGCAAGAGAAAAAATATCCACATTAATAAACAGCCCCTTGGATCTATGAAACCCATCTGCAACATTAGGTAAAGAGTTTGTATACTGTGCAGTCAGCCGGGATGTCCATATTGCATTCCTCAGTGTCTGTAAGGGAAAACAGAATGACGGTTCAGGTAGGGCGGTGCCATATGGCTGAATCCATGAAAATATCACAGAGTTATTTTTTTTTTCAGCAACTGTGATCAGTCCATGTAAGCAAGGATCAAGTCTCTGCAAATAGAATTATGACACTCCAAGTTTCATCCTGTTTCCAAGGTCTCTTTCTCACACATCCTGCTGAGATTAACCTATAATATTTCTCTGCACATGGATTGAGTTCTCCTAAAATAGGAGATGGCGACCAAGGGGAAATTGAAAGTAGAAGAGACACAAGCAACAGAAATGGCCCAAAGTGAGAATCACAGATTGACAATACAACATGTGCCAGTAAGTCCATGGCTGACATTATCAAATGAGATGACTCAGAGAAGGAAAAAAAAATATCCACTGAAGGAACTGTTAACTCACACCAAACAGGAAATGACTGATGAAAGATGAAACAGAAATGCAAAGCTAGGACCTCACGGAGTCAGCTGCACCACAG
Source organism: Muscardinus avellanarius (assembly GCF_963383645.1). Classification (NCBI taxonomy): domain Eukaryota; kingdom Metazoa; phylum Chordata; class Mammalia; order Rodentia; family Gliridae; genus Muscardinus; species Muscardinus avellanarius. The sequence continues at coordinate 35,295,763 of NC_137798.1, forward strand.
ACTGTCAGGAGAGTCACAGGACAATCACAAAGACCTGCCTGATCCTAACAGCACCGTCTTGGGGTTGCAGGAATGATGGTGGAGAAATTGTGGGCCTGGTGTCATTTAGCTCTCTCTTAGTTGTCCTACCTATTATTTCATATTCCTTTTCTGAACTTGAGATGGGGTGTTCAGTTTTGTTATGATGAAAAAAATAAAAATTAAGAAGGATAATTATTCCAGTAGAATTAGGCAAATAAAGTTGTGATTTTTTTTCTGGGGCTTCTGTTCACCTTATGCTCTAAGACTCATATTGTAAATGAAATAAGCCGGGCGTGGTAGTGCACGCTTGTAATCCCCACGCTTGGGAGGCAGAGACAGGAGGAACGTGCAGGTCCGAAGCCAGCCGCGCTGGCTTAAGAGACCCTGTTTTTTTTTTGTTTTTTGTTTTTTGTTTTTTTTTTTTGCAGTACTGGGGATGGAACCCAAGGGTATTCTAGCTCTGAGCTACACCCCCAGCCCTATTTTCTTTTATTCTCTATTTTGAAACAGAGTCTCACTGAGTTACAAAGGGCTTCACTAAGTAGCTGAGGCTGTCACTGAACCGTGATCCTCCTGTTTCATCCTCTTGATTACAAGCGTGCACCACCATGCCTGGCTCACCTCATCTTTTTTTGGGGGGAAGGGGATACTGGGTGTGGAACCCAGAGGCTCTCTATCCCAGACCTATTTTATATTTTATACTTTATTTGGAAACAGGGTCTCACTAAGTTGCTGAGAGCCTCACTAAGTAGCTGAGACTGGCTTTGAACCTGCATGATCCTCCTGTCTCAGCCTCCCAAGCACTGGGATTACAAGTGTGCGCCACCATGCCCAGCTACCTCATCTTCTAATTCACCAAATCCTCTTAATTTTGTCTATTCAATATATCTCTAATCCATCCCAAGTCTTTTCCTCCCTTAGTTCTGGATAAATATCTTCCCACTGTCTCCGTGATACAGTTCATTCCCCTCATACTCACCATGCTACTATAAAATTATCCCTCTCAATGTTATATCTTACCATTTCTCTCTTCTCCTTAAAAATCTGCCCATGGCTTCTTAGTTTTAAAGCTAAAAAATCATATTTGGATTTTCTAATTATAGTCTTCCTGTCTATATTTCATCTACTTTTCCAACACCATTATCTATCCTTAAAATTCCTAAACCAAAGACACAGTTAACCATGAGCAGTTTGTTTTCTTGCTCTTACACTTGAGGCAATCACTGGGCATTTAGTTACCACATTAGCTCTTCTGAAAAACTTTTATGACATTCCCTTTTCTATAAGTTGATTAAATTATTTTTGGGGTCCCTATGGAAGTCTGTACCCTTGAGGTAGTAGATCTTTATGCTCAGATTATTACATAATTAGATCTTAAAGGAAAAAAGCATTCTCCCTGGGCCTACCTATGTTATCTGATATGATATTCTAACTCTTGTCATTTTGTCCAACTTGTGGTTCCTTATCCATGATCAGTGTATCTATACATTGGATACCAAAAACACAAAGACAGTTAAGGTTCGTCTTCTGCTTACATTCCAATAGGGAATATTTTCAGCTCTGAGATACGCCTAATACTTTAGCATGGTGAATACTGTGTTAGGAGTACACACCGGGTACTCTGAGTTCCAAATAACTCAGCTTAACCTATGGGTTTAGGGAAGGTTTGCTATAGGAAACGATGTCTGAACAGAATTTCAAAAGATACATAAAGGTTACCTGGAAAAAGAAATGTAATCCTTCCTGGTGTTTTGATTCTAGCTTAAAGTCAGCAGTATATTATCAACCAACTTTGTTTTCTTTTGAAAGGTCACCAAAGAAGCAACAAGAAAACTTGGAGAAGGCAGTAAAATAATAAGCCTTGAGATTGGGGTAAGGGCTAATTGGGTGATGTGTGCATATATATCTCTACCATTAAGATGTATGACTATAAAGCACCAATAAAAAATTTAAAAAGTAATCCTTTCTTACCAAGAGTCTAGGGGATTTCATCACTTTGGTTGCATTGTTTTCAAGTCTCAGTGAAGTTAAATACCACCAAGCAGGCCTAAGATATGTAATAGCAGGCCTAATACATCTAATAGCTTACTAATATAAACATTATCAAGAACGAACTTTTTTGACATTTATTTTAAAAATTACTGAAATTGAGGAAATAGAAGCTAAACTTTGCGTAACTGTTTTTTCCTTCCCTTTTTAAAGGTATCACCAAAGTCCAAAATGTTTGCAAGATTTAAAAAAAAACATTATTGCAATAGGGTAAATTTTTATTATTATATATGGAAGCTAATCATTTCAGAGTAAACAACAGATGTTTGCACCCTTATTACTGTTTGGTACTGACATCGGTATTAAATGATAATATGAAAACATGTCACAGACATGAATGATGAATTCAAATGTCAGAATGGTGGAAAGGAAATGTTTAAAATAGAAAATTTAAGAGTTGGATTAGAAGTAAAACTCTGAGCACCTTCTTCTGGCAATGTGCAATATTACTTTTCCACATAGCAGAAATAATAATTTGGAAAATTACAATACATGTTTTTCTTCAAGTTGTTATTAAAGTATGAGTGCTTAAAATGTTCATTCAATCAATTAAACAGTAGTATCTGGCAAAATATTCAGTTGAATTAAAACTAGTAGACCTGTTCGATATTATTAATATAGATAGAAAAATAGATGGATTGATGATAGGTATTTTTGTATTGCATACCATCTTTTTTTTAATATATTTTTATTGGTGCATTGTAGTCAAACATCACAATGGAATACAAGACTTATGAGGATATACAAACACACATCATCCAATTAGCCTTTATCCAATCCCCATCCCACTCCCTCAATCCCGTGCTTGATTTGCTGATTAACTTTGATATATTTGTTTAAGTACATCATGTGTTTTAAAGAGATTCCATCTTCCCCCATCCCATCCCCTCTGATTGGTCATCTTAATTGCTCCTACATAGGGCCCTTTCTTCCACCAAATTTCCTCCTATTACCCATTTCTTCCTAATTTTTGCATATTAGGGAAAGCATCTGATTTTTTATTTTCTGTGATATTTCTCTGTGTATGCCACATTGAAAGTTCCTATCCCACTCTTGAAGGCCCCAGCACCAGCTTGGCCACCCAGAAGACTCTGATCCTGGCCTCGCTGGCTCCAGCACTGGCCTTGCCTCATGGCAGGCTCTGATCCTGGCCTCGGAGGCCCCAGTACCGGCCTTGCCTTAAGGCAAGCTCCTATCCCGGCCTCCCTGGCTCCAGCTACAGCCTCACCTCATGGCAGGCACCAATCCCAGCCTTCCTGTCCCTAGCACTGGCCTCACCACATGCCAGGCTCCTATCCTGGCCTCCTTGGCCCCAGCACTGGCCTCCCTCCTTCGCAGGCTCTGATCCTGGCCTCGGAGGCCCCAGCACCGGCCTTGCCTCATGGTAGGCTCCAATTCTGGCCTTGCTGGCCCCAATACTGGCCTCACCCCTCGACGGGCTCTGATCCCAGTCTCGGAGGCCCCAGCACCAGTCTTGCCTCAAAGCAGGCTATGATCCCAGCCTCACTGGCCCCAGCACTGGCCTTACCTCTCAGCAGGCTCGGATATCAGCCTTCAAGGCCCCAGCACCATCCTTGCCTCATGTCAGGATCCAGTCCCGGCCTCACTAGCCTAGACACCGACCTCACCCATTGGCAGGCTCTGATCCCAGCCTCGGAGTCTCCAGCACTGGTCTTGCCTCATGGTAGGCTCCAATCCCAGCCTCACTAGCCCCAGCACCAGCCTAGCCACCCAGCAAGCTCATATCCTGGCCTCAGAAGCCCCAGCACCAGCCTTGATGTCTTGCTGTGCATCAGGCCCTGGTCTCTGTCACTATGAGCAGGTCGTCTACAGATGTTCCCTTTTTCTTCCTTTTTTTGTGGTGGTACTGGGGTTCCTGGAAACCCTTCTACCTCTGAGCTCTACTCCCAGAGACCTATTTTTTATATATATTTTTATCTGGAAACAGGGTCTCTTAAGTCAGCGAGGCTGGCCTCAAACCTGAGCAATCCTCCTGTCTCCACCTCCTAAGCGTGGGGATTATAAGAGTGTGCCACCACGCCCAGCGTTCTTCAATTTTTTTTTTTAACATGAGAGAGCAGTACATGTCTTTTGTGAAAGCTGTGACCCCAAAAACCTAATGGCAATGAATTTTGTCTTCCCTCCAAAGGCAGAGGTCCACAGCTTCACTTCGGAGAGTAGGCTCTGCTGTTCCATGTGCAGCCTGGCCTCCTGCTCTTCACAGAAGAACACGGTGGCCATGAGAGCTGATGACTCCCAGAACACGCAGCATGGCAGTTCATCCTAGCTATGCGGGGCTCCCTCTGAAACCCCCCAAACCCTTTTACCACTTAGTATGTTGTCCAAAATTCTCAACCATGTGTGGCAGGAGCAGTCTACTTTTGGGGAGATTTCTTCAAAAGTTCAAGGTGGACTGGACTAGATCTGTCTTCCCCTCCAAATTCTGGTCACCACCACCGCTGCTGCCACCACTGCCATCTTGGTTCTCTCCTGAACACCTTACCCACACAGTTTGTTTTCCATAATTCCCAAACATGTGTGGCAGTAGCAGTATACCTTTGAGGATATTTCTTTAAAATTATGAGGTGGATTGGATTGAATCTCTGCCTCTACCAAATACTGACCACTGCTGCCGCTGCCACAGCCATCTCGGTTCTCTTCCAAGCACCTTATTCACACAGCATGTTGTCCCAAATTTCTGAGCATGTGCAGTGGTAACATTCTACCTTTGGGGCTATTTCTTCAAAAGATCAAGGTGGATTGAATCAGATGTCTGCCTCTCCTGAATACTGGCTGCTGCCATTGCCGCTGCCTCCACCATCTCAATGCTCTCCAAAACACTTTTCCCACTCTGCATACTGTCCAGAATTCCTGAGCATGTGCAGCGGTAGCATTCTACCTTTGGGGCAATTTATTCAGAAGGTCAGGGTGGGTTGGATCAGATCTCTCTCTCTCCCAAATACTAGCCTCCACTGCTACCACCGCCACTGCTGCCGCCGCCACCACCACCTTCTTCCTGGTTCTCCACTGAGCTCTTTACTTACATGATATGATGTCCAGAATTCTTAAGCATGAGCGGCAGGAGCAGTCCCCCTTCGCGGGGACTTTTTTCCAAAAGTTCCAGGTGTATTGGATAGGATTTGTCTGCATCTCCTGAATCCTGGCTGCCACCACCGCCATCTTGGCCCCTCTCCAACATTTTTTTTTTTAATAAGAGAAGACAGTATGTGTGTTTTGAAGAGGCTACGAGATTGAGCACTCAGCAGCAATGAATTTTATCTTCCCTCCAAGAGCGGAGGCCCACAGCCTCACTGCACAGAGCAGGATCTGCTGTTCTGAGAGCAACAAGAACCCCAGCGCAGCATAGAGGAGTGCGGTGGCCAGGTGCGCTGAGCTCCTCGGGACAAGCAGCTCAGCTTCCTGCCCGGCTCTGCTGGGCTCCCTCCACCACGCCCGAATCATTTTTCTTACAAGGTATGTTGCTAAGAGTCCCCAGCATGCATGGCTGAAGCGGTCTTTTCTCTAATCCCTTCTAGGATGTTCTCCCAAAAATCACTTTTCTTGTTGCATGGCGGGTGCCTCCTTGTCATCTTGCTTCTAATTCCACAGTTATCCACTCTCTCTCCTGTATTCTAGATAGGAAGTCACAGCTGGAAATGTCTCCTTAAGTTGTCCCAATCAGATATTAAACCAAAATCTGGTGTCCAGGACTTCTCCAAGGAATGCATGTCCTTTTCGGTGGCCGCCATCTTGGACCTTCTCCCACATACCATCTTTTAATAGACATCATTTGGTATGTTTGTAGAAACTCAGATTTCTAATTAAAGGTATTGTGGCTTACTTTGCATACTGATGCAAATGATATTGTTAATTTCAATTATCATCATCATTCAATGTTTTTTTAAGCAGACATTTAGTAGGTATATGTTTCCCATGACAAGGGAAACATATACCTACTAAAATGGGCTAGCTTTCACCCAGTAGAAACCATTATTAGTTGTTTTGTTCCTGTAGTTAAGAAGATATTTGGTGCAGCTAGGCATGGGGGCACCTACCTATAATCATGGTATTTAGAAAGCTGATACAGGAGGATCACAGTTTTGAAGCTGGCCTCAGTAACTTAGAGAAAGTTTCAATAAATTTGAGAGACAATTTCCAAATAAAATAATACTGGGGATATAGCTAGGAGGTTGAATGCCACTGGGTTCAATCTCCAACACCAAAAGAGTACATTTTACTAAAATAACTGTCCTACCTCTCTTTTTCTTTGTCATTTTCTAATAGTGATCAAAAATGATAAAAAGGGACCCCAGAGCCTCTACTTTATAGTGCAAGTTCTATTTCCTCTGAGTAGACTATCAGCAATGTGAAATCAGGCAACTTGTCTATTTTATTGATTTATGTGTTCTAGGTACCTATGTTAAGGCTCATTACCTAGAAAAATATGCATATGACTTGTATGAATGAGCATTGTATGAATGACACAGTGATAAAAAAAAATCAGTACATATATACATTTCATAATAGCCAAATCAGAGCAATTGGGTTATCCATCATTTTCAACGTTTATAATTTCTTTGTAGTGAGAACATTAAAATATATTCTATCTTAAGATATAATTTTATATACTTGGGAGATGCAATTTATGTTTTGATACACATAGACATTGTGGAGGGATTATGTCTAGCTTATTATATATCTCCCCAAAAGTATTCAGACTTCCTTAGTTTTTTAACATTGTTTTTGTGGTGATATTATTTTAAAGAAAAATGTTATTTTATTTTTAAAGAACAATGTTATTTTCAAGACATTAGAAATCCATTGTGGTCCATAAAGTTTAGGTCTATCTAAATAAAAATTTGGAAATAATAACAGTATTGATGAAGGGATCCAAAAAGTAAACTGATGTCAGACATGGTGTCACACACCTGTAATTTGGGAGGCTGAGATAGAAGAATCACAGATTCAAGACCAGTCTCAGCAATTTAGTGAGGCTCTCAGCAACCTAGTGAAACTGTTTCAAAATAAAACAGTGCTGGGATGTAGCTCAAAGATAGAATGTCCCTGAGTTCAATCCCCAGGAATACACACACACACACACACACACACACACACACACACACACACACAGTAAATACAGTTCACATTCGTTTTGTTCTCCACAGAGATATAAACAGCTATTGCCTATAGCTTTCTGCAGACTACAAAGGATAGCCGGGAAGATAGTAGACTTCATACTCTTCCCACCGCCACTGATCATTGAGCCAGGGTAATTTAAAGTAATTGAGTGAAGCCAGAATTGTTTTACTTCCCAAAATAGAGATGGTGAAGTGACTTAAATTTGCAGGCTAAAGGAATTTTCGCTGCTGTTGTGACTCTCACCTAGAAAAATGAGACTGAGATCTAAAACATGACTTCTACTACATGTCACAAATTTTGGACCCTATCCATAACCTGAAAATATATATCCTTGGTCATGACAGAAACCACAAAAAAAGTGACAGAATCTTTTTGATTGTGTGTCTATCACAGTTATTAAAGAAGGTGGGCTCCAGTAAAAAGAACACCAGGTTTGAGTCTCAGTTTTTACTCCTACAAAATGAATACCATCAGGCAGTTTACAAGACATCACTGCACCTCTATATTGCTCAGAAACAGATGACATGATAGTAATCCCCCCTTAATAAGGTTGTTGTGAAAATAGTCAGTGATCAATACACAAGAGCTGTTTGTAATTCAACTGCAGCAGAACAGAATATAAATGAATATCACTGTTCAATCATGAAGGAAGGGCCTCAGCAAACCACCCTCCCTCCACATCTCTTGTATTGGCTGCTGTAGAAGCATAATATGGAATCTGAGTCTATTGGGATAAGTAAGAACATCTTTACTTGTATAAAAATGAAGAGAAAAGAAATTAAAATATATTATTTCCCTATGCCCCTATCTCTTTTTTTTTAATACAGTCTTGCTAGGTTGTGAAGAGTCTTGATGAGTTGCTAAAGCTGTCCTTAAACCTGAGATCACCCTATCTTAGCCTGCTAAGTACTGAAATTACAGGTGTGTACTACTACACCATATTGTTCATAATAGAGTTTTTGTATCAAGCCCCAAAGACTACTATTACATAATTTTATACGTAAGACTAAGACAGAGAGAGGTCAAGAAACTTGCCAGGCTTACAGTGTTGGTAAGTGGTGAAGCAGATCTCCAACCCGCTCCTGGGGCCCAGCCCACATTGCTTGACCAATTCTCATGACCATGCATCTGTTTCACAGTGGCCTGCCCACCCATACACTGTCCTAGCTCCTGGAATAACACCCTCCTACCAACCCCAACCAGGAGAAACCAACAATGAGTCTCCATCAGCTTGCCACTTCACAGCTCCAAAAGTAGTTTGAGGAACAAGAGCTTCTTGGGAAGTGATGATAACCAGCACTTCTCAAAGCAACGTGCCCACAGATACCCTGGAGGACTTGTGAACATGGGACTCTGAGTCAGATGGTCTAGAATGGCACCGATGTTATGCTTTGTCCTGGTTCCAGCACTGCTAACCTAGGGATCATGCAAGAACCGGTTCTCTAGTTGTGAAAAAAAAAGAAATTTGTTTTATTCAATGCATGCTTATGATGCTATGCAGTGGCCTGACCTAATTATATTTTCTTCTTCCTTGGAGTAGTAGAAATGTTTCCACTCCTTCACTTCCTTCTCAAATTAATGTTTTATTTTTATCTTCTGTTTGTGTGTGTGGTACTATGGATTGAACCCAGGGGCATTCTACCTCCAAAGCTATACCTCCGGTCCTTTTTCATTTTATTTATTTTTTTTATTTTGAAACAGGAGCTCAGCCGGGCGTGGTGGCACACACTTGTAATCCCCGTGCTTGGGAGGCTGAGACAGGAAGATCGCGCAGGTTCAAAGCCAGCCTCAGCTACTTAGTGAGGCTCTCAGCAACTTAGTGAGACCCTGTTTCCAAATAAAATATAAAAAGGTCTGGGAGTATAGCCCGGAGGTAAAAAGCCTCTGGGTTCTACCCCCAGTACCACCAAAAAAAAAAAAAAAAAAAAAAAGAAAAGAAAGAAAGAAAGAGAGAAAGAAAGAAAGAAAGAAATCTCACTAAGTTACAGAGAGCCTCACAAGTTACTGAGGCTGGCTGTGAATCTGCAATATATATGATTTATATGAGGCATAATATGATTTATTGAGATTTTAGTAGGGGCACCTAAGTAGTTTAGCCCCTTCAAAAGAAAATAAGTCTATCGTATTACTATACCACCTCTTTCAACAGCAGTATCTGGATTAGTCATTCTCTCATAGAAAGCTGTACCATGGGATGAGTAATAGAAAACTATATGTAGCTGGGCATGGTGGCGCAGGCTTGTAATCCCCGCGCTTGGGAGGCAGAGACAGGAGGATTGCGCTGGTTTGGAGCCAGCCTAACTGGCTTAAGAGACCCTGTTTCCAAATAAAAAATATAAAATAGGTCTGGGAGTATAGCCCAGAGATAGAAGGGCTTCCAGGAACCCCAGTACCACACGAAAAAAAAAAAAAAAAAAGACTATATGTAGAGTACTTTAAAAAAATAAGCCTTCCTATCTTTTCCCCAAATAGCTGTTTAATAAAATAGTCTAGAAAACTTAAAAAATACATGTAGAGAGGGTAAAAAAAAAAAAAAAAGAAGGCCCAAAAGAAATAAAATTGGAGTAGGACAAGGAAGAAAAAATAAATACACAAAACAAATGAGACTTTTCAATTCACTGGCCTAACTCAAACATCCATGTGTCATTTGTGGAGGGCACACTTACTCCCCACTCCTGGTTACCTTTACGGAAAGGAAATATTCCTTCTATTTCCTTCAGGATAAAGGTGTAAGGGGACCCCTGCAGCCTTCACCTTGAGCCCCCAGGAAAGGGGGAGCAATTCTTGGGAAAATGGGTTCAGGAGAAAGAACTCAGAATTTTTCTCCTCTGCTTGCCCATGGGGAAATGTGCCCAGGTCTCCTTTCCTGCGAGCCCAGAGGTGCAGCTCTAGAGGTCTGCAGGTCTGCAGGACTCTGCCTATGGCTGGGTGGGAGGGTTATTTATGGGGTGATGTTTTGATTGGTTCACCTTTGAGGTCCTATTCGCTACCATTTCTAAGTAATACAGCTGACATTTTTTGAGCTTCATTCAGCTGCATATAATATCCCTTTTTAATTGAGCCTAAAGAGGGAAAGAAAGGGTATGAGTTATTGGCCTGCTTCAAATCCCTAAGCAGAGTTAAATGGGATGTGTAAAGAAAAATTCAGTATGATTTGGAAGAGGCAGCAATCTCTGGCATATCTGGAACATGTCAAATAAATCCTGCTTTCACTATCAAATGACTCATTAGATGGGTTAATTAGCTGATTTTTCCCAAAAAAATAGCTTTGTGTGCTTTGAAGAGGAATTTTTCTAATCCTCTCGATGTAAGCAACTTCTTTTTAGAGAATACAGAACATTATAAAAGGAATGCCAAAATTAAAGTTGAGATTACTGGTAGTACAGTTCACCTGTTGCCAGACCCCTGGCAAAAATGAAACAAAATATCAACAACAAAAATAACCAAAATATATACGTAAATAGTAAAAACTAAAAGATACTGTGTTTGTCTCAATTTCATAATCTGCTTTTGAATGGTCTCTTGAGATTCTTGGAACAGAGTAGCTAAGTGAGTTCTGCATATATTATTCCAAATACATTAGTTTTATGGGGACTATGAGTTGTATCTTTTTAATAGGAAACGCCCTTCTGTTGTATTTACTCTGTTCATAATATATTCTGATACTCATCTGCTCTTTTTTCCATTAATATTTCATTCAATTAAATGATGACATCATTGTTTATGTTCTGCTATTTAAGCCTCTCTTCTAGTGAATGGACTCCCTTTTATTTGTTTAAATAAAGTAATAAGAAGATGAAGTTAAATGAAAGCTGAATGTGACTTTTATATACATGCTTTTATTCTATTGAATGTCATGTGTAACTCAAGTCAAATATCAACTCCAAATTCAAAATTTAAGGAGTAGATGGAAAAAATATTTATTCTCCACAAAGTTTATTTGCACTTTTGACTGTAAAAAATCAAGTTTAATATTCTTGACATTTTCTATATAGAAAATAAAAGATACATTTGACATTTTAAATTATTCTCCTCTCCCCCTACCTTGCCTCAGAAGCTGCTTTCATGATAACTTCTGCAAAGTGCACCAGGTTTGAGAGACAAGCTTCAAAATGGCAATGTATTTCCTGATTTCATTTCCAGAATTAAGATAAAATTGTGAAAATAAATGCCTGAACCTTGCAAGTTGAAACTTACCCATTGACAAATAACATACATGTCTCCATTGTCAAAAATGTGTCTAAAAGAGAAAAGCTTAATGGCTTTCCATTTTAGCAACCCAGATGTTTGTTGTCAGCTTCTCTTATTATTAATAGGAATCTAATTGATATTAATGCTTCAACAGTGAGGTTAGCACTTTCTCACCATCTAATTTCTCTATGGTTGCCACATTTAACTCTTTTTAAAATTCCCCCTAGTCAAGTTCCACGTGACCTTTTCATCTGTAAAGATAAGCTGTAAATACAACAACTTTGTTTAGAAATACATTTCGCCAAGCTTAAATGCTATTGAAGTCTCATCAGCTAGCGAAGGACAAGTCACACTTCATTTTTTAGATAGCTCACATTGTTTTCCATAATGCAATGACTAGAGATGGGATGTTTAAATGGTACTTCACAGTGCAGACGTGTTCTAAACTTCTTCGTGATTATACATATGCTATTCTATGGTGCGCACTAATCTCTTCTGCCTTGGATGTTTTAACAAAATGGCTGAAATTTTCAGCCATTATGGATGAGTTATTCAGCAAATCTGTAAAAGCAATTCCACTTGACAAGCCTATAGTACTACTTTAAGTGATTGAATCTCTTTGATTCCACAATGGCAAGGTCCTTATTATTCTTGCAGGAATTTTACAAGTTCTAAGAATATTTCCAAAATGCAACTGGCCACACTGCCAAAGAGAGACAGGCAATTCAGTCAGAATTATACTAATTTAATTTAGTAAATCCAACTAAAGCAATTATTTCTCTCAGGGAAAAAAATCACACGGTTTGTTGTATTTTATATTTAAATGCATTCCTCTTTTATTAGAATTTTAGTGTATTAAAATTCTACCCCATAACATGGCTTTCTTCTCTTCCCTAAATTTATTTTCTAGTCAATGAATGGAAGCCACAAAATTGGTGAGGTCATGAAATTTACTTATTTGAAACACTGAATTGTATACATCCCTTAAAAGCAAAGGGATGTTTTTTGCCCTGAGGGTATTAGTCATGGTCCATAGTTCGTGGGAAAAACTAAGGAAGTCTCAAAATTGTGTTCCTATTATTTCTATTTCTCTAAGACTTTGTTTAAATTCCAAAGTGAATTTTCTATTATCCCATTGTACATTGCATAGGAGGGTACCAACCAACAGCCTTTGGGAGCAACACCTGCAGTTACATTCAAAGGCATGACTTTTCCAAGCAGTGTGTGAGCTGGCCGCATTGTCCCCCAAAGGATAAAGGCCTAGGTTCTTTACCTGACTGGCAGAAGCATTCCAGCACCACCAAAGGACTCTAAACATTGTTTTGTAAGTAATGAGTCCTGCTGGTTTCATCCTGCAAGACATTGAAATCCCACAGGGAAAATGTGGTTAGAAATAAAACAGAGGGCTGGGGCCTTTAATGAGTTTCCTATCCACAGATGCCATCAAGCTTTTATACTATTCATTTTATTTCTACAGCTTCAACAAAGATTCCCAGAGTTGTGGGCCATACTCTTAACACTGAAGTGCATAGAACTTGGCAGAAATCTACACTTCAGAGATAATAACATATCATTCCATGAAATAAAGGAAAAGGCATAATCAAAAAAAGAAGTTAAATATGGAAACCTGTTTTGACAACAAATGAATACAGATGAAGCCAGACAGGAAAGGTGTTATGTATGCATGGTGTTTTTTTTTTTTGCATGTTTCACATAAATTATGATAGTGCAAGAACCTATCAAGGTTTTTCTTTTTCTCTGCTTTTCATAGACTTCAAGTCAGATAGATTATTTATATTTCTCTCCATCTAATATCAAATAAAATTTCAAGGACTCATATTTCAGAAGGACAAAATGACATTTGCAAAACCTTCCAAAAATATGTACAGTTCATTCTTAAATTGTATTTTATTAATTATTATAGTTTTGTACTGTTCAAAGCCACTTGGGTGCCCAATAAAGTAAAATTATACATTCTGGATTTGAAAGTAGAAAAGGAATAAAAGTTATTGTTACTTAGGTCATGGAAATTACCAGGGTAATAAATTGTTACCATATTTTGTTATTAATGGTATTTGCCGAGTTATAGAAAGTTTCTTTAAATCTTGTACTGCATAAAACATTCTCTTATCAGCTTTCTGCTTAAAAGACAGTTAAGGGACTTGTCTTGGGTTGGTAATTATTAAAATTGAAACAAAACTTAGATTTTTTGCATCTTATAAAATTAGCCCTGACTTTATTTTATGCTTACAAAGAATTTTCATTTATAGTCAATCAAACTAGCTAATTTTGCAAAATAAATTCAAATAATTATAAATGAAATACCGAAAGAATTAATCTTTCTGAGTGGATTTTTACTTTGAAAATATTTAGATTGTATTCTAATAAATTGATATTGACCCTTGACTAAGTTTTTCAAACTGACTTCTGGGAGAGAAAAGTCTTTGCATGTCTTGAGTTCCACAATCCTATCTAAAAATGCTGCATAATTAAATCAATGATAAATCTAAAGAATGACTTATTTCTGGTCAATTATATAATTATTAGAACAATATTAAAACAACCTATTAGAAATTTTCAAATATACTTACCACTTAAAATTTTCTTGTTCCAATGCAAATGAAGGAAGTAATAATTCAGGAGGCCTATAGAAACTTAAAAATTAGATATGAAAAAGAGTGAAATTGAGGTACATGCGGAATAGAAGCCTGGAACAAGTCAATTGTATTGATTAAAAAGAAAAAAGAACTTCAGAAACAACAAATAGAAAATTCATAATATCTATATTTCCAACCTAAGCCATATAATTTAAATTCTTTAATAAACAACATTATAAGTATGATTACATTGCTTTTGTAACAAAGAGGCCAAGATGATGAAAAAGCATGATTTTTACTCAGATATAAAATCCCAACGTTATGGCCCTCTCATCTTTTTCCACCATTATCTCAGACTTTTTCTTTTCAGTCCATAGGTCATAGTAACAGGTTAATTCTTTCAGTGCCTACTATGTGCCAGTCATTTTGACATACAATTCCAATAAGACAATTTCCTGAAAAGTAGATTACTATTCCTCTTTGATGGATGAAACCTAGAAATTTTATGTAAAGATACTTTCACAAGGTCATACCAGTTGGAATAAGTTGACCCAAGATTTTAATCAAGTCTTTTGCATTTCAAAGTCTCAGATCTTCATAGAAAGCATTCTGTGTTGTGCATTTAACTTTTTTCTTCCATCGTTGGTTTATCATGACTTTGTATCTCTTATTTTCTCTGTTAACCCAAGGAGACTATCTTTGTCCAAATGATATTCCCGAGTAAATTTAGTCAAAATGTTCAAATGTATTACTATATGCTGACTCAGATCTTGAAGGACAGATGCAATGCATCAATTCAGAACTTAAGTGATTTTTCTGAGCTTGGCATTTCAAATAATTCAAAATTATTTCAACTTATATAGCACACAGTATAGCTTGAAACAACTATAGCTGAAATCAGTGTGGTGTGTCGAACCTGCAAACTGGAGAGAATTGTAAAATGGGAATGCTATGAGCCTAGAACAATGGAAAAAACATTAAGAGAAGATAACACCCCAAAACTAGAATGTCTTGGGTATTTTTTAAAAGAGTTTCTATAAAGTAGATAATATTGGTGCATTTAAGGTAAAATAGCAAAGAATTGTATGTGCCTTTATACTATTTGTTTTGTTTAACATTTTTCTTTTATAAAAAAATTGAACAAGACATTTATTGCATCTCTACATTAGACTAATATTTTTAAATATATGATAAGTTTGATGATATAAAGAGTTTTCTCATAGTTGCTATATTGATTTTGAAAGCAAAATAGTGGGCTGGGGACTCATTTATTATTTCACTATTTCTTTGGATTTCTGGACAGTTTAAATTATTCTCTCATAAAAAACAGCAATCATTTACATTTATGTGTGTGCACTGTTTTAGTATTAGTAAATTAGTATTTAGTAAATGTCCTAGTATTATCTATCTTACTATGAATTTTAAATGAAGATAACTTGATGTTTTAATTTTACATTATTTGAAATGTGTTAGCTTAGTCACTTAAACCATTTGAGTTTTTTTCATTGTTGATTGTGTGTGTGTGTGTGTGTGTGTGTGTGTGTGTGTGTGTGTGTCTCAGAACAGAAAAGGGTTATAGTAACTCTTCTGGCTTTAGTTGGTAATGTTCAAACTGATTTAAGTTAATACACAGGTTAAAATATTGATATATGGCCAAAGTTAATAGTCCTCCCTGTGAATTTAACAAAGGCTGTATTAAGATCACACACAATATAATTGAGAGAAGTATAACATTTTATATTGGTTTTCAATTGGGTTTCAGGTTCATAACTCAACTTCCTGATTAATAATTATTAGGACAGGGCTTTGTGTTCTTGGATCTAAATGTATAGAAAAATGGAGCTGATTTTCACACTTAAGAGAAATTTAATTTGAGGGAAAATATTAGAGACTTACATCTCACAGAGTGAGTTACAGAGAAAATTGTACCCCACATTTCAATAATTGCAGTAGTTGGAATAATTTACTAAACAAGTTAACATTAAAGTTATTCCAAATTTTTTTCAGTTTGACATTAACCTCAATTTTATTACCAAATATCATTTAAATTTAAATAGCCAAAATTGAGATGAACTTTTAAGCCATTTCTGAATCCATTTTGAAATTAAAAGAATATTAGGAAAATGACAGAATATCTATAGAAAATCTATATACAATGAAGAGTTTGTTTTAGCAACACTCTACTGTGTACCAAAACTGGCATATTTTTAAAAACAGCAACATTTTACATTACAAATAAATCCTAAGGATCAAAACTTACAAATGAAAATATCTTAAAGATTTATATTTATAATAATGAAAAAGCAACACACACTTGTAAGCAAATTCCTGTGCATAAAATATTGCTGCTGTCTGTTTTGTGTAAGCAAAATAGCAAATGATTTCAGAGGCAAATAACCATTTTAATGTATAAATTACTTGGTAAAACGAACAAGTTTAAGTGCTAACTAGTATTTTGCATACATACCATAAGTTACGGAATAGCACGTGCTTTCTATTTATGTTGGTTACCAATCTTGATATTCAAGGGAAGAGTGTATAAAGTTAACAAGCAATTATTATTTGGCAAATTAGTACTCAACAACCCTGAGTAAATAGGAAGTTTGAAACCTATCTGTTATACAGCTACTTTAATTTGCATAGCACACTGGTGTGTTTGCTTTGCAAATACTTTGCAATGAATCATCATTTGTACTATACAGTCCAAAGAAAAGCAATCAAAATTCACAGCAAGACAATGAAATTAATTATAACTGTTGAATTCTGTGGTGGTAATTCCTCCTCATGCAGGAAGATTAATTGCATTGCACTTTCCTTGCACTCCACTAAATGATCTGATGAATGTATAATCATTTACAGATTTCTCAAATGCTGAAAATTGATTACCTTTGATTAGCTCTGATCTGCACAAAGAGCTCTGACAGAGTATCAGTGAAACATTACAACATTACAGACAAAGTAACAAATGATTTAATTACCAGTGTGCTTATTAATGTTAGATTCCCTGCAGTGATCCTGGCAAATCAGGGGCCTGTAATAGACCTGTGGGTTTCACTGAATTCCATTAGGGTTTAAATAATATTTCTCACTATTTCTCAAATCCTTCTTTTCATGGCTCCTTAATAACTCTAATTAATTTTAATTTGCACCAAAAAAATTCACGGCATCTTTTGAAACTTTTAATTAGCTATAAAATAAAACTCTTCTCCTCCCCAGAAGACATATATGATCAGCTTTGGAGTAGCCTCACAAATAAGTTTTCATTAACAGTTGTTAGATCTCTGTAATGATATTAAATGAAAATCTAAAACAAATGGTGAATTGTACATGCGCTCCAACTCTCCTCTTCTAGCAGCAAACAAATGAGGTTTGTTTAACAGGAACCAAGTTAAAAAACAGTATGGTAAAATGTTTAGATAGTGCGGTAAGCATCATCATCACAGTACATATATATTTTTAATTGTTGGTGCAAATGCACAACTTGCCACCATTTTACTCACTGTAGCTAGAAACCACACTGATTAAGAAGCCTCAGTGTATATTGAAAGAGGATTTGAAAATGCAAGAGCAAGAGAACACTGGCCCAGTTAGACACAGAATGTGATGAATAATGTTGGCACAAACAAGTCAAGCCTATCTAGACTTGCATGCAGGAACATTCAGATCGCTCTGGATTGGCAGCTTTTAGGGCTTTCCCCAATTTGATGCCATTATATATGACATTAAATTATTGTGAAGCCAGGACAATGAAAACCCTGATGATCAGAGGAGTCAAACAGAGCTGCTGAAATTAAAATACATGTCTGCGAGTGTTTTCAGGCAAAGAAAAAATTAGAGGGTAGACAATTAAAAGGTTGTTTAGCGCAGAAATTCTGATAGACAACTTTACAATAATATTTTTTCACGGTGGCTTTGCAGTTCTGCAAAGACTAGGCAGTGTTGCAGGTGTTTCTGGGTGGCATTTCAAAGCCACTAGCTGTAAAATTTAGACCTGGGGGAGATGCAGCCCCCGATGCTGATGAATATATTTATCATGTTCAGTGCTGTCAGCAGCTGAAAAGCTATCCATCACGCTGATACAGCACCGAGTCAGGAGTCTCTTTTGGTGGAAAATATTGAAGTCAGATTGTTGATGTCAAAAGTCAAAGTATAGTTCAGCTATCTGTTTTATGAATCTGACGGAGACACATTGTGGCTGTGCGCAAGCTGATATCTAGCAGAGCTCATTTCAGCAAATGTGTGATGTAGAAGTCAAAAAAACATTTGTACAACCAAACCCATAGCAGGCAGAGGCTGTGGCACACAGGCAGAGTTTCTACATTTTAATATGACACCGTTTGGTAGTGTTTATCATCTGAAATCCAAACCATATCAACTTTCTAGTGACGATATTTAAGATCCATGTACTTCAGAAAACATATTCACACAATAAGAGAATACATTAAAATACCGCCTCAATAGCAAAGTGATTGGCTTTGTGTGGCTGGGTTTTGCTTTTATTTCTCTTTCTGCAAATTAAATTATAAACAGGTAGTAAATTCACTTTATTCTCCACAGGAAAATAGACACTATTAGATGAATATTTAAGAGCCAATAAATAGACACTATTAGATGAATATTTAAGAGCCAATAAATTGTAGGCACTACATGAAAGCCTTTCTGGATCACAGGCACTCCATTTCAATTATACTTTGGGAACTATTGCAATTTTACTTATAACGTCTTATAATATACTTTATACAATGATCATACATACCAGGCATCCCAACTAGCCCAATGTTGCTGAATTCTTAAAAAACAAAACAAAAAAAAAACCAAGAATAAAATGGAAGAGAAAAGAAAGTTTGCTGTGCTCGGGATGCTCTTTTTGGCCTTTGTTAATCCTCAGCTCATCTTATTTCAAAGGATAGCCATCTTCTTCCCTCTCACTGGAATATATTTTAATTTAATTTGCAATAAGAGGGAATGACATGAAATTGGGTGGTGCCTATCCAATCCTGTTGAACAGAATTTTCAAACTCACTGCAAAAATAAATGGCACAGCTCGGAGACTATTTTTTATTAGCACAAATCTTGGGGATCAAAGTGTACACTCTGAGTGTATTTCTTTATGAGAGGGCTTTGTGCCTCTGAGGTAGCATATGCTCAGAATGGTATTACACTTGCTAGCCTTACTGCAAATTTGTGGTGTTTAACAAAAAACAAGCACATTTTTCAATTCAAGTCAGGAAAGACTCTTTTATTTTTGCTGATTTCGCCTCCTTTTCTCTTTTCTAGCACAACCCTCAGGGTGCATGATGTAATGGTCAGCACTTGCACATGAAAGCCAGAAAGCCTTTAATGAACTGCAAACTTTATTCAATAATAACAATAAAAATGATTGTGCTCCAGCTCTTATTATTCCTTCCAAAGAGGGGAAAACATACAAATATCATGTAGAAAACTTAAGGAATCACAAAGTTCTCAGAGGGTCTTAAAAGCATTAATTATTTTTAAAAGCAAAAAAAAAGTAACACACACACACACACACACACACACACACACACAAAGAAAAACATAATAGCAAAGATTATTTTTACCCCAACTCGGTTCAATGACAGCAGATGTAGTACAGGGCTCTATGTCTTGAAGGGTCACGAGTTTGAGTCAAAACTCAACTTCAAGTTAATTGGCTGGTGTTTGGGGCCAGACAAATTGAAGAGAGACATATTTGTTTCTGATGAGGGGAAGGAGGAGCACTGTTCTAGAGTCTCTGCACCCCCTTGCTCCTTCGGAAATCCCTGTGTTCAAAGGAGACATCTTTCATCTTTTCGATAATAAATAAACCGAAAACAAATACAATCATGATTGTCCTCTTAGAGACTAATGTTAACAAACAAAAACAAAAATAACCATGGGACTTTATTCCTTCCAGATACATATTTGAAAGCCATGGCTGTGAGCTCTGGGGTTTGTTTACATTATCAAGCCAATATCCTAATGCCTTAATTCATTGAAGTAAAATCTGATCCCAGATCCAAATTTTAATATTTTGAAATGTATAATGACAAACCCTGTAGTTAAGAAGCTAGAAATTTTTGCATTTTGTTTCTCTCCATCTATGTTTTAATCTACTAAAAAGTGCTTTGGAATACTGGGCAGGATTATTTCTTTTAGGTTTCTTTTTTTTTTTTTTTTTTTTTTTTCCCAGATAGGAAGAAGGAACCTTTTGGAATACTGCTATATGCATGTCAGGGGCAAAAATAATTCACAAAAGAGAAATAGCCACCATATGGAATTCACTAGACACTAACCCTCTTGTCCACCCAAATTATACCAGTCCCACATAATAAGAAGACATTACACGGGCTTTGCTGTATGCCTTCCAGGCAGAGTTCCATAGCCAGCAATTAGTCTATATAGTCAGAGGCCAAAAAACCTCATTGTCTTACTGGGTGTATAATTATCTGTTATGATGAACTGTGATTCTAAGGACTATTGTCTTTAAGCTTGGATCTGTGTGTGGAGTGGTTGTCTGGCTGAGACCCAAGAATGGACCTTCCTTTTAGTATCTCTGCCTGAGTGATTTCTCTGGTCTCTTCCTGGCTGGGTAAAACAGAGACTGTTTCTGCATGATTTCTTGGGTTGATGAGAAGCAATTATGTCGTAAATGAAGTCATTCATGTCTGCCATTTTGTTTGCATATTTCCCAGTGTTCACCTGTTATTAAACCTGTCTTTAAACTGTAAGCTAGTTTAAAGTAGACTTTTGTGTCTAACACAGTTCGGTAATCAGAGGAAAACAAAATAGATAAAATGTTTTCTGCACAAATCACTCAAGCAAGAAATCTAATAAAGTGATTAAAATCTAAAATAGCATTTAAGAATTTCCTGGGAAATTTATTTATCTGAATTTCCCCCATTCCCTAAAAGATGGCAATTTTCTTAACATTCTTAGTGTGGAAGTTATGGCAACTATGTTATAGGTTGGGGGGGCAGAGAAAGGAGGGAGGACTAATGAATATTACTCTTATTGTCAAATAGTTATTGTTGTTATTTATAAGAATGATAGATTGCCCTATGTAATGAAAAGATTTCTAGAAGCATTTGTTTGAAACTGAATATATTTGTAGATACTTTATTTATTAGAAATTTTTATTTAATATTTAAAGATCATATAATATATTGGATATAATTATTAATTAAAAGTATCTTTTAATAAATTTGAGACCACTAAAAGAATTCTTCACAAGGAGCCTTGAAAAACAGCAGAAATATTGAATTTTACACCATCAGAACTTAAAATATCTAAAAAACAAATGCTCATACTAGTTTATAATATAACAATACATGAAAAATAATTTAGGATTGAATAGTTATGAAACAAAAAATAAGATGATAATTTATGTTATGTTTTTATCAAAGGAATTTAGTGAAGAACTTTAATATTTTTCATTTTGGGGAGATTTCTGTAGTTAGTAATATATTTATTAACTATTTTTGTTGATAGATATATTTTATGAATACATTCAGCTTTTAAAATAAGTCAGAGTAGGAAAGATAGAATTATATACTGGATATTTTCCTGGCAATAAACACAAAATGGAAATTTTTAAGTAAACTGAAAATACAGCTGAATCTATATTTGCTTAAATTATTTTATATTCTTTTTATTCGTTTTGGAAAAATCATTTTAAAGGGGATATAAGCTTCAAAAGTCATTTAATTTTAAAACAATTTTGCTTTGTCCAACTTCTTAAAAAATCTAACCATGTGCCTTTGATTTTTGAGTTTCAATGAAATAAGAGAAGGCTTGTTGATGGTTTAGAAGTACTTAATTTATCACCACTGAAGAGAAACCATATCCCCCCCCTGAAGAAGTTTGTACTAAGATGACCTCTGCTGTTTATAAAAAAGATTTGCAAAAAGCAGTGCTTCTCCTAAAATATTCAATAATCCCAAATTACCAGAATAAAAGTGAATACTGCTGTGTGGAAAAGTATTTACTAAATTCATTACTGTTTCAATTATATATGTGATCTGGGAGTTTTTTTCCCCTTCCTAGCTGGGAAATTTCCTCTGTCATTTACTTCTTTGCATTTTTCGTACCAAATTCTGACTGACTGGGATCCCTGCCATTGCATTTTCTTCTCACTGAAGGGTTTTATCTGCTCCTGGTGGGGCAAAGTCATGACCCAGAAAAAATTGATTCATGAATTCTCAGGGTGCAAGTAAAGAAGAGAGGAAATGTGCCTTGGCGGAGCTCCGACTAGTGACAATTTAAAACCTGTAATTAGTCTGAATTCAAGCTGCAAAAGGAATCTGAATTAAAAATTCATTAATTCAAACTGATATTTTAACTTGAAAAAAACTAGATCCCTTATTATAAAGAATCACTTTTACAAGCTGTTGTGTTAACTGCTGGAATCTGAATTTTACTAATTTTACAGTTGTGCAAAGATGAGAGAAAGACCGCCAGGGCGTATTGCATTGCACCTCCTCTTGACCTTGCAAAACCTTACTTTAGTGGATCTACATTGTGTTAGCGCCTTAGCCCTGGGTTTTGTTTCCACCACAATCCTAAATTTCATGTGTGGAAGTCGACATTGTCATGAGAAGCGCATGCTCTTTTGTTGTCTGCCCCCTGATGTTTCTGAGACCCCAAGTCCCCTTCAGCCAACTCCCTGACATTTCCATGAACCACACTGCTGAAATGTTATACAGTAATTAATGTTGATCCTAGTGCACACTCAGCCTCCAGTACAAATTAGGATGGAAAAGGTTATCATAATATTTTGCTAGTCTATTTGGTAGATTTCAATTGGTCCCTGTGGGGAAACAAACAAAAAAGAAAGGTGTTTTAAAGTTAAGAGTTCAGAAGAAAGACCAACCAGGTAGTAGCAATTCTATCAACATCACACATTTATTAAGTTTTCATCAGAAAATAACAAATCATTCTGTGTGGACATATTGATACTTAAGTTTTAACTCCCCCAGGACCAGTGTGTAAGACTGTCAAGCAGGTTCACAGATGCCATCAGTAGATGGATTCTGGAATTCAGGATAAAATTCTGTTATCATTGTGTGGAGTTCAAATCCAGGTACAACCAGCAGCTGGAGTCTCTCCACCTGTCAGCAGTGTCTGAAAAACACTAAGAGACTAAATAATTTAGATTACATATATTGACCTGTATAATTGTTTAAATGAGTAATGCAGTCACCAACTGAAAGAGGTCAACCATCTGTAGAGGAAACACCGAATTTGGTTTCATTTCCAAACAAACTTTTGAAGAGCAAAGTGTTTTTTTCTGTGGGAGGTAGGGGAAAGTCTGAAGACAGATTAATGGCTTCTCTTGCTAAATAAAGGTTAAAGCTTCTGTCATTTATACAATGCAACATCAATAAAGAAGAAGTCACAGGGCAGCTGGTCCCAACTGCCACAAAATCAGTGAGCATGGGTAGTGTTTTGAATTGGTTAAAGGTAAGTGGCTTGAAGGCTCAGTATTACTTCATTATAGACCATCCCACTCATTACATGTATGTGCGAGGACATGTGTATACGAAGGGGCAAGACTAAATCATGAAGTTAGCATAAGTACCACATTGTTTTACAGCTAATGACAAGTCATTTGTTTTAAGAGCAATTCTATCTAAATTTTTATCCCTAAAATATGCAGTTGCTAGAGATCAGATTTTTGAGATGCATACATTTTGCATCCACTTTACTTTGAAAAAAATATACCTATGTTAACTAGATTAACATATATTGATCAAACTCTTGGGATTCAGGCATGTCACATTGAATTGAATTCCGAAATAATTAACGGCTCCCACCAATTTATTCTCCAAAGCCATTACCTTAACGGGTTACTTGCCAGGCAAAGGGGTTTAATTATTGGATTTCTTCTGTGATTCTCTGGCCATTGTACTTTAACAAACTTCTCCAACTTTCTTATAGTAAAACAAATAATTAAAGAAGAGAATAGCAGAGAGGAAAGAGATTAAGTTCTGTGTACCTATGGGGTAACTGTGAATTTAATGCCATGATTTGAATACACACACACACACACACACACACACACACACACACACACACAATGCACAATATTTTTGCCATCGGTCTTTACTTCCTACACACACACTTGCATCCATTCACCCACATCCACACACTTCATCTTAAATTGCTGGAGGACACAGGTAGAAAATGGTTAGTAAATTTTCTTCTTGAATGCTTTCGGATACTTACTTCATCTACCTAACAAAAAAGTTGTCCAATATTCATCCTTCCATTATTATTCATATGCTATAAAGTAATGAAACTTATATAATGATCATTTCATATAACAGCAATTTTATTGCATATATAAAATGTTGTGCATTTTTATTGCATACTTAAAATGTTGTGCTATTAAAACACTCTATGTAATAGTACTCACCCATCAATACTCAATATATCTTCATGAATTTGGATAACACCCACATATTGCTATTGAGATGTAACTTTAGTTGCTACTTATTGGTAACAAATGCTAATTGAATATCTATTCTTTCTTGAACAAATTGTCTGAGAACCTACTGAGGGTTTGTCACTATGAAGCATTTAAATGAATAAAATGATGACACAACTCATAATTTACTTGTAATACCATCTAATAGAAAAATGCAATGACTTAAGATAGAGGTATATCCAGAACACAGCACAGCAGTAGTGTTTGGAATTCTGATTTTCATAGGAAAACATGGTTTCTTGTGTTCTCTCCTCTCTCTCTCTCTCTCTCTCTCTCTCTCTCTCTCTCTCTCTCTCACACACACACACACACACACACACACACACACACACACACACACTTTACATTCCTCCCCTGAATCAAGTTAAAGAGGATAAGAGGCAAAACTTCACACTGTGTCTGTTTTTGAGCCGCATTTGCCACCAATATTTCCCATTCCCACCTAAGACACATCCCTAAAATCGAAAATTCCAAAACGTGATAAATGGTAAAATTTGATCAGAATGAAAAATTTATTTCAAATAGAAGTCAATATAATCTATATTCCTGTTTCATCAAAGAAATACTAGGAAAAAGTAAAAAACTTAATAGTGAATAGAGAAAAGTCAAATATTTAGTTATTTTTAACAGATGCAATCAGTTACTTTGACATGATGTGGATGCTTGCTTTGAAGTTGACTTATTATCTTTTGATTCAAACATTCCTATCACAATATTTCTCAGAGAAATTGAAAATAAAATCTATACTTCCAGATTTTTTTAAAAAAATCACTGAATACTGTTGTAGATGCATCTTGTATTTCAATATCTAAAGTCCTTACCTGGTACCAAACAATGGGTTGAGTGGCTGGGATGGGAGCAATAATTGAGCTATATACTTTCCCTCTCATGGAGATAACATGGTAGCTATAAATTATGAAAGCTATTGAAATTCTCTACATTGCAGATAAGTTCAATTTTGAGAAAAAGAGAAATTTGGGAGATCTAAGTCAGCAATGTCCAATATGGTAGCCATTAGCCACATGTAGAATAGAAGATCATTGTAGGTTTTCATTAGAACATGATATGCTATTTTTCAAAGATTGCTGTGGCTTCTTTGTTGAGGACACACTAATCTTGGTCTATGCCAAAGCTCTTGCAATACTTACTATTAGTAATCTCTTCCACTCTCAAAAGTTCCTCAGTTTGGGTAACAAAGATAATGTCACCCTATTTAGTGATTATCTAGTAAGAGTTCCATCTAAACAACTTGGATAAGGTGGTAGCAGTGAAATAGGATATATTCAACACAGGAGATGGACACTTAGTACATAATCCTACATTTCTTTTCTTTCTTATTTTAAATTTTTAACAGCAAAGGCACACAAAACATTGTATGTATAGAATTTTATATGTATATATATATATATATATATACATACATATGTATATGTATATATAGCATTTTGTTTATCCATTCAACTGTCAATGGGCATGGGGGTAGCTTTCATCTTTGGGCTATTGTAAATAACACTTCTATAAGCAAGGAATATACCTGTATCTTTGAGATCCTGGTTTCAATCCTTTTGGTATGTACTCAGAAATCAAATTGCTGCCTCTCATAGTAATTTTATTTTTAATTTTTTGAGGAACCACCATCCTGTTTGCCACAGCTGCTGCTCTGTCTTACATTGCTGCTCACGGTGCTCATGAGTTCCAACTTTTCTACAATGTCATCAACACTTTCTATTTTCTTTTCGCTTGCTTTTTTGGTAATAGCCATCTTAATGGGTGTGAAGTGGAATCCTACGTTTATTAACTTTTAATTTCCATGTCCACATTCAATGTGATGCTAGTCCCAGAAGGTCAAATTATTGCAGTGTTGGGCCAAAGTTTTTTTTGTGTGTGTGTTAAAACAAATAGACTTACTTTGGAACTGAATACATTTTGCATGAGGATGTCTCACATGTATTTACAAGATTAAAGTTTCAACGTTGTACCTCAGAAGAACCACCCCTCTGTGGGACTCTACACAGCACCACCAGCACAATGCTTCTCTTGAGTGGTGTGGGTCAAAGAGTTTGTGCAACAGTGAAAATCTGTTCTCACTAATACTCAGGTTATCTCATATCAGCTAATATTTGAGACTTTGTTTGAATTTAGCTCAGTGTGATATGAGTATTGGTTCATGTGGAAATAATTTTATTTTCTGTAATTTAGTACACAATAGCCCCCCAGATACCTCTATTAGGAGACAATTGGGCTAGTTTTTTTTTTTTAAAAAAAAAAAAGTAGGTACAAAAATCTAATTTTCTCCAAATGTAAAGATGAGAATAAAAATTTTAAGAACTTTAGATGGCTAAGTGTGGTGACACACACCTGTAATCCCAGTACCTGAGTGCCTGAAACTGGAGGAACGCAGGTTCAAGACCAGCCACAAAACCTTAAGATTCTCAATCACATAGAAAGACTGTTTCTCTATTTAAAAACAAACGAACAAAAAATAATAAGGGTTGGGGGTATGGATTGGTGGTAGAACGCTCCTGAGTTATACCTCCAGTAGCACAAAAAATGAGGAGGAGGAGAGGAGGAAGAGGAAGAAGTTGTGGTTTAAGTAATTAATTCAATGACAAATAACAAAATACTAAAATACTCAGTATTTTATACTGTAAAAACAGTGCAAATTTCTAGTTAAACTAAATACTCACACGATAATAGAGTTAGTGTATACACATTTGTAAGCATCTGTGACTAAAATAATTTGTTTTATCTTTGATCAGTAGCTGTCAGAAAGATTTGATACAGCTGGAAAGTTTCAGTCAAAGGTTTTTAGAAATATTTTAGTGATTCAACTTGTTCATTTATTTATTGATTAAATTGAGATATAATCCATACAACATAAAATTTATACTTTAAAGCTTTACATTTAGATGGGCATGATGGTTCATGCTTGTAATCCCAGCACTTGGGAGGCTGAGACAGGAGGATCACACAGGTTCAAAGCCAGCCTCAGCTACTTAGTGAGGCTCTCGGCAACTTAGCGAGACCCTGTTTCCAAATAAAATATAAACTAGGTCTGGGAGTATAGCCCAGAGGTAGAAAGCCCCTGGGTTCTACTCCCAGTACCACCAAAAAATACAACACTTTACATTTAATAATAGTCTCTCACATGTATGCAAATTTGAGCAATCAACATTACTATTTTATTCCAGATTTTTTTTAACCTAAAAGAAACCCTTACCAATTTTGCATTCTCTGTTCTAACACCTGGAAACTATGAAAAGGATGTATCTCCTTTATGCTTCTCAAATAAATTGAATCATACAATACATATGACCTTTTGTGTCTGTTTTCTTTCATAAGATTTTCAAAATGTTCCCATGTTATAATATGTATTAGAATAACTTTCTTTTTGTAGCTGCATAATATTCTGTTGTGAAAGTTTTAGAATCAGCCCTTTATTTTCCAAAAAATACACAGCTACAATTTAACAAAGATTGCACTAAATCAGTAGAACAATTTAGATTATATTGACATCTTAACGACATTGCCTTCAGCTCTATGAACACAAATGTCTTTCTATTTATTTAGATCGTTCTTTAAATTTATGTTAACTCAGTTTTATTTTTTCAGTGTACATTTCTTATATTTCTTTTCCTAAATTTATTCATAAACATCTTATTTGTTTGATGCTATTATGAATGTAATTATATTTTTCATTTTGTTTTGGAATGTTAATTGCAAGTACATGGAAGTATAATTGATTTTTGCATATTGTACTTGCAT
This sequence comes from Muscardinus avellanarius, assembly GCF_963383645.1. Lineage (NCBI taxonomy): Eukaryota > Metazoa > Chordata > Mammalia > Rodentia > Gliridae > Muscardinus > Muscardinus avellanarius. Next base: position 35,324,011 of record NC_137798.1, read on the forward strand.
ACTACAACTTTGAGAAACTCAATAATTTTTGGTATGTGTAAATTCCTTAGGGTTTTCTGGGTAAAAGCTTTTGTTATATGAGTAGAAATTTATGTGATGCTTTTCAATCTTCTTGCATTTTTCTCATGTCTATTTAATAGCAGTGATAGAATGGATCCAAATCTTGTGCCTGATCTTAAGGCATTCAGTAATACAACATTAATTTTGCTGTTTGCTAATTTTTTTTTCAAATATTCAGATATTCTTCACATAAGTGCCTTTTTATAAGTGAAAATTTCTCTTATATTCCTTGCTTAATAGTTTTCTCATAAAATTTTTGGATGTTGTTGCATGCTTCTTCTGTATCTAATAAAGTAACCATATAGGTTTTACGATCTTATTAATTGAAATGGACGATTACATTAAGTTATTTTTAATGCTGAGCCAATCTTGTATTTCTTGAATAAATCTACTCGATCATAGTATATGATCCTTCTTGTATGTCTTCAGATTTGCTTGTTACTATTTTGTTGAGGATTTTTATGTTTATATTCATAAGAAATATTAGTCTGAATTTATATTTTATTTTGTGACGTCCTTGTTTGATTCTTTTTTTAATCAGAGTAACACTGATATGCCAGTCTCAGTGGTGTATACTCAAAGTTCCAGAATTTGGGATGCTAAGACAGAAAGATCACAGATTTTATGCCAATAATTTAGAGGGATCCTGCTTCAAAATAAAGAGTTTGAGGTGTAACACAGTGGTAAAACTCTCCTGGGATCCTGGTTTCAACAGATGAAAAATAGAAAAGAAGAACCCTGGCATCATAGAATGAATTAGAAGTTACACCTGTCAATTTTATTTTTTTGAAAGTATTTGGGAAGCCAGGCGTGGGCGTGCACGCTTGTAATCCCTGCCTATGGGAGGCAGAGACAGGAGGATCGCACAGGTTCGAAGCCAGCCGTGCTGACTTAAGAGACTCTGTTTCCAAAAAATAAAAATAAAAAAGTATAAAATAGGTCTGGAAGTGTAGCCCAGAGGAAGAAGGGTTCCATCCCTACTACCACCAAAAAAAAAAAAAAAAAAAAAAATAGGGGTATGCCTGTATTACTATAATATTTTTTATTTCAGTATTTTTCAAAAGATACCCAGGTGTGATATAGTTAGATCATATGGTGGATCCATTCCAAATTTTCTGAGGAATTTCCACACTGATCTCCATAATGGCTCACTCTGTCAATTCATAATCCCACCATCAGTGTTGAAGAGTTTCTGTTTCCCCACATCCTCACCAACACTTATTGTTGTTTGACCTCTTGATGATTGCCATTCTTACTGGAGTTAAATGAAATCGTAATGTAGTTTTCATTTGCATCCCTAGAGGGGATTAGATATTTAATATATAGGTTTTAAAGGAACATGATTAAGTCCATACCATGTGTACTGAAAATATTTTCCATTTCTTTGTAGCTTTCTTCTGACTCTCTTAATGCTATCTTTTGATGAATAAAACATTTTCATTTTAGTGATAGTCCAATTTATCAATCGTTTTCTTTATTTTTTATTGGTTCATTGTAGTCATAAATACTAATATCATAAATACTAATACATAATATCATCTTGGGGTACAAGATGATAGAGGCATATGTGCACAGGTGATTTATTTAGCCCTTTCCCAAATCCCACCGAGTTCCTTCCTTTCTCCCTCCTTCTCATGTTTGGCTCAGTGATTGACTTTGATATATTTATGTATATATATATATATATATATGTATATATACATAAGTATACATATATATATATATATGTATACTTCGTGTACATTTGGAAATTTCCCTCTTCTCCCCCTCAGTTAGGTTGCCTTATTTGCTCATCTATGGTTTCTCCTTCTTTGTCTAGAGTTCCTCCTATGACTTTTTTTCTCCTTAGCTTCCCCATATTAGGGATAAAAATCTGATTTCTTATTTTTTGTGACTGACTAATCTCACTTACCATAATGTCCTCAAGTTCCATCCATTTCCCTATAAATGATGTAATTGTGTGTTTTTTATGGCTGAGTAAAATTTCATTGTGTACATATCCCATAGTTTTGTAATCTATTCATCTATTGATGAACATCTTGGTTAGTTCCATAGTTTGGCAATTGTTAATTGTGCAGTTGTAAACATAGATATGCATGCATTAGTTTGGTAGTTTGGTTTCTATTCTTTTGGTTAGATATCCAGAAATGGTATTGCTAGATCATATGACATGTATGTTCCCAATCTTCTGAAGATTATCCATACGGTTTTCAAAGGTGGTTGCACTAATTTGCAATCCCATTAACAGTTTGTTAGAGTTTCCATTTCACACCCTCACCAGCATTTGTTGTTTGTGTTATTAGTGATTGCCATTCTAATTGAAATTAGCTAAAATCTCAGGATAGTTTTTTTTTTAATTTTTTATTGGTGCACTGTATTCATACATCATAGTGGGATACAAACTTTTGTAGACATACATGCACACATCGCCCAGTCAGCCCCCACCCGATCCCCACCCCATTCCCTCCCCATCCCTCCTTCCCATGCTTGGCTTAGTGGTTTACATCTACTATTATAGCAATTTATCCAAAATTAAAAATGATAATCTCAAATAACGGTTTCATTTGTCTGATACCAAGCTCTTGATAACTTAAAGATAACATTTCAATATTTATTTTTGCTTTCTTTCTTACCAGAGGATATTTTTTTCTTTTCATTTTTTTAGGTGAAACTATCATATATTTATATATTTATTTTTCAGAAAAAAATCTATCCTAATATAGAGTATGGACTCTAGATACCCAAAACGATCTCGAAAAAGAACAAAGCTAGAAGATATATATTTTCTGATTTCAAACCATATAAAGCTACAATAATTGAAACAGTGTAGTACTGTTCTAAAGGCAGATAAATAAACCATTGGAGTTAAATAAAAGCCTAGAGCTAAATTCTTTCATATATTGTCAAGTTATTTTTGACAAGGTTTCCATGTACATTTGGTGGGGGAAATAATAATCTTTTAACTAAATATTATTGAAAAATAATAATTACATGAAAAAGAATAAAATTGGACCCTTACCTAACACCATATACAAATATTAACTCAAAATAGATAAAAGGCCTAAATATAAATCTTAAGACTATAAACTTTTAGAAGAACATCTGGGTCATAACACCTCACAACATTGAAATTGGCAGTGATTTCTTGGATATGATTTCAATGGCACAGGCAACAGAAAAGTATACAAACTCCCTAAAAAAATTGTATATCCAAAGACAATGTAAACAGAGTTAAAAGTTACTGATTGAATGGGATAAAATATTTCTAAATGCTATATCTGATGGCATATTAATATTCCAACTAGAATTCCTAAAAAGTAACAACAATAAAAGCAAACAATACAATTTAGAGATAGGTAAAAGACTAACATAAGTAATGAATCTCCACAGATAACTAATCTTAGTTGTCTGTTGGATGGAAAATCTTGTTTCTCTGGTTCTGGTGTGTGTTACCTATTTCTTCTTTGTAGTTAATCTCTTTGAGTATTTTCTCTAGTGCTGGTTTTGAAGACATAAATTCCTTCAGTTTCTGTTTGTCATGGAAGCTTCTTATTTCTCCATCTAATTTGATAGAAAGTTTTGCTGGGTAGGAAATTTTTGGCTGGAAGTTGTTTTCTATCAGAGTTTGGAATATGTTACTCCAAGCCCTTCTGGCTCTCATGACTTGGTTTGGGAAGTCTGGAGTGATTCTAATCAGTTTGCCTCTGAATGTCACTTGGCCCTTTGTTTTTGTTGCCTTTAAGATTCTCTGCTTGGCTTCCACATTGGTCATTTTGACAATTATGTGGCATGGGGATCCTCTTCTCTGAATCTGTCTAAAGGGAGTTCTATAAGTTTCCTGGACCTGTGTATCAACCTCTTGCTCTATGTTTGGAAAATTTTCTGCTACTACTTCCTTGAAGAGATTGTTGATCCCTTTGGTTTCACCTTCTTTTCCCTCCTCTATTCCAATTATTCTTAGGTTAGCTCTCTTAAAATGGGCCCATATTTCTTCAATGTCAGATTCCTGCTGTCGGATATTTTTTTCTAGATTAGAAACTATGCGTTCATTTTTGGATTGATCATCTTCTAAGAGCGAGATTCTATTCTCCATGTGGTCTAATCAGTTGTTTGTACTTTAAATTGAGGCCTTTTCTTCATTAATTGCATCCTTTATCTTTTTTTGGCTCTCTCTGAATTCTTTTCGAAACTTTCTTTTCGAAAATTTCTACAGTTATTTTCCTGATTTGATCTTCTAGAAATCTCTGAATTTCTGTTTTATCACGTTCTGATGTTGTGGGGTTGTGGGTATTCCTTGCTCCATTATTATTCCTCTTTCCCATGATTTCGGAAGTTTGTGCCTTCTCTGGGTTCTTCCCTTGGGTCACTATGACTTTACTTAAGGTGCTCTGGATCTCGAGTCTGTGGTATCTCAGTCCCCACTACTCCTTACAGGGTTGTATCACAGAGTTTCAGACCCAGAGAGTCGATAGAGGCTGCTTTAGATTATGGGGGTGTGCCAGGTTGGGTGTTCTCCTATGGTGTGATATCTCTGCCACTGCCACTCCCCCACTGGGTCAAGTCCCTGGGAGTGCAGTACTGGGATTTCTCCTCTTGGGCCCGCAATTTGACTCACTGTTGTTGAGTATGCAGATCGAGCTGTAGTGGACTTGGTGAATTTGCTGCTGCTGCCACCGGTGGCAATATGGCGCTGCTGCCACACCCTCGGCCGTGAGGCTGGTGTATTTGTTCTCTGATTTGAGCTCCGCTCTGAGTCCCTGCAGCATGTGCTGAGCTCAGCCACTGGGAGCTTTAGATCCTCCCTGCGCCGAAAAATTCCGCCCGGCTGTTCCGCAGCGGCTCACGTAGGCTCGCTGTAGCCATCAGGTGAACTCGCCGCTGCCACCAGCAGTAAGGCGCTGCTGCCGCATCCTGGGGCATGAGGCCGGTGTATCTCCTCTGTGGCTCTGAGCTTTGTTCTGAGTCCCCTTCCTCTCTGGAGCCTGGTGATTTTTTTTTGTTTCTCTGGTGATGGTGTTTTCTGCCTATGAAAGGCGCTGATTTTGTGGTAATAGAGATTAGTTGTTAGCGGGGCTCGTAAGCCCCGCTTTTCTCGGTTGCCATCTTCCCGGAGGTCTCAGGATAGTTTTGATTTGCATATGTATGATTGCTAATGATGTTGAACATTTTTTTATACATTTATTGGCTATTTGTATTTATTCTTTTGTGAAGTGTCTTTTTAGTTCACTTGCCCATTTTTTTTATTGGTTATTTGTTTACTTAGTGGTGAGTTTATTGAGTTCTCTGTATATTCTAGATGTTAGTCCTTTCTTAAAGGAGTAGTTGGCAAAAAATGTTCTCCCATTTTTTTCAGCTCTCTGTTAAGTTTTTGATAGTTTCCTTTGCTGTACAGAAGTTCATCAGTTTAATGCAATTTCATGTATTGATCTGCCTTTTAAATTTTTGTGCCTTTGGGGTCTTGTTGAGAAAGTTTTTACCTGTGCCTATGTGTTAAAGTGTTGGACCTCTGCCCTCTTCAAGGAGATGCAAAGTCTCTGATCTGATTTTAAAGTCTGATCCATCTTGAACTGACTCTTATACAAGGTGAGAAAAAGGAGTTTTATTTCTATTTTTCTGCATATAGTTAACCAGTTTTGCCAACACCATTTATTAAAGAGACTATCTTTTGACCAGTGTATGTTTTGGGCCCCTTTGTCAAAAGTCAAATTGCTTTGTATGTGTAGATTTCTTTCTGAGTCATCTATTCTGCTCTATTGGTCTGTGTCTTTTTTTGTGCCAAAGCCATGCTGATTTTATGAGTATAGCTTTGTAGTATAGTTTGAAGTGAGGTGTCGTGATGCTTCCTGCATGGTTCTTGTTGCTGAGAACTACTTTGGTTATTCTGACTGATTTTTTTTCTATGTCTGTGAGGAATGACCTTGAAAATTTAATGGCTATTGCATTGACTCTGTAGATTACTTTTGGAAGAATGGCCATTTTAATGATATTTATTCTGCCTAGCCAAAAACAAATATCTTTCTATCTCCTAAGGCCTTTTTCAATTTCTTTTTTATTTTTTGATGTTTTATAATTTTCTTCATAGAGGTCTTTTACCTCCTTGGTTAGGTTTATTCCTAAGTATTTTTTTATGAGATATCCTGAGTGGGAGTGTTTTCTGCATTTCTTTTTTATTGGATTTATGGTTTTTATATAGAAAACCTTCTAATTTTTTAAGATTGATTTAATATCCAGTAACTTGGCTGAATTTGTTGATCAGTGCTATAAGCTTTTGGTTGAGCTCCTTGGGTCTTCTTAGTATCATAGCTTCTGCAAATAGTGAAAGTTTTAGTTATCCTTTTTCTATTTGTACTCCTTTGATTTCCTTTCCTTACCTTATTGCTCTGTCTAGAGTCTCAAGTACTATATTGAAAAAGAGTGGTAATAATGGACATCCTGTCTTGATCCTGTTAAATTTAAGGGGGGATTCTCGCAGTTTTTCCCCGTTCAACATGATGTTGCCTGTGGGCCTACTGTACATTCCCTTTATGATTCTGAGGTATGTTTCTTCTATTCCAATACTCTGAAGCAGTGCTTTTAGCACAAATAAGTGTTGGATTTTTTCCATTCCTTTACTCTGATCCTATTCATTTTCTTACAGGTAAAGCGAGTCTCTTTTACTCTGCATATATCTGGGTCTTTTACATTTTATCTACGTAATCAGTCTATTTATTTGTTTTGAACATAAATTAAGCAATTTATGTTCAAAACAATAATTGATAAGCAAGAATGCATTATGACCATAAGTTATTTCAGATGTTTTGTAAATACTTTCTTTTTTTCTTTTCCTTTTATTTATTTTTTTTGTGTGTGTGGTAAAGTGATTTTTTCCTAGTAGGGTTTGTTGATTCCTTATGTTTTATCATTTCTGTTTTTCATATGTTCATTACTCCTACTTGTTTTGTGGTTATCATGAGACACTCAAAATATATCTTATAGTTATGACATTATTTTAAGTTGAGGGCATCTTAGCTTTGATCACAAAATAAAATCTCTACATTTTAACTCTATTTGCCCATATCACACATTTTGATGTTAAAGAGTATATTTTTGATATTTCAAAACTCAATAAATTATTGTAGTTATTATTTTAGCAATTTTGTTTTTAAAATTCAAAGTAAAAATATGAGTAATTTATATAGTATTATTACTTTATTAGAAAATAACATATTTTATTTTCTTATATATTTATTGGTGCATTATGTCTCACATCATAATGCAGTTCATAGTAATAGTGACATACATGCACACAGCACTTGGCAGATTTTCCCATGATTCCTGCCCCAGCCCCTCCTATCCTCATACAAGATATTGAGATTAGCATTGATATTCTCACATATGTACATAATGTCAGTGGAGATGTTTCCTTCACTGAGTCTTCCTCTCCCCATCTCCTCTACTAGGCCACTTTCCTGGCTCCACAAGAGTTTCTCGAACTCCATTATCTAAAGTCCTTCTTATATCCCAATTACTCCCTAGCTTTTGCATATGAGAACAAAAAAGATCCTTCACTTTCTGTGACTGATTAATCTCACTTAATACAATGTTCTTTAGGTGCATCCATTTTCTTTCAAATGACATTATTTTGTTCTTTTTTTATGTTGGGTAGAATTCCATTATGTGCATAGCCCATAATTTTGTAATTCATTCATTTGTTGGTGGATACCTAGGTTGGTTCCATTATTTGGCTATTGTTACTTATGCTGCTTTAAACATGGATATGCATATATCACTATAATATTCTTATTTCTGTCCCTTTGAAAAGATACCCAGGTGTGATATAGATGGATCATAAGGAGAAGCCATTTCTAATTTTCTTAGGAAATTCCAAATTGATCTCTATAGTGGCTGTACTAATCTGCAATCCCAGCAACAATCTGGAAGAGTTCCTATTTCCCCACATCTTTGCCAGCATTTATTGCTATTTGAATTATTGATGATTGCCATTATGATCTCATTGTAGTCTTGATTTGCATTCAATTGATAATGATGTTGAACAGTTCTTCAGTCCTAACTTCATATGGAGAAAAAAAGACAAAGAATAGCCAAAGTAATTCCCAGCAATAAGAACCGTGCAGGAGGCATCACAATTTTTGGCTTCAAGTTTTGCTACAGAACTATAATTTTAAAAAATACATGTATTGGCACAAAACGAACACATACACACTGGAACAAAATAGAAAATAAAAAAAATCCACAACAAACTGATTTTTTATTGAGTGCTTTGTACTTTTACATCATATTGAGGTACAGAATTTCAAAAAAATAAATCCACATAATCCTTGTAGGTGCCAGTCACATATACTGGAGAAGATAGCCCTTTCAGAAAAATGGTCTTGGGAAAATTGGTCATTCATTTGTAGAAAAATGACATTAAATTTCTCTCTCACCTGCACAAGAGTCAACTTGAGATGGATCAAAACCTGAAAATTAGACAAGTGACTTTAAATTTTCTAGAGAAGAGTATAAGTCCAATACTTCACCAGAAAAACACAAGTATAAACTTTCTCAATAAAACACCCAAAGCTTGGAAAATTAAAACAAGAATTAATAAACGGGATAGCATTAAACTAAAAAGTTTCTGCTCATCAAAGGAAACCACCAATAGCCTGAGAGCCTACAGACTGGATGAATACATTTGTAGCTGATACCTCTGATAGAGGACTTATATCTAGAATATACAAAGAAATCAAGAAAATTACTGCCAAAAACTAAATACCGAATCAAGAAATGGACAATTGAACTAAATAGACACTTTATAAAAGAATAAATACAAATGACCAAAATACATATAAACACATGTGTTTGCTTTAAATTTTGCTGTATACTTATTTTAACCAGTGAGTTTTATACTTTTAGGTGTTTTTGTTTTACTCATTATCATCCTTTTATTTCAGCTAAATAAAAATGTCTTCAGCATTTCTTGTTAGATCTAATGGCATTGAACTCTTCCCTTTTACTTGTCTGAGAAAGTTTTGTCTATACTTCATTTTTGAAGGACAGTATTGCTGGGTATAGTATTTCTGGTGAGCAGTTTTGTTTTGTATTGTTTTGTTTTGTTTGTTAGCACTCTGAATACTTCAAACTACTCCTGGCAGGTAAAGTTTCTGCTCTGAAAATTCTGCTACTAGTCATATTGAAAGTAATTTGTTTATTTACTTCATTTCTCTTGCTGCTTTTAAGATCATCTCTTTGTCTTTGATCTTTGACATTTTGATTATATGTCTTAGAGTAGACTAATTTAGTTTCAGTCTGACTGGAGAACTTTGACTTTCCTTCACCTATATATTTATATCTTTCTTTAGATATCAGACATTTCTTCTATTTTTAAAATAAGATTTTCATCCCTCTATAAATCTACTCCTTTTTGGATGTCAATGAATTGTATATTTGCTCTTTTGGTATTATCCTAAAAGTCCTGCAAGCTTTCTCCATTATTTTATATTCATTTTTCTTTTTTTTTCTATCTTGACTTTATTTTCTAACATTCCATCTTTTTTTTTCAAATAATCTATCTTTCAATTAAGATTTTTTGCTCGACCAATTTTGCTTCTGTTAATCTCTATTACACTTTTCATTTAATTAGTTGTATTTTTCAGCACTAAGATGTATATTTATATATAGATATATACATTAAATTTGCTTAATATATTTTCAATTGTTTCTTTGTATGAAGTTAACTAATCTTTACAGAAAGAACTATTTTAAATTCTTTCTGAGACAGTTCAAACAAGTCATCTCTTTAGGCCATACTAGAAAATTTTCAGTGGTCTTTTATGTTCAACAGCACTTTTTTCTCTCCTAAATGATGAAACTCATTTTCATATTTACAATGATACCCAGTCTCATATTCCTGAAATGATTAAAAGGCCACATAGAAATACCATAGAACACTAAATTACCTATTTCTTGGCTTTCTAAACTTTACATTTTATATCTCCTCACCCTATTGTAACTTTGATGGTCAAATTCAGGTGTTAACATTACTGAGCTAATGGATTTCCAGATAACTGGCAAAATATTATTTCTGGTCACACCTGTAGTGGTACTTCAGAAGAGATTAGCATTTAAATCAGTAGACACACTAAATAAGATTCTCTAACCAATGCAGACGAGCATACAGTTCAGTGCAGGCCAAAATAGAACAAAAAGGGCAGGAATGGCAAATTAACCTTTTCTTTTTGAGTTGAGACATTCATATTCATCTGCTGTTAGATGTTGGCACCCCAGTTTTTGGATTCATAGCATCATATTAAGAATTATAACATCCATCCCCAAATTCAAAGACTTGAGGCTCATACTGAATGACACCACCAGGTTTCCTTGCTCTCCAGCCTGCAGATGGCAGATCATGGGATTCTTGGTCCCCCTAACTGCATGAGACAATTTTTTTCTCATATACAATATGATATATATATATATATATACATACATAATATATATTCTTATATACATATATATTATTATATACAATACTATATATATGTGTATGAACATATATGAATACATATGTTTATATACTTTATGTATATATATATACATATATATATATATATGTATATATATATATATATACTCCTATTGATTCTGTTTCTACGAAGAACCATATTGCACTTTATGGTAAACCCCAGAGAATTAATTTTTTTTCATTTCTCACAAAACATATTTTATTACTGACATAATTCTCAGTAGAGAGGACCCATTTGCATTAAAGAGATCAAAAAGTGGTATATATTCAAAGGGAGGAGAATATTTAGAGGAGTGTATGAATAGTTTGCCTGACAGACTTAGAACTACTTCATGACAAATAACACTAGAAAGTTGTAAATTTGTACCACATTAGCCAAGTCCTCTATAGTACTAGATTTAATTAAAAGTAAGTAATTTATTATTTACAAAGATACAAATAAAAGATTATTACAAATTATTATAAGTACTAAGGTTTTGATTGATGTTTATTTTATTAATAACTTAACATTTAAAATATAAACTGTAGCCGGGCATGGTGGCGCACGCTTGTAATCCCAGCATTCTGGAGGCTGAGACCTGGAGGATCGCGGATCGCAGATCGCGGACAGCCTCAGCTACTTAGTAAGGCCCTCTGCAACTCAGTGAGACCCGGTTTCAAAATAAAGAATAAAAAATAAGGCAAGGGGTGTAGCTCAGAGGTCAAATGCCCCTGAGTTCCATCCCCAGACCCGCAAAATATATATATTTTGTTGTACAACATCAACATATTTTGTTCAATGCCCCTTCGATTCTTATTATTTTACTTCAGTATTTAGTACAAAAATATCTTTCTTTGAAGATGTAATACATCTCTTTTACAGTATTCTAAAAGTCCTAAAATCTACTCTTTTTTCCCTAATTATTGGCTGCAAAGAATCTCTGAGTAAAGAATAGGGCTTAATCATAATATATATTTTATCCTGTGATAGTGTACTTTCTACCTCCTAAGATGTCTTTTTTCTCTATCCTTAAGGCATTTTGTATGTATATTTTTATAAATCTTCTTAAGCCTGTTTTGGAAGTAAGCAGGATTTGTTTTAGAAAAATTTAATATACTTTTATTGGTGCTTTGTAATTATACATCCTAGCGAGGTTCAGAGTGATAGAAACATACTTATTGTATGTATGTACACTTTTAATAACGTTTGAAAAATTGTTTGTCCAAATTAAGTGTTTTAAAATTATGTAGTTGTTTCCCTATAGACTAAAACTGAAATCCTTTAAAAAAAAAACCCCAAGTACTACTTCAAAGAGAATCTTTATTGATACTTTTAAAATCCCATTTAGTTTCTGTGTGTCAGTCTTCCATTGGCTTCTCTGCAACATTCTACCTTCAATTTGACTTTTGTGTTACAGAGTTTTCAGGGTCTTTTCATCAAAATGGAACTAGAAATGCCTCATTCAACTCTACCTGATGGTATGGAGATTGCCTCTGTCCCATGAACTAACCTAAAAATACGGATGCTGTGGCTTACTTTAAAAAATAGTAAATTTTATTTATCTTTGTGTATTTATGTGTGTGTGTTCAAGAACAGGAGTAGAAACTACTTTCAGTTTAACTCCCCATTATTTGGAAAATAAATAAGAATTTAATTAACTTAAATATTTGTCGTTATTCTTGTACTTGTCCTTGCTTTAAAAAATTGTGATTGACATGGAGTATGCATGTTATTTCAGTTTTTCTCAGATTCTCTTAATATTTATGGCTTTCTTTCTCTTCTCCGTCCTTTAACAACCTCAAATTGGAATTTTCATTATTTTCCATCACTTTTGAAATACTTTGCCTAAAACTCTCTCTATATATTTACTTATTTATATGTTTATAAATAAAATATATTCATTTTCCCTTCTACATATCTAGATTCCTTTAGAATAAAGGCTATCTATCTGCTTCCTTCCAAAACCTGTTTCTAAGCCTTGTTCACAGGGGCCCTTCAGAAAATACAAAAAGCTGTTACTTATTAGGTATACTGAAAGGAAGGTTTTGTTAAGTGGCTTATGCAATATACTTTTCTCTTCTTTATTATAAATAGCAAGGCTGGCCTTGTGCTTAAACTAGGAACAAAGACACTAGAAGTCACGCTGGTATAGCAGGGAAGATCGTTCATTTTAGACCTGAATTTTCTCACTCCTAATCCTGTCAAATTATTAACTCTTCCTTAATATTCTCATGTGTAAGAAGAGATAATAGTTATGCATACTTACATGGTATCAAACTGTAAATCTGTTAACACATACAAAATGCTTAGTGCTTGGCACAAATTAAACTTTAGCAATGCAAATAGATAAGAAATGCAGAAAATCTGAATTGAGAAATAAAATCTTGAAAGAATAATTACACTTTATAATTTTAATAGAATTTTATTCATTAAGAGATCAATGAATTATTGTGAAACTTTAATATGTTAGGAATACTACATAAGGCATTGCCACTATTCCAATCTTGTCTAATAAGTATAACTCAAATTATTCTTATTCCACTAATTTATATAATTTTTAAATATTGTTTTATAACTAATATAAAAATATATTTTCCAGGATCAGAAGTAAATGCCTGTAATCCCAGTACTTAGGAGGCTGAGACAAGAGGAACTCAGGTTTGAGGCCAGCCTTAGCAACTTAGCAAGATCCTATTTCAAAATAAAATTAAAGCAAGGCTTGGTGTGTAGCTCAGACGCAGAGCAAGCCTGAGTTCAACGCTCAGTAACACACATATATAAATACATGCTCACACACACACAAATTCATAAATGTAGGTAGTGAAAACACAAGTTACTGCTTCATACTTTTTGAACATTTTTGTTAAAAACATTTATAATAAACCATTTTTCAAAATCTTGGGTTAACAAGTTTCATACTGTAATTAAAAAATCCTTAAGTTTTCTGAGAGTATATTTTAAATATTTACCCTTGCTAAATACATAAATAAATAAAAGTAACTATGGGAGGCAATGAATATGTTAATTACTTTGATTATGGTAATCATCGCAACATGTACCTACAAAAAACTCTTGTATACCTTAAATGCATACAGTTTTTCTTTGTCAATTTTACCTTTATAAAGCTGTAAAAATATATTGTTATAAAAAATTCATATAGAGCATTAAGCACACAAAATAAATTAACTTTCACACAAAATCTAAAGTTTGGCTTCTCAATCACATACATATTTAACTATTATTCATATTATTGTTCTTTGTTTTTATTGAGGTACTGAGGATGGAACCTAGGGGCATTCTACCTCTGAGCTACACCTCCAGCCCTATTTTTTTTATTATTTATTTTGAAACAAGTCCTCACTATGTTGCAGAAGACCTCACTAAGTAGCTGAGGCTGCCCCAGACTGCAATCCTCTTGTCTCAGCCTCCCAAATGCTGGGATTACAAGCGTGTACCACCATGCCTGGCCAACTATTATTCATGTTAGTTTATATTTTGTAACTGAGCATGAAAATAGAAGAAAGGGAAATAACTTGGAGACAATTTAAAAACTCATATTAATGATAAATTTTTCTCTTAATGCTTTACTTCATACAACCATGACCTTCTGACCTTCATCTCCTCAGCTTTCTACACACGCCTCAGTTAGATGCTACCATGTCTAATATGAAGCCTGAGTCTTTTCCACAACCATTGAATATGCATTTAGAATCCAAGCTGTACATTATAAACTGACAGTAGATGCTCCTACTTTTTTAAATAGTGAAATTATTACTTCTTGTAATTTCTTTTCGTGATTGTGGAAAATGCAAACCTATTAGATGGTGTGAAACTAATGACATGCTATTTTAATGTGTACTTCATAACCAAAGATTTCAAAGGACTAGGAAATTGTCAGATATGAAAGGAAATTAAGGGATTGATTTCAAAAGACATTCAAATTAACAACAAACAGAAAGTTTTCCTTTAAACCCTTTTAAATAGCTGAGTACAGCTAGAAAAGAAATAGCAAACACAAAAGAAGTTTATTTTCATGTTAATATTAGGGATTAAAAACAGATGATAGTGAGGTCTAAAAAAGCATGCAATTTATCTCTACAAAATGTGAAGTGGACAGGCTTGATTAGTGAATTGATTCGTTGTTTTTTTTCAAATCTTTAGTTCTTTCTCATAAATTTGTTAAATTCTAAAAGAAACCTAGAGACAATAAGCTAGGAATGTTTGAAGAGACTGACAATTTCAATATGAATAATGGTTTGTCATTCAGGAACAAGGAGACAACAGTACGAAATTGGACTAAAAATGTGAAGATTTGAGATATCTTTAAGACTGTATCTCAGGACGAGGTATAAATGTAGACATTTATAGCTGAAAATAATGTCTACATTTTTCAAAAGTAGTGAATACTATTTGAAATACATGTCAAATTGTGAAAGTTTAAGAGAAAATATGACAGTACATCTTAAATAGTTTACAACACGCAGTACATTTTAAATAGTTTACGATCAATAAAAGAGCAAAAAGAACTTATTCCACATTGTTTTCTTCTAGAGAACTTGAACATTAAAAAGCTTTTATTATTTCCTCAGGCAAAACGGAACAATATAAAAACAAAAGCAAAAATTTGAAAATAGACATGAAATGGAACCAGAGTTGAAATATATGTTCTTATTTATAGATTCTCTATACATAATATATAATGTTATTAATTAGTTAATATATGCCAAGGAAATCACAGTCTTTAAAAAAAATGTAAGCATTGCATAATAAGAACTGCTTTTATTTCCCAAATTGTGCATAAATAGCAACAGTGGTCATTTCTGACACTGCGATTTTTCGAAGTGTTTATGTACTTTAAGTATTAAATAAAATAGTTTAAGTATTTGCGTTAAGTATTGCACTACTGATGCATTCATTTCTAGTATTACTTTAGTACCTGTTCTTTTAACAGTGAAACATCCCTATCCACACCATCCTCTCCATAAAGCACTGGCTTTTAGGACACAATATTTGGGGAGTAGGAAATCTAATCATCTAGCCCTTGGTTCTTACAGAAAGGCATTGCTACCTTCCACTGGGAAGCAGCAGACTTCCCAAACTTACAAATTTTGACATCTTCTGTGACTTGATTGACATTCTGAGTTGATGTGGTCAACTGGATGGTCCAACCTTACAGATAATCAAAAGAGCTCAGATGATATTTTCCAGGCAGTAAGGCAATTGGAAAGTACCAGAGAGTAAGACGACATGTTTAAAACGCCTCATCTGGTTCAAGATGGATTAGGATGAAGGAGTCAGTGTGAGAGAGGGAAGTGAGGACTCTGTTTAGTCAAAATGAGAGATGAGGGTGGTTTCCCCAGAGATAGTAGTTCCAAGAGGTGAAAGGTAGGAAGACTTATGACATAATGGAATTACTGCAACAGAGACTTTCTCATGGGTTAAATTGTGAACCCTGGTACTCAAAGACAAATGCTTTGGTTTTTATTTGTGCACCTATGCCATGAAGTGAGGAGACTAGAACACAGAAAGAGGTGTATTGAATTGCACTTCAGACATAATACACTGGAAATACCTTTAATGAATCCTTGGAGGTGTGGAAGCCATGGAAACACCAGTCTGGAGTTCATGGCTGAAGAAATCCAAAAGCAGGTTATCATTCAAAAGTCACTAACATAGATAGATGATACGTATGCTTGGAGCCTAGAATAATTTATTCATATATGCAACTAATAGTTATTAAGCACCTGATATGAGCCATGTACTGTTCTAGGTTCTAGAAATACCACATTAAAATGTTTCCAGCTAAAAATCCTTGACTTTATGGGGCTCGTATTGTATAATGAGATTCCCCTGGAAAGAAGATGTGTAAAGCAAGAAGAGGAGCCAAGATGTATTGCTGAGACATTCCTGTCTTGATTGGATGGCAGGAGGAGGAGCCCAGGAAAATGGACTGAAAAAGGCCACCAAAAAGGGAAGAGATAAGCCATGAAATTTTAGAGTCATCGCAGTCAAGAAACAAAAGTGACTTAGCCATTGAAATCCTATTTATTATTTTTTTATTTATTTATGGCATAATGGAATTATTGCTACAGAGACTTTCTCATGGGTTAAATGGTGAAGTGTGGTACTCAAAGACAAATGCTTTGTTTTTTATTTGAGCACTTATGTCATGAAGTGAGGAAGCTAGAACACAGAAAGAGGTATAGAGAATTGCACTTCAGACATAATACACTGGAAATACCTTTAATGAACCCTTGGAAGGGTGGAAGCCATAGAAGCACCAGTCTGGAGTGGTTTATGTTGTTTTTGTTTTTGTTTTGTAGTGCTAGGAATGGAACCCCAAGGAGGACATCATTCTACCTCTGAGCTACACCCCAGCCCGAGTTTTTATTTTTTATTTTGAAACTGGTACTAAGTTGTGAAGGGCCTCACTAAGTAGCTGAGGCTGGCTTCAAACCCTGATCCTCCTCCCAAGTATTAGGATTACAATCATGTACCACCATGCCCAGCAATTGAAATCCATTTTAAACAACTGTTCTACTTTGCGAATGTCTATTGAGGAGTGTTGATTGTGTGTCTCCTAAAGAGTAAGTGTACTGTAGGCAGAGTCTGTATTCAAGTGGGCTGAGGCAAAATGCAGGAGATGTAACAGACTGGAAGAAGTAGGCAGGGACTTTTGATAAGTTTTGCTGTCCTGGGAGGGGGTGCTAAGAGGCAAGTAAGTGACCAAAAGATAGGGAAGACTCAAAACGTGATATATGAACATTCTCACCAGAGTGGATGGCATATAGTCATTTTTGATTAATGAGTTGTAATATTAATAGCTTGGGTTAAATGATATAATTTGCCAACAGCAGGTTGTCACAGCCTGAGAGTTATAGAGTTTCCACTGTAAATGTTAAAATTAGTTCAGATACATAGTGATAAGTTCACAAACAAATAAATATAAATTAATAAAAGTAGAACAATAAGTTTTTCAAGAATCAAAGAAATGCAAATGAAAACAAAATTTGGGTAGCATTTTTAAAATATTGACTTTGTTATTTTAAGTAGGATAGTATTTAATAATGATAAATATGTAAGAAAATCTTAAACTGAATCTGTGGGAATATAACCCTTCTGTAAAATAAGTGCATGCATGTATAAAAGGACTTTAAATTTATTTTCTTTATCTAAATCTTATTGAAATGTTTTTGTTTTTGTTTTGTTTTGTTTGTGGTAGTAGGGATTAAACTCAGGAGTGCTCTACCACTGTGCTACATTCCCAGTTCTTTTTATTTATTTTGAGACAGGACCTTACTAATTTGCCCAGGCTGACCTCAAATTTGAGATCTTCCTGACTCTGCCTCCCATAAAGCTGGGATTACAGGTGCATACAACCTTGCCCATTTTTCCCTAAAGAATATTTAATGGGAGAGAAATTATAAAGTTAAAGCAGTATAAAACCCTTCCACTTATAAAAAAGACACTAGACATATATACAATTCTGTGTAACATTGGATGTGAGACGATTCCTATAGTCTGTTACTATAAAATTGGTGAAATATCCATCTTTCCAGATTTGGGGCTCTTCCAAGATCCTGGTTGTGAGGCTCACTAATTCATTTCAGCTTCCAGAGCAGCCAGAGCTCCCCTTAGGTGGGAAGGCAGCTGCTCACCTTCACAGTGGAAAGAACTTACTGAAGCACCGACATCTGAGCACCAGTTGGTCTCTGGATCCATTTTTCTTGTTTTCCCTGTTTTCTGAAATAATTCTAGGTGAATTAGAATATTATTTAAAGTACTTAGTATTTGGGGATCTGTTTATTTTTCATCTAGAGTGTATCTTTAACATGGGAACAGTGGACCAACCAACAGAAAACACAAGTAACATACTCTGGCTCACTAAAGTGGCTGATTTCTGTGCTCCCTTTCAGCAGCCCTCTCCTCAAAGCAGGCAGGACTCCTCGGGACTGACATGTAGAGCTCAGGGAGCCATAGGAAATGTTTAGTTTGCTTAGAATTTTGATGGCCCTGAATAGAGCACTAGTAAAATGTAGAATTTTGTAAACATCTAAGTCCTTAAAGGTAAAAAAAAACAAAAGACCAAAAACCTACTGTCTTAGGATGTGAATCACTATCACTAACATGATAGTGATTGCTGCTGATTCCAAAGCTAAAAAATACAATTTTAGTGGATATATATATATGTATGTATATATATATATATACATGCATGTATATTTATACATACATATATATATATATATATATATATATATATATATATATATATATATACAGGTCTCATTTAAATATACAATGAGGTTATAATTCTCTCTCAAAGCAGATTTTTTGTTTGTGTGTGTGGACATTTTTAGTTTTTCAGGGTGCTGGAGATAGAACACAGGCCCTCAGGTGCATAGGCAAGTCCTCCACCATTGAGTTACACCCCCGGTCCTCAGAATGTCTTCTTGGTATCAGCTACATAACATCTTATATTTAGCACTTTACAAGTTTTCAAATATTTTTATTATCTCATTGAAGCTTTGGAGCCATCGTATTCCCAATTAAAATTTGAAGAACTTCAGATTCACAGACAGCATTTCCTGTGTCGTGATGAGACTTGGCTTCATGAAATGTCCTTCACCTCTGTGAGCACAATCCCCCAGCCTGGCACACTGAGTAGTGGAGGTCAACAAAGTGGGAGCAGGTAGAGCAGACAGACAAGTGACACAAGGATTTACCTTTGCCCTTTAAAGGCCACTGGGAAAGCATCAGCGAAGCCATTTCCGCACTAGCCGCCTCTTACATATGGCCTGGAGCATGCTTTCGGCACCAGTATCTTTGGGAGAGGTGTGAAAAAGACTTCACTCTGAGTCCAGGAGAGTGGGCTGTTCGAATCCTCCTGGAGACAAAAGAAAGAATCGGTTCCAGTGCCTTTTTCAATCCTAACAGCTTTCGGATGACACATTGAGAGTCATTTATACAGACTTGAATATACCCAACAGTATTCCTCGCCAAGCCTTCCCACAGTCTAGATGAGCCAATGCAGATCGCTTTATTTTAAAAGGTTACATGTTATATAAAACCCACACAACTAGCTGTCTTCGAGTTTTCTTACCCCATTGGACTTTTGCGGGGTTCCCTCTATACTTTCTATATTTAACTGTAGGCTAACCGGTTTACCATCACTTTTTAAAGCGGGGTTCATTTTAGTAAGCCTCCTTCCAAAGGTACTTACTAATCTTTGGAAGCCCCACACAGATCATCGATAAAGCTGATCATTTAGTAGACCCAGCCAGCTGACATGCTAACGAAAAACTCAAAATATAACTTTCTAGGGAGTCTATGTTTCTTTTTTTCTTTTGACAAGTAAAGCAAACCAAGATACTGTGCAACATGTGCCGAAAAGTATAGCCTTCTTATGGGTGGAAAAGTCTCAGGGTCATTTTTTAAACTGTTTCTTGACCTCTGTATGAGTCAGCTGAACTTACCCTGCTTCCGGCAGATGCTGTGGCAAAATGTTTCCCTATCTCAGCTCGATCCACTTTGAAAGATGAGGACCCCTTCTGTTCAGTTGCTCTGGAATCAAAAGGTTTAATAAATCTCTGTACCAATATATTGCAGTGAGGAGAGATTGCTGGCTACTTCTCGACTTCATGTCCTTCCCCCCATGAAAACCCTCATCTTCTTTGTATAAGATTTTATAATAATTTGGAAAGTAAAATTTTATTCCTGATTATTCCTACCAGTTATTTTAATCCACATGATGTCTCTTGTTCTGTTTAAGTAGAAAAAATATCTTACTTTATAATTTTGTATTCATCTTTACAACTAACTAGCCATTGAATAGATAGTTTTATATGAGGTTTACATAGATGATAATATAGAAATGAGAGATTAATTCCCTATCTTGCTACAGACCTGACCTATTTCATGAATAAATTTTGAAGAAATAACAATACGGGGAAACAAGGACAAAGTATTTGCTCATGAGCATTTGGTCACTCACTATTTTAAACCTATTTTATGTTCTCTGTTGTACAATATCTATTTTTACTCTTCTCTGATTAAACCTATATAATTTTCATTAATATAAATTCTTTAGTGCAAAGAATTCCAGGTTCAATTACTGTTAGGTAATTTCAGTCTTAGCTTGCTAGATGGTCTGAAATCCCATGATTCATGCATGCAAATAAAATGAAAATGTAATTCCTCCATCTTGAAAACATGTAGTGAAACTAGGTCTTTATAAATATAAATATTTAAAAATAACGGAAGCTGTGTGTAAATATATTCACAATTTTATTTATAAACTGAGAATATATTTATATTTTGAAGAACATAACTTAAATTTTATAAGAATATGAGCCAAATCTTACTTATAAATTAAGAATATAAGTTCACATACATATATGTATATATTGTGCATATGTTTTCCTAGATCTTTAAATGCACACTTAGCAAAATATGTATATATTCTCAATTTCTAGATTTCATGTTTGAGTCTGCTCTAAGAGCAATGAGCAATTTTTCAAATCAGTTTTTATATTACTTATTTGCTGGAAATGAAAACAACATGAAATTACACTTTAATAGTGGATTGCCAATGCAATTATAAGTTATTTTCCCCAACCATCTCTATTTTTGGTAGATGATTAGTGCCCCGTGGGATCCAGAGACTTCTCTGATCGAGAGCTGTTTGTTTTCTGCCTGCTGCAATTATATATTACACATACACCAATGATGAGTAGCCTCATGTGTTGGGATAAATATGTTATTATAAGTTCAAATGCTTAGATACTTTTTCGATGTTTATCTGAGCTGAGCAAAACATAGTGGTTTGAGTTCACAGGGGGCTTACATAAACCTTTTGGGGGAGAATTTCAGCTCGCAGGGGTTTGTAAGCAGATGGTATACGCAGGCGATCACACTTCTCCTTGGTGGGAGGAATGGCATTCTCAGGGTAATAAAATAAGAGAGGGAGGTGCCATGACAAGTCTGTTCTCAGAGTCTCTGCTTGGGCTTTCCCCACAAGGCAGAGACACTAAGTATAAGTTTGAAGGATGATAAGGAATCAGAGCACAGTACAGTGTTTCTTTCAACACCTCCACACTGGCCCACCCCCATTCTCCCTCTGGGATCCTTGGAACCAAGTTGAACCAACCCACTGTGAACTGAGGTGACACCCTGCAGGAATTTGATAGGATTATGCTGAGGATTACTAGAACCCTGAGCCCCAACTACTTACCCTAACAGTGTGCCACCTATAAAGCTGTCAGAGAGAAATAGTATCAAAATGGAAATCGAAGGGTTACTCTTATAATAGATGCACCAGCACCCAGTTACCCAGTGTACAGGACTCAGAGAAACCTACTTAGGAGTGCGTGCTGGGAGAGCACTCTATGGTCCAACCAGCCCCAGCCTCTCTCCACCTGAATATTAGCAGGATACTTCAACCCCACTTAATCACAACTCGAAGCAGTGGCCAGAAACTAAGGTGAAAAGAGATGAAGGAAGAGTAGTGTGGTCCCAAAGAAAGCATTAAACATGTTTAGTGAATGCACAAGGTTAGACTGAGTAAGGAGTGGAGAAGGTAGAAAAGACAGAAAAAAACAGAGATAAAAAGGAATGAGCAAGGAGAGATGGGAAAGGAGATGGAAAAGAAAATGGGCAATGGGAAGAAAAGAACAGAGACAGGAAAGCATTTTCCTTTTCTTTCTTTCTCTTTTCTATTTATTTATTTGTTTATTTATTTTTTGCCTACTGGGGATTGAACAGAGAGACATTCTAGCTCCAAGCTATACACCCAGCCTTTCTTTGTAAATATGTTGTTGTTGTTCTGAAACACAATTTAAGTTGCTGAGGAGCTTGCTAAGTTGCTGAGCTGGCCTTAAACCTACCATCCTCCTGGCTCAGCCTCCCAAGTACTTAGACTACAAGCATGCACCACCATGCCTGGCAAATGTGCATGTTTCTTACCCTTCAGTGCCCCACTCACTAGCGAATTTGTCAGAAATTGCTTCAGACTGATTGTTTCCTTGAGAAGGAAAGTGGATTCAGAGGTAGTGAAACAAAACAAGACAATTTTATCCTCTCTGACCCACCAAAACTGTGTCGTAATATGGCCAGGGATGTCTAACCAGATCCCAGTTCATTGCCTCTGAAAAATATTAAGACTCCAGTAGGTGCATGCAGGCCAGAACTGACACAAAGATGTGCCCTCTGCCAGCTCAGGACTTGACCATTCAAACCACACAAACAGGCCAAAGATGGCTCTTGTCACTCAGGCTGAACCAGAACTAAATTTGCCTTTATAGCTTGAAGGACAGAGAAGTCAACTGACAAGACTTCGCACTCTTGAACTAAATGCCCATTCCCTACAAATGCAAATTTCCAAAGAATTATTTTACATCCTTATGAACAGAGATCTATATAGCCCAGATTATGGTGAAGATATATTAGAGTGTTATGGATATTAAAATGATGTATAGTCCAAATTCATTTCATTCACCCTGAAACAAAACTCGACATATAATACAGTTATCCCCCCTCATCTTCAGAAAGTATAGTCTAAGACCCTCAGTGGATGACTGAAACCGTGAGTAATAGGAAACCCTAAAATTTAATATATTTCTTATTTTTTAATGCTAGATATTAAACCCAAAGCCTCATACAAGTTAAGTGCATGATCCACCACTGAGCTACGTCCCCAATCCCTGAGTTTTTCATCTTAACTAATCACTTAGCTTACAATGTGACCATAACTTTTGTATTTTGAGGTATGTCAACAACGAAAAATAACCTAGCATTAATTTTTTCCCCTCTTCACAATTTTACTGGTAGAAGATTCATTCTTACACTATACCCTAGCAATTAGCATGAATTTTTTTTCTTTTCCTTATTAAGTCAAGAATTTTCACCTTCTAATTTTAAAAAATCACTTAACGCTTTCTCTTTGGCATATCCAAATGGCCAGCATCACTATTCCTCTGCATTGACGCCAATATAAAATAAAATAAAAGTTAACTGAATGCAAGTACTGAAACTTAATAACTAACAGATGAGTAGTATATATAGTGTGGATACACTAAAAAAATGAATGGTTCATGTCTAGGTTAGGGAGAGCTGAGATGGCATAAGATTTCACTAAGCTGCTTAAGTACATGCAATTTAAACTTTCAGTTTCTTACATAATATCATTTTCCAATGGTTATTATTCCAAAACTATGAGTATAAACTCATTAAAGGCTTTTATGGTTGAAGTTGTGTCACTTTGCTAGTATCCAGTTTACCTAACATAATAAAACTCATGTGTGCATGTTATTTTATGTGAAGAAACTACTGTTAAATATTTACAGTGTGAAATGGATGTCCATTAAATCAATGAACTATTTCTTTGAAGACATTTTTAAAAGAAGAATACCAATTTCAATAAAGTATGTGAATGATTTATAATTCATGTCTAGTTACCATCCCATACTGTATGAAAATGCATGTCTTTAAATTTGACATATACACACTAATGGTATGTAATTCATACACCATGAACATACTTAAGAAAGAAAAAAATGAAAGGAAGGAAAGAGGGAGGGAAGGGAGAGAAAGAATAAGGAGGGTTTCTTATAGTAAATTACTGTAGGATATTGGGCATTAGAGAAAAGTGTATATTCCATATTTTTCCACTTAGAAAACTTGGAACAGAAAATTTTCCTTAGAGAAGAATTAATGAAATCAGATGGAGCTTAGTTAATAATAAAATGTAAAATTTAGTTAATAGTAACATACAAAATTTTGTTTGTTGTTACAGTTGTTTCTGTTATAGTCACCATTCTTACTGGTATAATCCAAAGACCTGACCACATAACCTAGAAGGAAGGTATATTTGCACAGTTTTCTGAGGGGGGACTTGGGGGTTCATTCCATGTGAGGCTGGGGACTGTAGATCTCAGGGCATTATGGCAGAAAGCAGAGAGAAGGTAAAATCAAGTGCTCTGCTCCTCACATTGTGGAGGCCATAAGCAAGAGAGCAAGAGAGGGGAGGAGGAACCACGGCTGCACCCCCAAGGACCCAGCTTCTCCAGGCACATCTACTGGCCCAAACCACAACCCAGGTAAATCCATTCCAATGAATGTGTCCACTGCTGAGATTATAACCAAGCTCTGCTCTCAACACTGATACCTTGTTTCTTTGAAGGCTAGAGAGACATTCCAAATCCAAACCATTACAGTACCTTAGTAATGAAGGATAATTATAATACAGAAAAATGGATGAGTATTATGGGAACATCATAATTTTTGTAACTTTCTGTAAATCTAAAACCATTTAAAAAACACATTTATTTAAATCAAAGAAGGAGAAAAAGTAAAATTACATATTAACATATGCATATGTTAATTTGGGGCCTAAACTCTTAGAATGTTTCTTAAGCACATATAATGAACATCAATGAGTAATATATATTATTATTATAAATACTATGAGTAAATACATAATATACTCACAGTTAAAAGTTCAATACTTTGGTGTAATGAAAAAAATGTCTTTGAATATTGATTCAGTAAGTTTGGTGGTAGACTAGAATTCAGATAGCAGATGCTATAAATCTGGGGATACCACTTTTCTTCTCACTGTTCCTTGAGATGAAAATAAACTTACTTGCCTCCTAGAGTTTTTGTGATGCATGAGTGAATTGTTAAATGTACAGTGTTTAGAAAAGTCCTCAGAATATAGAAAGAGTTTGATAAACAGTATTGTTATTGCAATATTACTATATTAAGCTTTGTTTAAGGACATAATGTAGTATT
Source organism: Muscardinus avellanarius (assembly GCF_963383645.1). NCBI lineage: Eukaryota > Metazoa > Chordata > Mammalia > Rodentia > Gliridae > Muscardinus > Muscardinus avellanarius. Next base: position 35,349,345 of record NC_137798.1, read on the forward strand.
GACAAAATGGAAGAGATCCAAAAATTCTGAAGGAGAAAATGATCAGTTAAGCAAAAATATCTAGTAACAGACATTGGAAAACATTATGCAGAAGTGAGCATTTAAATCATGCAAGTAAATGAGATCTCTAAGATGGTTAAAAAAAGAAAAGAGAGCCAAGATCTTAGCCCTGAAGAAAAATGTAAGCCAAAGTTTAGGAAAAGGTAGAGAAACTTATGAAGAAAGAAAGAAAAAAAGCAAACCATCAGACTACTGTAACCTCAAATAGTGATAAGATTTATTTTTTTAAAAAAATGATGTCAGCCGAGACCTAACAGAATGGGAGAAGAATTTTGTCACCTACTCCTCTGATAGAAGACTAATATATAGAATATACAGAGAACTCAAGAAATTCAGCACTAAAAAAAACAGCCCAATCAAAAAATGAGCAAGTGAACTAAATAGACACTTCATGAAAGAAGAAATTCAAATGGCCAATAAATGCATTAAAAAATTCTCACATCATTAGCAGTTAGAGAAATGCAAATCAAAACTACCCTGAGATTCCACCTAACTCCAACTAGAAGGGCAATCATTCAAAATACAAACAGCAACAAATTCTGGTGAGAATTTGGAGAAATAGGAACTCTAATACATTGCTGGTGGGATTGCAAACTAATGCAGCCATTTTAGAAACCAGCATAGAGGGTCCTCAGAAGAACGGGAATTAACTTCCCATATTATCCAGCAATACCATTTTAGGCATCTACCCAAAAGAAAGGAAACCAAACTACCAAACTAATGCATGTGTATCTATGTTCATAGCTGTACAATTTGCCATTGCCAAACTATGGAACCAGCTAAGATGTCCATCAACAGATGAATGGATTACAAAATTATGAGATATATACACAATGGAATTTTACTCAGCCTTTAAAAAAAGATAGTTACATAATTTACAGGGAAATTGATGGAACTGGAGAACATTATGCTAAGTGAGATTAGTCAGTGACAAAAAAAATAAGAAATTGGATGTTTTGCCTATTATGTGGAAGCTAGGAAGAAAATAGGTCATAGGAGGAACTCTAGATGAAGGAGATGCTGAGATGAGCAAATAAGGCAAACTAACTGAGAGGATGGGAGAGGGGATTAGGGTAAGACAACAATCATATGATCATTTCAATAGACACTGAAAAGCATTTGACAAAATCCAACATCTGTTTATGCTAAAAGCACTGCCGAGAATCAGAATAGAAGGAACATACCTCAACCTTATAAAGGCAATCTACAACAGGCCCACAACCAATATCATATTCAATGTGGAAAAACTGCAAGAATTCTTCCTAAAAACAGGAACAAGACAAAGATGTCCATTATCACCACTTCTTTTCAATATAGTACTTGAGACTCTAGCCAGAGCAATAAGGCAAGAAAATATAAAATCAAAGGGGTACAAATAGGAAAAGAAGAACTCAAACTTTCACTATTTGCAAGTATCACTCTAAACCTAAAACAAATAGTTCAAAATAATGCCAGGAGTAATTGTTCACACTTGTAATTCCAGCACTTGGGAGGCTGAGACAGGAGGATCACAGTTTGCGGACAGCCTCAGCTACTTAATGAGTCCTTTTGCAACTCAGTGAGATCCTATTTTAAAATAAAGAATAAAAATAGGGCTAGGGGTGTAGTTCGGAGTTAAAATGCTCCTGGGTTACATCCCCAGTACCGCAAAAACAAAAACAAACAAACAAAAAACACCCAAAAATATAGTATAATGGAGGGAGAAGCCAAAATGAACAAATTGTTTTGTTCATTATGCATAAAAACTTTAGGTCTTCTACACCTTATACTTAAGATGCTTTGAGAAATATTTATATCTAATTAGTTTATTTATGTATGGCAGCCTGAAATGAAGAATATGTTCAATGATATGTGATGAATTAATGAATAAAATATTTAATGAGTGCAAATTTCTTAATTACCCTATAATGTAGTACAATCATTGCATTATTAAGAAAGTTATTTTTTCAAAAATTACCTTATAATATTAATTTTCACTGAGAAAAAATAGAAACAGGGCCATAGAATTTCAAACTGTCACCAACAAAGTATATTTTTTAGGAAAAAGTACAATAATATGTGTCACCAAATGCATCCAACATTAACTACATTTGTCCTTTCATCAAGAAGGGTGGCCTTCTTTCATCTTTTTCAGTACCTCTAAGACTGATTGATTACCCTGAAGATCTTTGTTTCCTTTAATACTCACTGTAGTTTTGTGATCCATTTTCATTAACAAATTTAAGTACTCCATTAAAGAGTTATTTTACTAAGCACATTCTCTTCTAATACTGCTTTATAATGAATAAAATTTAGCTATGCCTGTCAAGTTCTGTAATTAAGCAATTATATTTTATATATATTTATATATATGTATTTTTTGAAGTACTGAAGGATAGAACCCAGAGGCATTCTACCTACCAGCTACACCCCCCCAGCCCCACTTTTTATTCTTTATTTTGAAACAGTGTCTCACTGAATTGCAAAGGGCCTCACTAAGTAGCCGAGGCTGTCCACAAACTGAGGTCCTCCTGTCTCAGCCTCCCAAATGCTGGGATCACAAGCGTACGCTACCATGCCTGGCTTATATTTAATACTTATAAAAATACTATAAAATACTTTTGTGATAATTTGGTAGTATATTCAAATTTAAAAAAAAATTAGGTCAGAGAGGTAAAGAATAAAAGCATACTATAATAATAACTTATTTGAAGATTATGTTAATATTCTTCAGAATAATAATGAGATGCAATGTCAAATATTTATATAAAGAGGATAGAAAATTACCAAACCAATAAATGGTAAGTTTAATCTATGATTTTAAGGTAGACATTTATGCAAACACCTTCCTTTAAGACCCTTAGAAGCCTCTTCATGGCCCTTCTCAATAAAACTATTCCAACTCCTTGACTGGCTGCTCTGGTTTTGTTTTCCACAGCTTCACTATTTAAGTGGAAATGCCCAAAGAATAGTTTAGTTTTGCCTATTTGAGAAATGTATGCAAATAGATTCGTACCATATGTATTTTGTGGATATGTGTCTATCTCTAATGATTTTTTTTAATTTTTTTATTAATTTATTTTTTAAATTAGTGCATTGTAGTCATATATCAATCACATTGGAGTACAAGACTTGAGAGGATATACAAGCACACATCATCCAATTAGCCCTCATCCAGCCCCCATCCCATTCCCTCCCCCTCCCTCCATCCCACGCTTCTTTGGTGATTTACTTTGATACATTTGTTTATGTACCTCCTGCGTTTTAAAGAGGCTCCGTCCTCCAGTATTACATACCCTCTGATTGGTCACATTAGTTGCTTCACTATAGGGCCCTTTCTATAGCTCAACCTCTTCCTGTTGCCCTTTTCCTCCTAGTTATTGCTGATTAAGAGAAGCGTCTGATTTATATTTTCTGCGATATTTCTCTGTGCATGCTGCGTTGCAAGTACCGATCCCAATCTTGATGGTCCCAGTAGTGGCCTGGCTACTCAGTGGACTGATCTAGACCTCACTGGCTCAAGCAGCGGTCTTGCCTCATGGGAGGCCCCAGTTCTGGTCTCGCTGGCCCCTGCACCGGTCTAACCCCTAAGCTGGCTTTGGTCCCAGACTTGGAGGCCGCAGGAGTGAACTTGCCTCATGCCAGGCTCCGATGCTGGCCATTGGCCCCTGCACCGGCCTAACCCCTTGGCAGGTTCCGTTCCCGGCCTAGGAGGCCCCAGCACTGGCCATGTCTCACGGCAGGCTCCGATGCTGGCCTCGCCTCACGGCAGGCTCCGATGCCGGCCTTGCTGGCCCTAGCACCGGTCTAGCCCTTCGGCAGGTTGTTATCCTGGCCTCGGAGGCCCCTCTAATGATTTCTTTTTAAGGAGCAAAGTCAGCATTGCCATTCTTATGGTTTAGATGTAGAATGCCCCGATGTGTTGAAAGCTTGGTCCCCAGTACAGCAATATGCAGCAGTGGGGCTTGAGAAATGATTGGGTAATCAGGGCTCTAATCTCATCAATGGGTGGATCTATTGATGGATTCATAGAAATGAACTATTGGGATGTGGATGGAAATTGTAGAAAGTGGTACCTAGACATGCACTTGGGTAATATAACTTGTCTCCAACTTCTCCCTCTATATCTGCTTTTCAGCCACCATGACATGAGCAGCTTCACTCCATGGCACACTTCCACCATGTTTCTTTGTCCATCCCAGGCACAGAAATGATGCATCCAGATGACCATGGACTGAAAATTCTGAAAACAATGAGCCAAAATAAATCTTGCTTCCTTTAAGTTGTTTTTTTCTTAGTTATTTTGTCATAGTAACATAAACCTGATTAATTTAACTACTTCCTAAAAATCAAAAATAAATCAATGCAGTTGCTGGGCGTGGTGGTGCATGCTTGTAATCCCAGCATTCAGGAGGCTGAGACCTGGAGGATCACGGTTCACGGACAGCCTCAGCTACTTAGTGAGGCCCTCTGCAACTCAGTGAGACCCGGTTTCAAAATAAAGCAGAAAAATACGGCAGGGGGTGTAGCTCAGAGGTCAAATGCCCCTGGGTTCCATCCCCAAACCCGCAAAAATAAATAAATAAATAAATAAATAAATAAATAAATAAATAAATGCAAATATCAAGAAAAAAATAAAATTAAAATAAGATTTCAACAATAAGATATATCAGAGTTCATAATATATATAAAATTCCTTTTTAAAGACCAAGTATTCTCTGGACATAATGCCACACTCCTGTTATCCCAGCTACTTAGAGGAAAATCAAAACTTGAAGGCCAATCTTGGCTACTTAGTGAGATTCTTTCTCAAAATTAAAAAAATTAAAAGGGTGGGAATGTAGCTCCGTGTTAAAGCATCCCTGAATTCAATCCCCAGTAGTAGGATGAGGGGTGGTGGAGGAGGACTAGTCAATTTTAATAAACAAAAAGGAAAATCTATAACTGCTGCCTTCTACATAACTTTGCAAAATAATCACACAGAATGGTTCAAAACAAAGAAAATATAAAAATGTATCAGGCCAATAAAAACAAAGAAAAATCAAGAACATAATTTACCTGTAAGTGCCTTAGGAGAGCATATTCATCATATTCAAACAGGATAATTTGAAAACTTTTAATAAAGGAACTATATATAAAGAATGGCAGAGTCTAGAAACACCAGTACTAATTAGAGCAGAAAATTATTAGTGCCTCTGAGAGGATTAAAGGAGGGACCTACTGCTGGAACACAGACTAGATGGAAAGGACACATGGCGGAACTGTGGCTTCCCAACGTAGTTCTGTGGCAAATCAACATGTGCAGATCTTGTGCAATGGATACCTCGGCTTGCCTCCTTTCTTCCCTGGGGTGTCCTCCCTTGAGTACAAGAGAAAAGACACCCTTTATGTGACCCCCCCCCACAAATCTACATCCAGAAGCAGAGTGGGATATAAAAATTTAGAGCAGATCTGGGAGAAAAGAGATTTTCAGCACAAAGAGTAGTAAAAGATAAAATAGGATTCCATTCATAATCATTAAATGGAGAAAAGGAAGAGGAAGTATCTTCTAAATTTCAAAGCTATATAGAAAAAAGCTTTTATGTATCAATAGTGGTATCACTGAATGCGTAAATCAAACAACAACAACAACATATGAATAAATTGACAAAACTGATTGTGAAGATATACAGCTAAAAGTCTGACATGACCAGAACTGAAAGAATATCCAATAAATATCCTCAGAATATATATACAGAGAGAATTCTTCACTAATCAGACAGCAAAATTTAACTAAAGAAGCAGTGCAAAATAACTACCCACTAAGAAATAACACAAGCATCAATGATTTCCAAACGACATAGTATTTACAGGGCACAGTCTCTTGCCAGGATTCAACAACTTACTAAGCACTAATTTTATATTCTAATTTAATTTACATACTGCTATAAGATAAATATTATCTGTATTCTAAAACTAATAGGAAAATATGCCAAATTGTAAAATTCTGTGAAATAGTAAAGAAAATCAGATATCAAGTTTATGCCTATACTTTTATTATTTATTTATTTAATTATTTATTTATTTATTTTGCAGTACTGGAGATGGAACTCAGGGAGGTTCTACCTTCAAGCTACACTCCCAGTTCTATGTATGTATTTAATATAGATTATACTCTGGCAATATCATCTTTATTCTCTTATTGATCTTACTCATTGTATATATAAATTAATTATTTATATAATTATATCTGTGTATGAATCATATATAATCTGTGTATGCATATATATATATATATGCATACACTCTTCTAGAAAGATGAAACTTGGCAAAAGGATCAATTTAAAAAATAGAATTTCAGCCGGGCGTGGTGGCACACGCTTGTAATCCCAGCATTTGGGAGGCTGAGACCAGAGGATCTCAGTTCGCGGACAGCCTCAGCCACTTAGTGAGGCCCTCTGCAACTTAGTGAGACCCTATTTCAAAATAAAGAATAAAAAATAGGGCAGGGGATGTGGCTCGGAGGTCAAATGTCCCTGGGTTCCATCCCCAAACACGCGTGAGTGCGCGCACACACACACACACACACACACACACACACACACACACAATAAAACAAAATTTCTCCAAATTAAAGATGCAAAAATGTATTCTTCACATTGAAAAAGTCCATTTGGTATTCAGCAAAATGAAAGAAGAATCATGACTAAACAGATCTCATAAAAATATTCTAATTGAAAAATGGTTAATCTTTTTATTCTCCAGTCTAATGCGATAAAAAAATCTAATAATAATCACAAAGATGTGCAACATTTAAAGAGAAGAACAACTTCATGAGCTGTTGCCTTTTATCCTTCTCTGGGGCACTTTCTCCTCTAGGAAAACTCACCCATTTATTGAGATGGATGGTGACTTTCTTGAGGTCCCCAGCCAGTGACTTTCAAGCACCTTTGTCAAGGGCTATAGATAGAATCACTTGAGATCTATGGAAAACTCTGCCCTGTACCTTTCTTAGATATCCTTCTAATTGTATTGATAATACAATAGATTATATGAATGAATACTCTTGAAATTTTATCTTTGAAAACAAATTACAGAGCAATGATCCCGTTTCCAATGAAAATTGAAAATGTGTATGTGTGTGTGTGTGTGTGTTGTGTGTGTGTGTGTGTTCACAAGCAAGCACACATATGTGTAAACAGAATGAAACTGAAAGGATAAATGCCCTAGTAAACATGGTTACCTGAGGAAGGCTGTCAAAACTCCACAATGACTCACTGTTGAGCTGAAAAACATTCACAGCCTCATCTAAAACAATAGTTACAGACACTCATGCTCAGCAATCAACCGACATAATTATGTTCCCATGAAATGTTACAAGCACCTGTATTAGAGCCAGGGCAACTTCCTCGAGGCAGTCTCCAGGCCTTGATCAATTAAGTGGCAAATATCATTTAAAAGATCATCGCATTCTCCTGCCACGTTGCTTAGGTAAAGTTCACTGTGGTCATTCTGATGATGCACCAAGATCTCTAGAAATTTTGAAAATTTCATTGCCACATTTCTGCTGTGTCCATGTGTTTGTGGCTCAATCAGTAGTAGCAATTGTTCTTGATTCCCTGTGGTTCCTTAAGACAGCCCACTGGGTTGAGAGAGTTGTTATTCCTGAGTTCCTGCAGTTCACATAGCTACCTAGAAAGTGATACATGTAAACAATCACATCTTATTCACTCTGAATCCATTCACAAAAACAGCATTTGCTTGCTACAGAGACTTTTAAGATTTTGTTGTTCAGTGTTGCTATTAATGTATTTACCATTCTTGGACTTTACTCCCACTCACTCTTCTATACATTTTTTGAGTATATAGAGACCAAATTTTATTCATTGATGGTGGCAGCTAACTATGTCTGGCATTAGAAGATGGAAAATAAGCATTTTATGGGTTAATGGAATGACCTTCAGCTTTGTTTCATCAGAAAAACCTTCACATAGAGAATTTCTTTAGAGGTTGTTTGTATATGGCCATTGCTAACCATTTGGACACTGTCCTGACCTTACTGTATTGATATATTATAGTAATGATGTAGTTTAAAGCTTCCCTTTCCCTCAAGAGAATGATTCAAGTGATTAATAAATAATAGCCCTACTTATGGAAAGGTAAGTTCCAAGATTGCCAGTCAACCATGTTCATTGGTTCTTATAATTTCCCTTTTCTCTATTTTTCAAAGATCTTTATCAATTTTTTTCTGACAGTCAGTCAAATAATACCAGGATTATTTTGAAAGATATCTTAAATTATATTTTTGAAACCTACTCTAACCAATATTTTCATTAAGGGCTAAAGCCTTCATGTGTCTGTATTTGACTACTTCAAGGTTGACAATCTCCATAAATTGATATAGAAACTCCTCAGAATCCTGTCAGTCTTGAGAAGTCTGTATCAAAACCCTAACACATTTTTAAAATGTACTTCTACATCAATATTCCAGATGCAGGTTGACCATCCTTGTTAAATCCTGCTTGCTGAATTACATCAAAATGACTTCAGTAAGGAAAACTGAGCAAGCAAGCCACATAGATCCAGAATTCATCAGATTATTTTAATTATGTCCTCAATCTTAGAAAAGATTGAAAACGATGATAAAGAAGTTATGAGTTTAAATTTTTTCCATTCAAAAAATCTATTTCTGACTACTTTCCTATTTTCTTTTGGTCAAATGGCTTTAAATTTCCATTAAAAGTCAGTAAAAGAATAAGAAGAAAGAAAATCTAAATCTAAACCCAGACCTGTGAAATTAGGCTCACTGTCTATTGAATACACCCTACACCTGTTACATTTTGCCACTGGAATGGGATCAGCATTGTAACTAAATGGATTATGCTGCATTTTACTAGAAACAAATTACCCAATACTACCATTTATGAGTTAAGATTTCCTGTAAGAAAATAGTGCAGGAAAAAAGAGGGATTATTTCATATCTTTGAAGGGTGTTTTATCACACTGTGCAATTGCATGCAATTTAACACCTAAACTGCTTAAAGTGCAAATGATATCAACTAGTCCACCCTAAGGGCCTCGTAATGGTCCTGCCGTTTGTGCTGCTGGAGCTGGTTTTGTCAGCACTTCCATTATAAGCCTGGTCTTTCAGGATTTTTTTCCACTCAACCATGAAAATTTGCTGTAGTTTACAACTTGGCATAGAAGGTTTTAGCTTAACAGCACCTACTTTTCTTCCAGCTATTTTGACCCAAAAGAAGTCAGCTGGCTATCTCTCTGGCTTATAAAGAAAAGAAGGAAAAAGAAAAAAATTATGTTCTATATAGAAAATAAGTTTCAAATTAATAGTTAATTCAAGAGTTTAATCTAATTGGTGTTTAATGTGGTTTTGACCCTGCAGCCCCATCTCCATCAGAAGCTCCTAAAATATTTAGGTAACAGGAATGATTTGTTTCCAAAGTAACTCTGACCAAGCAAATTTTCCTTAGTTCATACATGCTGGAATTACAGGCAGTCCTCCATTTATGATGGTTTGACATATCGTATTTACAATGATACAAATTAATGCACATTCAATTGAGGCCATATTTCAAATTTTTTATATATACCCTAGTTTTGCAATCCAGTTATCTGTTGATGGACATCTCAGCTGGTTCTATAGTTTGGCAAGTGTGAACTGTGCAGCTCTAAACACAGATATGCATGCATTACTCTGCTAATTTGGTTTCCATTTTTTTTGATAGATACCCAGGAGTGGTATTGCTAGGTCATATGGTAGATTCATTCACATTATTCTTAGGATACTCTACACTGTTTTCCAAAGTAGTTGCACTAGTTTGCAATCCTACCAACTATGCATTAGAGTTTCTGCTTCTACACATCCTCGCCAGCACTTGTTACTGTTTGTGGGTTTTTCATTGCCATTCTAATTAGGGTTAGGTGAAATCTCAAGGTAGTTTTGCTTTGTATATCTCTGATTGCTAATGATAATACATATAATAATATAATATATTTTTCATACATATATTGGCCATTTGCATTTCCTCTTTTGTGAAGTGTCTGTTTAGTTCACTTGCCTATTTTTTGATTGGGTTATTTGCTTTTTGGCAGTGAGTTTCTTGAGTTCTCTGTATATCCAAGATATTAGTCCTGTATCAAAGAAGTAGCTGGCCAAAATCTTCTTCCATTCTGTCAGCTCTATGTTAAGGTGCTTGATAGTCTCCTTTGCTTCACAGCTATTCAGTTTAATACAGACCTATGTATTAATCCTCATTTACTTTTTTGTGCCTTTTGAAGACATCTGTGATCATGCCCATCAGCAAAGATGCTGATGTTGGTTAGTAGATAAGAAGATATTAGTGCCTGATGAATAGCTAGAACTGGACATCAATGAAAAAGCTATTTAAGAGCTTGTTGGCATCGACATTGAGGAGCTGTCCAGCAAGGAGCTGATCAAATTGGAGAACAAAAGAAATTGAGGCAGAGTAGGAAGGTATACCCAAAGGAAGAGGAAAGTTCACAGCAAAGAACCTGGTGTTGGTGTTTGCTACTGTCTGCACTGGTATATGGATGTCAGAAGAAATGGACGTCAATTATGAGAGACCGACAGGAGCTGAGAGGCAGATAGAGGATGCTCTTGCTCACTCTAGAGAAATATGTAATAAAATGTGAAAACAATCTAAAAAGCCAAAGCTTGATGTCTTCCTGAAGAAAGCTATATCTGCAAAACCATCAATCAGGGTCAATGCCCCTGTACCTTCTACAAGCGACTCTGAAGCCATATCAAAAGGAGAAGCTGATGACTGTGTTGCCAGAGCATCTCCATTGCCAGCAATTAGTTTTAGTTCAAAGGTTCTGCTTTAAAGGGTCTTCAGGCCCAGTGTGCTTTCATCTCTGTGCTTTAATGGTGAGGACCTCTACAGCCATTCTGCTTTTTACTTTCAGTACAGCATTCAGTGAGTTACATGAGATACTCCACATTTCATTATAAAATAGGCTTCATGTTAGTGTTTGCCTAACTGCAGGCTAATGTAGGTGTCCTGACCATGTCTGGGGCAGGCTAGGCTAAGTTACGGTGTTTGGTAGTTTGGGTGTAAAAATTACATTTTGTTATGATATTTTCCCCTTATAATGGGGTTATCAGGACATAATCCATTGTAATTAATGAAGCATCTGTAAAATGTAAAAATAAGGGGATGTTTTAGAAATGGACAGATGAATTGCAAAAGGGTCATTATGAACAGGAACAGAAGGCATTGTAATTGCCTCCGATAAGTTCTAACCTTGGACCACAGACTCACCTGTAACAAAGTACTCATAGACTTTGGTTATTACAGTTAGATATAAAATGTCCCCTAAGAGCTCATTTATTAATATTCAGAGTTGATATAATTGAGTCATGAAGGTTGCAATCCCAGAAGTGGATAAACTCATTATCATGGATTTACCTGAGTGGTATCAAGTAGGCCTGTAGAGTGTGGCTGGAGGAGGTGGTCCCTGGGGGTGTGGCCTTGAAAAATATCTATTTGGTTCCTTCTGCCCCCAGCTCACCCTGTCTTGTTTTAGGCCTCTGTGATGTAAGTAGTATAGGCCAGTTAGGAGCTCTCCCCCAACCCCACCACCCTGGCCTGAGATCTGCAGTCCACAGCCTTGAATGATCTGAGCCCCAAACCATAAGAAACTAAATTTTCTTTCCTCTAAGTTATGCAGTCAGATATTTAGATGATTAGATGATGGCTGTAAGAATTCTGATAGATATATTGATCATTAAAACCTGGGTGTTGCCGGGCGTGGTGGCGCACGCTTATAATCCTCACACTTGGGAGGCAGAGACAGGAGGATCGCAGATTCAAATCCAGCTGCGCTGGCTTAAGAGTCCCTGTTTCCAAATAAAAATATAAAATAGATCTGAAAGTGTAGCCTGTAGTTAGAAAGGTTCCGTCCCCAGTAGCACCAAAGCAAAAACAACAACAACAACAAAAAAAAAAAAAAACGGGTTGTTCAAGTGGGGCATGTGGTACATGCCTATAATCTCAGTATTTGGGAAGCTGAAACAGGAAAATCACAATTTTGAGACCAACCTCAGCAATTTAGCAAGACTCAGCAACCTAGTGAGACCCTGTATCAAAATAAGACATAAAAAGGGCTGGAGGGTGTAGCTCAGAGGTAGAAGGCCCCTGGGTTCTATATCTAGAAACAAAAGCAACAAACAAAACAAAACAAAAACACAAGTGTGCTCTTTGAAGAAGATGTTTTAATTTTTCTGACTTCTCTCACTCTATTAATGGGTGATGACTACTCTTTCATGTACCTTTCAGGCAATACCTACACAAGCAATAATTCTTCATTACAATGTACAGTTTGCAGAGAGAGAAAATATGAAAATATGTCTTGAGTTCTGTTCCCACATCCACAAACTAAAACATATCTAACCCTAAGTACCCCTGCAAGAGCCCAGCCCTGTGGCTGGAGATTAAGAACAATCACAGTGGTGTGACCGCCTCCACTGAGGGCTGCCACCTCACCGCAGGGCCCCCCAGAGACTTTATTTTTTTTATCATTATATGTTCTACTTGCATTCCAAGGTCTCTTTTTTGGCTCTCTCCTATAAACTTAGAAAATAATCTCCATCTTGAAAACAAAATTCTCCCCTCAGACTTTTGTAATTTTAAAGAGAATGTTTAGTTATTTCAAATTCTATGTATGAAAATATTCATAAATTTAATGCATCCAGAATTTTAATTACTATATAAAATAAAGTAGGAATCTTTGCTCATTTTCTTCTATATGGGTTTTAATGCTTCCCACACTATTCATTGGAAAAGCCATACTTTTCTTGTAGATTTGAAATCCTACTTACCTATTTATTTAAACCAGTGTATTGTTCTAGAAGGTAAACACACACACACACTATACACACACCTTATAAACACACAATTATGTATAACTCAGAAGTATGCATATACATTTTATATATTATTTTAAAAAATTATTTCTGTGTATTTCATAGGTTTTGATGCAACTGTGTTTAGAATATTTGTTCATGTTTTCTTTTCTAGCTAGTTTTCACTGGTATAAACAAGCCATTAAGGTTTATATATTTATTTTATTTCTTTGTTTTTGTAGAGCCTATCACAAGTTCTATGTAAGTTTTTTATTGTTCATATAAACAGCAAAAAATAGTATATTTAATTATTTTCTGAATATTATCCCATTTTTACAAACTTTAATACTATTGAACTAGCTGGACTCTCCAGAGATGCTAAATAATAGTGATTGTAGTGAATACCTTGTCTTGATATAAACTTATTTAATATTCTAGACTTTAATATGATTTCAGATATTTGATTTTTTGATAAATATTTTAGATTTTTTTTTTTTTTTTTTGGTGGTACTGGGGTTCCTGGAAGCCCTTCTACCTCCGGGCTACACTCCCAGACCTATTTTATATTTTTATTTAGAAACAGGGTCTCCTAAGCCAGCGCACGCGGCTGGCTTGGAACCTGCGCCATCCTCCTGTCTCCGCCTCCCAAGCGCGGGGATTACAAGCGTGCGCCACCACGCCCGGCAATATTTTAGAATATTTAAGGTGCTTTATTTTCTACTGTGCCCAGAGCAAAATATATCAGGGTTTAATTTGCCAGGATTGCCTAAGGTAAAGTTTATCCTGATTTATAAGAAATAAGTGAATTCTGACAGGTGCTTTTTGGGGTCATTTGTGTATAATCGTGTGAGTTTTTGCCGTCAGTTTGCCAATAGTAATAATATCTAGTTTGTATTTTTTTCACCATGTGCCAGGCATAATTAAACATCTCCTATTGATGAACTCATTGAGGTGGGTATTATCATTATCCTCAACTTTGAAATGAGCAATCTGGTCATACAGAGGTCAGATCTCTCAGTGGCTTAAGTACAATTTGCAGCCAACAGTTTAATTCCAGGTCCTCAGAATTAATATTAATACTGTCTCTCCCATTTTCATGAACAAATTGCACTATACCATTATGGATTAATCATCTAATATACAACAGAATATAATTTTATAATCTACACTATCAGTTCTTATAAGTAAATATACTAATCTATAGTTTTGTATGAAAATAAATGTGATTATATTTGGGATATCTTTTTCATAAAATGAACTAAGAAACCTCATAAATTTCTACATTCAGAAATAATTGGAATAATGTAGCATACACTGGTTCTTTAGAAATTAAATATAATTTGCCTATAAAATTATTTTTCTCTGTAGACTTTTCTAGTGGTATATCTTTGATAACATCTTACATTTCTTCCAAAGTTATTGTTCTGTTTAAATTTATTAATATGTTTTAAAATGTTTTCATGTAATAATGAAAATGTAATATTTATCACAGTTATACCTATTTTCTGATTTCTAGTATTGTAAATTTGTGTGTGAATGTGTGTGTGTGCACTTAAGAATATTACATTTTTATTTTTTTATTTTATTTTATTCTTTCATCTCCATCAGCCTGTCCAACTTGTATACTCATTCTTAAAGACTTTTCTACTAAGCCTTCCCCAAAGAAGGCTTTATTTATTTATTTATTTATTTATTTATTTATTTATTGCGGGTCTGGTGATGAAACCCAGGGGCATTCGACCTCCGAGCTACACCCCCTGCCCTACTTTTTATTTTTTATTTTGCAACCAGGTCTCACTGAGTTGCAGAAGGCCTCACTAAGTAGCTGAGGCTGTCCACGAACCACGACCCTCCTATCTCAGCCTCCCGAATGCTGGGATTACAAATGTGTGCCACCATGCCTGGCTTTTATTTTTCTTCAAAGAAAAAAAAAAATGTCCCGTCCTTTGTGCCTGGGCTGCTTGTGTGTGTAGCACTTATTTCTATCCATTATGTTCATTTCTAGACCTAAAGTTTCTATACACTTGCCCAGTAATCATTTGAGGCATGGATAAATGAAAAAGGGCTAAAATGCATTTGCATAATTCTGTGGCCATTTTGTAAAATACTACAGATCAGATTACCTCAGATGTATTATTATCTTTACTCAAAATGCCGAGTTTATAAAGGTAACAACTGGGAGTCCCCAGCTTCAAATCAGTAGCCTCTGCCGTACTCACTACCTCATAGTTCATGATGGAATTAAGTCTTTACATCCTCATCAGAAAATGTTAACATGTCAATTGGCATTTTTTATGCAGAGATGCTCTTAAATTGTGGGTGGTATTAATTGCAACACTCTTATATTTGGGACTAATTGAAAATAATATATTTAGGAAAACAGCTACTATAATTTAATCCAAGGAAGGAGAATAACAGACATAGTGTAAAAAGTATTAAGTTTCTATCTTCCTCAGAGGAGTGAAGGAGACCTCACTCAGAGAGATGGGGGAGATAGGGAAACATTTCAATGGACATGATGTCCACACATAAGCTTATGAAAGTCAACCACTGTGGAGATATGGGAGGGAGTGTAGGGGGAGGGAATAGAGCGGGAACTAGGGGAGGGCTCAGGAGTGCCTTGTGTATGTATGCCTATGCCACCCTGAACCTCAACAAGATTATGATTACAATGTACCAATAAACATTTGTTTAATTTTTAAAAAGCATACATTACACATACATTTATTAAAGCAAAAAAAAAATAAAGGTTCTATATTACTTACCACATTGTCTTGGCTGCTCTACATGCTAAGAAAAGCAGTTAACCAAACAGACCAAAGTTCTGCCTGTTCTCAAAGAGCTTATTTACTAGCAGTGGTCTACGTTGAGTAGATGTCTACTACGTTGAGTAGATGTCTACTAGTGGTCTACGTTGAGTAGATGTCTGAAATAAAATGGGTGAAGTGCACTTCAGCAACTAATTTAAAAAGCCTTAATAAATATTATGTTCAAGATTTTATAAATAAGATACAATACCATTCCTACAGGGAACTCATGATGTAGTGGTATATCATGTACATGCATTTAAATCGAAAATTAAAGTAAAATAGAGATATTCCCAGAGTTTTAAGGTAGCACAAAGAAGTCAAACAGCAGACCAGTAATGGACCACCCTTCGTAGCTGAAAATCCTGACTTGCAGACAAAGTAAGCAATAACAATGTAATTCATTAGAACCAATTATTTAGAAAAATGGGAGAGATTATCATCACCATATATGAGAGAAATGGAAGAATTTATCATCACCATGTATGAGGTTTCAGAACAGATAACATGACAAGGAAGTAATTGTAAAGGATGTTTCTTAACTAATGAAAAAAAAAAACTAAGACTGCAATTGATGAAGAAAGCTAAAAGAAGCAATGATTTGTAATAAAAAAATTTTAACTTAATAATGATTTATAATTGTGGAAATATTTTATACCAGTTGGTTCATATTCAGGGAATGAATCAACCAAGATATCTAGACATTTCACTATTACTTTTTAAAACTTGAGTCTGATGTCTGAAGCAAATGCTGCATTTAACACAGTAAAGTGTTATATCCTAAATAATGCAAAACTTCTGATTTAATACGTTTATGTCAGCATATAATAAAATAAATTCTTTTGCAGAGAATTTTGTATAAACTAGAAGTAACACTTGATGTATTACCTAAAAATAATTCTTTTCGTTAAGTGACTAGGGATTCATGTCCATTTCTTTCTCTACCTTTATTCCTTTCCCACCATTTATCCAGTATGCCAGTCTTTCTTTTTTCACTCAACTTGGGATTTTTCTTTTTCTTAGAGACAAGTGTTCTTCTTGTTTTCTAATCAAAAGTCAGAGCTCTGGAAAGTGAGTCAGAATGTGAGGAGATGACTCACAGAGAAAAGATCCGCCTACTCACCTTCACCTGCACTTTCCCTGAACTGGCTGATACCTAGGAGAGAAAGGCATGGGGGAGATAGGTGGGGCAAACGCCCTGTGCTTCAGCTGATATATTCTCCTGCAAAATGTGGGCCTCAGTTGAGATCATCCTGACAGCAGCTGATATGATCCAGTAGGGAAATACATCAAGCCAGATTATCCAGGTTTTATGATAGATATCCAAACAGCGGCAGTTCTTCCACTTGCATACTCTTTTAAAGCTCTTCTAAAAGGTTTCATAAAGGAAAGGTCCTCATTTTAAAAGAGATCGGGCTTGAGGTGGGACAGAACATCACAGTGGAAGGGTGTGGAGGAGGTAAACTGCTCAACTCCAGGCAGGTAGGAAGCTGAGAGAGAAGAGGAGGAAGGAATCCAAAAACAAAAGAATCCCTTCCAAGGCACTTCCTCCAATTAGGTACAACCAGAGTTCATAGTCCATTCAGCTTTAAATGGATTAATCTATCAAGTAGATCAATCCACTCACCAGGTGAGAGCCCCCCACGACACAATCAATCATTGTTTCAGTGCCCCAACACTGAACTTAACTGCATTGGGATGATTTGATTTTTTTTATTTATACACAAGATCTTTTAGAGGTGATATTCCAGATATGAACTATCATAACTGATTACTAATATCAAATTACCAAATTTTCTTAAAGTTTATCTTTTAAAAGAAATTAGATGGCAGGCACAGTGGCACATTTCTGTAATCCAAGTACCTAGGAGGCTGAGAAATGAGGCTCACATGCTTGAAGCATCTTACTAAGACCCTGTCCCCAAATAAAAAATAAAAAGGACTTGGGGTGTAGCTCAGAGGTAGAACAACCTGGATTCAATCCCCAGTACCCAAACAAATAAATTAGATAAGACTCGGGGTTACTTCTACATAAAATGTTTTATAGTTTATTTTTTATCTTGAATGGAAAAGATGAAATTAGAGCAAAACATGCAGCATATTAAACATGGGGTTCTGTGTGTAAATTTCACCTACTGGGTCTGTTAAAGAAACAATACTTCCAGGCGTGCTGGTGCATGCTGGCAAGCCCAGATTTGGGAGGCTGAGACAGAAGGATCATCGCAGTTTGAGGATAGCTTCAGCTACTTATTGAGGTTCTTTGCAACTTTGTGAGCCCCTGTTTCAAGATAAAGAATAAAACATCAGGCTGGGGGTAGAATGCCTCTGGGTTACATCCCCAGTACCACAAAAATAAATAAATAAATAAATAAATAAATAAATAAATAAATAAATAAATAAATAATATACTGTCTGTGGAAGACTATTGCATTAAATGACTAATTCAGTAAACAAACTACCAACAGTGTGGGCATGTGTATGTGCCGAATAGAAAGAAGGTAAATGTTGTCGCACATGAAGAAGGGTCCTAGAAGAAGAAAGATTTTATTTATCTTTTTATTGGTACATTTAGTCATACATCTGAATGAGGTACAAAATGGTAGAGGCATACATGCACGCATCACTCATTTAGATCTCCCTCACTCCTTTGATCAGCCTAATAACTTATAGTAAGGAGTCCTGGAAGTAGATAAGTAGATCCAAGCTTTCCTCTGTGCCAGAAATTATTTCTTTTTTTTTTTTTTTCTGGTCTGGGGATGGAACCCAGGGTCATTCTACCTTTGAGCTACACCCCCTGACCTATTTTTTATTATTTATTTTGAAACAGAGTCTCACTGGGTTACAAATGGTCACACTAAGTAGCTGAGGCTGGCCACAAAACATGATACTCCTGTCTTAGCCTCCCAAATGCTGGCATTACAAGCATGCTCTACCACACCCAGCTCAGAAATCATTTCTTTTTTCTTTTTCTTTTTCTTTTTCTTTTTCTTTTTCTTTTTCTTTTTCTTTTTTTTTTCAATACTGGAGGATGAACCCAGAGGCATTCTACCTCTGAGCAACACCCCAGCCCTTTTTATTTTTTTATTTTGTATAATATATATATATATATATATATATATATATATATATATATATATGCATTGTAGTCATACATCACAATGGAATACAAGACTTGTGAGGATATACAAGCATACATCAACCATTTAGCCTTTATCCAATCTCCATCCCATTCCCCCCCTTGATCCCATGCTTGATTTGCTGATTAACTTTGATATATTTGTTTACGTACATCATGTGTCTTAAAGAGATTCCATCTTCCCCCATTCCATCCCCTCTGATTGGTCACCTTAATTGCTCCTACTTATGGCCCTTTCTTCAACTAGATTTCCTCCTATTACCCATTTCTTCCTAGTTTTTTGCATATTAGGGAAAGCATCTGATTTTTTATTTTCTGTGATATTTCTCTGTGTATGCCACATTGCAAGTTCTGATCCCACTCCTGAAGGCCCTGGCACCGGCCTGGCCACTTGGCAGACTCTGATCCCGGCCTCACTGGCTCCAGCACTGGCCTTGCCTCATGGCAAGCCCTGATCCCGGCCTCGGAGGCCCCAGCACCGGCATTGCCTTAAGGCAAGCTCCTATCCAGGCCTCGCTGGCTCCACCTATAGCCTCACCACATGGCAGGCTCCAATTCCAGCCTCGTTGACCCCTGTACTGGCCTCACCCACCCCTCGCCAGGCTCCAATCCCAGCCTTGCAGACCCCAGCACCGGCCTTGCCTCACAGCAGGCTCCAATCCCAGCCCAGAAGCTATTTCTAAACCATCATCAATGGAGGGTTGTTTTTTCTTTCAGATAGTCTATGCTGTGACTTATGGAAATGTTTCTTAACACAGCTACACATTAGCATCACTGAAAGAAACTTTAAAATACGTTTCTGCCAGAGTCTCACCTTTAGAGCTCCTGTTGTCCTATTATCTTTTTGTTTGCTTATTTTATTTCCATTCTTTTTTAATCATACTTCTCTTTGGGGTGTTTTATATAAACGCAACTACTATTTTCTCAAAAAGACTTCCCTTAGTGAAAATAATTCTGATTTTTTTCTCATTTCTTTACCAAGTAAAGTCTAAGTTTTTTTCATAAGATAGATACTTCTTGGGATAGAATACGACTTTAACACACTGTCAGTATAAAATTATTTGTATTTTCATATTATTTAAATAGATATAAGTACAGATCTAATTTAAACTTATTATAACTGTTATCAATTATGATAATGTAATCATAACATTATAAACAAAATAAAAACTAATAAAGCCGTGTGTGGTGTCACACACTTGTAATCCCTGCGCTTGGGAGGCAGAGACAGGAGGATCGCGCAGGTTCGAAGCCAGCCGTGCTGGCTTAAGAGACCCTGTTTCCAAAAATAAAATAGGTCTGGGAGTGTAGCCCGGAGGTAGAAGGGCTTCCAGGAACCCCAGTAACACACACACACACACACACACACACACACACACACACACACCTAATAGATTATAAATTAATAATAAAAATTTTTGCAATACTGGGTGTAAAACCTAGGAGTATTCTACCTCCAAGCTATACCTCAGCCCTATTTTTTATTATTTAGTTTTAAACAGAGTTTCTCTGAGTTGGAAAGGGCCTCACTAAGTAGCTGAGGCTGTCCACCAACCATGATCTTCCTGTCTCAGCCTCCCAACTACTGAGTTTACAAGTGTGAGCCATCATGTCTGGCCTACAAAAATTTAATATACTACATGATATCACATTTGAGAAGTATTTAGATGATTTTACTGATAACATAATGCAGTATAATATAGGCTTCTGGGTCTAAACTGCTTCTCCATTTTAATATCAGTAATACTTATGACTATATAATCTAGCTTTAGAAAATATATAAATACTATGAAGTCTTTGAATTCCTGATCATGATAATCAGACATCATGATTAACCTAAACAAACACTTTCAGGGAGCAATCTTCAAATGCCAATTTTAATTAGGTGTCCCTTGAGAACTCAAGAATTTTTTTCTTTGCTTAAAGATCATTCAGGGCTGCTATATTGCTAAAGTCTATGTTAAACATCTTTTCAATCCATCTAGTGCTAAATGAAAAAACGAAATGTTCTTCATAAGCTATTTAGTATTACTGTTCATAGTTGATGTGACAAGGACAGAGACTTCACAGGATAGGTCAGAAAGTGAATGTGAAATGATTGGCTATGACCTGGTTTCTGTGGAGTTTAGGTTCCTATACTCTCAAGCAGCAGATCATACTATGAATCTTACCAACACTTTCCAATTATGTAGTATGTGGCCACCCTAAGCACCAAATCATGATAGAGATGACATCATGACATCAGTTATTCACTTACACACACAATCTCTCTCTCTCTCTCTCTCTCTCTCTCTCTCTCTGTGTGTGTGTGTGTGTGTGTGTGTGTGTGTGTGTATGTGTGTGTGTGTTTTAATGAAATTGAAATATAGATGAAGACAAAAGTAGATAGACAGGCAAGTCCAGAAGATTCATTGGCCTGATCAGGAACCCTTTATTCTGAATATTGATGGAAGAAGAAAAATAACTTTAAAAATTAAGATGTTAGTTTCCCTCAAGGAATTTAGGAATATATGTTAGGTACATTTGTAGAAGAATTTCTTAAGAAAATTCCCTGTGAGTCATAAGAGGTAATACTTTAAAAGGAGCAGATGATATTTTCATATTTATTTAATTTTGCATTCTAGTCTTGGTGACTAGTCTAGACTTCTCTGGACTTTAGTTCCTTTATTAATGAAATAAAGTGTTTGGATTAGATCATATTATTAGTAAGGTTAGGTTAAGTTATGCTGCAATGACAATTTACCACCTGAATAACAGTGTCCTAATACAACAAATGTTTGTATTTTGCACATATCAAATGCTGGTCTATAAAGATTCTCATTGATTGTGTCATACAGTATCTAGCTGATAAAGGCCTTATTATCTAAGGTATCTTCATCTCAGTATCATATTTCAAGAAGCACTATAGTAGGAGGAGATACTGTGGAAGGGGACTCATGGCTGTTAATTGTCTGGGCCTGAAAATGATATACACCGCTCCCATCACAGCCAATTGGTCAGAACTATTTGCAAGACTAATTGTCAGGGTGTGTAATAAATGCAAAGGAACACATACAATATTTTGGGGTCATTTTTATGCGTGCCACAATCTCACATTTCTCAAGAGGAATGCCAAAATCTATGGTTCCTGAATTATAAGTCTAGCCTTTATGGACTACATTCTGCTTATCAGATAATTTACATAGTATAACTTATTACCTAGAATAATTCACTAAAGTAGAGTGGCATTATCCTAATTTTACAGATGAAAAACAGGTTTAGAGAAAACAATTTTCTTAGTATGTACTGAAGTTGAGCTCTAAATCCAGAGTTGTTTAATTCAAAGAACGTGACAGTTCCTCTAGGCTCACTGTTTTCCATGAGTATGGTATAATAGAAATGGCTTTTGAAAGCTTGTGCTTTAGCATAAGTAGGAAAACAAATCTGAAATGTGTTTTAATTATGCTAAAATGCCTAAAGGAAAGTGTATGTTTTTCTCTAATAAGGTTGCAGGTTATTTGAAGTGTCACAGTTCTGCACTTTTGATTGAAATTACATAAAAATCATACAATGATGACAATTACCAAATGCTTATTAAAAGCTCTGATGGCCCACTGCAGGTTTCTGATGAATAAAAAGAAAATATTATAGAATATTAGGACACTTGGAGAACAGGGACAGGGATCCTTTATGATTTAAGTTGGGTGTTGCTGGGAAAGACTGGGTGATCATGAAATATTTATGGCTCAAGGATTCCCAGATTCTGTTCGACACATTGCTGAGCTCATATTTGTAGCTGCTTTGTTCTTGCCAATTGAATATATAGAAACCATCGTCCTCGCTCTCCTGATGTGTTGTTTACATGGCACCAACTCTGTAGTTATTTGGAAACCCCAGGTGATTGAATGAAGTTTTCCCTTTGCATTTGAAGGTCTGACATCAATTAATGCAACAAGAAAGTCATTGATTTAATTAATAATCACTGGAAATTCTCCCTCGTCCTACCACCACTAAATTTGTCTTCTAAGAAAAAAATGCATCCATTAGTTCGTTTAGCCATATTCACTAAGTAGTACTGCGTGCCCAAAAACCATGCTGAAATGGAGTGACACACAGGAGCCTGTCAGAACCTGGTCCCCACAGAGCTCAAGATATCAAGGGTAAACATATGTTAACATTTGTTTTGGTTTATTTTTTCCCCTTAACTGTGCCCCAAGCCACTCCTTCTAACAATTTGCTTTACCTATTTGCTAATATAACTAAGCTTTTCATTATTTTATTAAGGCATTTGTGCTCATATTGTCTAAATGGCACCTGTTTTCAAAATACTTAGGAATATTAATTAGCTTGTTTTTCAACACAAAAGACAAAATGATGTTTGAAAAATGCAATTACCTTTTATCAGTTGTAATAAGAAGAGTTATTTTACATATTTGTTTTATGATAGTATATAAACAAATAAAAGAAACAAAATATGGGTGGACTTTTTTTACCTGGTACTATTTTTTTTAGGATCTTTTGGAGGAATGAGTTAACAGGAGACTAAAATTTATAAATATGTAAAGTATGTACCACTTTTCATTTGACAGAAACTGCTGAGAAACACAAGCAATGTCCTAAAGCAGAATTAAAATAAGATAAAAAAAATTGTAGAGACTTTACTTTTCTCCCTTTCAATTTTTACTGATTAATTATTCTTAGTTTGCTTATAAGCGGTGGAAATGCTTTTCAGTGTTTTGAAATATAGAAAAAAACTGCACTGAGCTAATCCATAAACGCCCTCTTGTGACAGTCTTCAAATATGCAGCCGCCTTTCCCCAGCTCACTGTGCCTTCAGGGTTTTCCCAAAACAACTTTATATATTCAGACTGTAACAACTTTGCAAAGGGAAATTATCAGTTTTATATCAATCAAATTAACATATCTCTACTGTAATAATCTATGTGATGTTTAAAAGTTTAGAAAAAAAAATTTGTGACAATTCTTTTTCCTGTGCAGGGCAGTTGCTGGAAATGTTCTCCGACTATTCTCATCTTCTCCATCTTTGGGCACCTGAAGAGGAAAGTTTACATGTGGTGAAAGGATCCTTTAACATTTCTCAGTATGACTGAGTCAAAGATAGTAACACAGAGCTAGCTCTAGCCAGATCTCTTTAAATACTTGATAATTTAAATCAATTGTCCCTTTTATGTTCTATGGTCATCTTTGGAGTTCCCAGATTCAAATGTTTTTACTTACATTTTAAGTAAAAAATGTTAATTGTTAAAACAGTTAAATGATTTGCCCATAATTAAAAGCGAACGCTTCTCTTTATGGCCCAAGAGCCAACACCTGCCTTCCCAGGAGTTTTGAGTAAAAACATCTGCATTCAAAAGTTAGAGGGATGTAAAAGTGTCTCAGATGGGCATTTCTTAAAATTTATTTCCAGAAATTTGTTTTAGGCCTAGAATATTTAACTTTCACTTGAGTTTTAGAACACAAAAAATAATGTTGGAAAGTGTTTTCCTTCCAAGATTCAATCTGGAACAGACTCTCCATAAAGAAAGAAATCTTAAGAGGAGTGCTAAAATTAGTCAGACCTGTGTTTGGACAAGTTACTTTTTCTAAAAATGGGATAAATAGTAACCTACCTTATAGAGTTTTAGGAGATTAACAAGATTCAAAGATTCTTCCCCCTTGTAGGCTTATAAAAATACCCATTGTTTTATTTCCTTACTTTCTTATTTATTTATTTATTTTTTGTTACGGCACTGAGAATTGAACCCAGGGGCATCCTATCTCTGAGATAGACCCCTGGCCCTTTTTATTTTCAAACAGTCTCACTAGATTGCTGAGTCTTCCTACATTGCTCAGGCTGGTCTGGAACCTGTAACCCGCCTGCCTCAGCCTTCCAAATGCTGGGATTTCAAGTGTACACAACCACACCTGGTTAATGATAGTCTATTATTATGAAAAAGTGTAAATTTTTATGTGAACTCAAAATTTATATTTACTCATAAAGTAAATATGAATTTACTTTATGGCTAAGATGGTCACATATCAATTCCTATGCCTATTCATATAAATTCATTACTTTATTACTTGTTTATCTCTTAAATTAAAAAATGTTTTAGTTAGTCAGCCATGCTTCATGTTCATAGCAGATGAGAATGACAAGAATATTTAATGATGTGAATCCTAATTGTACTTCTATTATTAAGTTAATTTCTTCAGACTCAACACTCTTGATAATAAAACCTGCCAATAAGTAACAGAGATCCCCACATCTTTTCCTGAAGCTGATGTAAAGTTGAAATTTGCAAAATCTTACATCGCCAACTGGGAATGAGAGAACTATGAAGAATAGAAATCAGTGGTCTGTGATGGAACTCAGAGACATGGTGGACAAAAGAAGGCCTGAGAAGGCAGGAAACAGGGACACTTGCCATTCTTACCCACAGCAGGGAAATGCTTAGAGCAATGGAACCTAAATCCCCTGTCATTTTGGAAATGGACACAGTACATTTTGAAGAGCTACCAGTGGAATGAGATTTTCTATCTTGAGGGCCCTTACAAATAATCATGTAATTTAACTTTTTAGTCACATATGCATTGCAAACCAGAATCCGGGTTTGAAATAGAATAAAATTTATTAGCTATGAAATTTGAAAAGATTTCCCCCTCCTTTGACATCCTCTTTTCCTTTATCATGCATACTCAATCTATTACCATTTTTATAAATTTTACTTCCTAAATATATCTTATGTCATCCTATTTCTCTCCACCCTTACCAATATCAAACTAATTGCCTATACCATCACCTTTTATGTGTTAAAATAGTAGTTCCTAGATTGGTATTTCTGGGGCTAGGAATATAACTAATCCATAGAACACTCACCTAGGCCCTAGGTTCCATCTCCAGCACTGAAAGAAAAGAAAGGAAAAGAATAATTCCACCCAGGCTAGGTGGCTTATACCTGTAATCCTATCAACATGGGAGTCAGAGCCAAGAGAATGGCAAGTTTGAGCAAATTTGAGGCCAGCTTGGCAACTTAGCATGACCCCCTCTCAAAATAATATTTAAAAGGTGAGAGATGTAGCTCAGTGGTAGAGATGTCCTAGGTTCAATCCCTAGTACTATCAGAAAAAAAAATAAGAGAAAAAGCCCCAAACAAACAAGAACAATGACAAAATGCCTTCCAAATTGGTATTTCTGAATCCACTCTGCTCCCACACAGAGCATTGCTCTAAACCACAGTAAGAGTGATGTTTTGACAATACAAATGTGATGACAAAGTAGAACACAAGAATTCTGCAATGATTTTCTGTCACTCATAGGACAAAATTGCCTAATCTGAACTGCTTAAATCTCCTGTTTGACCTTTTGTGTCTATTTCTCCAATCCTGTGTCTATCTACTCTTCCCAACAAATTGTGGACAACATTGGCTTTTGTTAGTCCCGCAAATACCTTATATTCTTTTCTGTTTTAATGTTTTTCTGCTTATTTTTTCTTCTAAAACATTTTGCCTAATTAATCTCTACTCATCAGATCCCAACTCAAACCTTTCACAGAACAATCTTGTTACCCCAGCTCCAGTCAAAACTCCGGGTTCATGACAGTCGCTTGCATTTAGTTGGTGCTCAAGATTATTTATTGAATGAATTAATTGCTTACCTTCAGCTAGAGAAATAATTTTGTGTTTAGTCTTTTTCAGCCCAAATATATATCCTACTATACTACACCACATTTTTCTTCTTCTTCTCATTCTCCTTCTCCTTCTCCTGTTGGAAGATCTGGAGATTGAACCCAGGGGCATTCTATCTCTAAGCACTATCTTAATTTTCATTTGGAAACAAGGTCCAGCTAAATTACTGAAGTTCTCACTAAATCAGTGAGGCTGCCCTGGAACCTGAGATCCTCCTGTCTCAGCCTCCCCAGTACTGGGATTGCAGGCATATACCACGAGGCTCTGTCTTTTCCTTCTTTTCTTCCCCAATTCCAAACCAATTACCTAAACTTGCCAAACGATTTAACTGTCTCAATCCAACGCTGCCACCTGTCAGCCCTTCTCTGCATCACATGTTTTTGCCCATCTCTTCCATTGAGGGGAATTAGCCCTCTGGTGTGAACTATATTTCTCCTCCCTCTCTCTCGGTTAAACACATGGCTAAGTTGAACTTGGTCTTTTCCTCACATGGATACACATCGTGTATGTGTGTGTGTGTGTGTGTGTGTGTGTGTGTGTGTGTGTGTGTGTGTGTGTTACTGGGGATTGAACCAGAGGCATTCTACCTCCGAGCTACAGCCGGAGTGCTATTTATTCTTTTATTTTTAAACAGGATCTCACTGAGTTGCAAAGGGCCTCACTCAGTAGCTGAGGCTGCCCTTGAACCCTGATCCTCCTGTCTCAGCCTCCCTAATGCTGGGATTACAAGCCTGCACCACTAAGCCTGGCTGACACACATTCTTCTAAGTCTTTTTTTCTCTTTGTTTCCAATTTTATTCTGTCATTCAGGAAAATTTCCTCCCATTTCCTTTTTTTTTTTTCTTCCTACTACCCACTTCCTTCTTTTTCTGCTTCTTCCTCTTCCTTCTATAATAGTTTAATATTTTCATTTCACTCTAATATTATTTCTGGAGGAAAATCTATTCAAAGTTTTAGAAGTTGTGAGACGTTAGCTTAGAAATTTTAGGATAGAACTTTCTAAAAGAGCTTTGGTTTACCAAACCAAGATGGTATATATTTATCCCATCAGTATTTCTACTAAAGCCTAAAATTTTAGAATTCTTATGGTGGTACCATGTTCTGCATCTATTTAAGGGATAAACTTAGATGGCTAGCTATAGTAAACTTATGTAATCTCAATAAGTTAATCTCTTGTTAAGTTATAGTTTTCAATCATGTATGTATTGTATTATAGTCAATGATATACTTTCTTGTGTATATGAGAAAATAAAAATAAAATGGTTAAATTTATTGTTTCCTCATTCCAAATATGCTGTTCTTAATGTTGCAAGTTTATGATTATAAAGTAAATTAATATTTGTATTATTTTAAATCTCCTATGATGTATAATCACAATGCACCAATAAAATATAGCAAAATAAAATAAATAATTATATATATATATAATTTAACTAACCAAAACTTGTTTGATATTGAATTGTTTTAAATTATAGTCTTGACTAATCATTAAATCTTTCTAAAATTGCATATAAAATTTAACAAGCTAAATGATTTTTTGAATCAAATCTTACAAAAAAGACAAAAGTGAAACAATTTTTTGAAATCTTTAAAAATTAAGTGAAATAAAACTGACATTTATTTGTAACAAATGTTCTGGTTGATTGTAAAAAACCTTAAATAATCTGTATATCTTACAAGAACATTGAGGAACTTTATAATAAAGAAAAAATATTAAATAATTTTTACATGTCAAAATTAATTAAGATTACTTATGAGTATTGATTCCTCAGCTTTCTTAGGATGGGACATGGCATTCTATATTTCTTAAAATCTTTAATATACAAACAATAAAGTATTATATAAAATTTTACATATGTGAAATAAAGGAATTATGGCCAAAATTACTTATACTTTTAGAGCCAAAAAACTAAGAAGATAACTTGCATTTTATCTACGTTTATCCTATGAAGCTAACTATTCCTATACATTTCAGAAATATTTTTAACACAGTTGCAATATCACCTCTTTAAGTAAGTTCAAATTCACCTACTATCAAAGTCCAGTTCATCAAACATTATGCAATGATTAATAACTTGATTTTTATACTATAAAGAAAAATGTAGATGAGGAAGTCAGAATCCTCACTCTCCTGGAACATGAGGAAATCATACTGGGAAATCATTTTTCAAACAAAAATAAAATTAAATACAAAATGTTTTTAAAAATATTAATCTTTCACAGACAGAAAACCTACCTTTCTACATGTTATAATAAACTCCAGTGAAGCATCAGTCCAGTTGTTCCTCATAAGCCAAATCTGAAATAAGTATCTATTGCTTTGAGTAATGTCATCATAATTTTTATTTTTTTTAGTAGAAGAGTTATAACCAAAAGTTTGAACAAAATAACCAAGTAGTTGCAATAGTACTTGATCTGAGTGTGTTACAGAAAATTCATATTACACTATTGATTAAAAACTGAGAAAATATTATCATGGCTACAAATAGTATATATATTAAAAAATGTAAACTTTCAGTTCTTCCATAAGTGTAATTGTATATACTTTTTGGAAACCCTGGGTGTTTCAAAATAGGGAACAGTTTATGGAGACAGAGGTCTTGATAACATATCATTTATATGTCTAAGTATTTTTCTATAAATTAATTCAAGTTTGTTAATATATTCTTCAAATACTTTTTTTGCAAGAGTATTTCTGAGGCATGGTGCAGTTTCTGAAACTAGGAATTAAAAGAAAACTAAGCAAACAAAAAAGCAACTTTATCAGAACGGCTACAACACAAGATCCCTTAATCAGAGTCTGGTCTTTAGATATAATCTATGTCTCCATATGCCAGTGCTCTGAAGCTGGGGTGCTTGTCTGGTCTCCAAAAATTAAGAAGACAAGTTTCCAGACCCATCCGTTGTCCTGAAAATGGCATAATTTTGTTCCTTTTCCACTTGCTGAGTGGAATTCCAATGTATGTATATTCCATAATTTTATAATCCACGTATCTGTTGATGGACACCGAGGTTGGTTCCATAGTTTGGCTTCCCCAATTCCACAATTGTGAATTGTGCTGCTATAAACATGGATGAGATTAACCCATCACAGAAAGTGAACAGTCATGTTTTCTTTCATGTGCAGAAGCTAGGGAGTCTTTGGGTACATGAAGGACTTTAGATAATGAAGGCGAAACTCCGGTCAAACAAGGGTGGTGGTGTAGGAGAGGGAAAGAGAATGAATGAAGGAAGTACTTCTACTGCCATCCTGTGCGTATGTGAGAAACCAAAGCCAATCTCAACGTCACTTGGGGGAAGAGGGACATCTGCAGGGAGCAGGGGGAAAGCTCACCAAGTGCTGTGTACATGGATGCACCTATCTCTATAAAACACATTATGATGCAAGACTAGAATGCACCAACAAATGCATAATAAAAAGCCAATAAAAATGAATTTGGATGGTATTACCTAAAAAAAAAAAAAAGAAAACGAAACTTAAAAACTTCACAGTGGCTTTTCAAACGATCTCAGGATAATCAGCTTGGAGGATTTTCTTTCTCCAACATGTTCTTCTTAAATTGACTTAAAGAAAGCATGAAATAATTATTCAGAGGCCTAATATTTCTAATTAAAGCATAATTAAACACTAACGATACACAAAAAAGCGAGTCTCCTGTGTTATAATAAACTCTCCCATGTTATATAAGGTAAGATTAGAAAACAAGATTTCAGGATGAGAGCATTCAGAATACCCTAATAATGAAATAATATATATATTTTTTTAGGGGGGGCGTGTCTGGGGATAGAACCCAGGGGCATTTGATCTCCAAGCTACACCCCCTGCCCTATTTTTTATTCTTTATTTTGAAACTGGGTCTCACTGAGTTGCAGAGGGCCTCACTAAGTAGCTGAGGCTGTCCGCGAACCATGATCCTCCAGGTCTCAGCCTCCCAAATGCTGGGATTACAAGCGTGCACCACCACGCCCGCCTTAGAAATATATTAATAAGCAGTGATTGCAGCATTTTTATAGCCAAGATATGGAATCGACCAAAGTCTCCATCAACTGGTGAATAGATAAAGAAAATGTATAATATGTACACAAGGGGAACACTATCTAGCATTGAAAAAGAAGGAAATCCTGTCATTTGTAGCAATGTGGATGAAACTGGAGGACATTATGTTAAGAGAAATAAGCCAACCCAAGTACTGAAGGACAAGTACCACATGATCTTACTCATAGGTGGAAACAAAGAAGGTTAACTCATAAAACAGGACAGAATTGTTATTACCAGGCTCCTGAGCATGAAGTTGTGAAGACGTCAAAGAATACAAAATTCAGTTAGGAAAAATCCAAGAGATCAATAGTTTAATAATTATGCTATACCTGTATGTGTACCTATTTAAAGTATTATTCTGTACACAATAAATATATATAGTTTTACTCATGAATTTTTTTTAGTGATACTGATGTTCCTGGAAACCCTTCTGCCTCCAGGCTACACTCCCAGACACCTATTTTATATTTTTTTACTTGGAAACAGGGTCTCTTAAGCCAGCGAGGCTGGCTTCGAACCTGCGCGATCCTCCTGTCTCCGCCTCCCAAGCGCGGGGATTACAAGCGTGCGCCACCACGCCTGGCTTGCTCATGAATTTTAAAAAAGAAAATAAGTTAATATCTAGTAATTATACATTCATTAACTTAAGAATCAAATAATGTTATCTTATAAAAATTATAGCTTGCGTATTAATTTCTTATCTTCTTGATTAGTAAATATTATTATACAGGGTAACATAAATAAAAAAAACTTAAGACAAGAATCTAAATTTTTCTAGAGAACAACAGAGCCCAAATCATATCATTCTCCTTAAGATTAACATATTTCTGTCTCTTTTGCCATAATGTATTAGGCCATTTTTTCCTGACTATTTAAAGTTGATCTGTACCATATTGCATATTTTTGGTATATAAAATAATAACTAATCATATGTCAGGTTAAAAATCTTTTGAGGAGACTTAATATGACTTAAATAATATCAGAGCCGGGCATGGTGGCACACACTTGTAATCACAGTACTTGGGAAGCTGAGACAGGAGGATCGCAGGTTCTAAGTCAGCCTCAGTAGCTTAGTGAGGCTCTCAGCAACTTAGTGAGATCCTGTTTACAAATAAAATATAAAAATAGATCTGGAGTTGTAACCCAGAGGTAGAAGGCCACTGGGTTCCACCCCTAGTCAATATTGCATGTTTATTGTGTAGCTATTTTAATAGAATTTTATAAAATATGTAATTTGTAGCTGGGCGCGGTAGTGCATGCTTGTAATCCCAGTGCTTGGAAGGCTGAGACAGGAGAATCGCACAGGTTCAAAACCAGCCTCAGCTACTTAGTGAGGCTCTCAGCAACTTAGTGAAACCCTGTTTCAAAATATATTATAAAATAGGTCTGGGGGTACAGCCCAAAGGTAGAAAAGCCCCCTGGGTTCCACCCCAATACCACTATATATATATATATATATATATATATATATATATATATATATATATATATATATTCTCATATTTATATATACAAATTCTCATATTCATATTAATTATAGGATTATATCCAGTAATGTGAATTTCTCATTCACAGTATAGAAAATTAGTATCCTTAAATGAAGGTAAAGATAAATATTATCAAGGCATAAATGTGAAGAAACAATTCTTTAGCCACTCTTGTAGAATAGTCAATTTTAGCTGTTCAAATCTTCATATTCCAAAAAAAATTTTGAGAGGTTCTTTCATTCTGTCTCCCTTTCCCTGCCACTTACCAAATTCACACTGAATTGAACTTGACTTAAACATTACCCTATAAATAACTCCAAAAGCAAAGCCTAATTAGCTTCTATTAAATTTTAAGTTTAATACTTACATGCCACACTCTTACATTCAAAATGCTCCACTGATAGGATTACTAGTGCCATTAATTGAGCAAGGTTGTAAAAGAGGGGAGGACAGAATGCAGATATGGCTTCCCTGTGATGTGCATCCACTTATTCAACAAGTCCTTTAATAAAACATTTGTTTTTCAACATGTATCATTTTAGATACTATTTTAATGTGTTTTTTTCCCTTTGGACTGGGAATTGAACCCGGGAGTAGTCTACCTCTAAGCTGTACCCCAAACCTTTTTATGTCTTATTTTATCATTGTTTGAAACAGGTTCTCACTAAGTTGCTGATGGTCTTGCTAAGATGCTGAGGCTGGCCTCAGACTTGCAGTCCTTCTGTTTTAGGCTACCAAGTGCTGGGATTATAGACATGTACCACCATGCCCAGTTTGGTTTGGTTCTGTACGTTAACATCATACTCCTTTAAAAACTATGCTCAAAATATTACTTTCATTTCTTAGGTATTGATTTCATTTCATATATATATTTCAAACAATTATTTTAATAAATATTATTTATAATTAAAGGATTGGCAATTACTATCAAGCAGCATAGTAATGTAGTATTGCCACTGTTGACCTAACTCAAATATGTTAGTGTGTATCTGTGTGTATGTGTTGTGTGGCTGGGATTCAAAATATTTGACCTTCATGAGCTCTATTCTACATTACCCATATTTCCGTATAAAAGTAAAATAACTCAAATATGTTAGTGTGTATCTGTGTGTATGTGTTGTGTGGCTGGGATTCAAAATATTTGACCTTCATGAGCTCTATTCTACATTGCCCATATTTCCGTATAAAAGTAAAATAACCAGAACTAAGGCCACCGGCAGAGGAAGATGGTGAACCTGGCTGTGAGATACAGTAGCTCTATGCATTACTAATCACTTTTTCTCTGAATTTGGTTAATCTATTTTACATGGTTATGTGAGTACGACAGTAGTTTTTTTTTTACTTTTAATATTAAATGCAGATTTTGAAACCTCTCAGAAAAAAATTACTAGGGCAATATTGATACAAAATATGTGGTTTTATTTATCAAAGGATGACAATGATAACATTAAGTAACAGAGAAATATGTACATATTCATATATGTGTTTAAATCAATATATATGTGTGTTTATATACATACATATGTGTTTACCCATTTCAAATTTTATCTTCTCTAGTGTTTTTTTTTTTTTTTTTTTTGGTGGTACTGGGGTTCCTGGAAGCCCTTCTACCTCCGGGCTACACTCCCAGACCTATTTTTACATTTTTATTTGGAAACAGGGTCTCCTAAGCCAGCGCGCGCAGCTGGCTTCGAACCTGCGTGATCCTCCTGTCTCTGCCTCCCAAGCGCGGGGATTACAAGTGTGCGCCACCACGCCCGATCTCTCTAGTGGTTTTTGATACATAAGAAACTGATTCTAAGAACGTTGAGCATACATTTTAGGATTATGCCTGAGGGATGTGAATTTTTTTTAAATGTTAAAATAAAAAAGATTTAAAATGTGATGTGTTAAATACCCCAAGATAATTTTTATTTAACCAGAGTCATAGCAATATGTAACATATTATTTATAGTAAGTATAATCAATGAATGTCATTATAATTTAGTGTACTTAAAGCATAAATGTGGTGTCATTTAACTGCTGACAAACCAGTTTTATTGATAGAAATAGCTTGAGTTGAAAGAAGAATCTTGAAAAGTTTATAGCTTTATTTTTTCAAGCACCACAAACTAATAAGCAAAAACATATGAATTAGATAAAATACTTCATTAAGTTACTTTTATTGGGTGAGTCAATGTGATATGATTACATTTCAGAGATATTTAATTCCCCATCATATAAAATCACATTGATGTTTGGCTATATTTTCTCTTCTGGTGATGTAGCCTTTCAAAGTATTTTACTCATATCAAAGCAGAGATAATATGAAGTTAAAACTAAAGTCATTTTCATCAAAGCTAATCATAAATTTTATTTTCCTAAGTGTTTCCTGAAGTAATCGCATTGCAGGTCTGTAAAGGAGACTCTCAGAAGTACTCTCGGGTCTTGGGTTCTAATTAGAAAAAAATCCCATCGAACTCAGGAGCATCGCTGAGTTGACAGTAAAGAGAGCAAACACAAAAACACCCATGTTTAGTTCACGAGGCTTTGGTTAAACCCATTGAACATCGATATTTTAGGAAGGTATTTCTTCATGTTCAAAGTATAATTGGCCATTCATTACTTAGATGGCCACCTCCACAGTGGTTTGTGCCCATTTGTATAACTCACGTAAATGCATAAATGCTGCCTTTGAAATGACATACAACTTGAATCACGACATAAACCAGCAAATGATAGGTGCTCGCTATCTCGTACACAGGTCCCTTTTTATTGGTTAAAGAAGGTAGGTGAACCTCACAGATGCAGAAGGTTTGTTGTTGAGAATGTGTGTTTACAGGTGTGGAATACCCTAAGGATGGGTAGAGCTGATACCCGCTGCAGGTGCAGACTTTAATAAACAGGAACTCGTCTTTCCTCTAATCACTTCTCTCCTTTATCATGCTTTTGGATTATCTCAATTCACATTAAGTATCACTTGTGCATAAAGCATATACAGTGTACTATATTTATTTAGATATACATGTGACTACATCTTCTCTGAATAAAACCCAAAATGCATTCACATGAGAAAATGGAGTGGTTTAATTTAAATATTTTAGGAGTGCTAGAATACTAATAAACATCTGGAAGAACAGATAAAACTAGATAAATGTTTAGCCTTGTTATGAGTAACACACTAGCATACGATTAGGTTTATAATGGTTGTAATTTAACAAAACTGTTGTATGAAATATTTTGTTTAGCATTCATTAAAAACTGTTAATGCACTTGTGTTTTTCATGGGCTAATTTTTTTTGCAGCAGACGCACGTTATTAGTATAATACAAATATGCTAAAAAGCAAACAGTTTGGTGTTAAAAATGTTTTAAGTAGGATTGTGAAAAAGAAATTTTACACCAATCTTTATTATTTTTTTTCATTCTTACAGGGGAAATTTTACCACAAATTCCACATTTTAATGATATTATACCAACTCTATTTTTTAAACTCATTTTGTCACTGTTTTGTAACAGAAACACTGTAAATATTATAGATGTGGTAAACTATTATACTTGTTTTCTTATAAATGAAATGATCTGTGCCAACACTGACAAAATGAATTAATGTGTTACTAAGGCAACAGCCACATTACATGCTTTCTCTTTCACAGTAGGCAGCAGAGCATATGGTTTCCTCTTAATGGAACGCTAGCTTCTCATTAACATACCAGTAGCAGTGTCAGAACTTACAAACCAGCATAACAGGGAGATGGAAAAACTTATAAATTAGACCCTTTCAGTACTATTGAGAAGGAAATGACTGATGTTCTAAGGTACAATATTTAGCTAATACTGTGCCCTTTTCTGCACCTTCTCTCCTCAAAAAAAAAAACTTTTTTCTTATAATAAATATAAATATAAATATTGAAGTGCAAGTAATTTTTACCCTGCTTCTCAGAGTGATTGGCATCCTGATTTTGATAAATCTCTCTTAAAATAATGTTCCATTGCCTTTTTGCTCAGTGCGGTTTTAAACAGCTGTATTTTTTACCTTCCTGTTTTCGGATACAGTGAGGCAATTGGAATATAAAACTAATTTTCATATCTTTCTAAATATGGAACTCCATCAGGCAAACAAATATCAAGGGTGAGAAGGAAACCACTGGTTTTCTGGAGGCTAAAGATGGCTACTTCAGTATGAGAAGTGGAGCCTCCAAGAGGATGGGATTGGTAGTGAAGGGAAGAGAAGAATTATTTTATTTAGTCCCCATCCCATTGTGTGTGGTTTAAACCATAGTTAGCTGTCTCATAATAATTACAGGGACTTGAATTTTAATCCATTTTTTTCTTTATCTCAAGCCCCTTTCACTGAGAACTCAGTTCAGTTTTGTAGAGGGAATATATCAATGTCATGCCTTAAGAGATACATTTTAAAATTTAAGTCTACCAATATGGCATAGAAATTATACACATATATAGATAACCATGACACACAAATGACCTCACATTCTAGGAATTCCATAAACTGAAGTTTATCACTTGTGTTTATATTAATTTTCTTAACATTTAGCTACAAATAGAAGGCCGGGTACGGTGAACGTGAAATATCAAGTCATGCAAAATTGACCCATGTTTAAGGGTTGCTGTACAGTAATTGCCAGAAAGAAAGCAGATATGTTAGTCTTCTGAGAATCAAAAATTCAGGGAGAAGACAAAAGGAAGTGATAGTTTATCACAAAGATTTTAGTGTTGACATAGCTCAAATCACTGAATGAAAAATTTCACTCTTAAGAGTCTATTCATTCACGAGGGTCTTCCTGTAAGCACATTTATAGATGTAGCCTTTAGATCCACATACAATTCATGTTAATAATATCCTTTAAAATAATAAGTCAGAAATGTATGAATAATATAAGTAGTATATTTAACCATAAAAATACAAAAATGCTCTAAAAGTCGTTGGCATCCTGAGAAAGTGTTCTATTGATATATGCAGGTTTTAAAAGCTACTTTTTATTTGAGGAGTTTTCAATTCCACTGAATTTTGATGATCACTCAATGTTGTAATATGTGTGATTTACCTCATCTTTTTCAAAGGCCTCAAGACGCAGAGCCAGAAATAATGTAATAAAAAGGTATCCAAGTAACCTCATTCCCAATGGTATCATCAGGCTGATATTTTAGGAAGTGGATCCCACTGTTTAAAAGTTTGGAACTTAACTTATCTTCCTTTTGCAAGGAAAAGGATAGTAATTTTGTTCCCCAAATGCCCCTGATATTCCCTGTATACCATAAAATGACAGTATTTTTTTCACAATCATTCTTTTTTTTTCTTTTTGCCTCAAAATTTGCCATTATCCCTAACATGATCAGAAATTCATTGGAGACTAAGTTGGTTACTATTATTGATTGTGGTCCGATACTAATGCAAAATATTAACATAAGGGTGTTTGTACACTTTCTAAGTATCAAGCAACCAGGTAACCATGCCCCATGCTGTCTTGACTGTCAAGGGATTTAGATTTGGTGAACACACTATTTTATTTTCTCCATTTCACAGACTTTTAGGAGAGCCACTGGGAATAACTGGCAGCTGGGCATATCCATTTTCACAAAGACATGTGAAAACCCACTGCCTCTGGGTTTTCAACACCACCGAATCAGAACCATCTCCACATTCAGGTGCTAAAAGAAGCATCCACATCAAGTCTAGCACTAAAACTTAAACTGATGGCTGGTATTCCTCTGAGGACAGTATCAGTGTATAGTGCCACGGATCTGGTCACTATCTCTGGGAGGCTGCCAGGGCTTCTGCACTGGCTTCATGGTGTCATCTGTGAAGGAAGCCAATTAAGATCACAAGATAGTGGCGGGTAATAATAAACTTCTAATGATGTTCCTGACTGAAAAGAGGTAATTAAAATGTGTATATGGATGACCCCAGCTTCTGTCAGCTCACTGTAGCTATTACATTAACAATGCCTGTGTATTTGTTTAGGAAAAGGAGTTAGTGTTGTCTAACAACCATACACTGAGCAATTAAATAATATTCTATCATATCCAAGGATTACCTTGGAAATGGACACTAGTTTCAGTTTTGTGGCATCCTTGATAGAACCTAGTTGACCGCTGTCTCAGGACTGGTCAATGTTTTGTCATTCTGGTGACGGACTGAAACCTTTCCCTCCTCTCCTCTCCATCCTCCCAACGCCCACCCCAACCCCCAAAGGAGCTTTTGGTCCTTGTTGTGTTTCACTAGGGAGAGGTCTTATCTTCTTCAGGTGCTTCTTGAAATCAAAGCCCATGTTTTGAAAAGAAAGAACGATTAATTAGATAGCAAAGGCAACCAGTCCTCTTATCACTTGATCTGGTCACAGACATAAGTGCCTCACACTTTTCCATTCCATAACCCTGCCGCTCAGAGCTTTCCTGTACACCTGCTCTGCTCAGCTCATCAATTTTCCCTGAGCCAGTTAAGTTCCTTTAAGCCTGTCCACTGAGAGGTGGTGATAGCTGGCTAAGAAAGAGAAGAAAGAAAAAGAGAAACAGAATGCTGCTCCAGGCCTTTATCTTGATCACACTGTTTGTTTTTGCATTGATGTCTGTAATGAAACAAAGAGGATTTAATCGTGTTAAACAAAAGCCTGTTGGTACCCAGAGGAAATTCATTTAACTCTACTCCAGTCTAGGAGTTTCAGGTTTCTTGTCTTCCTCTTTGCGATCCACCAGGCTGAGTTTCTTACCTGGGGCTTAAAATTGTGAGGTGTGAAACTCTTCTTTTGTTTTGACAGGTGCTCTTTGCTAAACATCAGCCTAGCCTTGATGGTGATAATACACAGAAGGGAGGAGAAGGGGGGAAAAAGAAAAAAAAAAAAAACTTCAGAGAAGCTAATGAAGGCAGTTACCCAACTTCTGCCTTTAATGGGTTTTATTAGCTTCCCTCCTTGGAGTTCTTTAGTAAGAAGTGGGAAAACAAATTGGGCTGCTGGGACATAAGTGTTAAAAGATAGTAGCTAAGGAGAAGACCTAGCATCTATCCTCATGAATGTCAAGAAGGTGGGAGATGACGAATGGGTAGTACTTCTTTCTTCCTCTCAGGAAAGCATGTTTTGAGGTGAAGAGAGAAGACTTGGGGCTCCCTTCATTGGCTTGGATGCACCCTGGCATGATTCTTGGCAGACCACTCCTTCCTGGTGATTCCAAAGCAGGCTTCCTGCATGATGTAAAGTTCTAAAGTCCTTGACTCGGTCTGCACCTGCTGTACCATTGCTCTCAGCCCCCCACCATCTCCATAAATGTGCTTTCTGTGGCATCCTTCTGTGGATGAGTGAGAACTCTCCCCTTAGGAAGACAAGGATGGATCTGTCTTTCTTCTCAGACACGGTGGAGAAGCACAGCCACATCACATTTCCAAAGGATGAGAAATGTAGCCATTTTGAGCTCTAATGTCAATCCAGAAAGCTCCAGAAGTGCACCCAAATTAAGGAAAGTAAACGCGTGCCTTCTCTCTTTGCTTTCTAAAATCCCACTATTTCTCCATCTTCATTTAGTCAGTGGTGATAAAAGTAAGGTATGGACTTCTCCCAGAAAAAAATTTAGGACTTAGAAAAAGTGCCTCACAATTTAGTAAAGAAGTGGTATGAATTAGTAGTTACAAGTGGCCCCCAATCATATGAGTAATTTGGAGTACAGCTGTTTGTTCTGCAGATTATTCGGCTTTACATTACACATAAAATACCAGCAAGATCATAACATTGTTATATGTATTAAGTTAAATTAATTTGGCCGAGTGTGGTACTGCACACCTATAATCTCAATACTCTGGAACCTGAGACAAGAAGATCACAGGTTTGAGTCAGTCTTAGCAACTTAGTGAGGCTCTGTTTCTAAATAAAACATAAAAATAGGTCTAATGGTGTAGCTCAGAGGTAGAATCCCCCTAGCTTCACCTCCCAGCACCACTCCTCAAGTTAAATTAATTAATTAATTAGACTGCGTAGAAGGCTTCTGAAACCACAGTTTGTGCTCATCTTCTTGAGGCAGATTACCAACTCACCGAACTTAATTTTCTCCATTGTGTATTTCCTCTTTCAGACACCTGCT
This sequence comes from Muscardinus avellanarius, assembly GCF_963383645.1. NCBI lineage: Eukaryota > Metazoa > Chordata > Mammalia > Rodentia > Gliridae > Muscardinus > Muscardinus avellanarius. The sequence continues at coordinate 35,389,446 of NC_137798.1, forward strand.
TTTTTTATTCTCCCAAGCATTGGTAGAGTGGGATCCTCTCCTCATGTGGTCCAGGAGCCATTCTTTCTCTTTTAGTGAGAGAATCACCCTTATTTCTCCCTCCCCTCCCTAATATCACTAAGTGGGCTTTTTAGCTGTTATGTTTTGGATCTGGAGTGTCCCCCAGTGTAACAGTATTCAGAGGTGAAGACTGGGGTCAGGAGTGCTCTGACCTTATCACTGGATTAATCCACTTGGTGGATTAATAATTTGAGTGACTTTTCTGGGAGGTGGTAAAAACTTTAGGCAGGTGGGTCCCAAGAGGAGGAAGTAGGCCTCCGGGACGTGGCACTAAAGACCATATGTGTCTCTCCCTGGTGCCTTCCTGTCTTACTAGTTTCCCAGCTGCCATGAGCAAGCACCTTTTCTCCCCCACACCCGTCCACTACAATGTTTCTGTTGCAGAGCAGGCTGCCATGGACTGAGTTCTTTGAAACTGTGAGCCAAAAGTGAATCTTACCTAATTTACATTATTCTTTGGGCACAATAATATAAAACTGACTAACAAATCAGTCTTTTTCTTTTCAGAATCAAGGTCTTGAAGAAGATGGAATTATATATTGATAATACTTGATAATACTTTTTTTTTTTTTTTTTTTTTGGTGGTACTTGGGATGGAACCCTTCTGCCTCCGGGCTACACTCTCAGACCTATTTTATATTTTATTTGGAAACAGGGTCTCTTCAGCCAGCACGGCTGGCTTTGAACCTGCATGATCCTCCTGTCTCCGCCTCCCAAGCACGGGGATTACAAGCATGCGCCACCACACGCGGCTATTGATAATACATTTTTATATACATTACATATTATAGTTGTTTTCTTGAAGACTGAAAGATTTGGTTCTAGAGGGCCAGATCTAGAAAGCAGAGAAAACAGTGAGAAAGCTGTAGTTATCTTTGGTCCCTACTGTCTGCATGGCATGGCAGCATCTTGTGCCTGGGCTAGAAACCAGCCTACCTCAGCACTCTGAATCTGTCCTTTATGCAGCGAGTGTGTGGGATATGGACCACTCCTGAACACAGACTTTGCTACTAATTCACACCTGGAGTATCCATCTTAAAAAGAAGAGTGGTTGTGGGTCCTGGGTAGTCCTTGATATCAAAGTCTGATTTATCACAGTTTTGTTTTGTTTTTTGCAAAATGTATTATTAAATTTATATCCTTATAGAAAATAAGAATTATTTTTAGGGAGACTAAGGCAACTGAAAAAGCTTAGTTTAAAAAAAGCTGCTGCCGGGCGTGGTGGCGCACGCTTGTAATCCCCGCGCTTGGAAGGCTGAGACAGGAGGATCGCACGGGTTCGAAACCAGCCTCAGCTACTTAGTGAGGCTCTCAGCAACTTAGTGAGACCCTGTTTCCAAAAAAAATATAAAAAAACATCTGGGAGTATAGCCTGGAGGTAGAAAGCCTCTGGGTTCCACCCCCAGTACCACACACACACACACACACACACACACACACACACACACAAAGCTGCTAACTTGAAATTGCAAATTTGTTTGATTTCTTAAAAATCAAGTACCTGTAATTAAACAAATGGCTGAAAAAAACAAAAAAGAAAAAGTGGTAACCCCAACTCCCTCCTAAATTAGAATATACTCATTTCTTATAGGACCTTTCACTCACAGCCTTGACATAATTGTTTGTATTTGCTTCTAAATTAACAGTTAATGCACTATAGCAAGAGAGAGAGAGAGAGCATGTAAATATCGATTACCTAACTGAAACAATTCAAACTGAATAGGCCTGAAGTTGAAATGGCTATTGTGGCAAGTAGCTTCTTCGGGAACTTAATGCTGAAGTTCTTCTCAATTCAACTGTTTTTTAAAAAATCTGGCATTGTATAATTTCTGACAGTTGAAACACTAAATTCAAAAAAAAAAACATTTGTTTCCCTAAAATCTTTCTTGAAGTGGGGTTGGATGATGCTGGAAAATATGTGGATGAGTCTATTTTATTCTTTAATTATAGTCATGTTATTTTATATAGTAGGATTTTATGCAGATAAGAGTCTTGTTACAATAATGACTCCACCTAACCAGGCAGTCACCAAATAAAGAATAATAAAAAGGATGATTTTTCTATTTCTTCCCAAAATAAAAAATTATTTTATTTTAAAAGAGCAAGTCTTGCCTTTGTGGTTTTTTTTTTTTTTTTCTTTTCTCTCTCCTTTCTGCCAAGTGTGTCCAGATACATTGAGCTTGCCTTGTATTTGAGCATATGGGGCCTGTAAAATGCTTACATATGACACACAAATTATTTTGTTAGGGTGCCATCTGCTGGTGTCAGGCAACCAAGGATGAATTTTTTTTAAGAGCAATGGTATAATTTTATTAAAACTTTATTTGGCTCAAATAACTTTTTCATTTTTTCTCACTTAGAATCCTAGTATAGACATTTTTCAAATGGTCCTCTGATGGCTACTTCTTAAAGGTAATATGAAATGGAATTTGATTCTTAAATTAGAAAAACAGAAGCTAAAGGATTTGCTTTGAGTTACTGGTTTCTGACTTCTTTGGATTCAAATATCATTTTTTAGTGCCCATGTCTTCCCTAACTTTAAGAAAAATTTCTGTTAAATCTTACCATTAGATCCAGGTGTAGTGGCACATGCTTATAATACCCATGCTTGGGAGTCGGAGACAGGAGGATCACACAGGTTCAAAGCCAGCCTTGCTGGCTTAAGAGACCCTGTTTCCAAATAAAATATAAAATAGGTCTGGGAGTATAGCCCGGAGGTAAAAGGGTTCCATCCCTAGTACCACCACCAAAAAATAAAAACATCTTGCCATTAGAACTATTATGCTTATGATGATAGAAATTTCAATATGTAAAGGCGTTTCCCTTTGGCTAAGATTGTTTTCTGAGCCATAATGCATAATTTGTTGTTTATCCACAAAGCGAGCTTATCCGGATGATCCATATCACACATGGTTAACACCAGTGCTGTTTCTTGATCTTTTCCCAGCCTACCTTCTAGAGGAGGGGAGGAAAAGCAACTACCCTTTCACTCTTTTTTACCTTTACCACTTATTAGTTATGTGACTTTAAGCATGTAATTTAGCTTTCCCATGCCTTTCTTATCTGTAAATTTCACATAATAACAATTAAGCTCCCCTCAGGATTGTCAGGTTATCCAAAGTGTTTAAGAAAGTCACTTGTATAACCTGGTGTGATGGCACACACCTATAATCCTAGTACTTGAGAGACTGAGACAGGAGGTTGAGCTTTGAGGCCAGCTTGGGCAATGCAGTGAGGCCCTCAGAAACGTAATAAGAACCTGCTTCAAAAGAGAAAGAAGAAAAAGAAAAAAAAAAGCCGGGGATGGTATAGCTCAGAGGAATTCAATCTCTATTACCATAACACACAAAAAACCCACACTTGTGTAGTTGTTAACATACTACCTTTAACATAATAACACAAAAAAATTGTTCACTATTCTGTCTTAATCCTTGTATTAGACCACTTTGTCTTATAACAAAATACATGAGGCAAGCTAACTTTATAATGGGGAGATATTTTAGTTCATAGCTTTGGAATTTCAAAGGTTTGGCGTTGGCAATGGCTTAGCTCTGGTGAGAGGCCTCTTGGCTGCTCCGTGTCCTAGGTGGAACACAAACTGACAGCCAGAGAGTGTCTCAGGTCCTTCAGTCCTTTCAGAGGGCATGCCCCTACTTAACATTAGAACTTTCCATTAAGCCTTCCTCTTACAGGTCCCACCACCTCCCACATCACCATGCTGAAAAACAAGCTTTCAGATCATCAATTTTGGGGGCAGAAGAGGAAACCTACCCAATGATTTCCAAATTATAGCAGTTGTTATTAAGCTTGTCAAAGAATATTGGTTAATATCAAGTAGAGATTCCTAACTTCATAGTAACTCTAGAGAACTTCAATCTCTTCCCAATGGGATATATAAAATATGTAGGCATGATTATATTTTGGAAAAGAGGGGCAAAATAATTATTTTTATCTTCCCCCTGCCCATTCTATAAGTGTTTATCTGGCTTAGAACTTTCCATTAAGCCTTCCTCTTACAGGTCCCACCACCTCCCACATCACCATGCTGAAAAACAAGCTTTCAGATCATCAATTTTGGGGGCAGAAGAGGAAACCTACCCAATGATTTCCAAATTATAGCAGTTGTTATTAAGCTTGTCAAAGAATATTGGTTAATATCAAGTAGAGATTCCTAACTTCATAGTAACTCTAGAGAACTTCAATCTCTTCCCATTGGGATATATAAAATATGTAGGCATGATTATATTTTGGAAAAGAGGGGCAAAATAATTATTTTTATCTTCCCCCTGCCCATTCTATAAGTGTTTATCTGGCTTAAAATATCAGCTCTCTAAAATCTCACAGGAAGCCCTCATGGTCTGACTTCTTCTCCGTCTTCATTTCTCAGTATTGTCTTTTTCATACGCTGTGGTCTAGTGATGATGAACTAGATTTAGTTACATGAATGGACCAACTTTGGCTCTCCAGAACTTCATGCATGCTTCTGTTCTTTCTGTCTAGAACACTCTTCCTCCATCCCCTTTGCAGTGATACCAGCTGACAACACCTTATCTCTCAGCTCTCAGGTTAAGAAGCTCAGATAAGGATCAAATAATCCTTTCCTGGACTCTCTTGTCACTTAGTACTCAGTCTATTCCACCCTTACAACATTACATGCCCACAGGCTGGCAGGGTAGGGGTTAGATAGTATATAATACATGATTCTTGCCCACCTTCTAGATCAGTGAAGGTACCCAGTTGGGACTTGAGAAATATTAAGAAAGGGACTATATAGGAGGTTGATAAAACAGGATCATAAGTTCAGGCCAGTGTAGCATGTGGTAACTTAACTAGATCCTGTTTAAAAATAAAAAATAATATAGGGATGAGATAAAGGCTAGTGAGAAGCACCTTGTGTTCAACCCCACTATCATACCATACACACACACACACACACACACACACACACACACACACACAAATACACACAAAATAATTTCTAAAAAAGAAAGAAAGAAGGCTAAAAAAAATACTATACATATAGGTATGTTTATTTGGGGAGAATTAAAATTGAACACATGAGTTATCTCCTTCCTACAGATTAAATCATATTATATCTTTAAGTAGTAGACATATTTTCTCTGGCTATTTTCTTTATAACACTGCCAGTGTTGATCTTATTTATATTTTTATCATATACCAAAAATAATAGTCGGGTGAATGTAATAAAAATTGATATGATAAGAGGTTTCATTTAAGTGGAATTTTTTAAATTTCTGTAATGGTGAGTCATAAGTATTATCTTTATCAACTTAGTTATAATTTTCATTAAAATATATACACACATGCTTGTAATGCTAGCATTTTTGGAGGCTGAGACAGGAAGATCTCAGTTCGTGGACAGCCTCAGCTACTGAGTAAGGCCCTTTGCAACCCAGTGAGACCCTATTTCAAAATAAAGAATAAGAAATAGGGCTAGGGGTGTAGCTTGAAGGTAGAATGCCCCTGGGTTCCATCCCCAGTACCACAAAAAAATGTATACACACAGCAACCCATTCAATAAACATGGATTGAGTCTGTCCTATGTCAGGTAGTCTTTTAGGCCTTGAGCAAAGCAAACAGATTCTTGAATTTGTTGAGTTTCATTAGCTATGTGTTTTGGTTTTGGTTTTCCTTTATCTCTTTGTCTCCATCAGCATTCTCACTGCTGTGACCCAATAAGCCTGATCCCACAAATTAGATAGAAGATCTATTTGCTCACAGTTCAGGAGATTTTAGAGGTTCAGTCCATGTCAGGCCAAGTCTATGGTGCTCAGAGCATAGCCTCAGGAAGTAGAGAGGAAGAAGAAGGAATGTGCTCTGGCATTATGAAAACCAGAAGCAGGAGAGCAAGCAAGGGGATTCAAAACCACAAGCATGGTTCCCAAGGTCACACTACTAGAGGCCCACCTTCTCTAGCCACAACCTTCCTAGGCTACAACCTAGTGAATCCATTACAATAAGTTTATCCACTGATGATATTACAACCCGCATGACTTGATATCAACTCAGAACATTAATGCATGAGCTCTTTAGGGGACACTCTGTATATAACCATAACACTATTCAAAGTCTCTCTGTCACTGGAGGCAAAGGGAAGGAGTAATCAGGTGGTTGTATGGGGAAGACTGCTCGATGAAAGCCTTGACTTCCCTTAAGGGGACTCAACCAGCATGCCATGTTCCTTTAAGATACAGAATCTAGGAAATAATAAGAATGCTCACTCCTTTCTCCCTCTTTCTGATATTTGTTTCCATTGGCTGAAGCCAGAGGGCTGGAAGCCGAGGTAATGTAGTCCACACCACTTAGCTTCCTGAAGTTTAGAACAGGGCCAGGAATAGCAGAGTAGGTCTAGGACAGATGGAAAACAACTAGCACTAACCCTGATCAAGAACTTTTTAATTACTGTTATTTTTTTAGCCCGTGGGTTTTTTCTAAATGCAGACTGTTCTTTCAAATAATTGGCAGTTTTTGTGCTGCCCAGTGGGTGCCACCTGTTGGAAATTAGGGCTTATTTTAATAAACCCATGCCTTTTCTACAAATATTAATGTTCTGTATATTTGGAGGCTATTTTGAGATCAAAAGGAGAGATTTAGGGGATCTAATATGATCTTAAATTTCATCTCTGGAGCTCATGTTAGGTCTTTTAAAAGGGGGTAGGGTTTGAACTTCTGGGACTGTGGGAGAAGTAGAGATGGTGTCAACTCTTCCTATCATTCCTGAGCCATTCTGGAATGGCTGCAGAAGCAGCTATGGCTCTGTGCAGTGTCCCCTGGATGGAGGGGCAGGCTGCAGGAAACTCATGTACAAATAGAAAAAGGGGAACTCGGCTCCCATGTACCTCTGAGGGGAGCAAGCTTTCTAATAACAGTAAAGGTTCAATTTGAATACATCTGAACCAGAGGCACAAAGTGTGAGGACATTGCCTTAACTTTTGTTGCATACCACCTATTTTTCTGTCATTTGTTATAACAGTTTAACCTGAAAATCTTATTAGAATTTTGCTTGGCAAGTCTTCTATACTTAAGATTTATGCTTTCATAGAAAGTGTTATTTTCAGTCATTTATAACTCAAGTGAATGCACTTACTGTCAGATAAACTTATTTTCAGAACAGGTTACTCAGTTGCTTCTTTCTGTCACCCTCCTTTGTACTTCTCCACCACCAATTTAAATATTAATCAGTTAATCTAATGGTATGGTATTGAGTGCCAAACATGTGCTCCATGTCGTGGGTATACCAGCTTATGTGACTTCCATCTGGGATTTAAATATGATAATATTAGAAACAACAAGAATATTTTATCAGTTTAGCACCGTACCTTTTTCACAGTATTGTCCTGTTCATATTCAACATTGGATTCTTATGCTATTATTTGGAATGTGACTTTGAGCCCCTTAAAATATTTTTTTAAATTAGCTTAAATGAATCCACAAAACAAATTGATATATTCATTGAGTATGTCTGACATGCATCCCCTTTCTGAGAAGTACACAATACTCATATGAATATCAGAAACCCTGGGTTCTAGTCCTGGCATGACCACTATGAGTGTTCATCACGAGTACGAACTTTCTCTGAAGCTCAACTCCTTCTTGTACACAGTGAAGTTGTAGGCTTGGTGGTTTGGTTCTCTTACGGAGTGAGACTTCTATGAAATTCTGCATAGGTCACTACCCCTAAGAGCTTTGATATACTATATCTTTCTCTTTTTAATCTTTTAGATCAAAATCTTCTTGAGGGCTGAATTCCCACTACCTGGCACAGGGCCTGCAAAAATGCGTAGCAGAAACTCAATAAACACGTGTAGGGATTAACTTCTGCAGAGCTGTTTAAGCATTACCAGGTCTCCAGAACTTTCAAAATAGTTTACAACTGTATCTTTAGCACAGGACAAGGCTATGTCATCACCAGCTAACAATGTACAACTATGCAGGTCAGTAGATTATGTTGAATGCTTTAGAAAATTTGGTCAGGGTTAGAACTCTCCATTTGACTAGATTTCTAAAAGGAGTGTGAAGTATGTTTTTCTCAACTGGGTAAAAAGAACATGTTTGCAATTTTTTTTTTTTTTTTTTTTTTTTTTTTTTTTTTTTTTTGCAGTACTGGGGATCGAACCCAGGGGCATTCTAACTGAGCTACACCCCCAGCCCTATTTTTTATTCTTTATTTTGAAACAGGGTCTCACTGAGTTGCAAAGGGCCTCACTAAGTAGCTGAGGCTTTCTGCAAACCGCGATCCTGCATTCTTGAGCCTCCCAAATGCTGTATTACAAGCATGCGTCACCACGTCCAGTTTCTGCACTTTATAGTTCAGCTAAAATTTTACTACAGGATCAGGAACCTGGTCCATCTTTAATACCATTTTTGAAAGTGACAAGTAAATTTGTCTTCATCACCAACTGAACCTCATGATAAATAATTCAAAATTGATAATGAATTCTTTCATAAGCATCATTAATGAATAAGAAATTTAACACTGTAACAATAAGGAGTGTACATGGAATACTGACACCAGTAACAGAAATTATCAACTCCAGGTAATGCATGAGCTCAATGGATTTATATAATGACAGAAATACTTCCAAACCAAGGTAAAAACTTTCAGGGCTTGTTAGACTGTGAATCCCCACTACTGGGCTCAAATTTCTCCAGGATAGGTATTATGTGGTGTCTATCATTCGTCTTCTATACATCCCCAGAAACTCTTTTTAATTTTATATTTTAAAAAATATAAAAGTAAATACACACTTTGGTATTATCTTGGTTATATCAAACCACAAAAGCAGAATTCAACTCATGTTTTATCTTTATACCTTCTAGAATGTACCACCTTTGCTACTCATAGTAGGTTTTTACTGGAACACTAAGGAAAACGAATACATGTATATGTATGTATGTATATGTGGGGGGTTCAAAGATGAGAAAGCCAGTTAACCCACTTCAAGAAAACATATGACTATATTTCTAATGAATAATATGCTCTTTGAAATGAAATGCAATAGAAACATATGTGACCAGGAACTAGCACACAGCTCATGAGAAATTTCCCTTAACCTTTCATATTTTTTCTCCAACTCTCTCTCTCAAATGGTAGATTTTCTACAATGAGAGACAAGAAAGGCCCAAATCCAGGAAACAGAAAAGAAAGGAGAAAATGAGGATGAAGACAGAAGTCAGTTGAGCACACTGTCACCCATGATTAACCATGAAACCGCAGGGTCCTGAGTCAGCCGTGCAGGCTGATCTGCCGGGTCACATTCTCCTGGTGGTCCTTCATGTCTGGCAACAATGGGTGCCATATTTATATTTCTTCTTATTATGAGACTTAGGAACATCTCCTCTGCTTTTTGCATCATATCAGAGTTTTAAAAGTCAAAAAAATTATTGTACTTGTAACTCATTATTGGCGTATCTAGTATTTCTGCCTCTCTCCACACGTTTTACATCCCCATCTCTTTTTCTCTGACCACTCAATGAATGTCTTGGTCCTGAGTTCTAGCTTCCAATTTTCTGATTTCAGTTGATTGATGGCTGTCAGTTGGAATAATCATGACTGAGGACTATGTGAGGAGTCTGTCAATTCAGAATTTAGGTTCTGCGGATATGTGGTTATGCTATATTAAGTAAACCTCACATGGCCTTCGTTTTTATATCTGTAAAACAAGACTCTTGCATTAGATAATTTTAGGAGACTGTATAGACGTACAGATGCTAAGACTCTAAGTCGAGAAATATCATGTGCTTGGAATAGGGTCCTGAAAATATTTACTGGGAAACTTTGTGGGCAAGAGGAATTTTGGAAGCAAAAAAACCTGAATTCCAGGCTTGATGCTACCACATTCTATCTTTACTTCTTTAAGCTTGTTTCTTCATTTATTGAGTGAAGCTAACAGCTGTGTTGCTGTGTGTGTGTTTGTGTGTGTGTGTGTGTGTGTGTGTGTGTGTGTGTGTGTGGAAGAGCACTAAAAACCTCCCAACAGAGTATGGTATATAGTAGACAGGCAGCCAATAGAGTTTATTGTCATTATTACTCGAAATTAAATTCAATAAAGAATATATAAGCCGGGTGTGGTGGCACATGCTTGTAATCCCAGCATTTGGGAGGCTGAGACTGGAGGATCGCGGTTCGCAGACAGCCTCAGCTACTTAGTGAGGCCCTTTGCAACTCAGTGACTCACTGTTTCAAAATAAAGAATAAAAAATAGGGCAGGGGGTGTAGCTCGGAGGTCAAATGCCCCTGGGTTCCATCTCCAGACCCCCCCCCCAAAAAAAAAGAATATATAAGCAAGTTCTGATGAATGTTTTCACAAGGCTCCAAATAGTATGGTCTAGCACCTCTGTCATTTGACTTATTTACTTGTTTGTTTGTTTGTTTGTTTGTTTGTTTATTGTACTGGTAACTGAACTCAGGGTCATTCTATCTTGGAGCTCCACCTCCAACCCTTTTTATTTTTTTATTTTGAAACAAGGTCTCACTAAGTTGCTGAGGTTTGCCTTGAACCTGTGGTCCTATTGCCATAAGCCTCTCAAGCACTGGAATTACTGGCATGTGCCACTACCACTAGCTATTTATTTATTTTATAAAAAATAAATTGTATGTCCATTCAACTATCTTGATGGTAGTATTATGTGTTTTTTGTCCATATATTACTACAGCTATGTTTAGTATGCAATGAAGCATTCATCTTAGCATTAAATATTTAGAAGTGATAAAAATCAGTCTTACTTCTGTGTTCATTAAATATGAATTCTCAGCCACATATTTCTATAACATTTTTAAGAGGTGATGTTAGTTTCTGTAATTTTCAAATACAAAGTATTTGTTTTGTATTATTTATGCTAGCTACCTGATTTGAACTGAGGCCAGAGAAAGAAAAATAAACTTGTTACACTATAATTTTTTGAACAGGAGCATAGGATTTGTTGAATGCTGCAATTTGACCAATTTGCACATACAAATGCCATTAGAAAACAATAAGAAGTCACATACATTACTTTGTTATGTAATATTAAGGCAGCAACATGGGTAGCCTGAAAAATATGTTCTGAATTATATAGCTCTTTCTGTTATCACAGAACTCTTCTGGAAAGTTCTTCAGAACAGAGGCTTTTGCTTCCTGAATCAGGACACAGTGTTTCACCACCACTGTGGGAAAAGCTGTATCAAAATTAATTTTTTGCCAATTAAGACTAAAACATGTCAGTGATGTGCATTTTAAAGAAATTAAAGAAGATTTAAGTTTCTTTCTACAATAGCACTTTTGTTCCCAATTCACGTGCATTTCTTGAGTGAAAGAGAAATGGGTGGAATATCTAAAGGAGAAGAAAACATTGTTTATTGAAAACCTGTGTCATCATTTAAATTAATATGAGTGTGTGAAACATTTGAAAAAATATTGAAAGTTTAAAAAACAATGAGAATATGCTTAAGTGCATTTTTCTTTGTGTATATCTGTACTCATTTTCCAACAATAAAAATATATTGCTTATAGCAGAAGTTGGTATATGACACACATCTATCATCTCTACATTTCTTAGCCCCAGGAGGTCATGTGATTATGCCGGGCCAATTAAATGTTAGGAGGAGTCATGTGTTACTTCCTGCCCAGGCCTAGGCAGGAAAAGTTGGTGTGTTTGTTCCTGAGCATTCTCTCCAGTTTATAATGTTAGATACATAGATCTCTGGGTCCTTGTTTAGAGAAAAACTTCTTTAAGATTTACATTGGAAGCCCAGCATGGTGGTACACGCTTGTAATCCCAGCGCTTGCCTGAGACCATGTTTCCAAATAAAGTATAAATTAGGTCTGGGAGTGTAACCCAGAGGTAGAAAAGCCCCTCGATTCCACTCCCATTACCACAAAAAAATAAAAATAAAAAGATTTACATTGGAGCCCAACATAGTGTTGCATTGCTGTAATCCCAGTACTTGGGAGGCTGAGACAGTAGGATCCCAGGTTGGAGGACAAAATTACCAACTTAGTGAAACTCTCAGAAACCTAGAGAGACCCTATTTCAAATCAAACAATTAAAAAATGGGTAGGGGCACAATCTGTAGATAGAAAATCTCTGGGTTAAATCCCCAGTACCACAAATAAACAAATTTAAAAAAGAGTGCATTAGACCATGATATGAGCAAATCACAAATACTTTTTTCATTATGCCACTTGGACTTTGTGGTCTACTTGTTACTTTGGCATAGTCTATCTTATCCTAACTAGTATGTGTGTGAAATTTTTAATATTTTTATTTAATTTTTATAAGTTAAATTTAGAAAAGTTATCATCAGTTTTATATTACATATGAGAAAGCTGACATTTGGAGAGAGATTGAATAGCTCCTTCTGGATAGGAAATGGTCCAGCTAATGTTTAAATTCAGCTTTTATTTGAAACAGTGTGTGTGTGTGTGTGTGTGTGTGTGTGTGTGTGTGTGTGTGTAGTTTTTTGGGAATGAACCCAGGGAGGTTCAATCTCTGAGCTCTCCCCCTGGCTGTATTTTATTTCTTATTTTGAAACAGGGTCTCTGTCAGTAAGTATTTGAGAGCCTCACTAAATGTCTGAGACTGGCTTCAAACCTGTCATCCTCTTGTTTCAACCTCCCAAGTACTGGGGCACTACCATGCCTGGAGAACTAATATATTTTTAGTTAAAATGTTCCGTTATTATAACATACATAATGTGACTTCCATGTGAATGAAGCTACTATTATTGGATCATATCTAGTATGTGAACAAAACTGATTCCTTTCGTCTCTTTTTATCACTGTTTTTCAATATATCCCTGCCATGACCATCTTTGCCATATGAGTAAACTCTCTCTCTTCTATGAGAAAAGTCCTTTTCTTCCCAGTGCATAAAGTCTAACAATAGACCAAAATTTGCTTCCAATCAAGAGGACAGTCACTAAAAAATATCTCTTCCCAGTCCAATTAAAGCTGGTGGGTAACTGAGAACAAAAAATGGCACAAGTCTTTATGTCTTGGGTACTTGATGGTTCTGGTGGGAGTCAGTTATTTACTGGACATATGAACTAAAACAACTCAGGACAGGCCATCATTTAGAAAAGGCACAACAGAACTGACAGGAGTAGCATCTGTAATTTGGGTTGTTTTCTGGATAGAGACATAGAAAGGCAATAATGTCTCCACATATCTCTTATGGTCATGGCTGTGTGTTTTCAATAGTTTTGTATATGGCTCCTTTCTACTGTTGTAACTTCAAGGAAAATCCCTTCATTGAATACTACGAGTAAATACATAGTCTTTCAAATCTATCACCAAATATTAAATGAGTCCAATGTCTATAGAGTTTTGTTAATGAAAAAAAGTTAAGAAAATTTTGTTCAAATGTTCATCTTGCTAATTATTTTTATTTTTGTGTGTGCTACTGAAGATTGAACCCAGGGAATTCTGCCTTGAAGCTACATCCCTAGCCCTATTTTATTTATTTATTTATTTGTTTGTTTGTTTTTATTTTTGCGGGTCTGGGGGTGGAACCCAGGGACATTCTACCTTTGAGCTACACTCCCTGCCCTAATTTTTTATTCTTTATTTTGAAACAGCAGGGTCTTACTGAGTTGCAGAGGGCCTCACTAAGTAGCTGAGGTTGTCCGCGAACCGTGACCCTCTGGTCTCAGCCTCCCGAATGCTGGGATTACAAGCGTGTGCCACCATGCCCGGCTTTTATTTTTATTTTTTTAAACAGGGTCTCACTAGGTTGATGAGAATCTCTCTACTTGCTGAGGCTGTCCTTGAACCTACCATCCTCCTGTCTCAACCTCCCTAGTACTGGGATTAGAGGAATGTGCCATCAAATTCAACCTCTTGCTAATTTTTAATAGCCTCTTCTATTACAGAATACTATAAGGAACAGTATTCTGCAAACAAATGCTATTCCCATAAAAATTATTAAAATCTATTTATTGCCTCAAGATAGAAGAAATTAGTATCTTGGAATGTCAAAAACCTCTCTACTTATGATATTTTCTGAGTAGCTTTTATGACAAATGTTTAAATATTTTGTCAATTTACAAATATAGAAAACTTTAAATTTCTTTTGAAAAGGTCTCCAAAAATGAAAAAATATATAAAATATGCAGTGTTTATCATCTTGTAAATAACCATGACTTTTTAAAAATACTTTTTAAAAATATGTACCGCATTATTTATTTAGCAAAGGCTACTGTACCTCTGAAAACATTTTTAAAATTCATTATACCATCACATTTTTAAATAGATTGAATCAGAAAATTTGGAAACTAGAGGTTAGCCTGCGTTCATGGATGCTTTGATTTGAGCTTTGTAGAAATTCTCATATTTACTCCTATGTATATGAAGTCATGATTTTAATTTTTGTGTAAAATGTTTAGTGAAATGAATATATACATATATATATACCACTTATTATTTTATTAACATTTATTCTGTGTCAAATTAATTGTAAAATTATGTGTGCAGGGAAGCACTTGAGAAAGGTCTAGAAAAGATTATCAAGCAGACAAATCAGTGCATAAAAAATTCATCCTGAAGGCACTCATCTTGGCATAGTCGTCATTTCATCTGGGTTGTTCAAGTTCATTCTGATGTATTTTGCCTGCTATTGTGGTTATTGAACTATACGAGAAAATACAGCCTATTTAACAGGAAAATCAAGTCACAGAGCAGATGGAGTCATGCAAATAACTGCAGTGACCACAAGGTGGCAAAGTACACAAATCTACATCATTCAGATGGGATCTTCCCCAAGGAAAGGTTGTTTTTCCATGTGGGGGATGGGAGGAGCAGGCTTCTTTTAAGATTGTCTACTGGCTAGAGAATAGCAAAATTATACTAATTTCTCAAAATTTGGTAATTGCTCCAAATTCCTGGTTCTTGAGATGAGTGTATGTATCATGTTAGTATTCTAATTTATTATAAATTTTTTTCTGTTTTAGCATAAAATTGAATTTCTTGAATGCCAAATGTATATTTTAAAGGCAAAATTATTGGGTCCCTCTCTTACAGCATTTAAAATCCATCTGATATGTATATATGAGTCAGTTGGAAAGTGGGCGTTATTACTACACAAATTCAAAACCATCGTGTGATTATGTGATTAGTGCTAGTTATCACAAAATTAGTTATTTATACTTTGAAAATTTTTTGGTTTAGAGATCTTGATTATGAGACTTCATCTTAATATTGTTGTTCACCAAACTCTATAGTCTTGCTTTTTTCCTGTAATCTGCTCATCTTCCCTAAAAGAGAAAGCTCAGTTTAACCTTTGCATCTTTTCTAGACTTTACCGAATAACAGGGTAGCAGTTGTCATCTGTGTCTCACACTACCATTTCTCCTAAACATATAATCTACAGACCACTTTATCAGGATCATGTTGTGGTTGTTTATTATATATAAATACCAGACTTAAAAAAATGTGGACAGGCCTATAAAATTAAGGTGAAAATATTGTCTATGCTTTTCTCTAGCTTTGTTAGGTCATCTTAGTAATATCATTTATACCCACTGATTTATCATAGCACCCACAGATTGTTAGGGTTAAGTCATTAGTTACTTATGGGAAGTGGCTAGTCTATTGTAGACTAGTCCAGTGACTAGTTCACTGACTAAGTGGAGCAGAACCTGGAAGCCAGAGCTCTTGCTTCATACCTCTGATCTGCCACCTTCTGACTATGAGTTAATTATTCTTTCTATTTCTCAGCTTTCTTGTGAGTAAAATGGAATTGAGAATGATATAACTATTTTGAATATTACAAGAATTAATTCACGAAAAGTGCTGATAGTGGCTGACACATCGTGTTAAATGAAAGTATACTAATTGGTGGATGTCAAGACTGGGATCTCATGCTAGTGGCTGTTAAGCATGGTCACTTGTATTGATGGCCATTTCCACTCAAATCCCTTCACTAGTTTCTAGTGCCTTTGCAGTCTCAGGAAAATGATGAGGCAGTTTTTAAACCAAGTTAAAAATCTGCTAGAACACTCCCTAGAGAACTTGTTTCTAATTCCATACCACAAAGCTGTTCCACTTCAATAACCAGCCATGATAGCATAATGATCCCCTCAGAGAAAAGTGTTGAAAACACTGTTCTCAAACTAAACATTCTAGATAAAAGTAAAACTTAGTGTTTCAACTTTTCTTCTTGAAATAGAAAGTATGATACACTTTTCCCAAGTGAATAGTAATGAATAAGGTTAAAGGCACATTATGGTAGTCAACTGACTTACTTTGAAGGTAACTGACAATTCCTTGGACCAAACTCAATTTAGACCTATATAACTTAATGTTTCTCTAGTTAATTATCTCCTGAAATAAAAGGCAGTTAATTTTAGTTTGATTGACTAATCATTAGGAAATTTCATATTTCTGTGATATTGAAGATCAAGATTTAAGACCTTAATGCCTGCATCATCTCCTAATCTCATCAAATTAGAACCTTCTCTCAGAATATGAAATATTAACCTATAGGAACATGTGTTGGAATAAGCAATTCTCCAAGTGAGTTCAGGTAAGTTTTAATTTTTCAACTCTGGAATTTATTACTCAATTTTAAAAATGTTCATGTTATATTTTATAAATAAACTCAACTAATTGGTAATCATTTTAGAAGGGATTATTTCAGATTGATTTTTTCCAGTGATGAAAGGATTTGAAGCCTCCCATGGTGAATCATGCTTGTAAACCCAGTACTTGGAAGGCTGAAACAGGAGGATCCGGGTTCTCAGGCTGCCTCAGCTACTTAGTGAGGCCCTCTCCAATTTAGTGAGACCCTATTTCAAAATAAAGAAAAAAAAATTGGTCTGAAGGTATAGCTTGGAGGTCCAATGCCCCTGTATTTAATCCCCAGTACCACACACACACACACACACACACACACACACACAAAAGAATAAAAATTAGGGGCTGGGGTAGAGTTTGGAGATAGAATTCCCTTGGGTTCAATCCCCAGTACTGAAAAAAAAATTAAAAAGTAAAAAGTAAATAAATAGAAAAGACAAAGAAAGAAAGGAATTGCTAACCATATAAGGCAATATACATGACAATTTAAAGAATACCCTTAAAGAAAGAAAGTAGTTACTTTTAAATTTACAGGGCATGGTTATCATTTTACTGAATTATAATTCATTTAAAACATCATTAACTTTATTAAAATTATTTTATATACTATGAGATAATCATATTTTCAGATTTATTTCTCTATCTCACACTTATCTCAATTTCACTAAATTGCTGGAATATTTCTAGAAAAGTTTATTTTTCTATTTTACTTCATTACCCATTTTCTGAGCTGTAATGTGTTGATTTTTGACTCTAAAAAATATGCGCTAACATTCTAACTCTTCAGAGTTGTAGATGTGAACTTACTTGGATACATAGTCCTTGAAAATGTAATTAAGGGTCTCAACATAAGATCATCTGGATTAGTGAGCCATGTATTCTACAACACACATCCTTATGAGAGATACACAGCAGGAAGACACAGAAAAGGCCATTGGAAGACTGAAGCACAGATGGGAGTTTATGCAGCCATAAACCAAGGAGCTTCTGCAGCCACAAAGAACTGCCAGGAAGGAAAACTCCTCTGCTAGAGGGAATATGGCCCTGCTGATACCTCAATTTCAGACCTCTGGCCTCTAGAACTATGAGGGAATGCAACTCTTTTGTTTTAAACCACCAACATTGTGGTTGTTTGTTAGGTGCTTATGGTCTGGATCTTGGATGTCCCCAAAAGGATCAGGTGTCAAAGGGTTGGTCTCCGCCAGGCATGATGGTGCACGCTTGTAATCTCAGCATTCGGGAGGCTGAGACCATTCTCAGACAGCCTCAGCTACTTAGTGAGGCCCTCTGCAACTCAGTGAGACCCGGTTTCAAAATAAAGAATAAAAATAGGACAGGGGCTGTAGCTCAGAGGTCGAATGCCCCTGGGTTCCATCCCCAGACCAGAAAAAAAAAAAAAAAAAAAGGGCTGGTTGGCCTCAGGTCAATGGTAGAGCTGTTAAAAAGGTGGAGCCAAGTGGGAGAACTTTAGGTCATTGGAGGGTGTATCTTTGATAATGATTGTGATAATACAACTCCTCTCTCTCTCTCTCTCTCTCTCTCTCTCTCTCTCTCTCTCTCTCTCTCTCTCTCTCTCTCTGCTTTCTAACAAAAGGCTAGAGGTTTTACTTCACCGTATTCTTCTACCATGATAGCTTTTCTCACCAAAGATCCAAAACAAGGGAACCAACTGATCACAGACTGGGACCTCCAGGACTTTAAGTAAAATATACCTTGCATATTTAAAAATAGTATCTCAGGTATTTTGTGATAGTGACAGAAAGCTAACAAACTAGGAAAACTAATACACTAGTCATCTCTAAAAATTGCCTAGATAGATGGATTCTTTTGGTTGAATACTTGGAATTTCTTTTTTAATTTTTCCTTAGAGGTCTGTTAATAGCAGATTTTATTTCTCTGGAAGATTTTTTCAATAAAATGTTAACTGAATTAATTACAAATAAATTCAAAACGTTTTTATCCAAGTATGTTCTTTATAGCTTATGAAAAAATTGTGGACTAATAATTGATACTGATTTTCTGTACTATCCATGCTCCCTGCTTTTTAAGGATGATTTCATTTCTGAAATAGTTTTGAATGAAACAGAACTCACTTGAACCTCTAATCCTACAGTTGATTAACCTAGTTGACTATTGCAGTTAGGGCAGTTGAACAAGTCCTCTTTGATAGATGCCTTAGTTTTGAAAAAGAGATCCCTGGAGCTAGGGATGGTGGCACATGTCTGTAAACCTAGTATTGGGAGATTAATACAGGAGGTTCACATATTCAAGACCAACCTCAGCAAATTGTGGGACTTTAGCAACTTAGTAAGACCCTTCTTCTTTTTTCTTTCTTTCTTTCTTTCTTTCTTTCTTTCTTTCTTTCTTTCTTTCTTTTCTTTTCTTTTTTTCCTTTTTTTTTTTTTTGGTGGTACTGGGGTTCCTGGAAGCCTTTCTACCTATGGGCTACACTCCCAGACCTATTTTTTTTATACTTTTTATTTGGAAACAGGGTCTCTTAAGCCAGCATGGCTGGCTTCAAACCTGCATGATTCTCCTGTCTCTGCCTCCCAAGCGCGGGGATTACAAGCATGCGCCACCACGCCAGGTGACCCTTTTTCAAAATAAAAAATAAAAAGAATTAGGAGGATAGCTCAGAAGTAGAATAATCCAGAGTTCAATCCCCAGTACTAAAAAGAGATTGATTGATTGATTGGTTGATTGATTGATTGATTCCTGGCTGCCTGGTATCTAACCCTAAACCCCTAAATCATAGGACATTGGTCTCCATGAAACAAAAGTTGAGGAATGAAAAGAAGGTAAGAGGAGAAAACTAGAGACACTGAATTCCTTTTCCTTAGAAAACTAACAAGATTTGAGATGAGGGCAGCTAAGATAGGAAGAGAAATGTCAGAAAGCAGGATGTCTAACATTTCATTTTTTTTTTTTTACTGTAATGGAATACCACATTATTTCCCTCAACAAATATTATTTGTTATCAACAAATGATAACAGCGAGTAATTGCCAAGTCCTTACTGTATATCAGGAAGTTTACATGCATAATTTTCCTTATTCTCTTAACAGTTCTATGAACAGAGCTCTTATGAACACCAGTCTTCAGATACCATTTACAAAAATGTAGAGGCCTTATGGAAGTGGCCATTTGAGAAATGAAGGACTCTACTCTGGACTTGGGTAAATGCCAACTAAAGAAAACACAAAGAGATAAAAAAATATTTTCCTGCAAGCAAGGTAAAATATCATACAGGGGAAAATATTAGATGACTCACAAATCCCAGGAAATCCAGGACAAAACATATTTCCTACCTTACAAAAAACTTTACTTAATTTTTATAGGTTTAAATGGTTCAAGTAGACTTGAATGTACTTGACCAATTGATATCTGAAGGCTATAAAGTAACATTAATGGACACATAAGATAATATATACTTATATTTAATTGATTGATATTTTCATTTTCTGTATTTTGTGACTCATTAGTATTTTGGTAACAGCAGATTTAGATATCTATACATCTCATTGTTTCAATTTTGTAAGCATTTTTATTTTCTACAGTACTGGAATTTGATCAAGTGCCATGAAAAAAAAAGTCTTGAACAAATTTGAGATGGTTTTATTTTCTGATTAAATAATGTTACACAAATTTATTGTAGATGGCTGGATGTGGTAGCATATTCTTTTAATCCCAGTACTTGGGAGTCTGAAGCAGGAGGATTGCAGGTTCGTAGCCAGCCTTGGCAATTTAATGAGACTCTCAGCAGTGTAGCATGACTCCATTTCAAAACAAACAAATAAAAAGGCCTGGGAATGTAGCTTGGAGGTAGAATGTCCCTGGGTTCAATCCCCAATACCACACACAAAAAAATCTTTATCATAGGGAATACAATGTCCACACTATAGAAAATTTATTTCACCGTTACTGCAAAATACATTTTATACACTATATACATTAAGTTTTAATTCGGGATACTTAAGAAACTTTCTGAATTGATTGTGAACTTTAATACATGTATTGGTACATTTTAATTATACATCACAGTGAGGCTCAAAGATGTATAAGCAAATGTGCACAGGTCTTAGTGTGTTTCCCTTCAGATCTCATCCTGCTGCCCAACCCTTCCCCATACATAATAGTGAAGTTAGCAGCAATACCTTCATATATGGACATAGCATAATTTGAGCTGTTTCTTTCGTAGGTTCTTCTTTGTTTAACAAGACACCAATGTTTATATAACAAGTGGGTGAAATAATATTAGTCATTATTATGGTAAATTACAGGAGTAAGCTGGGTGTGGTAACATACCCTTGTAATCCCAATACTTGGGAAGTGGAGACAGGAGGATCGCAGGTTCAAGGACAGCCTCAGAAACTAAGCAAGACCCTCAACAACTTAGGGAGATCCTATTAAAAAAAATAAAGACTAAAGAAAAGATAAAATAAAAAGGGCTGGAGGTATAATTTGGGGGTAGAATGTCCTTGGGCTCAAAAAGCCACTACTTCCCCCTGAAAAAATATGAAGGAGTAAGAGCTGTTGGCTGTGGACTGTCTTGAGTAGTAAAGAAAGTGCTGAATGTGTGCTGTGATGCTCTGTTCTCCCCTCCTCTCTCTCATCTTTACTGCCTTTACCTGGTGAGAGTTGAGAGTACAGTGCTGTGATGTTCCATAAGGACCTCCAATCCTTAGGAAACCTGGAAGGGCTTCCATAGGTTCGTAGTTGGAATGGACCCCTGTCACAAAAGATGGACTAACAAACACGCAAAAGTTGATTAAGGTGCATATTTCTCATACACAGGAGAGACCCCTAGAGAAGGAGTAGTTCTCAAACAGGTCACTTAAATTCCAGCTTTTTTAACAGTTTCAACGAAGAACAGTAACTTTCTAGAGAAATGGTAAGACAAAGGGAGAGGACTTTGAGTATTTTCACTTTATCCTCTTAACAGTTGTATGGACAGATCTCGTGGGAAGGCAAGTAGGCGGCAGATCATGGCTAGTCAAGCTGTCAAGCTATAGTCACTGTAGATTCCTCTGTTGCTGTCTCCAGGCCCAGAGGGTAGAAAAATGTCTTTAGTGGTTAATCTTTTTGTTCCTGGTAGAAGAAGGGAAAGGACACCTTTTGTCTTTTCCCTAGTTTTAGGCAAATAAAGGGAGGGCAGAGAGTGTTCCTCAACCTACTTCTTATGTCTTCAGCTCAACAATCCTTCATATTTTTGGATGCCATATTCTGGTCTCTCACAAACCCCAGGCTGCAACCTTGCTGGCCTCAGTGATATTTTCCTGCACCAAGATTTCAGGCTATGCTTTATGCAGTATCAGAGCTCCTCTGTGAGCCTAAAACTCGAAGGGAAAGAAATGGTAAGTATAAACATCAGTTTTAGGCAGATTCAAAATCAGTTCTTGTGATCTTCCTCCCTGCCTTTATGCCTTGCAAGCAAATACAGCCTTACTTAAGAGTCCAAGCACACATTTCCAAAATGTTAAGAATCATTACAGAGAGAAAACAGTGCCTGGGACCCCACGTTCTAATTGATTTTGCCATCACTTCTCTTAGAATTAGAAAGCAGGCCCTGTTTTTTAATGTAGCATGACTCAAAATGGCTAAGGTGAAGAAACTGTCATGTTTTGGGTTTTTTTTATAATTTATGATCCATCACATAATTATGTTTTTGAAAAATACAGTAAAAAGTGATATCCATAAGAATAAAACAAAAAGGAAAGTAAGATGAATAAGAGAGTACATTTTATACTGTATAGCATTACTTTAGTGTCTTGGTTGAGTTGTTAACTTTATAGACAAGAATGAACTATTGATTTTTTAATTTAAAAATTAAAAAAACCCAGAAAACTTCTATTCTTCACATGCCCTTTCACTTAATATTAGAGTTTAAAAATCTTGTGGGTGGGGAAGAGAAATATGTGATTAAATCCAGCTGATATACATATAATTTTAAAGTATCAATGGGGCTTTAAAATTGTTTTGATTCTCCGTTTATTTTCTTGGCTCTTCTCAGAAAGAGGAATATCACTTCTGTGTCGACTAGTTCATATTCCTCCCTATGCATGGAAGAAAATAAGCTGGTAACTAGAATGACTATATCACAATATCATGTATACTAAAATAATGAATGCACACTAGCATGCTTATTAAAAATAATGCATAGCATCATGTATATTAAGATAATAAATATAGAAATAGAGACCTAAACTCATGAGCAGTGATTAAGAGCTTGTGTCCTCAAGCCAGAGTTCCTGGATTCAAACCTGACTCCATTAGTAATTAATGCATTGCTGATTTATCTCAATTCTCTTATCTGGAAATATACATAAGTAGAAGAATAATGTGTAAGTGAAAATATATGAAATAAATAAACATAAATATATAAAGAATCTATACAAAGAGAATGTATAATATATTAAAAATATATAATAAAAGATAATAGATAAGTAAAAAAACCTTTAAAATACCTGTCATACAACTCAGAGTTATGATAATAGTTAAGTGTAATGCTTGAATTTTTAATGCTTTGGTTAATACAAATTACATTCTATATTGATTGGACATTTATTTTAGGCTCTAAACTAAGGCATTTTTCAAGATTGGCTTTATGACTAGGATTCAAAAAATCTAAACCTTGGTTTCTGGTTCTAATCAAGATGGAATAAACACATTCCACCCTGTCTCTTTTCCAAAAGGCAACTAAAAGCCCTGCACATAATGCATAAATTAGTGATCTGAGTACTCCAAAGAGTAAATGGTAGCAGGCAGGTTGGGAAAAAATGCAAAAATTGAATTACCACAAGGTCAGCAATGAATGTCTCTTTTTTGTGTGTGCTCTGATACTTTCTGTTAATAGACAGCCTTAAAACCTGGGGCCATGCATTTAATGTGAACAGAAAAATTTCCAAGAGAAGCTATTTCCTCACTAAAGATTACTTAGAGAAGCTCTGTATTTCTTGACTAAGGACCACTTGCTTCTGTCATTATGACAAAACACCAGAGATGATCCACTTAAAAACTAAAAAATGTACCTCAGCGGTAGAGCTCCTGTCTAGCAAGCATTAAGCCCTGAGTTTGATGCCAAGTCCTTAAGAAAGAAAGAAGGAAGGAAGGAAGGAAGGAAGGAAGGAAGGAAGGAAGGAAGGAAAGAAGGAAGGAAGGGAAGGAAGGAAGGAAGGAAGGAAGAAAGAAAGAAAGAAAGAAAGAAAGAAAGAAAGAAAGAAAGAAAGAAAGAGAAAGAAAGCAAGCCAGCAAGCTTTGTTTTGTTTTTACTCATGGTTTCAGAGTTATCAATCCATGGTTAGTAAACCCAGTTGCTTTGGGCCTGTCATGGCACAGTTCATCATGGTAGGACCAGATGGAGAAGGACGCCTTTTTACTTCATGGCAAACAGGGAGTAAGAAGAGAAATAGGAAGGGGCTGGGGTACCCATGTCCACTTAAAGTGCTCTCCTGAAGTTCTTCCAGTAGGCCCCACTTTGGAAGGTTCCACCATCCTCCAGTAGTGTCACAGGTTGTGCACTGAGCCTTTAAAAAACAAACTTTGGTTCATATAGAACACACTAACTATGGATTTGGGGCAATCAGGGCTTGGCTACGTCTAAAATAGTGACACACATCCTGGACCTAGGTTGCTCTCTAGTATTGAAATAACAAGAATGACTACAGATTCTGAGAAAATAAGCAGCCCGAGTATGATTTCCAGAAAGACAGACACCTCGTCCTTCAATGCTCAGATTATATCATACACCAAAATGCATCGAAGGCTTCCAGGGATCCATGATGTCACCTGAACTTCTGAAATTCAAAATAAAGGTGCTGCAAACTGACAAGGTAGTAATCAGTATGTGAGAATTCTCTGAAGGGGAATCAAAGACAGCTAGCTATTTTAAGGGAAATTAATGAGCTTCAAGAAAACACAGAGAAATGATTCAACATTCTAATGAAGAAACTGAAAAAAGAGATTAAATTAAAAACACGATAGAAACATAAATAGTATAAATCAAACAGAAGAAATAATTAATGGGCTCAAAGACAGACTATTTGAAAATACATAAGAAAAAAAGTAAAGGGAATGATGAAAAATTTAAAAGCTTACAAAATTTTGGGAAACTTTAAAAGATGAAACCTGCATGTTTGATCCTGGAGCTTAAGAGCATGCCAAAGTGGTAGGAAGTTTTAATTAATTAATTAATTACTTTTTGTTGGTGCATTGTAGTCATACATCTTAATGGAGTACAAGATGGTGGAGACTTACATGCACACATCACTCATTTACCCCTTCCCCAATTCCCTCCCCATTTCCTCCCTCTTCCCCCCTTCTCATGTTTGGCTTAGTGATTGACTTTGATATGTTTGTGAATGTACATCATGTATATTAGGGAATTTCCCTCTTCTCCCACCCACCCCCTCAGTTAGGTCACCATTTGCTCATCTATCTTTTCTCCTTCTTCTAGAGTTTCTCCTATGACCTATTTTTTTCCTCTGGCTTCCACATATTAGGGAGAATATCTGATTTCTTACATTTTGTGACTAAGAAAGTTTCATGAAAAAGAATAATAATGGAAAACTTCCCAAACCTAAAGAAGCATACAAATATCCTGTTGAAGGAAAATCAAAGGTCACCAGTTAAAGCGAACTTAAATTAAGTTAAATAAATAAATAAGTTAAATAAATAAATAAATAAGTTAAATAAATAAATAAGTTAAAGTGAACTTAAATAACTCCAAGATATTGTAACCAAGTTCTCAAAGGCAGAAAATAAATAGAAAATTATTAAGGCAGCAAGATAAAAGGAATACATAGAGCTGTTACAATTCACCTTTCTGCAGACCTCTTAAGAGAACCTGTACAGGCTAGGAAAGAATGGCATGAAATTTCAAAAATATTTAAAGAAAATTACCAACCAAGAAGACTATACCTAGCAAAGTTATCCTTTATAAATAAAGCACAGACAAAACATTCTTAAAAAAACAAAAACTGAGAGAACATGTCTTCACCAAACTTGTTTTTATTTTATTACCAGAAATGATAATTTTAATTTGAAAGAAAAGAACATAAATAAAGAACATTAATAAATAAGAATAAAACATGAAATGATATAAAATTCAGACTTTAAAGTAGCTATTGGACAAATTCAGACTGCTCTAATTTTGTAAATATGGTGAGCGAACCATTCATGTCCTTAGTAGGAAGAATAAGAACCAGTATAATTAAAATAGGTATGTAGCTATGTTAAGAGATAGGCAATATATAAAATGTAAAGTGAGATATTAGAATTTCAAAATTTGGGGAGCAACTTAATACAAATGTAAGGTTTCTTATTAGTATTCTCTTTCTTTCCTTTTTTAAAAGGTCAGGGGCATTCTCACTTCAAACTATACCCCAGCCCTATTTATTATTCTTTATTTTGAAACAGGGTCTTACTGAGTTGCAAAGACCTCACTAAGTAGCTGAGACTGTCCGCGAACCATGATCCTCCTGTCTTAGTTTCCCAAATGCTGGCTTATAAGCTTATGCCACCATGCCCAGCTTTGTTTTTATGTTTTAAAAATAGCCTTTATAATTTAAAGATGTTCTTCATAAACCTTATTGTAAACACAAAACAAAAATTTACAATAGACAAACCAAAAATAATAGGCAGGGAATCAAAATATTTTGTTAGAAAAAAATACTTGACAGCAAAGAAAAACCATAAAAGAGGGAGAAAATAGTAAACAAACTTATTTAAAAGAGGAAAATAAACATGTACCGACTTAAATAAAAGTAATGAGCCAAGATTTCTTATTTGCAAGACATGAGATTAAGAAATTTGCTTAATCATAGTAAATTCCGATTTTGGAAAAGTAGTCCTTGCTCAAAAAGTACCCCACTTAAAAAAATTTATTGTTGTGGCACATGCTTGTAATTCCAGCATTGAGAAAGCTGAGATGGGAGGATGGTGGTTCACAGACAACCTCAGCTACTTAGTGAGGTCCTTCACAACTCAGTGGGACTGTTTCAAAATAAAGAACAAAAAATAAGTTTGGGGGTATAGCTCAGTGGTAGAATGGCCCTGAGTTCCATCCCCAATAACACACAAAAAAAATTTTTAAAGTTATAAAACTGATTCAATTACTAATGATAAATACTTTAAATGCAAATAAATTAAATTCTTCAATAAATAAAAGTAGAACTGAACAGATTAAAAAAAAACAGACCCAAGTATATGTTGCTTACAAGAAACCCAGTTTACCTCTAATGATACACAGGGACTGAAAGTAAAGGTATAGAATACAATGTTGCATACAAATGAAATCCATAGGAAAGCAGCTGCAGATATAAGTACATCAGATAAACTATAAGCCAAAAGAATTTAAAAGAAATTAGGAAGGTCATTTTATAAGCAAAAAGTATCAGTTTAGCAAAAGAAAATAATTCTAAATATATAGCCCCAAGACTGCACCCAAATACATAAGCAATTTTTTTTTTTTTTTTTTTTTTTTTTTTGCGGGTCTGGGTATGGAATCCAGGGGCATTCAACCTCCAAACTACACCCACTGCCCTGTTTTTTATTTTTTATTTTGAAACAGGGTCTCACTAAGTTGCAGAGGGCCTCACTAAGAAACTGAGGCTGTCCGTGAACCATGATCCATCAGCCTCCCGAATGCTGAATTATAAGTGTGCACCACCACTCCCTGCCTACATAAGCAAATATTAATAGACTTGAGGAGAGAAAGTTCAACCCAGTAATAGGAAGGGACTCTAATATCCCACTTTCAGCAAATATCCCACTTTCAGACCAAATATCAAGAAGGAAACAGCATGGTTAAATTGCACCCTTCACCAATGGACTTAACAGATATTTACAAAATATTCCTTCCACCAACTACAGAATACACATTTTTTTCTTCAGCATATGAAACACTTCCCAGTATAGATTATTTGAAAAGGACAGAAAACAAGTCTCAACACATTTTTAAAAATTGAAGTCATAGTGAGTACATTTACTGACTACAATGTAATAAAACTAGAAAATAACAAGAAAAACTTTGGAAACTATACAAATACATGTGCATTAAATAGTATACTTTTCAAGAAACAATGATTGAGAAAAAAATAGAAAAAAGACTATTTTCTTGAAATAAATGAAATGGAAGGCATAATACGCCAAAACCAATCGGCCAGCAAAAGCGGTGCT
The DNA here is from genome assembly GCF_963383645.1 of Muscardinus avellanarius. NCBI lineage: Eukaryota > Metazoa > Chordata > Mammalia > Rodentia > Gliridae > Muscardinus > Muscardinus avellanarius. The sequence goes on from NC_137798.1 coordinate 35,417,254, forward strand.
GAGAGAAGAGTTTATGGTACGTTACCCTTCACTAAAGAATAAAATACAGAAAAATTAAATAAATAACCTCTTTTGCATGTCTATGGAATAAAAACCAAAGACAATACTAGAAGGAAAGAAATACTAATGATCAGAGTAGAAATAAACAGCTGCAGCAACAAAAATACTTAAAACACTGTATAAAAGATCAGTAAAACACACAGCTTGTTCTTCACAGAGATGAATAAAAGAGAAATCTGCAGGTAAACTGTTAAAGAGAGAGAAGACTCAACCCAAAATGGATTAACAACTTAAATATAAGAGCAGAGCCGGGCGTGGTGACTCACGCTTGTAATCCCGCGCTTGGGAGGCGGAGACAGTAGGATCACGCAGGTTCGAAGCCAGCCGCGCTGACTTAAGAGACCCTGTTTCCAAATAAAAATGATAAAAATAGGTCTGGGAGTGTAACCCGGAGGTAGAAGGGTTTCCAAGAACCCCAGTACCACCAAATATATATATGTACACACACACACACACACACACACACACACACACACACACACACACATTTGGGCTGAAATCGTGGTACTACTAGAAAAAAATATGGGGAAATGTTTCAAGACATTGAAGTAGGCAAGGATTTGGGGAAAAGACCTCAAGAACATAGGAAAACAAAAGCAAACATAGAAAAATGAGATTGTATGAACTAAAAAGCTTTTGAATATCAAAGGAAACAATCATTGGAGTGGACTTAGGCTTTGAAAACTATACCTCTGACAAGAGGTTAGTATCCAGTATATATATGAAGTTCCAAAAAAATAGCAAAAATAAAACAAATCAAGCAAGCAAACAAATAAACAACTTCTGATTAAAGGATGAGCAATAGACCTAAATAATGGGTATTTCCCAAAAGAAGACAAATGACCACCAGGTATATAAAAAATGTTCAGCATCATTGATCATCAAAGAAATAAAAATCATAATAGCCAAGAAATAGAAAAAAACCTTAATGTTTTTTTATATTATCTTAGTGAAGAATAGATAAAGAAAATGTGGTACATACAGGAATGTAATAATATTCAGCCATAAAACAACAACAAAACTCTAACATTTCTGTGAACATGGAAAAAACTAGAGATCCTTCTGTTAATAAAATAAGCCAGGCATAGAAGTTAAAATTAAAAGTTAAAATTGAATTCGTTGCATTAAATTAATTAAATTAAAATTTAAAATTAAAATTAAAATGGAAAGGACCCCGGGCCCCCGACCCTGGGCAGGTGGGCAGGCGCAGGCAGGGTGCCCCTAGGCGACCCCCCTCTCCACCCGGAAGGACCCTGGGCCCCCGAACCTGGGCAGGTGGGCAGGCGCTGGTGGGGTGCCCATAGGTGACCCCCCTCTCCATCTGGAAGGACCCCGGGCCCCCGACCCTGGGCGGGTAGGCAGGCACTGGCGGGGCGCCCCTAGGCGACCCACCTCTCCACCCAGAAGGACCCTGTAAAAAAGGAAAAGAAAAAGAAAAAAGGAAAATATCGGAGAGGGGTCAAGGAGGTGGCAGATGCCAGGATACTGGAGATGCAGACAAAACTTATCCAAATGAACTGGAATTATTGGAAAAATTCCCTGCTAAGGAGGACTGTTTCTTCTCTACATTGTTAAGAATCTTGGACATCACCTGTAAGGAGAGAGACTTTAGCAGAGACCAAGGAGAAAGGCGGTGCTGAAAGCAGTCTCCGCATTGGTGGTGAAGAATTGTATTCAGGAGAAGCAGAAATTGGAACCTACCAACCTTATTTATTTATTTATTTATTTATTTATTTATTTATTTTGGAGAAATTACACCAAAGGTTGAATGCTACCGTCGCGCATGCTTAGGAAGATTGGACAACATTCAGAGTGAAAAGAGAGCTGGGGAAAGACTGGAAATGGTGGAGGCAGTGGCAATGGCAGTGGCCAGTACTCAGGGGAGGCAGAGATCTGATACATTACACCTGGAACTTTTGAAGTAATGACCCCAGAAGCAGAATGCTACCACCACCATGCACCCTCAACAATGTGGGACAAATAGTTGGGCGAAGAGGGTGCTCGGATTAGAGCCTGCCGAAAGGTGAGGCCGGCGACGGACACAGCAAAGCTGGGATCGGAGCCTGCCATGAGGCAAGGCTGGTGCTGGGGCCTCCGAGGCTGGGATTGGAGCCTGCTGAGGGGTTAGGCTGGTGCTGGGGCCAACTGCCGGCATCAGAGCCTTCCATGAGGCAAGGCCATTATTGAGGCCTCCGAGGCCAGGATCGGAGCATGCTGATGGGTTAGGCCGGTGCCGGGGCCAATGAGGCCGGGATCGGAGCCTGTCGTGAGGCAAGGCCGGTGCTGGGGCCTCCGAGGCTGGGATCGGAGCCTGCCAAGGGGTTAGGCCAGTGCTGAAGCCAACAGCTGGCATCGGAGCCTTCCGTGAGGCAAGGCCGTTATTGAGGCCTCCTAGGCCGGGATCGGAGCCTGCCGAGGGGTTAGGCCGGTGCTGGGGCCAGCGAGGCTGGGATCGGAGCCTGCCGTGAGGAAGGCTGATGCTGGAGCCTCCGAGGCCTGGATCGGAGCCTGCCGAAGGGTTAGGCTGATGCCGGGGCCATCAGCTAACATCGGAGCCTGCCGTGAGGCAAGGCTGGTGCTGGGGCCTCTGAGGCTGGGATCGGAGCCAGCTGAGGGGTTAGGCCGGTGCCGGGGCCACTGGCCGGCATTGGAGCCTTCCGTGAGGCAAGGCCGCTACTGAGGCCTCCAAGGCCTGGATCGTAGCCTGCCGAGGGGTTAGGCCAAATCTGGGGCCATCGGCTAACATCCGAGTCTGCCGTGAGGCAAGGCCGGTGCTGGGGCCTCCGAGGCCGGGATCGGAGCCAGCTGAGGGGTTAGGCCAGTGTCGGGGCCAGCGAGGCCAGAACCGGGGCCTCCCATGAGGCAAGGCTGCTGCTTGAGCCAGCAAGGTCTGATCAGTTCACCGGGTAGCCAGGCCACAACTGGGGCCGTCAAGAGTGGGATCGGTTTTTGCAATGCAGCATGCACAGATAAATATCGCAGAAAATTAAAACCAGATGCTTCCCCTAATCAGCAATAACTAGGAGGAAACGGGCAACAGGAAGTGGTCAAGCTATAGAAAGGGCCCTATAGTGAAGCAATTAAGGTGACCAATCAGAGGGTATGGAATAGGGGAGGATGGAGCCTCTTTAAAAAGCAGGAGGTACATAAACATATGTATCAAAGTTAATCACCAAACAAGCATGGAATCGAGGGAGGGGGAGGGAATGGGATGGGGGCTGGATGAGGGCTAATTGGATGATGTATGCTTGTATATCCTCTCAAGTCTTATATTCCAATGTGATATATGATTACAATGCACCAATAAAAATAAATTTAGAAAAAAAGAAAAAAATTAAATGGAATTTTAAGAAATTGAGAGTAGAAAGGTGGCTACCAGAGGCTGGAGGGTGACAAATGGGGAAAGGTTGACCAGTGGGTGCTAAGTTATACTTAGACAGGAGTAAGTTTTCTTGTTCATTGCACACTATGATAACTAGAGATAACAGTAATGAACACTGTGCTTTTAAGGGATTGAAGAATTTGAATGTTTTAAGTACAAAGAAATTATAAATGTTTGCCTAGATACTTCTGACTTAAACAATGTATACATGTATAGAAATATCATGTTATCCCATTAATAGATACAATTTTTATGTTTTTGTGTCAGCTAAAATAAATTTAATAAAAATAAGACCAAAAATAGACCCACCCAATTAAAAAATAATAAAAATAACCCCAAAGCAAACAGAAAAGAGATGAAGAAGATTGATCGATACAATTTAAAGCAGAAAGTAGTAGAAAAAATAACGATGGAAATAAAATCTGGTTCTTTGAAAAGATTAGTAAAATTAATAAATCTCTTGTTAGAGTAACGGCAATAAAATGCAGAAGACACAAATTGCTAAAATCAGGAACGAAAGACAGAATATCATTACAGACTCTTCATATTAAAATGATAACAACTGAATAATATAAATAAATTTTGTGCATAATTTTAATAACAGAAATAATAGGCCTAGAAATAAATACATAAGATTGAAAAGGAATAAATAAAACTATTTACAAGCCCATGATTGCCTGTGTAGAAAATTCCAAGGAATCTACAAAAAGCTTCAAGCACATACAAGTACAAAATAGCCGAACAGAAACTTCACCAAATGAGATATACTGATTGAAAATAAATACATGAAAAATACTCAGCGTACTTACACTCTATGGAAATGCAAGCAAAACCACAAAACAATTTACTAAACACTGACTAGAATGGTTGAAATAACTTCTTTTGGTGGCAATGCCAACTACTGGTGAGAATGTGGAGAATGAAGACTTGTCATACATTCCTGGCAGGAATTCAAAATAGTACTGGCACTATGAAAAACAATTTTTCAGTTTCTTATAAAGTTGACAGTCACTTGCATATAATGCAGTAATCCTACTCATGTGTGTTTAGATTGAGAAATGAAACTTATTTTTATGCAAAATTGTGTATACAAATATACATAATTGCTCTATTAATAATCAACCCCAACTAGAAATAGCCTAAATGTCTTATAATATATTAACAGATGAGCAAACTGAATGCACCGACACAATAAAATATTATTCAGTAATAAAAAGAAATGAACTGTTTATTCAAACAACAAGAAATTTAGCTCTCTAAGGCATTTTGCTGAGAAAAAGAAGCAAATTCCCAAGTCCACATACCCTGGGATTCCATTTATATGATATTCTGGAAAAAGGTGAAACCAAATGATGGAGAGCTGATAAGTGTCAAGGAAAATACTGAGAGAGTTTGAGACAAAAGAGCAGCACAAAGAAGAGTAATAGGATGGTTCGTATCCTGACTACAGTGGTAGGTATACTAATCTATGGATGTCAAGACTCATAAAAATGTATGACAAGAAGGCCAATTTTACTGCATGTAAATTTAAAAATAACAATAGAGAATCAGAGTTTACTTCATTTGTTTCTAATTCAAGGTAGACTATTAGAAAAAGGCCACAGCCACTTAATGCATCAATTTCCCCGAGCCCAGAGATCTATGGGATTATTTTTCATGGCACGGCTTGTAGGATTAATGAGATAATGTTTGTGAAATGTTTTGAGCTCCTTAAAAGGAAGTTGCCATGAAAATATAAAGTGTTGTTATCATTACCAAGGCACTATTTTTTCTTTGGCTTGTCTGATGAAGTTTATGATCATCTTCATTTTTCACATTATTTTTAATGAATTGTAACAATAAAATGTGGTAGCCAAGATATAAAATGAAACCATGTGTTAATGAGGCTTAAAATTTGTAATTGGAATTTGAAACATCAGTCTGTCTAAAGATAATTGGCCCTAATGATTATTTCTCTTATACACAAGCTACAATTTTATGAAGTCCAAGTGTGGCTTATTCTGCAGTTTTTCTTGCAGAGAATACTTCAAGAATGCATCTCCTCTGAGATGTTCTTAGCTTATCTGGGTGAATGAATGGGCAAAATCGAATATGAAGAAGAAATTCACATCTAATATTAAAGGAGTAGCTGTCTTTAAAAAAGAAAAGGTCATGAAAAGTCAGCCAGTTTAATCTGGACTCTACTACAATTACGTTTTTTTAAAAACCATTTAATCATTTGATGAGCATATTTGTAACTTGGAAATAATATTTACATTCTTGGACCCTGAGTAGAAATTTTACAAATTTTTGTTTCTTCCTTTAAAAAATACAAAACAAAGAATTCCACAATTCCCATTGTCACAAGTTTCCAACACTAATTTTGGGACAAAATATGAAATCTTTCTGGTTTTTGAAGTCTTTAATCAAGCTCTGCTTAACCTAGACAATGTTATTTCTACATGTACCTCCACTTCACTAAAACTCTCTATTTTTATTAAGACCTTTTTTTTAATCTTCACATCAAGTTCACTATTCTTTCAAATAGTTCCTTTAAGTGATGATTAATTCAAGTACAAGCTTCATTTAAGTGATGATTCTTGTTCTTCCTGCTCCAGTCTAAAGAAGTGAAAATTTCCACAAAGTTTCCACAAAGATTCCAATTTATTAGAGGCTTTACATGCAGCCTGCATATATATTTCACACGCAGACATTTTCCTTTAGCAATCCTTGTCTTGTGGACACTAATGGAACCCAACATCCAATCAATACGAGTTATCTAGTGTGGATGCTAAAGTATGAGGAGAAAATAAAGATAATTTATTTGAATTACTTTGGAAACTGAGATCACTCAGTGTTCAAAGCTCAAGTACATTTCAACTTAGTTCTCAGAATAAGTCAGTCTCATACTTCAAAAAGGAAATATTTCAGGATTAAAGTGTATACAAAGAACATCATAAACTATGATGATTCTTTCATTTCCAGGAAAGACATTACAGCAATATTTTATTATTACTTAAGGTATAGAAAGAAATTTACAAATAATGCTTACATTTTTCAGCAGAGAGTAGCTGGAAGTCCAGATTAATTTAAAAAACCATGTATTCACAAAACATTTTGGATACAACCAATTATAGAAACATATGATTTCTCTTATTTCAAGATAGCATTTGTCCCAGAGAAAAGAAAATGTAGAGTTTAGATGATCAAACAATTCCATTTCTGGCTGCATATTCAAAAGAATTGAAATCAGTACCTAAAGAACTGTGTGCATTCCCATGTTCACTGGAGAATTATTATTATTATTATTATTATTATTATTATTATTATTTTTGGTGGTGGTACTAGGGGTGGAACCCAGAGGCTTTCTACCTCCGGGCTATACTCCCGGACCTATTTTATGTTTTGTTTGGAAACAGGGTCTCAATAAGTTGCTGAGAGCCTCACTAAGTAGCTGAGGCTGTCTTCAAACCTGTGTGATCCTCCTGTCTCAGCCTCCCAAGTGCAGGGATTACCAGCATGCACCACCATGCCCGGTCTGGAGGATTATTCACAACATTCCATATACAGAAGCAATCTATGTATTCATCAACATATGAATGGATAAGAAAAATACTGTATAAGTACACAAAGGAATACTACTGTATATTAATAATATGTAATACCACCACTTACATTAATATGACTATAATAATATTACTGTGTAATGCTAATTTTCCTAAAAGAGAAGAAAAAAAACTCTTGTTCATGACAAAATGGATGAACCTGGAAGATATCATACCAGGCGCAGAAAGAAATACTGTATGTTTGCATTTATATTTGGAACCTAAAAAATTGATGTCATAGAAATAGAGAGTAGAAAGTTACCAATGGCTGGTACATGAATGTATGTGTGTATGTAGAGGGGTGGTAAAGGGATAGGGAAAAGGTAGTTGTTGCTCAAAGGGTACAAAGTTTCAGTTAAATTGGAGGAATAAATTGTAGCAATCCATTGCATTGCCTGGATTAGTGGTGACCACACTAATAATGTATATAGTATTTAAATATTCAAAATTACTGGCAACATAGACTTTAGTGATCTAATACATTTTTGAGGTTAATTAGCTTGAGATAATCTTTCTACAATATGTACATAGATAGAAACAACACAATATGTCCCCTAAGTATGCATAATTATTTGTTGATTAAGATAAGTAAACACAAAATAATGAGAGTTGACAAAAGTATGCATCCTTATGCTTTGTTGACTCTCAAACTAAACCATGACTTCCATAAAAATCTGTGAATTAGAAGATAAGTAAGAAGTTATCTTTTCTAGTGTCTTAATATATAAGACGCTATATAAAGAAGCGAAAGAATTTCTAAGCCTGACATTCTTATCTATAGTCTAGATATCCAGAGGACACTGGGACTTTTTATTGACATAGTACTTTCTATGGTTGGCTAAACATGTCCCAATGGTCTATGTGTTAAAAGGTTTATTTCCCAGCCTGTGGTGATAATGAAAAGTGGTGGAGCCTTTAAGAGGTGGGGCTTGTGGGAAGTCTTGTATTCATGGGAGGCTTGCCCCTGAACGGGGGATTATGGGACCCATCTTACTCTCTTGCTCTTTTCTCTTCCCTGTTCAAGATGTGAGTGCTTTTACTTTGCCATGTGCTTTTTTTCCTTGATAAGTTGCCTCACCCTGGGCCCAGAAGCAATGGGGAAAGGGGATATGTTTCTCAAAGTGTACAAGTTACAGTTAGATTGGAGAGATAGGCTGTAGTGAGTGATCCATTGCATTACACTGTGACTATAATTATATGTATATATAATTATATATGTTATTATTGTTATAATAATATATAATTATATATACCATACATATCATATTATGTATACAATTATGAACTGAAATTTCTAAGACTGGGAGACAAAATAAACCTTTTCTCTCTATAAGTTGAGTATCTCTACTACTTTTTACGGCGGCAGAAAGCTGGCTAACATAGCATTCAATTCATTTTTGGAGTGCATAGCTTGTTTAACACTAAGGCTTTGGCTTTTTATTACAGGTACCCGTGAGTAGAGTCCTTGAAGATTTCAGAACTTGTGAGTACAATGGAGAAAGCAATTTGGGGAAAGAAACCCAGCTACAGAGTGCAGAACATGTTGGAGGGAAAAGAGCTGAAGGACAAGATCTGCTTAGGGTCCACATTTATAGCTAGTCAGAGGTCTACAATACCAGGACTGAGTTTAGACATAAAGATTTTGAAATTTTGGTGGGCCTCTAGGTAAAAATGTTCTTACACTCACGAAGAGATCAACTTGGCTGTAGAAAGTGTGGGGTGGCCAATATGGATTTGAGGGTGCTAGTGAAGGAAATGGTTGATTTTACAGAACTAGATCCTAACAGAATGAGACAATATTGAAATAGAAAATGAGAAAACCCTTGAGAAATACTTACAGATGTAGGGGCGAGGAACAATTTAATATTTGTTGAGCTGCAACATATGCCAATAATTTAGCTAAAAATTTTTAATACTCGTCTATAGAGTTATCCCAACTGCACTCTACAGTGAGTACCGCTGATTTTCTACTCCTCAGTAGATTAAGGACCTGAGACTTTAGAGGAGTTTATTTAAGTTTGCACAATGAGGCTTGGTGTTGAGATGGGCATGTGCTTGTTAAATGAAAAGGTCATGCCTTTCTGGTACCCCACCCAAACAGCTGGAGGCAGACATCAGAGAAGAAAAGTCCCATGGAGTATGGTAGTAATCTCATCTGTCTTTTCCTTTATTGCATTTCAACACATTGAATGTACTTGAAAATATTTGTTGAATGACTAAATAGTAATATCTTCCACCCACTGAACACTTTATTAATGCCTTGGGTCAAGTATACTCTAAGAGTTTTACAAGCACTATTCTATTGAATTTCTTATAACATCCCTGAGGAGACACAAGAGATTACAGTATTTTTATGGTCACCCAAACTCAAGCTTTGTCTTTCTCCACATGTGGTTTTTTTTTTTTATTTCTACATTATATTGTGGATAGATATTCACTGGTGAAAAAATGGGGCTTTTAAAAATGGGATCTATAAACAGAAAATAAAGTAAAAGAATGTGTATGAGGAATTTGGAAGAAAATGAGATAGAGACTAGATATTTGCTAAAGGGCTAGCAATGTTTGAGTTGAATTATTCATATCATTTGCTGTGTCTTGTTAAAGATGGGAAGGTGAGCTTCCTGAAAGTCAAAGTGTTAATTGTTAGTAGGTACCAAGCACAGCGAGGAATTGAGAGTAACTGAAAACTATGGGGTAGGGTCTGTCCTGATGGACATAAGAACAAGATTAAGAGTGAGGTAGAGCCGGGCGTGGTGGCGCACGCTTGTAATCCCAGCGCTTGGGAGGCTGAGACAGGAGGATCGCACAGGTTCGAAGCCAGCCTCAGCTACTTAAGTGAGGCTCTCAGCAACTTAGTGACACCCTGTTTCCAAATAAAATATAAAATAGGTCTGGGAGTATAGCCCAGAGGTAGAAAAAAACCCTGTGTTTCACCCCCAGTACCACCAAAAAAAAAAGAAAAAAGAAAAAAAAAGAGTGAGGTAGAAGGGCGACTCAGAAAACAACACAGAAAAAGCCTACTACTTTCTCTGAGCTACAAGATAAATTAATTTAGATTGAGGAGAAAAAGAAATATCTCAACCCAAGCCCAAAAGGCCCAGGCAACTGTGCAGGTCCCCACTTATACCTTATTATGGAAACGGGAAATGCCTACGTGGTCATAAGGAATTATACTGTTCAGATACTCGGAACCTCAAAAGGAAAATAGGGGTTAAATGTAATTTTGAATTGTGTGTGTGTGTGTGTGTGTGTGTGTGTGTGTGTGTGTGTATGTTACTGGTGATTGAACTCAAGGGCGTTCTACTTCTGAGGTACACCCCCAGCCATTTTTGTTGTTGTTGTTGTTGTTGTTTTGAAACTGGGTCTCACTAAGTTACTGTGGGCCTTGCTACTTTGCTGAGGAAGGCCTCAAACCGGTGATCCTCCAGCCTCAGTCTCTCAAGTACTGGGATTACAGGTATGCACCATCATGCCCAGCTCTAAATTAGATTTTTACACTCACAAAGAAAATCAGGTATTTCTCTGAGCACTGTCCTCTTGCTCAGGGATAAACCAAGAACAGCAGTTTGACCAGATGGCTCAGGATGCACAAAAACCAGCAATTTTTATGACACGAGTGAGCCGATTATATCATTGCTTAAGGAACACTGCCTCTGTGACAGTGACGGACAATATTTCCTTTCTAAAACTGGCTCTGTCATTTCTTTTGTCAGAATGAGATAAGATACATCTGTTGTATCAAAAGTATTGGTCTGCTCCCTGTACTGGCCCACCCCTGTCATTTAATGCTAGAACACACCACTGATACGAAGTGTGGACAATTTTATTGGTGATATTTAGCATAAAACATGAGGGCTGACTCACAGAAATCAAAGTCTCTGCAGCATCACTGATCTCCTAGGTAAAGGAAAATGATGTGACGTTTAGTGGGCCTCTGTTTGCTGTACACTGGCAATTCCTTTCCCTTCCCTATGCTTCATGACATGGCAGAGCAAGGTCAATATTGCTGCCTCTCAGAGAGCTCCCTGCGGCCTGGCTACTGGGAGTAGGTTAAGAGGGTCCTTCCTGGCCATTACAAACTACTGACAAGGATGGCAAGAACACACCCCAGAAGCCGGGCGTAGTAGTGCACGCTTGTAATCCCAGCACTCGGGAGGCTGAGACCGGAGGATCGTGGTTCGAGGACAGCCTTAGCTACTTAGTGAGACTTCTGCAACTTAGTGAGACTCTGTTTCAAAATGAATAAAAAATAGGGCAGAGAGTGTAGCTTGGAGGTCGAATGCCTCTGGGTTCCATCCCCAGACACATACACATACACACACACACACACACACACACACACACACACAGCACCCCCCCCAAGGCTGAAACCATTCTCCACAGCATTTTTTGTTGCTGTGTACTTCATTCTTGAAATTTATTTTGATTTCCACAATAGTGCCCTATTTGATTCTATCCCGGAACATTCCTGTTTAATTTTCCTCTTGTGACTGGTAATCACACATTGACATTTCTAAGGTTTGTGCCCCAAGATCACTTTCCTTCTTGCTATATTCTGATCTCCCCATATATCAGAGTCCTATTCTCAGCATATTGTTACCTCCATAACCTCTAAATCTGGACTTTCAACTTCAGAGTTCTTTCTGAAACTCCAGATTCAATACTGTAGTCTTCTTGCCTTCAAGGCATCCCAAACTGACTTCCCTCCAGGAAATTTGTATACAAATCTTCCAAAGTGAACTTATCCTTTCAAATCACTAACTTCTGATTGATAGTCCCATCAGTCATCCAAGCCAAAAGCCAAGATTCATCGTGAACCCTTTCAAAGTCCACATTTAATCGGTAGCAAAGTCTCACTGTTTCCACCTACAGCATCTCTTGCGTGAACCTCTTTCTCTCTCTGGCTCTTACCATCCTGTACGTATTCTTATGGTAGTTGGCCTGGTGTAGAGGCCTGCACCTGGCCTTGGCTTCATCTGGTTTCTGCGTTGCTGGCAGAGTTCAATATTTATGGTGCTTAATGGTTTCCTGAGATCCAATATATCAATCAATCAATCAATCAATCAATAAATTTGAAATCCTTAGAATAACATGCAAGGGCCTCTGGATCTAAGCTACTTCCTATCACTAATGGGCGGGCCTTGCCTGCTCTCCAGCCTACATCTTTTATCCTGCTATTAAGACCTAGTTTTGTGTGCATTATAGTACATTTCATCTTCAGATTTCTATCTCTGTTTTCTGACTTTTAACCTCCTATATACCTACTAGTATTTTTAGCCTTGCTCAAACATCACCCTGTTGCTTTCTTCCTATTACTGGTTTACGTGATGCTTTATACTTTTACATATAATTTTCTAAAAAGCTCAGGAAACTCGTTTTATTTGTTTCTGTCTAACAGTCACAGGAAAATCCTTTGAAAGAGACATGTCCAATTCACACTTAAAAACTTAGAGTCTAGCAAAGTGCTATGGAAAAGAAAAGTTCAATAAAATTTTCTTGCATGAATAACTGACTGCTGTGTGGTTTTATAATTTAGAGTAACTCGCTCTAAGTTCTTCTTCCCAATCAAGCACTGTAATTTTTCATAGTATATAGGTAATATTATTGTTTCCTAGCCTACAGTCATTTTAGGATCCCATAACAAATAAGAAAATAAGTTATTGATTACATTTTATATTGCAGGTGCTAAAAGCTAAAAGCTTGACATATGTACTTAAATGATTATAATTTAAATTATGATATTCTCTCTCTCAAGAGCTAGACATATGCATTTAAAATGTGATTATAATTAAAATTATGATATATATTCTCTTTCTCCTCTCTCTTTCTCCCCTCTCTCTCTCCCCCACCACCCCCTCCAGTACTGAGGACTGAACCTAAGGACATTCTACCTTTGAGCTATACCTGCAACCCTTTTTATTTTTTTAAACATGGTCTCACTAAGTTGCTTAGGGTATTAATAAATTGAGGAGGCTAGCCTTACACCTATGATTCTCCTGTTTCAGCCCTCCAAGTACTGAGATTTCAACTTTCCATCACTACACAGGCTTGATCCTCTTAATTCACATTATGTGCGTACTAAGAAGGAAAGATTTTACTCCTTTCCTCTTTCTCAATTTGCTTTTTTAGTTTCTTATCATAGGAAAGGTTCTGTTTATATTTTTAGGTGGGCAACAGAGTCACTGCCCTCCTGTAAATCTGATAACACATCTGTATGTTCCCGTATGCACAGTCACCTCAACATGACACACACATCCATACCCTACCCTTAGAGAAAAGCAGTATACTGAGGAATTATTAAGACCTATTGTTTTAAAATTCAGCAGTAACACAAAGCAGAGCCTAACCTTTGGAAAGATCAACTATTCTCCCTTCATAACTCCAAGATGAAGTAGAATCTTTAGTAGTAACTCACTTATTAATACAATCAAATGTTCCAACACTTATTCTTATAAACATTAAAAAAAGGGGGTACATAGAAACCCCATCTTTATGCTAGGAAGGAAAACACCCCACACTATCTTCTCCATATACCCACAAAGCTGTCAGGGCCAGGCTTAGTTTTCCCTTCTTCAGCTGGAGAACCTAATTCAAGTTGACTTTTTCCTAGGGATTATTTTTTAATCGTTATGCTTTTGTTGTTAATCTCAGAACCATCTTGTTTAGTATATGAAAAGAAACGAGAGCCAGAATTCTAATAAGTCGCTGGCTTATACTGAGCAAATCAGAAAACTCCTACTAATTCCTCCCACTTCCTGATTGGCTTTGGTCACTTTCTCTTGAAAAGTCTTCCTTTCCATCGGAAGCCCTGATGACAAAAAAGCTAGAAAGTCTTCACTACCGCTGGCAACACACTTTTACCAACACACCTTACCAAGTGGATCCAGCTGACTTCTAGACTTCAAGATTCTGAGACTTTTTTCTAATTTTTTTTTTTTTTAATTTGAGCAGATATCTCTGCACCCAATGGGACTGAAGACAGGAGCACAGACTATGAATGGAAATAACACAGACACATATTTTGACAAGAATATTTATTTGTTATTATCGAAAAATACACAAAAGGCAAAAGGTCGCTTAGCTGCTGATTTTCCATCGTACAGCAGGGTCTTATATGAAAGGGAGAAACATATCTGTTATATATAGCAGGTATATTTCTAAGGCATTTAGGCTTAAGAGCAGAAGGCTCTGTATACCCAGGTACATTTACTTGAGTTGAAATATACTGAGGCACACCAGGCAGGTAAAACATTTGCAACCATACAGTAAAACTCATGCATTTGTGTCTTAGGACTTTACACCCCTCCTCCTCCATCTTCTGTTTTCTCCACTTGGGTTTTGAGTTGTTCACAGAACACTAGTAATGATCTACTCTTCGAGAGTGTTTACTATGATAACACCAGTGGGACCCGGCAAACAGAACTATTTCACAACAGGTTCTGTCTCTGACCAAAAAGAGGCTCCAGTAAGAAAAACACTGATTTGCAAAGGCACAGTGGAGACAGGTTTAATGCATTAAATATAACATGAATCATTCACAATAACAAGTTTAGTGTTGCAGGGAACTTTTGTTAATACAACACAGTTGGTCACACAAAATACAAATGCTTCTGTTGATTTGTCTTGGCAACTCAGATACATCAACAGTGCTAACAGTTTAACAGCTTTGTTCTCATCTGACAGAAAATAATGGCAGTTCTGCAAGGCAAATGTTAAACCTGACCGTATGTATTTATTAATTCCACAGTGTTTTGACAGATTATAGGGGATGGAACTCAGAGGATGCTGACACGCTCACTAAGGGCTTTCATCTCCCGTTCTTCAGTCTCAGGACTGTCACTGTGGCTAGCACCTGGGTGGATCAGGTGTGCTGGGTACTGCAGCCCCTGCTCGCCGGCATATTGTTCCCACCGCAAGTCATCACTTTCGTGGGTGATGTAGCGTTCTCCAATTTTGCATTCCAGCTCTCGTAAATCTACCCAGGTGTGGTAGTCCTGAAGAAGACATTCCCAGATATTACCACGGTGATCATTACAATGCAACCAGCTGGCTCATATGTTGCCAGTTCCCACAATCTAGGAATCACCCATTTTTTTCCCCCACTCTTAACTGTACTGTACATGCATCATGCATCAGCACCAAGGCCATCCTGTGGATCTAAATTTGGGCATCCATGCTTATTGTCAATACTTAGGAATGTTGATTTTTTTTAAAAGTTAATACCTACAAATAATACTTCAGTATTTCAGAGTATCATTTTTCTGAAGTTTAAGTTCCATGTGAACATAACAAATATTAAAGAGAAGATAGCATGCTTTACATTCATACATAAACATACACTTGATGTCTGCCATGCACTCGTATGCATGCATAATATCTTAGGATTTAAAAATATAGCTTCCAAATGATTATAGTGCATGACCAGATGGGCATCAATTTGGACATTTATCAGGATTACACATGCAGATGCTTTTGAAATCTGGTCCTCTGAGTTCTGTTATGATCTTTGGTGTTTTTTTTTTTTTTTTTCCTGTGCATGTGTGTATATGTATGTCTCCCTTGCCAAATTTTCCTGGTAGAACAGGAGAGGTCGAGAAATATAAAACTGTTATTACATCCTTAAAAGTTGCATGCATTTTGGGAAACAAACTGACATTAGGATAACTATACTTTAACAATGTGACAAAAGACTTCTACATTTAATATTTAAATGTTATAGATATTTGGAAGCTTGTCTGACTGAGTATAATTAATGATTGTTTTTTACCTGTAGCCAAGGGTGACTCAAGGTCTTATCCACACTATAGCGCTTTCTCATTTTTACTTGCAGCAAATTATTGATAAGATCAATGGCTGGAAAAAATTAATTATTGGTAAAAATAGATGACAGATAGAGAACAAATGCATAATTCATGTACAGTATATTTCACATCTGCTATTTTTGCAGAGTTAAATGCAGCATGGTGATAATAATCACTAGAACCTGAAAAAATTTTTCTCTTGAGAATTTTAAAATCTTGGCCTTTATTTTATTTTAAATACTAAAAATATGAAGTTGAAAATAATTGTGGAGAAAAGAGTATTAGAGGCTGTTGTGAATAGGATGTGAATTTCAATTGGTTTACTATTTATTTTTATTGTAAGAATTTTTAAGTATGCATCATGTAAGTATGTCTTGCACTAATGTCAGAAAAAAACTAATAGTCAAGAAAAGAATTAACTAATTTTCTTACAAAGTGTTTTTAATATTTGAATACACATAATGGGCTCCATGGTATTGAATTAAATTAGACATATGCAGACATCATCTTCATGTGCAAAAAAATGTAGCCTAACATGTGCCATGTTTCAGGATACACTTGGAGCCTAAAATTCAATGCTCCAAGAGAAAACACTTTTGTCTCCTTCACTTTTTTTCTTCTTTTTTCCTTTGTGGTACTGGGGATTGAGTCCAGGAGTGTTTTACCTCTGAGCTACAACTCCAGCCTTATTTAACTTAATTTTATGTGGAAGCTAGGGAGAAAAAGGGTCATAGGAGGAGCTCTCATGAAGAAGGAGAAACTATAGATGAGCAAATAAGGCGACCTAATAGAGGGATGGGAGGGGAAGCAGGACATTCCCTAATGTACATGCTGCGCATTCATCAACATATCAAAGCCAATCAGTAAGCCAAAGAGGGAGGGAGGGAGGGGGAGGGGGAGGGATGGGAATTGGGGAAGAGCTAAATGAGTGATGTGTGCATATATGCCTCTACCATCTCGTACTCCATTAAGATGTATGACTACAATGCACCAATTAAAATTAAATAATAAATAAATAAAATAGGTAGCTGGTTTAAAAAATGAGAACTCTCCAACCTTCCCAACCATCAAGTCCTGAATGGGACAGCTTAGAATCCTTGTTTGGTCTGTATCAATCTGTATAGACCTGAACATATAGACTGTGTCATAAATTCAGAGGACCAAATGTAGTTTCATTTCCATGAAAATATATCAGAATCCTCCTTGTTATCAAGAGAAGTGATTTCCACAGTCTTTTGGTAATATAGAATTGTGTTTCTCTGTTGCTAATTGTCCTAAGTATTTGCCTGCACTGAACGGGTATATAATCAAACACTAAAGAACTCTCTAATTGAAGAACTTACATGCAACAGCATGCATTTAAGTGTCATCTGTTCCTACCCACTCTTGCCTCAGCTAGGGTACCTGAGGAAAATTGGACTTAGTACAATTTCAAACTCCAAGCGTGTGTGCTCGAGGAGCTTTTGAAAGTATGCTGCTCTCGGCGGACTGTGTATGGGGCATGTACTTTAAAACACCCATCCGCATGACTTACTCACTGGAGAGTAAAGTGCACCTTCCGTTCGTGCTGCTGGAAAGTCACAGAGCTAAACTGGAGGGTGAGGGGGTGAAGGGAGACCATGTGTGGGACTGTGAGCTCGCCACCGCATTACGCTTCCCCAGACACTGCGGGGAATAAGAACATGCTATTAATCCACTCATTCTGCTTTGAATTCTATAATTAGGAAGGCAGGGATACAGTAATTCAACAAAAGGTCAGCTGTGTGCCCAAATGGGTCCCAGCGGTGCCCCACGCTGCCTGATGGGGGGGGGGGTACTGCTTGCTGGAGGAGAAGCCAGAAGTGGCTGAAGAGAATGGATTATGTTGAAGATGAAGACTTGATCCTCAGAATGAGGCAGACAATCAGAAGTGTGGCTATGCCACAAATATCCTGTGACCTGAATACGTGAAGTAAGGAGATGGTAGGACCACCGGGGAAAGTCGTCGTCTAGGGAACAAGAAGCAAACTAGAGGGGCTGCGTGTGTGTACAAATACATGAGTATATAAATATATCTATATCTTTTAAATGTATTTTATACATTTATATTTTTTGGTGGGAGAAAGCAGAAATAATTAACTATTAAAGGTTGGGTCCTATACTTGAATGTTGAGACCATGGTGTTAGTAGAAAAACAGCTCTGTCACTGGTATTTCTATCCATTATCTTTCTTGGAATGCTCAAAACAACCTTTCATATTAATCAAGTCCCATACAATCCATTATTAACTTCACTGTCCCAAATGCCTCTTGCTAAATCCATTTGTAAGCAGAAATTCTAAGCCACACGGGGTGGCTTATACCTACAATCCCAGAACTTGTGAGGCTGAGACAGAAGGATCCTATGTTTGAGCCACCTATGAGTCTCACCAACTTAGTGGGACTCTGTTTCAAAATAATAAATAAAATAGGGGTGGGGGTGTAGATAGAAGGTAGAATGCCCATGGAGGTTCAATCCCCAGTAAACTTCTCCCACCCCACACACAAAAGGGCTCTAAGGTTTTTTTCCTCCTTTCTATTTTCCAATGTTCTTTTTTTCGGTCTTCTCTAAATTATGCATCAAGCACAGCCTCAATGTATGCATTTTCAATATGATCCACAAAAACTTTAAATCAATTTTATGTAAACACAAGGAAAAGAAGACTATTTTTAAAAACTAAAATAAATTAAAAAATAAAAACATATTCCTAAAAAATCTATACAATATGCTTGTTATAGTTCCACACATGTATGCATCAGTCACTCATTTATCTGCTCATTCACCAAATCTTAAAAAGGTCATGACAAAACTCAGGCCCTGCAGAGCTTGCAATCCAGTTGCAAAGGCAAGAGACAGATGCACTGAGCCCTCCTTCATTACCACAGGTAACATAATGACAAAATGCACCATTTAAAATCTCCAACCTTGATCAGCCAAGCACAGAAGGAGAAGGTACATATGTTTCCTCTAGTATGCCCAACTAGGGATCACAGAGGATACCAGTGGTACTGCAGATAATGGAGGGGAAATACCAGCAAGGCTTGAATAGAAAGATAGGGGAGGAGGAAGGATGAACTTGATTAATGTGGGCCCACATCCGAATATGTGTAAAATTATGAATATGACATGGTTACCCGGGACAATCATTGTTTGGGGGGGAAGAGTACATCAAGTATAGTTTAAATGTATACCATTTATGTTCAATAAAATTTTTTTAAAAATAATAAATAATAAATAAATAAAATCTCCGACCTCACACTGGGCATGGTGGCACACACTTGTAATCCCCTTGTTTGGGAGGCAGAGACAGGAGGATCGCACAGGTTTGCAGCCAGCTGTGGTAGCTTAAGAGACTCTGTTTCCAAAAATAAAAAAGTATAAAATAGTTCTGGGAGCGTAGCCTGGAGGTAGAAGGGCTTCCAGGAATCCCAGTACCACCAAAATAAATAAATAAATAAATAAATAAAATCTCCGACCTCTAACTAATATCCTACTTAAAAAAAAATGTTTTCCTTTCATAGCCTACCCTTCTTAGTACTATTTATGTTCAAGATGAAATGACTTGACATTACTCTACATGACAGTTCTTCAAATCTTTGGGAACAACGATCCACTTTATCTTCTACAGTTGTCTTTTAGACCCGTGGTCTTCCTATAATGTTTACTAGCTTTATTTTTTTCAATGTCCCTGTTAAAATTCAGGGATAATTACTGAGAAATTTTTTTATCGTTATTAGCTACTAATTTGCTTTATACACACAGATAATATTCATGCAGTCTAGGAGCAAGGGATTTTTATTCTTTTAAAATATTTTCAAATACGTATTCTTACTTACTCCTCACATAAACCATATGAAAGCAGTTATTATTGTAATCTCCCTTTTGTTGAAAAGGAAAAAGTGAAGCTTAAAAAGAAAGAAGAACCTTGCTCAAAGTTATTCACCTCCCAGGCAGCAGAGCTGAGGTTGAAACCTAGGGGACTTGGCTTCAAAGCCTGTTCTCTCCTACATGTTGGCAGCCAGCAGCCACATGACACTGTCAGCTCATTATTAGTAACTGATAGTGATGTCAACAATTAGCTAATTTTTAAAACCTTTTTCTAATCATGAACATTAAATTCTTATTAGTTAGATTTCTACCATACTTTTATGTATTTGAACACAAGGATGTGTCTGTGTGTGTGTGTGTGTGTGTGTGACTTTAGTTCACTTTTAGTGGTCAGAGACTAGTCTGAATATGACATAGTCCCATTCTATCAGAGAGGCTAATCCTCCTAGCGCTGGCCATGTCCACATGGAATAAGCTTCTCTGCTATGTATTAAACTATTAGAACCTTTAAGCATAGGGTTCGCTGACTATTCCAGATCACAATCCCAACTGCTATGCCTATTAACTAATATTTGAGCAAGGTTTCCTTTCTCCTAGGAGTGCTCCCATCCAGCCCATGTTGTACTGTCTCCAGAGGGAATTGGGGAAGACTGTTTCCCCATATGCTTTATTATAGTCAGGACACATTGGTTCTTGATGTAGCTAATACTTCCAATCTGACGATCCTACTTTAAAAAGAAAGTGCAGTTATTCTGGAATAAGATATTCTCAGCAAAATAATACTGACTAATAATGACTTTTAGTCATTCCCTTCTATGGATCAGGATTTGTTTTCCAAATGTTTGAGAACCATCTATTCAATCACTCATCCTAAAATTTTGTCAGGAATAGATGCTAAGTTTCTTGTTGAAAGATTTCAGGATCCATTCTTTGTCTCTTTCAGAAATTTGGACAACTCCAGTCTGTTGTCTCCTCCTCCTCCTCCTCCTCCTCCTCCTCCTCTTCCTCCTCCTGTTCCTCTTCTTCTTCCTCCTCACTCATCCTCCTTTTTTATAGTGATGATTGAATCCAGGAGCATTCTACCTCTGAGCTACCCTCCACCCAGTCCTTTTTACATTTTTTAAAATTTGAAGCAGAGTTTTGCTACTTTGCTGAAGGGTTTGCTAAGTTGCTGAGGTGGTCCTTGAACTTGAAATCCTCCTGCCTCGACCTCCTAAGTATTAGAATCACAGGTGTAGGCCACTGTGCTTGGCTGGTCTCTTAAATATCCTAGCATCTCTCTTTTATCCACAATTTATTAAAGGGATTGCTCTAAGAGTACATCTGTTAACTTCTTCAGTACTTAGTATTCATTCATCTATGGCTGCCCCTGGGGCCTTTTGTTGATGCTTCCATTTCCCCCAGGCATTAGCTTCCAGAAGAGACTGCTATATGTAATTCATCAAGAACAAAGGATTCATGGCAGGGGAATGGGAAGCCATTTGTAAAGAGGCAGTAAGACTAGTAAAATCACAGTAAGACTAGCCAAACATAAGAAAGATGGAGGGGGAGGGAGTTGGGGAAGGGCTAAATGAGTGATGTGTTCATGTATGACTCTTCCATGTTGTACCCATTAACATGTATGACTACAATGCAGCAATAAAAAAGGAAAAAGAAAAAGGATAGTAAAAACTAGTAAAACTAGACCAGCCATAGCAGTCCCAGAAGAGAATCGACAACCAGAAAACAAAATACAAAGTCTGAATGGGGGATCGACTCCAGTTCCCAAACTAAATCAAAATCCAGAATTCTGATCCAGAAGGCTTGTGGCTGGACATGACTTTGCTCCTGTAAGGGAGAGAGGGAGGAGACAAGACAGAAAATTGGGCTAGTGCATGAGTTCCTCTCAAAAACAAATCAAAGGAGATAGCACAGGATGGCTGTGGAAAACAGGGAGGAAAGGAGAAGGGAAGGCCAGGAGGAAGGTGGCATGCTGGCAGAGCATCAGGCCAAGATGCTGCTGCTGCGGCAGGAGAGGCAGAGAAATACAGAAACTCTCCAAGGATCTGGAGACTGAGGAATCCTTAGCCTCATGAGAAAAAGATACTTGGGTAAGTAGAGAATATCTTGGGGATTATGGGTATCTCGTACTTGTTTTCACAAAAAATAGCAAAAGGACTACCTCCCAAAATCTAGGTACAGGGGGAAGTACACAGCAACTGAGTGCTAGTCTTTCAGTCCTTTTGAGCAATATTTAGATGCCATTTTGAACAACTGGGTTTTGGCTAGAAACAGCAATACAGGAAATAAAGATACTCTTGGTTTCACGTCTTCCTCCCCTTATTCTCTTAGTTGAAGGGCCTGCCCCATGTGGAGAAAAGGAGCAAAATAAGTGATGGGCAGTTAGTTCTTCCTTTTTTTTTTTTTGGTACATATAACACCAACTTTTTCAAAGTGTACAGTGGTTATTTTCTGATTATACCTGGCAATAACTTTATTCATCTTTAAGCTCAATGCTTTCCTTCCATCCCTTTAGCAGCTAGGAAACATAGGTAGTCTTTCATTTCCCTTTCTTACTGGAACATTTTAAACAACTATAGGATGAAATTTTCAATTTAAAAATGCCTCTATCATGAGCAAGGGTGTTTGTGCTTTCTAAAATGTCTTTAGCCATATATTCATGGTGTTTCCTGTAAGATTAAGAAAAATCTACTTCTTGAGGTCTCTTTCTTTTCCTTTTTTGCTGCAACAAATTCTTGGCCAACAATTATTTTTTCTTAACTTCCTATACAGCAAATTTTCTCCATACTCCATCAGGCAAGATACTAAATGTCAAGAATGCAAAGAGAAAATTTTATCAAATATTTCCTTTGAGCAGAATGGAACTTTTGGGAACTGTTAGGATAGCAGAATTTCTGTATAGACTATTTTCTAGGAGCACAAGGATACCCAAACAAGACAAAATTAAATGGTATATGTAGGTGCTGAAGATTTTATGTTTTATTTTATTGTGATACTGGGGAATTGAACCAGGGGCATTCTACCTCTGAGCTATATCTCCAGCCCAATTCTTTATTCTAGATTTGGAAACAGGGTTTCTCTAAGTTGTGGAGGGCCTCCCTAAGTATCTGAGGCTGGTCATGAACCTGTGATCCTCTGGCCTCAGCCTCCCAAGTACTGGGATTACAAGCATGTGCCACCATACCTGGCCTGGGCATTATGTGTTAATATGAAAAGAAATATTCCATCTGAGTATAATTGTATAGGTTTCATTTTCTTTGGTATCAAGGCACAGAATTGTCTTTGAAATTGTACAAAGTATGTTAAAGCCAATCTTCATTTCAAATGCAGGGACACAACAAGTTTGTGTGTATGCAAGGTATATTTGCATGTGTCCTTGATATACTAAAGGGCATCCAGAGCTTGCAAAAAAATCCTACAAAAAGAAAAAGTAACTGGACATTAAATACTTAATGGGTCCCTCATGTCACACTCTCAGTCCAGTTCCACTTCCTATCTTTTATTGTGCATGCCTGAGTCTTGGTTTTCGCTCCTTGGAGGTCACACGAATTGGGTATTAATTTTTGCACATAAAATTCATAAATCTTTAAAACATAATGTATCTAAATTTTAATGCACTAGATAAATGCTTGCTAAATGGCATTTGGTAGTTTTAATGCATTAATTAGAAATTTAAATGGCATTTTTCTTAGCTTTAAGATTTAATACCCATATTGTGTGCATATGGTTTGTATATTTTGGCTATAAATATTCCTGGATGATAAGACATCACAACACTACAAAATGTAAAAGTGCATAAGATCAGTAATGACTTCTGTCAGAAAATCCGAATGATTCTGAGAACATTGCAGTAGGGACTGTTTGCTGCATAATATTTATAATTTTACAGAAGGAAAATTACCTGTGACACTCAGGGGCTGATTTCTTTTGTCCAGACACAGTACTTTTTTATTTTAATTCTTTCCCATTCTGTCTTCTCTCCACCTCTAAATTATTCAGGTTCATATTTTCAGATTGGAAGCCAGATCAAAGCTCTCATTCATCCTTGTGACAGAGCCATCACCAATCAACCTGTAGGCGCCTGGCCCCTGTGCTTGTGTTTACTTTTTTCCCTTTCACTTCTGTCTCCTTGTCTACTGCAGTGTAGTGCCCAGTACTTCTCTGCCTTTGGTCTGCTTCATGCTGATGGTAAGTTGTGTGTTTATTTTAAAAATCGTTTCGCAACCCTTCACATTCCAGCTCTCAACCCAGCATGCTGTTGCTGGGCAACACTAACTGGGACGCTCCTCTCAGGGGCTGAAACCAGAGGCTGCCAGCAGCAAACAAGGCCACTGGAAATCATCCTCACACTCGTTCCTGAGTCAATTACCGGAATCCAATGAAGTGCAAGACCTTTAGAGGCTCGAGTTGGTGTCTTTCCTTGTTCACCTCTTTCCTCTGTAGAGAGTCCTTCTATCAATGGTTACTCTTTCACTCCACTTTCAATTTCATTTCTTCCTGAAGACTAGCAACACAATCTTGGAAATCGTGAATTCTTTCAACACAAGCACATGGAAGTCACTATACTGCTGCCCAACTGATTCAAAATTTAGGGTAGAAATAAAAATATTTGCATATTATTCTAATGATGATGCTAGGGTGGACTCTCCTCTCTTTTGTTTTTTCACTCATTTTCACTGCACTTGAAAATCTTTTGGAGAGTTTTGTTTTTAAATACTGATACTCAAAAGAAGGTCAAATAAGTGTGTGTGTGTGTGTGTGTATGTGTGCACATGTGTACGTGTGTGCATGTGCGTGCGTGCGTGTGTGTGTGTGTGAGAGAGAGAGAGAGAGAGAGAGAGAGAAACAGACAGACAGACAGACAACCCAGGGGCCTTCTATTTCCAAGCTAAACCCCCAATCCCATTTTATTTATTATTTTGAAACATGGTTTCACTAAGTTGCTGAGGCTGGGTTTGAACCTTTGATCCTCCTGTCTCAGCCTCCTATAATCCTCCTGTCTCACACGTGGCTCAAGCGAATATCTTTGAGGGAGAAGACTCCAGGTATTGGTAGTTTTAGAAGTGCCCCCCAGGTGTTCTAATATATGCACCTAGAATTGAATTTGACTATGCGAAGTAGCTTCTCAGACTTTCACATGCATATGAATAATAGTTCTGGGATCTTACACTGAAATTCTGATGAGTTATGTCTGGAGTGGAGGCTGGTAGTCGCTATCTTTAATGGCTCCCAGGCCAATGCCAATACTGCTGATCTTTAGAACACATTTGGAGTAGCAAGGGGCTGGATATATGAGGACACTGGAAGTGGTTAATAAATGGTTTAATCCTGCCCAAAGAGACCTAAAGAGAAACATAATAAAAGGTACCTAAGCATAGAGAAAGGTATCTGTTCTCAGTCCCATCGAACTCAGTATTCTAAAGTGAAGACAGAGGAAGATTTCAGGACAACTTCTGCTCTGAAGGTAGTGTTAGGAAGAGCAAGCAATTTGCATTACAGAAATAATTTCCCAGATAACTACAGGCTGTAGCAATGGGCAATGATGACAGTTAACGGAGACAAAAGAAACTAACTCCTCCATTTAAGTCCCCTTCTTTCAACCCCTCCAAAAGATCTAAGCACAGAATTAGAAAATTTGGCTTATCAACAATGTATATTAGAAATAATTCAGGTTTTAAATTCACAGTAAACTCAGTATGAGTCTATGTATTGTCCTCAAACCAAATGTTATTTTATATCATGCTAAGAAAAATGTTTGGAAGTGGCAGCTTCATATTACTCTTAATTAGACGTTATTGAACCCTGAATCAGATCCGTTGCGAGGTTAGATTTAAAATACACACACACACACACACACACACACACACACACACACAAAGAGGATTGTTTTGACCTGTATGAAGAGGAGGTCAAAAGAAAAGAAAGCTTACTGCTCAGGAGAGGCATGGGGAGAGTTGATGGCTACTTTCAAAACTCTGAGATGAGTCTTTATTTGAAAAAGGAATTGGATTCTTATTACCCATAGACATAAACACAGAGATTTTTGCTTATTGTGTTATGATCAAATTAAGAAGAAATTTGGATCTTCATAAAATTGTGTATTTTCTATCTCTGGAGCAATTTAAAACTGTTCTGCATAATTGCTCAGGGGATTGGTACAGAGAAGCAATATGAAGGCTAGATATGATTTTTAATATCCTGTATTTTTAAATATTAGTGTTTTTTAGTGTAGAAGGCAAACTTTCCAAATTCTTAACCTTTCTACATCCTCTAGTGAGACATTTCCCCCACATATTCATATCTCATATTTCAACTCAACCAGGATAGACATTCAGAAATGAAATTATAACTTTATAATTGAAGTATAAGGGAATACTTCAATTTGGGGATCAAACAAAAAGCCAACATTTGAGCACTTACAATGTCAGCACCATTGCTAAACCTTCGAATCTAGTTCTTTCTACAAATGATAATTTATTAGGGAAAATTCCATTATCCATGTTTTACTTGTTACCAAAATAAATGATTTATTTCCTAATGAGACTTGGTTTCAGATATTACCTCATTGGATTGTGAAATATTTATACACATGTGCAAAATTCACTCAACTGGTAGATATTTTTAAAATCATCATATGCCTTTAGCTTTTAATTATAAGGTTCCTTGTTAATGAGTAAAATACATTTTTAAAATTAAACATTTAACTCCAGAATTTTAAGTTGAGGTTGTTTAAAATGTTCACTCCCACAGAGGTTCTGACCCACATAATCCACTTTATTTTATCAGTTGTGATTAAATTTCCTGGCACCCAGTAAACAGTTTTAAGTAGTTTTCTGGCTACTCCCTGTGCCTCTCCTGCGTGATGTTATGTCTGACAGTGGTGTTAATATGTTGACAAATAAATCTATTCATTAATATGCAGCAGGCTTGCTGGATCTGCAAGCCTCATAAACTGTTACAAACACAGTTTAATTATTAAAATGACAATTGTCTTTCTTTTGTTCCTAAATCCATTGGATTCCTGGGTCTCATCTACTGAGGCTTCTTTTCAATGGGGTTATTTTTTTGTTTTGAACAATATGTAGTGAAAAGAGGGACCTACAGCTGGTTCCCTTTCATGGCAAAGTGCTACTTCCAACTTAAGTGTTTAGCATTCTGAAACACTGTTGGATTTTGAAAACATACCATGTGGTAATGGTGCTAGGCTTTTATTTAGCTTTTCTTTGTGTTTGTACTGGCTGTATTTTTCAATCTCCAATTTCTGGGGGGGAAAACACACTTGTGACCAATTTTATTTGAATTTACCAAGTTGAATGGTAGAAATTTCTTTTAAAATGAAACTTAGATGCTTTGATAAATTTAGTGCTTATTATCGCTATTCTGTGTCTTGAGATATCTTATATTCTATACTATACAGCTGAGGATTGAGATCAACTGGAAGAATAAATTATAGCTGTGCTTATCAGGGAAAAGAAGAGGCATAAATACTACCATTGAAGCTGTCAGAGCACACAAGTAGAGAAAACCTACGTCACTGGTACACCATCACAATCTGATAATTAATTTTGCACTAGAGACGAGCTTAGGGATTAATGCAAGGGCATTTCCTTTTTATACGTGGTATTTCAAGCCTTCCTGTTTGATCTTAATTCTTGAGAACACCAGCTAACCACGTGATTCTGAAGCTGAGCAGTAACAACACAGCAGGTGACCTGGGATAAGGTGCTTCTACTGACTTCACCTGTGAATACAGAAAATGATATTCTATCTGCAGGGCTCAGGGGCTCCTTGTGAGGCAATTTCTGAGACTGCCTCTGTGTTGATTACTGCCTGATTGCCTCCCTAATGACATATAAAGGATTATCAAAACTCATAAGAAAAAAAGTAATAATTTCTCTGGTGATCTTCATCATCTATTACTAACCTTCCTCAAATTTACTATATACCTCTAATTGCACCAATGTGATGATGGAGATATTCTGTTTCTCTAACCAGTCCTTTCCCATCTGTAGCAACAGGTCTGTCAACATTCTCTTAAGGAGACAAACTTATACTGAGGCAAATTGTATTTTGCTTTACCAACTATGCAGTCCACATCATTTGGTTACCTGGGTCACTTCTCTGCCTCTATGAATAAACTCAGGAAAAACAAGAGCTGTATAAATCAAATCATATATGTTAAAGAATCACATAAGATGAGTGTTACAATTCTAAGCAAATGAAATAATGGAGGGAAAGAGAATTGATTTGACTTTCACACTTGAAAACTCTTCTTTGTGTGGACGTGATAGGTTTAGAAACTTAAGATAACATCTTCATCTGCTAGTCACACTGTAGTGATTGGTGTTAGAGAAAAAGAAATGGGATCCTAAAGCTTTATTTAAAAATTTGGACACCTTTTAGACCATGCATGGATGACTTATAATTATGCAAAAGGTGTTACTCCATTTGTCCCTACACACTGATTTCACTCCAGGTATTTTTTTTTCTTATTTGTATTAAATTTTACAGAAATTATCATTAGTACCTGAGAAAAGATCTAAATTAGTAAGAAGAGTTTAAGATGAAAAAAAATCCTTATCTTATTTTCAGACCTACAATCTACAGAGTGCCTATTTTAACTATTTAAAACTTTTCTTTGAGAATATACAATTAACTTTAAAAATTAACACAAAAAATTAAAAATGAGCAATTGAACTAAACAAAAGTTTCTCAAAAGAAGAAATGCGAATGGGCAATAAGTACATGAAAAATATTCAACATCATTAGCAATCAGGAAATACAAATCAAAACTACACTGAGATTTCATCTAACACTAGTAAAAGTGTCAATCATCAAGAATACAAACAATAATAACTGCTAGTGAGTATGAGGGGTAATAGGAACTCTTATACAGTGTTGATGGGATCAGAAATTAGTGCATCTACCATGGAGATCAGTGTAGAGATTCCTCAGAAAAGATGGAGAATGGAACCACCATATGACCCAGCAATAACATTCCGGAATATCTTTCCAAAAGGAATGAAATCAGAATAACACACACACACACACACACACACACACACACACACACACACACATTTTATGTATATATATACACACATATATACATGTTTATAGAAGCACAGTTCATTATCGCCAAATTATAGAGCTAGCTAGTCTAGGTGTCCATCAACAAATGAATGGATTATAAAATGGTGGGATATACACAAATGGAATTCTACTTGGCCATAAAGAAGAACAAAATTATGTCATTTTCAGGAAAATGGATGGATTTAGAGAATATTATGCTAAGTGAGATTAGCCAGTCACAGAAAGTGAGAGGCCAAGTATTTTTTCCCTCTTTTTTCTCATATGTAAAAGTTAGGGATAAATAGGTATACAAAAGGGGCTCCAGATAAAGGAGAAACTCCAGTGATGCAACAGAGGGTGTGTAGGGGAGGGAAGTGGGATAGGAGGGATGAGAAGCTTAAAGAAGGAAAACACTTTGATTGATGCTATGTAACAAATACATAGCCGGGCATGGTGGTGCACACTTGTAATCCCAGCATTTGGGAGGCTGAGAAACGAGGATCGCGGTTCACAGGTAGCCTCAGCTACATAGTGAGGCCCTCTACAACTCAGTGAGACCTTTTTTCAAAATAAAGAATAAAAAATAGAACTAGAGGTGTAGCTTGGGGGGCAGAATGCCTCTGAGTTCCATCCCCAGTACCACAAACAACAACAACAAAAAACAAATACATAATAATCAATCACAACCTGAATACCATGGAAGGGAAAGGAGCATGGTGTGGTGCGGGAGAAAACTCACCAAATGCTGTGCACATCTATGTCCCTATCATGATGTGATTACAATGCATCAATAAGTGTGTATTAATTTTTTTCTCTTCATTACTACTTATACTACTGAATACTGAATGCAGTATATATGCTTGCTTCACCAACACTAAACTAATTCCACTCAAAGTGTGGCCCATAGATCCGTGACCATATATCTCCTGTTTGTTACTGGTCTATGATAATTGGTTTATAAATATTTTATGCATATTCGTATATACTATTGACCAATAAACATAGAAAGTGAGACTAAGCTTTGGGAATCTTTAGAACTATATTACATTGCTGACACATTGTTATTATCCTTCATAAAGTACTAGTTCACATCCTGACAAAAGCAAAGCTGGTCTTTTACTTTTGTAAAGTAAAGGAGACAGTTTGAAAAGAATCACATTTTAAAAATGTGATTCTCTTCCATTAAAGACGGCGAATATTTTTATTTTTGTTTTCCCAACCTCATTGTTCTCCTCCTTCTGATTAATCTAAGTATGTTAAATTATTGTACTGGCCACCTCTGTAACTTAGAACAGTACCTGGTACATAATATGGGAGAAATACATAGCTAAATATAGAGTTATGGTAAATATTGATAATATATGTAACATTCATTCCAAAGTCTTAGCTTTTGACTAAATCATATATCAAATGATACCTTTAGACATACATAACTGCACCCATTCATGAAGGATTAACCCTCATATTAACTCTGCAAGGTAGAGCTCTTAGAGTTCTCTTCACCTCTTCTTTGTCTTCCTTAGGCCCAATATTTGTGGAAGTTTCATTATTTACAATCTTTTGTATAATTGAGACACACTTGGTTTAAAGGTATTGAGAAATTAAAATTAATTAGTATTATGTGGGAAGATTTATAGATAATTACCATTAATGGATCAACTCTAGGTAATAACCCAGATCCTCTATATTCTATTAGCTAGAAGCCCAAATCTTGACAATTATGTTCACTCAATGGAGAACTTAAATGTTACAGAGATTCTCTTTTCTGACATTTCTTTAATTACTCAAATTCATGACACATGCCTTAGTTGCTTCTGTATTATCTTTTTGTATTGCTCTGAATTTTATATATTTTCCTTTTTCTTCTTGACAAAAGGTGCCTGTGCTTTCTTTTCCATTCTTATTATTTTCACGGCAATCTGTATTGAAATATATCTGACATTCTGAACAAAGAACATGTCCTGATATTATATATCTGATAAAAAGCTGATGTAGATGCAAAAAGATGTTAGGAATAAGAGAAAATTTTAAATTTTTTCTACATTTGAATATCAGGGACTTAATTCAAAGTTTTTTTTTTTTTTTTTTAAGAGCACTATCAACTGTCAGGTCTTCCAGGGGGACTGAGCCCTAAAGCAGAATTTTTGAAAGGTTGGTTCATGAACCTACATTCCCAGGGCAGGATGTCAGTTTATAGGTATAGACCCAAGTAATCTTCATTTTAAACTAGGTCCTCTTATTAACTATGGGTATGCTTAGTTAAAAAGTGATCTAGAGCTAGACTATAACAGGCATAAAATGAGACACAAAAGAGACTTTTTGGCAAAATTGTTAGGAATTCTATGTCTTAAAGTATTCCTGTTATGACTTCTAGCTAGTTTTACCTTTCCTTATTTCCATCTCTTCACCCCTGGCACCTACTTCTTTAGTGAATACTGATTTACTATTGCAATTTTCTGATTTTTAAAGGTAATATCTGGGATTCACCCTTATTATGTGCCAGATATGGCAAACATGGAGTATACCTATTATAATGTATATAATCAGGAATTTTGTGTTATCAATGTGATAGTGGGACAGAGCTTGGGCTAGTAGCTACTTTTATATCATATTATCTGACAGTACAATATACCTTAGATCTTTTTCCTCAATTGAGCATGAATCTGTTCTTACAACAACAGCAGGTAGAGAGCTTATTTGTCATTCAAAGCTTCAATCACCAAATTGTACAACTCCTATGTCTCAAAGGCAAGAATAAGCCAGAAGGAGGCACTAAGGAGAAAACCCAGTTTTTTATTAAATATACACAAAGTCCTTTAGAAAATGGAAAATTTTTTCTTTCACCTGAGCTGGTCTCCATATCATTTTGTGTGTGAGGAAGCTGTTAGTGCCTAGACATTTTACAGCTAATTAAAATGTGTATACTACCTAAACAAATACAAATGCCTTCTGAATTATCCTGTATAACTGCCTTTTACTAAAATACTATATATCTTCCTTTCCATTCTTCAGTAGCCTGGCACAAATTACATCTCCTCGAAAAATATAGTTCTGACTAGTCAAGTCCTCACTAATTTTCGCTCTGAACCTGGAGACTCTGACTTTATACTAGATGACAATTCAAAAAAACACATTAACATTTTTCCAAATTCATGTAACTCAGCATTCCAACTAGTTTTGAAGTTCTTTGAAGCACATTTTATAATCTGTTCTTTACTTTCATATTACTTACGAGGTATATGTAAATTGTAATTTCCCCACAAGTGTGTCTTGAGTCATTGTAACCTATGCTCCAGGTCTCTGTTCCAGTGATAACAATGGGAAAGTGTTTCCTTGGTTTCAAGGATATTACAGATTTGTATTTTGAAGATAGGATTGAGTTATTTTACTGGCTTTCTGGATCAAAGTCATCAAGCATAAGAGTTAACTATATTTAAAGGTAACATTTTCTAGCAAGACTACTCATCACAAAGATATTAGATAATGCTTTCCTTTCTGTCTTCTGGAAAGGAAAAAATAATTATACTTCATTTTAATCTTTGCTGAATTATTCTTTTTTTTTTTTTTTGGTGGTACTGGGGTTCCTGGAAGCCCTTCTACCTTCGGGCTACACTCCCAGACCTATTTTTACATTTTTTTATTTGAAAACAGGGTCTCCTAAACCAGCGCGCGCGGCTGGCTTCGAACCTGCGCGATCCTCCTGTTTCTGCTTCCCAAGCGCGGGGATTACAAGCGTGCGCCACCACACCCGGCTGAATTATTCTAAATAGTTAATTGTTTCCTTGTCATACATGATAGCTCTTTTGTAGGGCATAGATTCCTGTAAGATACATCTACCTAGCTATGATTTACAGCTAATTAGAAGATGTTCAAGGTCATTGCTAATGGTAACTTAAAGCTCTGATAGTAGATAGCTCTTGCCATGTAATACTAACAGGATCTAAGAACTCAATCTACCTTAGGTAGTTTATATATATTCTTTATCCATTTCTATACCAACACATGAAATAACAGGCATCAAGTAAGAAAGGGCTACTTATGAATGTATTAGTCTTTTTAAGTGATAAAAGTATGATCAAGTAGAAGAAACTTAGAACTAGTCTTTGCCCAGAAACTACAAGGAAGCAGGGCCAGTAGTGAAAGGACTAGTGTTCAGACTCTCTGGTATGTGCCTGCCACTGGTGAGCTCTGTGATTCCATCTAGAGCATTGCTTCTTTTGCTTGTTTCTTTACTTGAAATACATGTATCATAGTAAAACCTACTATATGGAATTTTTATGAGAATTTAAGCAAACTCCATAGTATATTTACTGAGGAACTCCTTTAAAAAATACTGAAAATAGCCTGGCGTGGTGGTGCACACGTGTAATCCCCAACCTTGGGAGGCAGAGGCAGTAGGATCACGCAGGTTCGAAGCTAGCCGCGCTGGCTTAGGAGACCCTGTTTCCAAATAAAATAAAATATATAAAAATAGGTCTGGGAGTGTAGCCCGGAGAAGGGTTTCCAGGAATCTCAGTACCACCAAAAAATAAAAATAAAAAATATTGAAAAAATCCTTTTCTTTAAAGCTATCTTCTTTAAAGAGGATGGAAATATTTATAAGAAGAATATAATTCCAAATAATGCAATATTGCCAAGATAATCAATTCCAAAGATACACAGATACACAAAAAAATCATATGGATCATAGATACATATGGAAATGAAACATAACTATGTTCTGATACAAATAAAAAAACCATTTTCAAAGGATATAGCTAAATAAAATAGATTGCTTTAATGCTATTCAAAAGAATTTAGTAGACAAAGACTTTGGCACAGTACTCTAAATAATACGGAAGATAATTAAAATATCAATGTCATAAAATTCTTGTGTTAATACTTTAAAAGTACTTAATAAGAAACCAGGTACATAGTAAGTAAACCCTTGCTAAAGATTCATTATCATTATGTCAATATTTCTTTATACTGTATTTATAGTCTAAAGATACATACATACATACATATATATAGACTATTTATAATATAAAGAAACATATCATAATATGATATATTTTCTGGTTGTTCACTTTACCTCCTAATACATAGTTACCAATGTATTTAAATACATATACATATATACACACACATTTAACTAAAAAAACATTTTTGGTTTCCCTTTACTTCCTCATCCTTCCTAATCAATTTTTGCTTCTACCACTGTGCTCAATTATCATCTATCAATGTAATAATTAACAATTAAATGAACAGCATAACACTTAAGAAGTAAATAATTATTCACTTTGAATGGAAGATACTACCTTCGTGAGAGATTTCCTTCCAGGGGTTTGGCGGATACATGAACGCTGCATTCTGGATTTGGTCATGTATGTCTTCATCTTCGTTAAACGGGAATGTGCCACTTAAGCTCACGTAGATGAGTACGCCAACAGACCACATGTCTAGAGAGCGATTGTAGCCCTTGTTTCTTAAAACCTCAGGTGCCAGGTAAGCTGGTGTCCCCACCACGGACCTCCGGAAAGACTTCTCTCCAATGATCCGGGCAAAGCCAAAATCACAAAGCTTCACCTGTTGACAATGGAAGTTTGCAGAAATGATGAGTTCACAATTATGGGTGTGCATTAGCTAAAGTCTGATGGTGACTGTGTACTTCACACAGAATGGTATAGATTTCTCATGATAGAAGAAATAGCTATTTTCTACATACTGAAAATGCCAGACAGTGTGCTTTCTACACCAATACAAAGTATCCTTCCTTTCTTTCTTCCTTCTCTCTCTCTTTCATTCCTCCCTTCCTCCCTTCCTTCTCCCTTTCCCTCTCTCCCTCCCTTTCTACCTTCCGTTCTTTCTTTGTCTAAGGACTGGTACTCAGGAGTGCTATACCACTGAGCTACACGCTCAGGTCTTTGGATTATTATTATTATTATTATTATTATTATTATTTTTGTGTGTGTGTGTGTGTGTGGTACTGGGGTTCCCGGAAACCCTTCTATCTCTGGGCTATACTCCCAGGCCTATTTTATAGTTTTATTTGGAAACAGGGTCTCTTAAGCCAGCGAGGCTGGCTTTGAACCTGCACGATCCTCCTGTCTTCGCTTCCCAGGCACGGGGATTACAAGCGTGCACCACCACACCCGGCTATTGCTTATTTTTTTGCGGGTCTGGGGATGGAACCCAAGGGCATTCGACCTCCGAGCTACACCCCCTGCCCTGTTTTATATTCTTTATTTTGAAACAGGGTCTCACTAAGTTGCAGAGGGCCTAAGTAGCTGAGACTGTCTGTGAACTGCATGATCCTCTGGTCTCAGCTTCCCAAATGCTGGGATTACAAGTGTGCTCCAGCACGCCTGGATTTTTTTTTTTTAAATTATTTTGAAACAAGGTCTTTCTAAATTGCCCAGGCTGGCTTCAGACTTGTGTTTCCAAGTACTGGGATTATAGGCATGCCCAACCCAAAGTGTTTTGATTCATAAAAATATCATCTCAACAGTCTTCCTTCTTTTCCCCCAAAGTCAGAATATACATATGAAAACAAGTATATTTAGAAGTGGGTAATAGTGTCCACAAGGCAGGAAAACCTTATGCAAATCATGGGAGTGATGGACTTAATTCAACGTCTTACTATAAGTAAAGGGTGAAGGGTAACAAGAGATATAAGTAATGTCAACCACAGTAGTTTTCAAAATTAGCTCTGCATTGGTACATAAACAGGACCTGATGGTGTTAGATAGTGTTAGACAGTAAGGCAAGAAAGCCACCTCGGTCTGGTCATTTCGGATCTATGATTCCCTAGGGAGAGATCCAGCTTTTTTCCATCTTATGTTGAGGAAAGGAAGAATTTTTGGGCTTTGAGAACAACATGAAGTTTAATGCTTTGTCCAACTTAGAGAGCTGGTAGCATCCTGGGGACCCTCAAGCATCCTCACCCTCAAGGTCAATGCTTTGAACACTGGGCTGGGCCCGCCAGTTCTGGAGAAGCCAGGAAACAGTAAGAAGGTAACTGGTGTGACTTATTAATGCAGGCTGACCTGAAACGCCTGTGATAAAGCCAGAGTATCAAATGGATGAAAGGAGGTGTCAAATGGATAAAAATACACATGGAAAATATGAAACAAATAAGAGTTTTGAGGGGGGAAATGGTGACGGGATGTGCCTGGGAGGCAGCGATGCTGTCAGCTGGCACTTTGCTGAGAGAAGCTTTTATACTCGCCTGAGGGAACGGATCGGCTGACGCTAGCAACACGTTTTCTGGCTTGAGGTCACAGTGAACGATATTTTTAAAATGAAGATGCCGCAAAGCCACAAGTATCTATAAAGAAGAATATAACTCAAATAATTCCATTTCGGTCTATAATTTCAAGATATTTTCTACCAGAACATAAGTTTATAAGGCTAAGAGAAAGCCCACATTGACCAGTGAAGTTTATGTTCACCACAATGAAATGAGCTAGACTAACATAACAGGTTGCTAAAGAAACTTGAGCAGAAGAAGCTGCCATATTATGGCAGTTATATGGCAACCAACATAGGTGTAGACAAAGGAGTTCAATATGTCCTAGGGATAGAACATATTGAATTACAAATATTACATTAAATATTTTCAATTCTACCTTGAGCTATACCTCTATATCTTTTTATTTATTTTGAAACTCGAGCCACACCTCTAGCCCTTTTTATTTATTTTGCTAAGTTACCACACACTGGCCTTGAACCTGTGATTCTCCTGTCTCAGCCTCCGAGAGGAGCACGGGTATGTGCCACCAGGCCAAGCTTCCAGGCACTTTCTAAACTTTTATTACATGGGCATGCTTACATGCCACTAATTTGATATACTAGACTCTGAATACCATAGATAAAAATCAAGTAATACGATAAGCCCTGCAGCCTTTTCTAGTGCAGTTTAGACTGGAGGTAGAGACTAAACAACAAGGCTAGAAAGCTGTAGTTAAACAGTTATAACATTTGATATTAAATATTTTTTTCTATCTCTAATTGATTTCTTACCTGAGTAATTAAAAACTTCGTTATGTGTTCTGGCAACCTGCCCTTTTCACTTGACAAGATCATCTCCAGCATGTCTCCATGGAGCTTTTCCATAACAACAAACACTCTTTCAGGCGTCTCAAACATACACTCCAAATTTACAACACCAGGGTGATGAAGGTTCTATTAAAGATAAATAAAGCACTTGAAGAAAATGAGTTTTTTGATACTGTTTGGCAAGCTCACTGATTATACAAAACTGTTCAAGCTTAAAGCTATGGAGAAACCCACACTTAAGATTTTTTAACACCTCTAAATTCCACATGTGCTGCCTTATATTTTTGAAATTCTAATGTCTCCAAAAAATACATCTTTACTTTCTATGCATAGTGAAATTATTTCTATGCTAAAAATCCAAGTCCTAGCACAGTGCATTGCTAATTAGGTTTTAATTAGAATACCATATTGAGAAATCTGAGATTTCTTAGGATCAACTCCAATATTAAGCATACCATCCTAAAAAGGCATACTAGGCCATCTCTACATAATTGGCAAAATTTTAATGTGGGAAAGATGAAAACCACACATGTGCTGCATCTAACTGAATCACAGAAGAATCTTAGTCATGGCCCTTTGGAATGTTCTCTTCCTGGAGGCTGAGATTGCTTGTCACAGAAGTTTTTGCACAGGGTAAAGATCATCATGAACATAGTAAAAAAAGTTATGATGGAGCCATTGCTTTGTTCATGACACTATACAACATACTAGTCCTGCATGGTCCTTACACATTTAATTAATATTTACACGATAAACTTCTTGCTAGTAAGGGCAGGCTGTATTTTGCTTGGCATGTTAACTGTTAAATATGTCAACTAAAATTACTTTTAGTGCTATTGAATCCCTTGTAATGATGCTTAAATCTGGCTAACTCATCTACAAAAGCCTTTGGTCATTTGACCTTTATTTGTTATTTTTCTGTGCACAACAGCAACAATAACAAATTCCTAAGATTATGAAGGCAATTATGAATTCTACTTATATTGCAATAAGAAACAATGAAAATCATCATGTACAAAGATAACCTACCCCCCAAAATACCCAGGAACTAACATAAATATGCAAATAGCTGAACAAAGAAAATAAATATTTTAATTTTTTCATTTGGAAAAAGCTCATTGAGTGATAAAATTGTACATAAAATAAAATTTCTAATACTTGCAACTCAAAATGTCTCCCTAGTCAGCAGCCTCACATCAGCCTATCCACTGGATAGGGCCAGCCCAAAGCTGGTAGTATCTCTCACATGATAACGTGTCATGGGGCATTCTTTCACCCTTTTGGCTATTTAGACATCTGATGAATCTTTTTGACTCTGATATCTTGGGGCCTGCTTACTCAGCATGGTGTGGTCAAGGAATGGAAAGTTTATTAACATGGTCTGAGCAGAACTAATAGCCTTTCACCTTTCAGGGTAGTCATAGTTCTTTAAACTGTTCCTATGTTAACTGATAAAATCTGACTACTTCTGGGAAACCAGGCCTCCAAAGTTGTTCTCTCCTGGTCAAGCTTAAGTATTGGGAGCGCGGTGGAGATTGACAAAGCTTACAGTGTCACAAATTTTATTTTATTTGTTTAACTTACAGACATAGTAGGAGCTTTAAAGATCAAATGAGAGAATTCTGCTGAAGTTCTGGTTCTCCTGGGACAAGTCCACTAGGAGATGTGTTAAGTGTACTGTCCAGTATCTACTTAACTAATTGTTTTCCTATTTAATCTAACTTTAAGCACTTAGGCAGCCTCCTGGGGAGTCTGACTTCTTCAAATGGCAGAGCCTTGTGTGAGAATGGGGAGCAGAGACAATGAATAAGGAGCAGAACAAGAGAAACTGGCAGCAAAGACCAGGATCTCCCATGGGCCCGCAGAGGGCTCTAGGGAGGGCTGAGGGGGAAGACAGAAGTGCTTCAACAGGTTAGCCTGCTGCTTCTACTGATCTTGTTATAGACTTTGAAGGTTGGAGGAGACAGGAGAACCAGAAGATGGCTTCGGAGCTCTCCTAACCTCAATTATCTGAATACATAAGCAGCATCAATTGTGGCTTCTATCTCTACTCTTCTGAGAACATAGTTCTTAGAGGTACTAAAGTCCTTCACTCAACATGTCCTTTTTTCCTTTTCTCCACACCACAGCATGTCTAGAGCAGCCCATACGCAGATGGTAACATTTTATACATGTTTCCTAATTGGAGTAGTCCCAGAATAGTTTAAGCCAAACGTATGGAACAGATTGAGACCATTCACTGCCATGTAGTTTTGGATATGTTCATTGTAAACTCTGAAAAACTCCACAAATACCTTCTAATAGCATCTTCATTAAAAGGACAAGGGAGAATTGTGCTATTTTCCAATACAGAACTTGGAGTATGGTAAATATTTGATTTAAAGAGAAACAATATATTCAATGAAAGCATCTGACTAAACTGGTAAAAGTTTCAGAAAAGTTAAATTCATATATTCATTTCACTTGGCCTTTACTCTTTTATACAATCTCTTTGCTTTATAGGTCTCCCGAAGAATACACTGACAGCTCAACATCTTTCCAAATAGCGAAATGAGTTTTTTTTTTTCCTGAGTGGGTGATATGTAATAATTGGTATTTTAAGAGTGTTAAAATATGGTTGATACAAAGCTATCCCAGATGCGTCCTCACAAGCAACATTTCTTGTTTGTTCCTTTTGTCTTGTTTTTGCATTGAACCAAATGGCCAAAATTTTTACATCTGACAATAACAAAAGAAAATAAAACAAAAAAAAATCATGTCTTATCCATCCAAACTCCCTATGATGAAAAGCATTTCTTTAGGCTAGAGAAAATAGTGTTTGAAAAATGAACATAGGAAGAAAAAATTAAGCTATTCTTTTTCTAATTTCATGCTTGTTATTCTTAATACCATTAGGACAACTTTGAGATAAGCTTCACGAAGGTGACTTGATCACCTTTAGTTTTTCATATAAAATATGAAATAGTTTTTTAAACTTTTCTCCTTAATGTCCAAAGTAATTGAATTTAAAATGGCATGAAAATTGCAACATCACCTAGGCATAGTAATGTGCAAAAAATTTTTTTGCTAGCTTCTCAGGCTTACTTCAGGAATTCAGATAATAAATTTCATAGCAGAGCAAGATTCTACAGGGCTCTTTGGCCATCTGTTTGTTGCATTTAAGTAATTTAATTTTCAGGAAATGAAACATTTGGTCAAGGATAGGAAAGAGGAGTATGCATTCACACACAACAGATTGATGACATATCCATGGGGTGAATGTAAGTTGTTTCAGAGTCTGGGAGGAAATATCATCCAGGGATCCAGAAAAATTTTTCCTGACTAAAATTGCCTAGAAAATCCTATGTAATAAATGAAAAGTTGTCACTAAAAACACAGGCTTTTATAAATTTAATACTATTTTATTTAAAATATAATGAAATAATGGCTAATATTTTATTTTCTGTAGACATTTTAGTTATACTTTTTGTGCTCATGTTAAACAATGTTTGTTTGTTTGTTTGTTTGTTTGTTTGTGGTACTACGGATGGAACCCAGGGGCATTCTACCTCTGAGCTACACCACCAACCCTATTGTTTAGTCTTTTTTAATTTTTTGAAACAGCTTCTCACTGAGTTGCAAAGGACCTCACTGAGTAGCTAAGGCTGTCCATGAACAATGACCTTCATCCTCTGTTCTCTGCCTCCAGAATTCTGGGATTAGAAGTGTGCACCACCACGCCCAGCAAACAATGTTTTTAATATTGACATATAAGTACTTATATCCTTTAATACTAATAGTAGTGTCTTATTATAAATTTGGAGTCGAGAAATTCTTACATATATTTAATGTTTTAAGTTAAAGTTCAGAGTCTTTCACTTTTCACCTTCAGGTTTGTTCTTCTTAAATATATAAGAGGTTAAGAGAGAATTAGACTAAATAGACCTTTTCAATATGTTTTTAGGAGTGAAAGTTTTAATATGAGAATTTTTAATTACTTTTCTATAAGAGGACAAAATGGTATAGCTCACATTGTGAGACAAGAAAAACTAAACTTAAAAAAGATGAGTCTGGGATCTCAAATTTTTTTTTTTTTTTTTTTTTTTTTTTTTTTGTGTGTGTGTGTGTGTGTGTGGTACTGGGGTTCCTGGAAGCCCTTCTACCTCCTGGCTACACTCCCAGACCTATTTTATATTTTTAATTTATTTGGAAACAGGGTCTCTTAAGCCAGTGATGCTGAATACGAACCTGCATGAGCCTCTTGTCTCCGCCTCCCAAACGCAGGGGTTACAAGCATGCGCCACCATGCCCAGCTCAATTTTTAAAAATATACTTTTATTGGTACATTATAGTTTCGCACCATAATATAAATCATGTTGATAGTGACATAAATGCACACAGCACTGGTTGGGATTTCCTTTGGCTCCCTACCCACCCCTTCTTCCTCATACAAGGTACTAAACTGACATTGACATTTGACATATGTATACAAAGCTGATGCAGCAGTTTCTTCATTAATCTTTACTCTTCTCCCTCTCCTTCCCCTATACCACCTCACTGGCTCCATAGGTTTCCCCTCCATTATCTGGAGTGCCTCTGGTATCCCAATCACTCCCTAGCTTCCACATAATAGAGAAAATGTATGGCACTTCACTTTCTGTGACTGGCTAATCTCACTTAATATAATGTTCTTCAGGTCCATCAGTTTTCCTGAAAATGACATAATTTTGTTTTTCTGAATAGAAATTCTGAGTAGAATTCCACTGTGCAGATATTCCATAATTTTGTAATCCATTCATCTGCTGATGGACACTTATGTTGGTTCATAATTTGACTATTGTGAATTGTGCTGCTAAGAATATGGATATACATATATTATAGTAGTTCTCTGATTTTAACCTCTTAGGGAAAATACCCAGGAGTGACACAGCTGGCTGGATCGTATGGTGGGTACATTTACAGTTTTCTGAGACGCTCTACACTGATCTCCATAACGGCTGCACTAATTTGCAATATAATCAACAATCTAGAAAATGTCCAATCTCCCCACATCCTCGACAACATTTATTGTTTTTTGACTTCTTGATGATTTACACTCTGATCTGGATTAGATGTAATCTCAGTGTAGTTTTAATCTGCATCTCCCTGTTTGCTAGTGATGTTGAACTTTTTTAATATATTTATTGGCTATTTCCATCTCTTCTTTTTTGAAGTGTCTATTGGGTTCAATTGCCCATGTCTTGATTGAGTTTTTTTTTTTTTTAGTGTAAAGTTTTTTTTAAGTTCTTTGTATATTATATATATTAGTCCACTATCAAAAGGATAAATAACAGAGCTCTCCCATTCCATAGGCTTTCTATTGAGGTATTTAATTCATTTATTGACTCCTTCATTTTTCTCAAAGCCTCTTTTTGGTTCTTATTTAGGGCCTCAATTTCTCCCTTCATATGTTCTTTCATTTCCTATATTCCTTTTCTGATTTAATTTCTGAGGCCCTTAATATCAAAATTGAGAATTCTTCTGGCAATTTCTATACCTCTGTATTGGTGATCTCTCTTGTTGTTGAGTTGTGAGAGCTTATTGTTTCCTTGCTGTTATTCATTCTCATGTTTTCAGAATTCTTAGGTTTCTAATTCTGTTGTCTTGGCATCTTTTTCCTCTTTGTGTGTGAGTCTTATTTGTATTTGTTATTTATTTATTCATTTATTTATTTATTTATTTATTTTAGTGGTACTGGGGTTCCTGGAAACCTTTCTACCTCCAGGTGACACTCCCAGACCTATTTTATACTTTTATTTGGAAACAGGATCTCTTAAGCCAGCGAGGCTGGCTTTGAATCTGCACAATCCTCTTGTCTCCCTCTCCCAAATGTGGGGATTACAAGCATGCACCACCACGCCTGGCTGTTATTCCTTTATAATAAAGTCAATGCTGGTGGTAAATTTTGGTCTCTACAAATCTGTTTCATATAATCAAACTCTTTTGGTTTTATTCCCCAGAGCCTCTTAAACAAGATACAATTTTAGTTCAGGAAAATGTAGGTTCTGATTGGCTGCAGACTATCATGCTTTCCAGGCCCAAACTCTGTAGGTATCTTCCACTTAAATGTCCCTAGGGGCTGTCTGATAATTCAGGTTTTATCTGAGTCTGACTGTAGCCCCTACCATGCCCACAGGGATGATTTGCAAACTCACAGATTCCATGTGTCTATTCATTGCCATGCTAATCCCTGTGTTCATGAAGGGCAATCTCCTGCAGGGACAGTTTTTTAACTCAAAGTCTTGATGGGTGTCCCTTGAATCTTTGCAGGAAGAGATGAGTTTATTTGCAGGCACAGGATTTTGCTGCATGGTTTGGCTGAGCAATCTGGAGAGTCTTGAG
Organism: Muscardinus avellanarius; assembly: GCF_963383645.1. Taxonomy (NCBI): domain Eukaryota; kingdom Metazoa; phylum Chordata; class Mammalia; order Rodentia; family Gliridae; genus Muscardinus; species Muscardinus avellanarius. Next base: position 35,460,399 of record NC_137798.1, read on the forward strand.
GTATTTGAGGATGGAGAGAAGAGTGCAAAATGCTTTTGATGATGGTCTGTAGTCTGGCTTCACAAGGTCCTGCTGCATTTTTGCTGAAGTTGGTCTCTGATCACTGTGGTTCAGGGCAGCTGCCAGCCCCAGAGCAGATTCACCAAGATGGCCCAACCTCCACTCTCCACTCTCCACTCATAGGTGAGACACTGGAAGCTCTCTACAGTTTTCTGCTCTCTCTTCTGCCTCTAATTCTACCGTGGTTTTACTATCATTCTTCTTTTGAATTCTGGCTGCTTTTCTTCCCTTACCAAGAAGCAGTGTTCTTGCTGGTTGAGTTCTGAATGTCAGAACACCTGATACATGTTGTCTCCCTTTATTCTAACATTTTTAAATTCTGGGATCTCAATTCTTTTTTTTTTAATTTTTTATTGGTGCATTATATTCATACACATATTGGGGTAAAAAACTTGTGTGTACATACATGTACACATCATTGATTTAACCCCTACCCAATTCCCACCCCATTCCCTTCCCATCCCTCCTACTCTTGCTTGGCTTGGTGGTTGACTTCGATATGTTTAAGTACATTGTGTATTTTAGAGATTTTCCTTCTTCCCCCCTCCTTTCTCCTCCATTACGTTGTCTTGTTTCTAATGTGGAACACAGCCAAATATCCCATTGCATAACAATATAGGTGGGACATGAAGCATCTTCCTCAAAGAATAGTACCAAAGAAATAGCTTTGTTGACTCTTATTTCTGCCAGTTTTCCAAGGTTGAGGAAAGCTTAAGCATGCCATCTTATTCATTTTCTAATTATAGTCTCTCAATTTCTGTTTTATGAAATGGTCCTAGAAATCAGAATCACCTAATGCTTTATGAAAGGGTAATATCCTATAATTTCCTGATGAAAGCTAAAATGTCATCTTGTACAGAACAGATGATTATAAAATACTTGTTAAAAATACCAGCCCAGCCAGGCATGATGGTGAAGGTCTATAATCTCATTACTTGGGAAGCTGAGACAGAAGGATCACAGTTTCTAGGCCAGCCTCAGCAATTTAAATAAGACCCCGCTTCAAAAGAAAGAAAGAAACAAAAAAAGAAAAGAAAAGAAAAGAAAAGAAAGGAAGAAAGAGAAAAGGAGAAAGAAAAAAGAAAGAAAAAGAATAGAAGTAGGATGAGGAAGAGAGAAAAGGAAATAAAAGAAACCCAGTTGGGATAAGTTCTTCTGAATACTGTCTTCCAGGCATGTTCATTTAAATTAAAAAATGTGCAGTAACAAACCTTTGTCTCTCTTCAAACTTATTCTTCTGATGTTTTCTCTGGGTAAATGACCCAGGTCAGAGAGCTGAACGTCATCCTATACATGTAGAGACCAACCAACTGGCCTCTACAAGGAATGGAGCCCACTGCCTTAGTATCCTTCATACGGACTCTTTACCTTCATCCTCAGTTTTTTCTTTTTTTTTTGCCTTGGTTTAAGCCCTTCTGTTTCTTCTAGGGATGTGCCATAGCCTTCTAACTGATCTCTAAGAAATCAGAAAAGCCTGATCTTCAAAAAGCTGCCCCTGTGATTCTTCCAAAGGTGGTGCTGATGGCACTTTAATCTTCAAAATCACAAGGAATCCTCTCTGACTCCAGGATATGGTGTTTCCTCTTAGTAAACATATGAAACTCTTCATCATCAGTTCTTAGTTCTTCCTCCCACTCAATATCTCTCTAACCTCTTCTCCTCTTCCACATAGCTAGCTGCCCTTCCCTGAAGACTCACTAACGCATCTTCATAGCAAGCTGCACCCTGGCTCCTTTCTGTGCTTTCATATATACTGTTCCTTCAGCCTGAACCAGATCGTTGGCATGATGTGAATATTCAGCTGTCAGACTGTGTTCATTGACTCTCATAGTCTGACTCAATGCAGTCTTGCTTCATAACATTTATCAGATTACATTTAGTAATTGATGAAACTATTTCTCTTACCTATAAAGCTACCAACTCTTCAGGACTTATATTTTACCAACTGCATTCCCAGTCTAGTGCCTAGATTAGATGCTCAACATGAAGTTTGCTAAATTTTACTTAAAGATGAAGAATCCCTCTATCTCAACTTTTTTTCCATTAAGTGAATAATATTATTTAATAGTTAAATGACTTTATTTTAGATATGTTAATACATGTCTGATATATTTAGTAATAGTCAATTATACATCAAATATGATAGTGATATCCTCTCTGCAGAGAATATAGCATATTATTCTTTCTATTGTGAATTCATTTGACACTCTTGATAAGAAATCTGGATTCTGGTGGTGGATGGTATGATCATAAGTAATGCTTTTATAACAAATACCAATCATGAGAAAGTGAATATCCATTAATAAAAGTTACAAAGTGATTTTCCTTACTGACACAGACATAATAGTACCCTTAACTTTCCAAGTATAACCCCTCAAACTATACCAGTTTTGGCCACTACTTGGGAAAGATTTGATAGAAAGAAATCCATAATTTTCCTCCTATCTAGGTAATTTGCATTTATTTTATACCTACTTTTTTCTTTTTGGTGGTACTGGGGTTCCTGGAAGCCCTTCTACCTCTGGGCTACACTTTCAGACCTATTTTATGCTTTTTTATTTTTGGAAACAGGGTCTCTTAAGCCAGCACGGCTGGCTTTGCGAACCTGCGTGATCCTCCTGTCTCTGCCTGCCAAGCGCGGGGATTACAGGCGTGCGCCACCACACGAGGCTATACCTACTTCTTAATAGGAGATAATTATTTCAGATCATTCTCAAAGGCACTAGGACACAGTTATCAGCAAGAGATGAGCAAGAAGGCTGCAAGGGGGATGAAGTCAGCATTTTTCTCCTCAATTACCTCCCTCCCATCATGTGACTCCTCCCTTAGCTGATTTGTGAAAGCCTTCCCATAATTTCACTGATTTCCTACGGATAAGAAATGAAGAATTGAGAAGGAGCTGCTCAGCTGATGATACTCACTGTGACTCTCACCCTTACCTAGAAAAGGCTTTTTAACTCCCTTCTTTTCGAGGTTTTGATTTAGCTCAGAACAGGCGTGAGTACGGGAACATTCCAGAGGCCTGTAGCACAATTCCAGGAGCAAGTCCTCTGGAGACAGACTAGCTGAGTTTGCCTTCAGTTCTAGCTCTTCTGGGCTCCTGACTTCCTGTGAGTTATTTAGACTCTATGGTTCTCTCCATTTCTTCATAGTTAAAAAGGAATGATATGGCTAACAGTCAAGATTTATTAGCTGGGTGTGGTGCCGCACACCTGTAATCCTAGTACTTGGGAAGCTGAGACAGGAGGTTCACAGAACATGGCCAACCTCAGCAACTTAGCAAGCATTTTGGCAATGTAGTGAGACCCTGCTTCAAAATAAAAAAATTAAATAAGGCTGGGCTGTACTTAAGAAGCAGAAAGTCCCTGTGTTCAATCTCCAACCACACACACACAAAAGGCTTATTATTAAATATATACAACATACTTGAAATTCTACTTGATACCTGGCAAGAGTTATTTTACTGTTGTTGTTGTTGTTGTTGTTGTTGTTAAGCAAATCTTCTGAATTTTTTAAAAATATCTGGACCAAACATGCTTCTTTAGGTAGATAACTGAAAGTTTCCAGAAAACACAGAAACTATTTCCTTTTCCTTTCACCTGACAGGCTACATCCAGTTAAGTACAAACTGCCACCAAACTTGAAGCTTCTAGCTTGACATCTCCAAACTTTCCCTTCACCATGTATAAATGCTTATTAAAAACAACCCAAATTTACTATCTCAAAGCTCTGTAGGTCAGAAGTTTGGGAATTCAGTGTTTTTTCACTGAGACAGTTTCCCTAGGCAGAAAATCAAGTTGTTGGCAGACTGTTCTCTTATTTGGAGGCTCTGAGGGAGAATCTGCTTCCAAGCTCTATGAGGCTGTTGACAGAATCCAGTTAGGCAGGCTGCAGAGGTGGGATCCCTGTTCCCCTGCCGGCTGTGAATGAAGAGCCTCTCTAAGCCCCTTGATGCTACCTGGATTCCTCATCCTGTTGCTCCTCCATCTTCTACTCAGCTGCCATTGGCTGAGTACTCACACTTCAAAACTCCATGACCTCTCCTTCTGCTACCCCTCTTCAACTTCCAGCTGGAGGAGATTCTCTACATAACGACTCACATAATTAGATTGGACCCACCTGGAGAATACAAGCTAATCTTCCGATTTTTAAGGGCTAACCTTATTTACACCTGTAAAGTTCCTTTATAAAATCTTTTTTGTTTCTGATGATAAAGTATATACATATATATATACATATATACGTATATATACATATATATGTGTGTATATATATATGTATATATATACGTATATATGTATATATATATATATATATATATATATATATATAATTTGTGGTGGACCATTCCGCTTACCACATCATAGAGAAAATCCATTATTTGGTCTGACAAACACATTCCTCATTTCTAGATTAGGATTATGATACCCTTGGCTTTTGGAACCGAGGGAAAGAGCAGAAAACATCTGTAACAAAGATTAGCTATTATTTATTTATAAGTGAAGATATTCCAGTGTACTCAAAAGTATAGCGAAGAGATAAAGTTACAACTTGAAAAGTTGTAAATTTACATCTCTCTACCTGTCACTTAGACTCTAACCTGGCAAAGAAAGTGGGAAGCCGAGATGCAGCGTTTGAAACCCTTGATTGTTGCTTTGTGCCGTTGGAGGAAAGATAGATAGAGAACAGGTACATGCTCTTATCTCAAAATCAGAATAGGACGCAAAAAATAAATCCTTGGGATGATCGGAGTCAAGAAGAAATAGAGAATGAAAGGATAAATGCAGGGACTCCCCTATGAGCCTGCATTTTTACCCAACATTATTGTAATGCAAAGCAAAGGCCCAGAATACAGGAGGCAGGATGTAGCTGAGGCTATTGCTGACCTGGGAGATACTGAACATGGCAAGAAAAAAACACGGCCTGTCACAAAACCAGATAGGAACAAAGAACAAAAACAATGGGAGAGAAAAAGAACTGCGACCCAGTAAAGATGACAAGAATGCAGATGGGGCATGATTTGCTTTGTGCAAAAACCCGTAGTAGAAAGATCAACAGCCCTTTTCCCTCTGCACTACCTAAAGAATTGGGTTAGGAAATTCTATGCTCCTATCTGGGATGGATTCTTCTGGCTCTCCATGATTAGGGGTGGGGCCAGTGTTGCCCCAGATTAAGAGCTACAGAGGGCTGTCAAAGGAACCCTGTGGAGCTCACTATTTACTGTTCTCTACGAACAAGAAAAAGACTGTGGTTCCATATTTTGTGTTAATCTCTCCAGTGCCTGGAGACACTCTAGGTACACTCTACTAGGATAGACATACAGATGATCTCTGTGGGCAGAATTTAGATTTTAGATTAAGTAAATGCAATATTGATGGGGAACACTAAGGGGCCTTTCCACCTTTAGACAGGTAGTAAATACCCAGCAGGACAAGTTGCTATGTATACATGTTGAGGTTGGAGAGACCATAAAAGAATTAGGGCAAGTGGGAATTTTATGATCTGAAAATAGCTCTGGTCTGACTGGTAGAAAGATAGGAATTGGAGAATGGCTATTGGAATATAGGGAGTTAAATAAAGTGATGGCTCCTATTTATACTGTAGTACCTGAGATTATCTAGGAGTATGCATATGTGTGTTTGTGTGTGTGTGTGTGTGTGTGTGTGTGTGTGTGTGTGTGTGTTTACTGGGGAGTGAACCCGTAACATTCTACCTCTGAGCTACACCTTCAGCCCTTTTTATTTTGAAACAGAGGTGTCTCGAATCTGCAACCCTCTGTCTCAGCCTCACAAGTACTGGTATTATAGGTGTGCACCAGTGCACCCAGCTACACTTATATTCACGTGTATATTCATGTGTATCCATAAACGTATCCAGATATTTCTCAAGTCATTTCCCACTTACCAATTTTGGGAATTTTGCTTTGGATTCCAGGGTAGCTGAAAACGCATGGTAAACATAAGGAACTCTTTTTTATTTTTCTTACAAAAGGAGAAATAGCTAAATGCAGAAGTGGGATAAAAATGTGCACAAAATAACACTTATGAAAACCCTCTCATCATCTCTCATGTTGTTTTAGCCTCTCCTGACTTTTCAACATGTAGGAATAGTATAAAATGTGTGATTTTTTTCTACCTATCACACAGGATCTTTCAGGTTAGAGGTAAGAAACATTTTAAAGCGTAGATCAATAAGATGTGAAGACAAACCACAGACTTGCAGAATATATTAACACTCAGTTAAGGAACTGTTTTCTAGAATATACAAAGAAATCCTAAAATTCAACCATAAAAAAAACAAATCGTTGGGTTAAAATATTAACCAAAGACCTTAGCAGACATCTCACCAAGGAAAAGATACAGACTGCAAATCAATGTCTGGAGAGATGCTCTACCTTATATGTAATCATGGAAATACAAATTAAAAATACTTACTGCTGCACATCTATTAGAATTGCCTAAGTGTAAAACATTAATACCACTAGATGCTGATGCAGGCATTGGAGCAACAGGAACTCCCATTCAATGCTGTTGAGAATGTAAAATGGTACAGGCACTATGGAAGACAGTTTTGTAACTTCTCACAAAACTAATCATATTTTTACCATATGATCCAGCAATCACACTCTTTGGTATTGACTCAAAGGAATTAAAAACATTCAGTCCATAGGAAAGCCTGCATATGAATGTTCAAAGCATCCTTACTTAGAATAGCCAAAACTAGGAAGCAACAAAAATGTCCTTCAGTAGATAAATGTATAAACTGTGGTTCATCCAGACAATAGAATATTATTCATCCCTAAAAAGAAATGAGCAATCAAGCCATGAAAAGACATGGAATAAACAAATATTTATTAGTAAGTAAAATAAGACAGTCTGAAAAGGCTACATACTGTGGAATTCCAATTAAATAACATTCTAGACAGGTTAAAACTTTGGAGACAGTAAAAAAAAGTTAGTGGTTGCCTGGGGTTAGGAAAGAAGAGATGATGAACAGGTAAAGCACAGAGTATTTTTAGGGCAGTTAAAATATTCTATATGATACTATTATGATAGATAAATGTAATTATGCACTTATACAAACTCATAAAATATACAAGACAAGGTGAACCTCATGTAACATACAGATCCGGGGTGATTATAATGTGTCAAGTTAGGTTCAGAAAATCTCTGTATCTTTCTCTTAATTTTGCTGTTAATCTAAAACTGCTCTAAAAACTCAATTCTTTAAAACAAAAATCTGCCCAAACAACTGAAAGAATTTTAATGTCTTAAGCTATCATCTGTGCTCTTAGGGCTATGGTAGGCATTAATATTTATATAGGGGTTGAATTTGATACTGTAGTTTTGGGGAGTAGGAGATATGATTTTTATCAAGAAAACTCAAGAAAGATGGTCAAGCAGCAAGGATCTTTTATACACGGTAGTACATACCTGCTAACTCCTGACCAAGGCCAGAACTCTCTGTGGAATTTGGGCAAATGGATATTTGAAAACTAGCAACAAAGGCTACAAAGACAGAAATTAATGACTCACCAACACTTTTTGAAAAATCAGTGTTAATAAACACCCATCAACTGTGTCCTTTTCTTTTCACGCCACTGCTGAATTTGTGTTTAGGGGAAAAGCAAAAGTTAAGATATGACTTGTTAAAATAAAGAGATAAGAAAAAAAAAATTGTTGTACTGAGGAGGGAACCCAGGGGCATTCTACCTCCAAGCTACACCCCCAGCCCTACTTTGTATTCTTTATTTTGAAACAGGGTCTCACTGAGTTGCGGAGGGCCTCAGTAAGTAGCTGAGGCTGGCTGCGAACCAGGATCCCCCTTTCTCAGCCTCCCAAATGCTGGGATTACAAGAGTTCGCCACCACGCCCGTCTGAAAAAAAATTTAATCACCAAGCTATCTTGTTGTATATAAAAACTGAAGTAAATTCAGTGTCTGGATTTTTTTTTTCCCTTACTGGGAATGGAACCAAGGGGCATTCTATCTCTGAACTATACCTCCTGCCTTATTTTTTATTCTTTATTTTTGAAACAAGGTCTCACTGAGTCGCAAAGGGTCTCATTAAGTCGCTGAGGCTTTATGCGAACCCGGATTCTCCTGTCTCAGCCTCCCAAATGCTGGAATTACAAGCATGCACCACCATGCCCGGTTTAGTGTCTGGATTTTTAAAGTTTGATGTCAGATGCATAGATATGGTGTTACATCAGAAAAAAACATTTTTATTTCCTGTTAATATACCTGGCTGAAGACATGATAATGTAAATCCAATTCAGTCCTAGCGTTAGGTTTAAGGTGTAATTGTTAACAAATTATATCACTGTGACCTAGCTTCTATATTTAGACGCCAGCTGCTCTTCAGAAAGCAAAACATTCTATTAAAATGTTAGATTACCTGTATAGACACATAATGCATGATGAAAACTGCAATAAGTAAATGGGTCTCGCGAACAGGATTAGGAGATAGAATACTGTGTGCTGGAAGGTCAAAGTATAACATCTTACATCTGTATAAGGTTCCATGACAGAATGAATTTAACAGGCATATTCTCAAAATTAAGTAAGTTATTTATTATGAGACTCCTCAGAATCTTACACACGTGAAAGGATATGTTCACACCTAAGATATGGATGACTTGGACATAGAACACAGTTTTCAAACTCTTTTTTCTTTTTTTGCAGTACTAGAAATGGAACCCAGGAACATTCTACCTCTGAGCTACACCAGCCCCATTATTTAGTCTTTATTTTGAAACAACGTCTCACTGAGTTGCAGAGGGCCTCACTAAGTAGCTGAGGCTCTCCATGAACATGGATGTTCCTTCTCAGTCTCCCAAATGCTGAAATTACATGTGTGTGTCACCATGCCTGGCCTTGAACTATCTTGAAAATGAAACCTTCCCCCTCTTCTGCCCCTCCTTCCAAAAGGCAGCTCACAAGACCTGTGCTTTTTTAAAAAAATATGTTGTGATATATTGACTTAACATAGAACATTGTTATATGTTACTTAATTTAATGTCTAAAATATTCCTATGAAACAAGTACACTCAATCAGTATGGTTTCCAATCCATAATTAAGAAAATCAGCTTGAAAGAGATTTACTAAAAAATGAAAAAGTTATGATTTGAAACCTGGCCTTTTGACCTGGAGTTCTCATTATAACTGGTTTCTGATTTGATAATATTATCTATATGGAAATTTTTTCTAAATTCTTCTTTTTCTTACAATAGATTCTTTCCTCTTTTTTTCTATATTGGAAATGTATACCACCTAATTTATGGGCTACATTTTCTTGGAATATGCAGAAGACAACAAGATTATGTTACAGGCGTAAAACATACTTTCTTAATGAATACTTTTATGAAGAGTATTTGTGTAGGAAAATACAAAGAAATAAATATTTGAAGAAATAAAATAGACATTTCAGGTGAAACAGAAGTAGAATTAACCTTTTAACACACACTAAAAATAAGATACCTACATTTCATTCTTTTTCTCTAAAAATAATTTATTTGTTCATGATTCTAAAAAACATCAGTTTGTAAGTTTGCAAAATGTTCATTCTCCCACCCACACTTAGCTGTGTTATTCTCTGATTTTCTATAACAAATATCTCCTCTCTACCTACTCCTGATCATCTATAAGATATATATTTAAGCTTACTCCATGAACACAAATTACCATAGCTTTTTTGGACAAAAAAGATGAAAGGTACAGAATATGTTATTTCATTGGTATGTTCTGCAAAGCAATATCCCGATTCTTTCATTTGTGACGATATAATTCATTGAAAAAATATTGACTGAATGTGTCTACAAGGGGCCAGGCACATATTAAGCCATGTGCATCCCCCCACTCTAGGCTTTGAGTTAATATTGTATTCAAAAATATATTCTTATTTTATTGTAAAGAATATTAAAAGGGGGACCAATAAAGTGCTTTCAGGTATAAAACCATATTGCAATGGGTTACAAGTCTATAGGGAAATGGAATATGTTCAAAATCCTCAGCCTAATGGTTCTTTCTACCATCTCTTTGATATCAAAGGCCACAATTTCTCCAATGCTATACTCCCCTTTAAGAGTGCCCTGATTCATTGCTCTGGCTATAGTCATAATTTTGATTTTTTTCTATTTTGGTAAAAAAATAATTAAACAAAATAAAAGCACTTTGTCTCACAGGAGATATCAATGTTATATAAATATAGAATGTGAAAAAACAAAATTCTCCATTCCTTTTCCATTTCATTTTCTCTGTGGGATGTTGGTGAAGGTTTTCCAAGATCTGATTTAATCATTAGAAAATTAATCTTTTTAGATATTTTTAATAGCTGAAGTTAAGACATGTGTGAATTTTATGTCATTTTGTGTTACTTATATTATTTAGGATAGTTCTATTTTCATGATCTGTAAACACTTCATTTTTAAGACATTTCAGAGCGATGCTAATGTTGGTGTTAAACTTATTTCATAAAAATCTCAAGGATCTGAGAATTTATACTGTTATTTGGATTTATGTCAATAAGATAAGAAAAAGGAAAGCAGTTTTATGATTATTATGGATATTACAAAAAGCTGATCTTCTTTCAACTATATCTTAGAACATCTCATAGTTTTTTTTTCGGTGCTGGGATTGAACCCAGGGCTTCACACATAGTAGGCAAACATTCTCCACTGAGATATCCCCCCATCTTAGAACATTTAGAAGATTAAATTCTAAAGTAAATAATATTAGTCTGACATAATTAATGCAATTTAAATAATCAATAAAGGCTTCTTTAGTCAAAACCAATTGTTATTTGCAAGCATTGCAATATTACAATGTATAAAAAGCTTTTGGATAATACTTATGAATATGATTCTAATTTGTATATTTTTATTCGTCCTTTTTCTGAAGTACAACTTTTAATTTTCTGTATAAGAACTAATAAATACTATAGATTCTGTTTATGATGCAATGTATGAGAGAATTTTGAAATTAGAAAAGTCCTGAATATAGAAAACAGGACATAAATATATCAGTTTTATGGGCCACAAATTAAACACATGCACATACAGTAAACTCGTGGTTCCTTTTGCCATGTTGATTTCTACCTCTGTATCATCCTCTGCTCCTGTGTTTTAGATTTTCTACTACTTGACTAATCTCAGCCCTTCACCTACATCCAATTGTTCCTTTTTAAATCTCCTTCATGCTCCACCCCTGGTCTTATCAGATTCTTTATCTACCTCCCTCTCAGAAACTCCATCTTTCTGAACCTGTCCCTCTATTCCCCTAAAGGATTTATAACTCATTCCCAAAGCAAGTTCATCCATCTAGAGAAAGTCACCTGTCATCTCTTAGCAGATCATTCCTGAATATAGCTCTTGAGAGCTGATATTTCATAGGCAAGTCAGCCTCATATTTTCATTCTTAGGACATCTAAGACATCTACTGTGCCACTCTTGCCCAAACCAATCAGCTCAAAACCTGAAACTTAATCCTAGTATCTTTCCCAGCAAGATATTCTAGTGAAATTAGAATAGTATTCAACTCATGATATTTACCCAATAGAAAGTAGCTTAATGAAGGTGGCAAAGAATGATTGGGGACAGTGAGGATAAATGAGGAGAATTTTTGAGTTTTTATGCTATAATATGAAAAATGTCCGACCTCTTCAAATGCTTGAAGGGTATAATTTGCCCTCCAACCCAACTAAATTCTTTTTAGAAAACCACGTCATAATGAAAAATTTCCCATGTGTCTATTATTGTACCTGACAATTGTTGGACTCTAATATTCTGGAAGAGGAGGTAAGGAGGCCGTTTAATGGTTGGATATAGTTTGTTTTTCTATCATACTCCAAAGGCAGCAGCTGATACCATGTTGACAGACTCAGAAGAAGCAATTAAAAGGCATTGAAATCTAGACTCTCAACATTTAGTTGGAAATTGCAGTAACACGCAGAGAAACATAGCCATGGTAATTAAGAAATTCTCTGCTTGTGTCCTGTCTCTGGTGCACATGCTACCTCTGGAGGCTCTTTCTCTGCGCTCTGACTCAGGAGACCACACAAGGGTGGAGGTCGGAAGAACAGAAGCCAAGATGTCACTTATCAAATTTTCAGATATCACTTGAAGCTCAATAGCGCCAAGGTAAGAATGATTTTTAAAATCTATTTTCAGTGCCTGATTTGCAAGTGGTAAGCCATGAATTCATAAATTTATGTCTCTAGATGAGTGTTTATCTTTTTCCTCATGAAAGTAGAGAGAACATTGTGAATAGTTTTCTGTATTATATTGGTTGTCTAAGAGAATGAAACACGATCTTTAGAAATTCTGAGCTTTAGAAAATTTTGCTAATTTTCTATGTAAAAAAGGCATTATTTTTTGGTTGTCTATACACATGAGCTCCTGAAGGGTAGAAATCATATGTTTTTAATTTATTATATAAAATTCAATACATGATAAATAAAACAACATATTTGTTTTTCTAAATAACAATACAAAATATATTGTTTTTCTAGTGATATTTAAATTAAAATTACTTATAAAATTGTGAATGAGAAATTAAGATCAGCTTGCATAAGTAGAAAATTATGGCAGTTATATAAAATGGTATTTATCAGTTGTCTAAATTGTGTATACGAGATAGCTATGTTGATCATATTTAGCAAACAACTGCTTACTTTCCTCTTGGTCTGAAAAAATTATAAAAATAATATAATTTTTTATGTTTAATATAATTTTAAATACCACAAAATAACTTTTATTAGAAAATCTGGATTTAAAAAGGAGTTAGGTAACATGCTCAATACAAAACAGACAGCTTATAGGTAGAGTTTATTAATAAACGATGATCTGATTCTCAGGCATATCTTTCATAACTGATATGCTGGCAATTATATGTCAAATTCATGTAATTATCACAGCATAAAGGAGGGATATTTACCAAGGCAAGGTTATTTGTAAGGTAAATCAAACTGGCCTCAGCATGCTCACTATGAGCAATTGCTGACATATCACCCATTTACTGAATATTAATAAAACATTAAAACCTAGAATTAAATGCATATAAAGGAACAACTACTGTCTTGAATCAGGAAAGGTACGACGCAGCCAGTCGTTTTCTGTTATTTTAAAGTGCTCTTAAATATCTATGCAACAACCATTTGGATAACTTTTTTTTTTTTATTTTGCAGAAGTAAAGGAGGAAACTTTCTAGACCTTGGATGAGAATCAAAGAAGTACCTGTAGAATTGCAACCTCATTTCGAAGCTGGCTTTCTTGTTTTGTTGGAAATCTTAATTTGTCAATGATTTTAATAGCTACATCTCTTCCTGTTTTACGATGTTTCCCTTTGAAAGAGAAATGAGAAAAATTAGCATAATGTAATTAAATATTACTTATATTAAAGGACACCAAAAGTTACAAGGTAATTTATAAGAATAATTAAAACTTTTTTTGTGTGTGGTGCTGGGGATTGAACCCATGAGCATTCTACTCTGAACTATACCCCCAGCCTGATTTTTTTATTCTTTATTTTGAAACAGGGACTCAGTAAATTGCAGACGGCCTCACTAAGTAGCTAAGGCTGGCCATGAACTCAGATCCTCCTGTTTCAGCCTCCCAAGTACAGAAATTAAAACTCTGCACCACCACACCTGGCTGATTAAAACTGTTTCCCTGAATAAATTAGCATTTCTGAAGAACTAGTATCCATTATGGGTTGATTTCTTCATTCTTCGTTGTATTATTCTTGTGTGTGTGTGTGTGTGTGTGTGTGTGTGTGTGTGTGTGTGTGTTACTGGTGGTGGAACCCAGGGGCTTTCTACGGCTGGGCACTTCCAGATCTTTTTTTCTTTTTCTTTTTTTTTTTTTTACATATATTTTATTTGGGTCTCACTAAGTTGCTGAGAGCCTCACTAAGTAGCTGAGGCTGGCCTTGAACCTATGTGAACCTCCTGTCTCAGCCCCCTAAGCACTGAGATTACAAGCGTGTGCCACCACTCCTGACAGTTCTATTATTCTTAATCAAGTTTAGCTGTTAAAATTATTCACAACACAAAAAACAAGAGAACTAAGGCATAAAAATCTATATGTATCAACAGTCTGATATTTTCTCATAAAAATAGTATACTTTTAGAAATAGCATGTTGATCTACTTAATATAGAAGACATTCATACCACCTTAGGAAAGTGCAATTTTAAAGTTCCCCATAAACTAATAAGTGTTACAGGCAGAAGCATTAGAGTTTGGGCTGAGTCATTTACTAAATGTGTGACTGACATTCTGTTGTCTCAATATTTACTGTGAAGCTAGTGCTCTTCACCCTGCATCTCTCTCTCCACTTTCTTTCTTTCCAGGCTGTGTTCCTTTACTACCACAGTGCCCTGTTTTCATGATTTCTACTTCCTAAATATCACCCCTGACTCTGACTCACAGCCGTCTCCTTCAGTCCATCTATCTCTGCAGCTTACTCTCTGCAAGGCTGTAGCTTCTTTGATCTCTGCTTTTTCATTATCATAGGACTCAATTCTCTTCTGAGAATCTTCTCACAACCTATCTCTGTCTACCTGTAATGATCTAGTCTTCCCTGTGAGGAGATTCTGCAAAATCTTTCAGTGTTGTCTGTGCCAAATGATCTGCACCTGCAGGTCTCCTAGTTTCATCTCTCTCCTCTGCCTTCCCCCTATAAATGTGCAGTCATGTATTACTTACCAGTGTCTGTGATTTTTTTAACAGAACAATAACCTAATATTTGATCTCTGATTACATTATTATGCATTAACGAAAAAAAAACAATATTGCTCACTCTTTAACAGGTTTTCCATAAGAAAAAAATTATTGGATACGTTTTTATAAAAATCAAAGTTCCTTTGTAAAATATAATGGAACTTAGTTTTGAAATTATAAAGTGTGATATCATATGATGAGTAAAAATCGAGTAGGACATTGTGATCATTTTGGACCCAACCTCACACAAAAGGGCATTTGTCATCATATGAAGAATCAGCGTCATTTAATAGAACAGGCAAAAATATTAAATGCTATCTTAAGTTTTTGAAAAATATCATTGGGTTGGCTGCAATCTAAAATAGTGGAAGTTAAAATAATAAGCTCACCAAAGGGCTTGACAATAAGAAAATAAAAGTGCAGTAATTCACCTTAAAAGTTATGCGGCACTGGGGATAGAACCCAGGGACATTCTACCTCTGAGCTATCTTCAGCTTTTGTGTGTGTGTGTGTGTGTGTGTGTGTGTGTGTGTGTGTGGTACTGGGGGTGGAGCCCAGGGGTTTTTCTACCTCCAGGCTATACTCCCAGACCTGTTTTATGCTTTATTTGGAAACAGGGTCTCACTAAGTTGCAGAGGCTGGCTTCGAACCTGTGTGAACCTCTTGTCTCAGCCTCCCAAGAACTGGGATTACAGGCATGCGCCACCATGCCCGACTCACCTTAAAAGTTAAAAGAATTCTAAACCTTAATGAAACAGATGAATTATTGATGACATTAGAAAGTTAAAAGATTTTTTTGCCTAGTAACCTAAATGAACTTCTGTAAGAGTTCTGATCGAAGACACTAAAAGAATAGAACTAATTTGTTTCTGAACACAACTTTCTTGTTTTTCAGTATTTCATATGTATAAAATCGCTTCAGTATTGTGTATAGAGACTGTTAATATTAAGCAGAAGCAGCATTTTAGGAGTAAAAACTTGCCTTTTTCTTTTTTAAAACAGAAATAGGCCAGTTTTCCAAAGAATGACTACCTCAAGATAAATTTACATCCATAGGTCTTGTTTTTTATGTCTTTACTTTTCTAAACACAGGTAGATATAAATTAAAAGTTAATAAAGTTTTTTTATGAACTAACTTACCTCCATAAACAATTCCAAACTGGCCAGACCCCAGTACTTCATCAGGAAAAATCTGATACACTGTGCTGATGTCCTATAGGTACAAGTCCAATGAAGTACAAAGATGAGGGGAAAGCAAATATTAATCTAATAAATAATATAGCCTTATTAAGTCAATTATCAAATTATTATTATTTTAAAATTAATTAATTGTAAATGATAGATAACATTTCAATAATTACAATATTCAAAGTATATTAATTAATGTAATATAGTATTATTTTGAAAACTATTCTTATCTTAAGTGCTCAAGATTTTCTCATGTAATATCAAATATGTTTCAAAAGAGAGAAATAAGGCCTAGCACTATACAATGCCTTTTTTTTTTTTTTGGTAGTACTGGGGACAGAACCCAGGGGCCTTCTACCTCCAGGCTACATCCCCAGAACTATTTTATATTTTATTTGGAAACAGAGTCTCACTTCGTTGCTGAGAGCCTCACTAAGTAGCTGAGGCTGGCTTCCAACCTGCGCGATCCTCCTGTCTCAATCTCCCAAGGGCTGGGATTACAAGCGTGCGCCACCACACCCAGTTTTATACAATATAATTTACTGTAATTATATGAAAAGGGCTTTGCTCATTTGGAAGGCTATTTAGAAATTTCAGTACATGTGCATGGCTCCCAATCACATCCTGTGTGCATCCTAATTCACTCATTGGCTATAATGGTGAGGCTGCTCCCTCACTATGTGCCCACATCTCCATGAACCTATGCAATAGGAAGAGGCCAAATCACACCAAGTGAGTTCAGAGACACAGCAAAGGACTGACAGCCCATTATGAAAGTCTCATAGGTGTAGTAGGTAAATTTCCATTTTCTCAGTTCTGGAGGTAACACCTTACAGAAGTCTACT
This sequence comes from Muscardinus avellanarius, assembly GCF_963383645.1. Lineage (NCBI taxonomy): Eukaryota > Metazoa > Chordata > Mammalia > Rodentia > Gliridae > Muscardinus > Muscardinus avellanarius. The sequence goes on from NC_137798.1 coordinate 35,477,209, forward strand.
CTTTTTTTTCTTTGAAATAATAACTGCTGAATAAAGCATAGCTTTAAGATTTGTTGTTGTTGTTTTGTTTTTGGTGGTACTGGGGTTCCTGGAAACCCTTCTGTCTCTGGGCTACACTCCCAGACCTATTTTTATACTTTTTTTAAAATTTGGAAACAGGGTCTCTTAAGCCAGTGCGGCTGGCTTTGAACCTGCGCGATCCTCCTGTCTCCACCTTGCAATTGCGCGGATTACAAGCATGAGCCACCATGCCCAGCTTTAAGTTTTACAGTCTGTGATTTGATGACCATGCTTAAGAAAATGTAACATAATACTTTTATACTTTATTTGTTCCCAGTAGGATATATCTCATGGTATTTTTCTGTTTATCCTCCACTGTTCATTTTCTGTTTATCCTCCCTGTTCATTTAAAAAAGTGCTTTTACTTTGTAAGTGCTATCCACTCCTATCCTTTTCCATTGTTCTTTTCCCTAGAAAACAATTAAAAATGGTTTCCTATCCATGACCCATTAGGAATGTTCATAGAGTGAGTTCAAGGTTATCTGAAGAAAAATAAAACATATGAATTCCATTCCTATATTCTGATTCTAAGCCACTGTATCTATTAAGAGAAGTATTCTTTAGGCTTTCTTTGAAAATTCAATGGCCAGTTCAATATTTTTAGGACAGCAGTGCTGCTATCTTGAATTTCACAGGAGGCTTTAGAGTCACCTATAGAACCCAAAGCTTTTTTTAATGGAACAAGAGCAACAGGAAGTTGATGTCCTTAGACATCAGTCTCATGATTGACAGCCCAAGAATTTATTGAAGCTTCATTGTGAAGTTGTCTAATTCTAATCATCTTTGGCTCTCTATTTTCTTTATAGTAATAACAAACAGAGCTTCCTTGAGTTTATTTCTTATAAAACAAACTCAGGTCAGTGTAAGTAAGGCTATGTGAACTGCTTGCTTTGGACATGAGTATAGTAGCAGAGAAGAGGGAAAGCTCTAGGTCAAAAGTATTAGGTGGGAAAAGCCTTATTACTTTGTGGCTACTGGCTATAGTTACAAAATATAACGTATAAAGAACACCTGATAGGTATATTATATCTTATAATATGATTGGTTTATAATCTTTATAATTTTTTTAAGACTGAGATGACAACATGGAACATGGTCCAGGTGACCAGGGTACTAGAATATGAACCTGTAAAATCTGATTTACACAACTTTCTTAGGTCTCCTTGAATGCACAGGTGGCTGTGGAAACATATGCAAACCTTGCATTTCACAGCATTCCTAGGTACTAAGGAATGAAAACAATGGCATGTTTAAACCACTCATGCAAATCAAGGAATTTATTTTGTGTGTTAATTTTACTGTGCAACACTAACCATTAAAATTTCAGTATGAAGGACAAACATGAAAAACTAGGTATGATAGCATCATTGCCTGAGATAAAAAACAATTGGTATTTGGCACTAAAATATAGATTATAGAAAAATTACAAAACAAACACATATTGTAATGTTTCAACAAATAGATCCTATCTTATTTTTAAAAATACAGAACAGCTAAAATGATAATAAATAAAAATCTGTTTTATGATGTTCTAATTTCTCCAAAATCATATTAGCAAGTTTTATATTAATAGACACATACTCACCACATTTTCTTGAATCTCGCAATTTGATACAGAAATGCTCACAGAAATATCTTCTGGAAAGGCATGTTTAAAAAAAAGTATACACATAGAAGGTCAGGTAATAGCCAAACAAGTAAATACATGTTTATCAATGATTAATTGATCCATATTATCAATTAATCATAACAATTAGATTTTTCTAAAAAATTTTAAGTTATAATATTTATTTTCCTTTAAAATACAAATTTACTTTGTTTTTAGTTTTCAAAAATAATATTTTATCAGTTTAGAGTTTGGAGTCAGAAGGACTTGAGTTCAAATACTGGCTTGCTACCTCACAGTTCTGGTCTGAGCTTAGGCAAACTTTTTAGAGACTAATGTTCTATAAAAGCAATGACTTGTTGGAGTTGTTTTAGATATTGAAATAGAGATCTTCTATAAAGTAATTAGCACCAAAATTATCATATATATTCTATTAATATGTCAATTGTAGAAAAATATGATCCATCAGTAGATAATATATTATAACTTAAAAACAAGCTAACTTATAAGTTTTGTTATTAATAACCCTGGCGAAATTTAAAATCACCCTTATACAAATAATTCTGTAACATTTCTTTTTAGAATTCATCCTCAACCCTTTAACTTGATTGTGTTTTTGGAGAATAGACCTCATGTTACTAATGAACAGAGGTTTCTCATGGGATAACATTATCATGATTTGCCAAATACTTTGGACATCAAGCATACTGCATGGTTTACCAAGATAACTGGTTTGGGGAAAATAAATTAATTGCTATTTGATGCATTCCAGTTCAAACTTAAAACTGACTAGATGATTTCTTTTATGATCAATAGTTCTATAGATCCGCAATTGCCTAATATATAGTAATATATAAATTAGTAAAAATACAATAAAATAGTCTAGTTTAACAAATAAATATTTTACTATTGGAAACACTGTTTATTTAGAGTCTATATGTTTTCCAAGAAATTAAATTCACCACAAGAATCTTTTATCTTTCTGTTCTTGGGTAAGGCAGATCATGGGTGTACTGAGCCAGGGTAAGGCAGACCCAGCTTTGGGCCAGTTAGAAAACCTGGGGACTCACTGTGCGAGTTGGTTCCTGAACCCACAGAGGAGCCCTTGGGAATGACCGGCATGAGGGCGTGCTGGATGGCCATCTCCCACAGCCTGGCCACATCGGCACCAGTGCCGCTCGTGAGGACACTGTTATTTGGTGGTGGGCTAGAAGGATTGACCACATCTTCTCCCACGTAATAGACTACATTTGCTGTCGTGATTTCAAAACAGTGAGGATTAGCTCCACTAGAAATCAATGCTGACGTTTTTGCTGGTTCCAGAGATAAAATTTCTGATAAAGGAATTTCCTGTGGAAGAAAGAGTGAGCTAAGTACAGTTTATCAAAGGCATGTAAAAATTTAAGATAAAAATTTAAACTACAATAAAATGAAACTACAATAGCTATCATTTATATCAAACAATAAAAAACAGAATATTAATAAACAATTTAATGATATATTTACAATGGAAAACATTATCATCACCTTTTCCTAGGAAATATGTGCTTTGTTTTTCCAATATTTATGTGGTAGGAATCAGAATGGGTAAGAATAATTTTGAATCTTTACTAAAATCTAAGACTTAGGACATGCTTGGTAATTTTTAAAACGTATGCAGGAGGTAAAATGATAACATTTTGAAATGTATTTATGCATGGTTGTTTGTAAAATATTAACCAATTTTTGAAGTGATGAAATTAAACATGATTCGATTTGATATATATTAGTATAGTATATCCACCATATAACCAAATGAATAGGTTTAGCCAGAAAAAAAAAGAGTAATTGGTTTTTAGAGTAGTTGGTTTTAAGAACATTTAAATATTAAAATAATTAATTGCCACACTGTCTCCCAGAAAGTATGAGTTGATTTAAAAAAAAATCCTTTTGTGTGTGTGTGTGTGTGGTCATGGAAATGGAACCCAGGCACACTCTACCTTTGAGCTACATCCCAGTCCGACTTTTTATTCTTTATTTTGAAACAGGGTCTCACTAAGTTGCAGATGGCCTCACTAAGTAACTGATGCTGTCTGCGAACCTGAAAATATCTTTTTGGTTTTTTTTGTGGGGGAATGTTTAATTTTTATTTTTAAATTTTTTATTGGTGTATTGTAGTCCTACATCTTAGTGGGATAATAGATGGTGGAGGCACACATACACAATCACCCAATTGGCCCCTACCCAATTCCTACCCCGTTCCCTTCCCCTTCCTCTTTCCCATGCTTGGCTTACTGATTGACTTTGATATGTTTGTTTAAGTACATCATGTGCTTTAGAGAGTTTCCCTCTTTCCTCTTCCCATCCCCTCAGTTTGGTCACCTTATTTGCTCCTGTATAAGATCTCCTTCTACATCTAGAGCTCCTCCTGTTACCTATTTTCTCCCTAGCTTTCACATATTAGAAAGAGCATCCGATTTCTTATTTTTTGTGACTGAGTAATCTCACTTAGCATGATGTCCTCCAGTTCCATCTATTTCCCTGTAAATGATGTAATGGATTACAAAAATGTGGGATATATACATAATGGAATTTTACTTAGCCATCTCTTTTTTGTACTAGGGATTAAGAGTAGTAACATTCCACCTCTGAGATACACATCCCACACCCCATACCTTTTTATTTTTTTTTTTAATTTTGAAACAGGGTTTTGTTAAGTTGCTATGGGCTTTGCTAAGTTGCTGAGACTGGCTTTCAACCTCCAATCTTCCTTTCTCAGCCTCCTAAGTATTGGGATTGCAGGTGTGTGACACCATACCCAGCTCAAAAACAATATCTTTGAAACTACAATTGTTAGTTTAAAATTAGTGAGGTTTCCTTCTTCTGTCCTAGCTATGTGAAGTGGGAAGAATCCGATCAACTATGCTGGAGTGTGCATTCACTTTGAAGGAAAACATATCTACTGCTTTCACTATGGACTTCTTTTGAAACTGTGTTTTACTGGGTAATGTATCATGCTACATCTGTACTGTTTAATATAGAGGAACAGAAAGGAACTTTATGCCAAATATTTCCCTAGAGGAAAGTGTTCTTTATGAATATTGACAAGCATGGAGAAGTCAAGGAATGTTTCTTAACTCTTGGAGATGAAATGCCTATGGTGAAGTCTCAAGAATTTACTTTTAGCCCATCTGCTCTCTGACCACTAATTTTCTAGTTAAACCACACAATTTTTCTAAAACAGTCAATCAAGCTTTCCCTCCCTCTCCCTCTCCACCACCCCAATGGGCCAGAAGTAGTTCCCGGGAAAATGTGAGATTCTCAGATGAATTCAGAGAACACAACAAGGTTTTTTTTAAAAAAAATTTGGAAACTATAGAGAATAAAAAAAGTATCTTTCAGAGGAAGTATAAAAATGGTCATGTCTGTTGGATGCATTTTATATTTGTCATTCTCTGCACCCACTTGAGAAAACAAGAAGGGGTGAGAGACTCCAGTCAAATTTAGAATCGCCTTACCTTGTAGTACCTGCTCCCTGTGTCATTTTGAAAGAGTGTGATGCATTTGCTATCCAATCTCCAATAATGCCGTTTCCGCTGAAATGGAAGTCAGATTCAGGTTTTATTAAAAAAAAAAACAAATAGACCCCAAAATGATTAAATAAGTCCATTTTCTCAATAGGAACAGGATTGATTTGATGGTGTAAAGTGCACTGGGCTTTGGGCCAGGAAAGCCTACACTGAGCTTGACTCTGGAAGTTTACTATGTAGCGTATGTTTTATAATACATTTCTGCACTCACAGTAAGGGGGGTTGTGAGTGATAAAGGGGATGATGTATTAATATGCAGAAACGTACCTGGCACTTAATATGTACATAGTAAATGGCAAACAGAATTTTAAATTTTGTTTGGTCACTTGAAGAGCTGAAGGTGAATTGTCATCTATCGTAATACAAGACTTAGTAAAAGGTATGGTGTTTATATATGTTCAGCATTTTAGAGCATTAGAAACATCATGCTGATCCAGTTGTTTTTTTTTTTTTTTTGGCTTCCATTTGCAAGCAAAGACTTTTGAATGTTACAAAAGAACTAAAGAATCTTTTGTTGGTTGACAGGCTTGATTTCATTGGTTGAAATCAAGTTAAAGTTCAGGGAATGCATTAAACAATTCTAACTTCTCTTAATTTCACTCTGAATCTACTACTGTGATTTGGTAGTCAGGTCCTCCTTCAGTTTACTCTAGGTACATTCTTCATGATCTTAGGTGTGTGTGTGTGTGTGTGTGTGTGTGTGTGTGTGTGTGTGTATGTTGTGTGTTTATGTGTGTGTATGTATGCATTTTTATCTATTTAGGCCCAATGCCCTAACATTATTTTTGGTCTCTTTCACAACCAACCTTAAACCAGTCAAATACATTTTAAATATGATTTAAATAGTTTACATCATATTTATGATGAACTAGATGGCGTCCAACCTCTCCTACAATAAGTAATGTATGTCTTCTCTCTTTAGCAAGGAGGTTAAGATTACAGATGTATCGATTAATTTATAGTTTATTTATTTACCTAAGAAATAAATCCTATAGGTAGGAGAAAATGAGAATACTATCAATGGCTAAAAAATCAAATTATCACCAATTGTTTATTTGAAGACTGGATCAAAGTTTTCTCTCATTTAACATACACATGTTATGTCATCAGCTATTAGGAAAATCTGGGGAAATGAACTGCCTCAAATAAAGTGTAGGATTACAATATGCCTGAATGGATCAGTTTTTAAATGAAGTCAAAGATATAAAATATACAAAGTCATTACAGAGCTTTTCCTTTTCCTAAAATGCAGTGTTTCTTCTATAATTCTAAATAACAAAGGAGCTTTCTGAAACCACATACTTTTTTTTTCCTTTTTTTCTTTTTTTTTTTTTTTTTTTTTGGTGGTACTGGGGTTCCTGGAAACCCTTCTACCTCTGGGCTACACTACCAGACACCTATTTGTTATATTTTTATTTGGAAACAGGGTCTCTTAAGCCAGCGAGGCTGGCTTCGAACCTGCGTGATCCTCCTGTCTCTGCCTCCCAAGCGCGGGGATTACAAGCGTGCACCACGTAGCCCAACGGGAAACCACATACTTTTCACAAAAAAAGTATGTGGCTTTCACAACTGCTATAAAATTCCGGGTAGACATCCAAATAATCGAGGCAGACGATTTTATTTTCCTAAAATCTCTTTCTACACTTCTAACTCTGTTGCCTGTTTAACTACATCTGACCCCCAGAGAGTGTAAGGTGCTTGTGTGATCTCACGCCACAGCCACACTGATGTTTACTCCCATTAGATTAGACACTCCACCGTCTTCACAGGGTGCCAGTTCCCTCTAATTAATGTGAGCCAAAGGAAGCAACCCTCCGCGGCTCTTACCAGCGTGTCCTTGCTGGTGTAGTGGACCATCCATCCCTCTTTCATCACCGTGCTGCTTTTCCTCTTGGTGTGTTTCACAGACTGCACGACCCTCATGAGCGGGATATTGTTGCTTGTTGATGGACTTGAAAAGTCAAAACAGTTTAGGAGAGAAACGTTTTCAGACATAGATCTTTTCACGAGTAAAATCTTATTTTGACTATTTTCAAGTAAAAGGTAAAAAAAAAAAAAAATCACATCCCATTTTCTGTGAAATGTATTGCCAGGGTACCATGGCTCAGAAAGGGGATGACTTGAAGAGTGAGAGGCACTTATATGTCCGCTTTAAATTTTCCAAGATACAGAGGAAACTATCAAGAGTTTGAAGAGAGTATCTACAGAATGGGAGAACTGTGTTAGCTATTCCTCTAAAAGAGGACTAATACTTAGAATACACAAAGTACTTAAAAGACTTAACACTAAAAAGTCAAGAAATAGGTAATTGAACTAAATAGATACTTAACAAAAGGAGAAATACAAATGACCAGTAAATACATAAAAATGTTCAACATTATTAGCAATCAGGGAGATGTAAATCAAAACTACACTGAAATGCCACCTAACCCCAATTAAAATGGCAATTATCAAGAAGTCAAACAATAACAAATGCTAAAGAGAGTATGGGGAAATAGGAATTTTTCTCCGTTTTTGGTGGAATTACAAATTGTTGCAAGCTGTTATGGAGATCAGTGCAGAGATTCCTCAAAAACTGGGAATGAATCCACCATATGATTTAGCTATACAACTCCTAGGTATCTTTCAAATGGGACTGAAGTCAGAATATTCTAATAATATATATGCATATCCATGTTTATAAAAGCACAATTCATAATATCCAAATTATAGAACCAACCTAGGTATACATCATTAGATGAATGGATTACAAATTTGTAGGACATATGTCATTTGAAAGAAATCGAAAGGACCTGGAGAATATTCTGTTAAGTGGAATTAGGTAGTCAAAGAAAATAAGGGTCATATGTTTTCTCTTATAAGAGGAAGCTGACGAGTAATTAGGATACAGGAAGGACTTTAGATAACAAGAAGAAACTCCCATGTAGTGAGGGAGGTGGTCTAGGGGAGGATGGCGGTGGGGAGAATTAATGAAGTAATTACTTCCATAAACATTATGTACATATACGAAAATGCCAATGTCAATCTCAATACCCTGTGTGGGGAAGGGGAGAGTGGTAAGGGACCTGGGAGAAAGCCCACCAAGTGCTATGTGCATGTAGTCACTATCACCATGAACTACATTATGATGCAAGACTATAATGCATCAATAAAGTATAAAAAATATTCCAAGATAGAGCCAAGCATGTTGATACAAACTTGTAATCCTAGTACTTGGGAGGCTGAGACAGGAGAATCATATGTTCAATGCAGCCTCAGAAACTTAGCAAGAAAATAGGGTTGGAGGTATAGCTCAGAAGTAGAATGTCCCCGGGTTCAGCCTTCAGTCACACACACACACACACACACACACACACACACACACGCACGCACACACACACACGCACGCACACACGCACGCACGCACACACACACACCCACCTCAAAGTAGGCTAATAAGCACATTAGTTGTCAGGTTGAACTATATGGTTTTCAGTGTTCTGGTAAACGATAGGTAGACTACTGTCAGTGTACTCAGACTATGGTATCCACACATGAAAGTTTATTTGCCTATTATTGCATATTAGAGGCACAATATTCATCATTTATAGATTATATTTTTCAACATGAATTATGGTCTCTGAATGATTTCATAACAATTATAATTCACTTTTAAACTGTCATTTACATAACTATTAATTCATGTAAAATGATGCTGATCTTTCAGCGATTTCCACTCCCTGCTCCTCTGTTTCTTTCTCTGGCATTTTTTTCTGTCTCTTCCTCCCTTCTTCTATCCTTTCTCATATCCTCCCCTAAAACCTTAGGTACTAAAGAAAGGTACATCACTCAAAAGAGAGTTGGATCATAAGGCTAATATTTCCTAGCATTTTAAAAATCTTTATTAAGTAAAAATATGTTTACTCTCATAAATTTTAGTTTGCCAATGAATTTGACATTTGTAGAATGGAGACAAAAGTTTCAATATGATTTGCAAACTAAATTAGACTGGAAAATATTTTCTGTTAAAGACAAGGCAATAAACCATTTAGGCTTTATAGAATATCCAACTCTACTATGATGGTCCAAAAGCAGCCATAGACTATATGGCATAGCTATATTACAATAAAAATTAATTATAAAACAGGCAGAGCATGGCGTGGTGGTGCATGCTTATAATTCCGGCATTTGGGAATTACAAGGAGGCTGAGACTGGAGGTTTATGATTCATGGCCAGCCTTAGCTACTACTTAGTGAGGCCCTCCGCAACTCAGTAAGACCCTGTTTTAAAATAAAGAATAAAAAATTGGGCTGGGGGTGTAGCTCGGAGGTAGAATGCCCCTGGGTTCTATCCCCAGTATCGCAAAAAACAAAACCGAAAAAACAGGCAGCGATCTAATTTTTGCTGGTGGACTAAGTGTGCTAACTCCTAATATAAAAAGTGTGGATCAGCTAGGCGTGATGGCACACACTTATAATCCCTGCGCTTGGGAGGTGAAGACAGGAGGATCGCACTGGTTCGTAGCCAGCCTGTCTGGCTTAAGAGACCCTGTTTCCAAATTAAAATACAAAATAGGTCTGGGAGTTTAGCCCTGAGGTAGAAGGGCTTCCAGGAACCCCAGTACCACCAAAAAAAAAAAAAAAAAGTGAGGATCATCTAGATAAAAAGCAGAAATAATTAGAAAGAAATATGCAATTGCTCATCTTTCTGAAAGAAAATCGATAAAGTATAAACAAAATGTGATTACCTGTAATCTAGATCAACTATAAAATAGTTGGTGTCTGCTGAAGTTGATACCTGATCTTTGTAATACCACATAAGGTAATCTAATTAATATTCATGTCATTGTAAACTTGTGAATGGAAAATATGAGTATCTTCACGTGCAATAGTAAAGGGGTCATCGAATGATACACTGCCAGGAAAGATGCACACCACACTTTGTCCAGGTAACCAAGGCCTCCCATCCCTAGCACCTCTCACCTACAGCATACACCTCACATATAACAAAACTAACACACACTTTACATTTCTTTTACAGTACAATAAAATATCACAGAGCTTTAAAGAGCAGTTATCACCTACTTCCTTGGTGCCATGGAGACTGGGATTGTGCTCTCACCTGATGGTTCTGTTGGAGTCTTCATGGTCCATGTCTGGATCCTGCATTTCCCCACTGTCATTCTGGCCCTCTACCATGGCCATCTCAGCATCCTGGACCATCGCCTCCTCCATGTCATCCAGGAGCCCGCTGTTCCTCTCACTATCATTGTCATCACTCCCTTCTTCCATGACCACATCGGATTCTGCCCCAGGGCTAAGCAAATCTAGAAAATGATTTTGACCCATGAAGATAAGCCTAGAATCTTGGAGCTAGCACTTCAGAGAAAAAGCTACCCTAAAACAAATCAACTGGAAGCCCTAAAAAAAGGTAGCTCTGTGAAGAATTTCTCTTCCGACTTTCCATTTTAATTCATAAGAATGTATGAGATGGTGAGTGTATAATGGCACAGACAGATGATTGCTTTCTATGTCTCTAAGCCTAAAAATAATAAGAGTCCTGAAGAGCTTTGGGAGGCAGCCAAGGGCAGGACAGAGCTCAAAGCTGGGAGGAAAAGTGATACCAGGCACAAGCAAGCAGAAACGGATGTTGGTTCAAGCACGGGAAAAAGAAATATAAGGGAGGATGGGGATATCTTCACATAAAAGTTGATTCTGTGTCACAGATTCTTGCTATTGTAGGGAATGTTTGAATCATGCATTACAATATTTAAATTGGTCACAAAAGCTGCAGTGTCTAAATACCTAAGATCTTTGAACCCTATTCTTATGGATTTCATGCTAGGGCAAATGTTTTACTTACTTAATTTATGCAAGTTACTCATTTTAATCATAGAAAAATGGATGAGAAACTCTGGCCTGTCAAGCTTGGAAAATTCACATTTTACCATTTACTCCATGGGAAAATGAAATTTCAAAGTAATCAACCTCAAAAACGGCTCTGTTTCCCTTTGGTTGTAGTCATTGAGTGTAGTGGCATTCCCTGAACTTGAACAAAGTCAGTATGACATGCCACAAAGAGTAAAAAATTTGCTCTAAATTTGAATTTTGACAGCTAATTCATGAATCTCCATGGCAGAAATCAGTATGTATGAGATGTCTTCTTAGCTCTTCAACAATTTCTTAGAAAGAAACAATTCCAGAGGAAAGATAATAATTTATTTGTCATCTTTTTAGTAATGAGATACTCCATTTGGTTTTTCTGGTCTTCTATAGATCTTTTTTTATTTTCAGAGGCATTGGGAAACTGTTATCAGACTGAAGGTATAGTGCAGTTTACTATCTATGGGAAAAGGTAACCTAGGATTTTAACGCTAGTATTGGCAGTGATCCATTAAAAGAAAATGCAGGCTGTTCTTTAGGGATGTAGCATTTTTTCTTAGAAGTCCTTCAATATTAAGTTACATAGTTAAGATTGTTTTCCAATGAAAATATTTCCAAATAGAGAAAAAAGACATATTTTTTAGAATTTGTCTACTCAAGTATCTCTTGCTATTAAAAAGGCAGGTTAACCATCACATAGACAGTGGAGATAGTATCTGGGTGGAGAGTGGAAATGGTGGCCAGTCTCTGTGATCCTTTCCTTCCTCAGCCGATAGGAAAAAGGGCTGACTTCTGACTCAATTCTTGGAAGAAGAAGGACAGATGATTAAAGAATAAGAGCTATAATTTGTAGGCATTCCAGAAACTTCCATATATCTGAACAAACTAGGAAAGGAGCACCAAATAAGAAAGCTGGGAAAGAAACTGTGGCCATCTAAGTTTTCAATATTAGCTGTTAACCACATAAAGTTCAAAAAAGCCTCTGATTTATCTTGTAACTCAATGAGCTGAAATGGATGTTTTTCCATAGTAAAGCAGACTAAACTGGGGCTGTAATTTACATTGGGCTGAGATACAAACACAGGAACTGAAAAAATAAAAATAAAGGCAAAGTCCTACATTATAAATCATAATCATTGCCCCTCTAGTGGAGCAGCACAGACATGAGTACTGGTCCTTCACCTACCTCCGTTGATGGTCACTTCACCCAGGCAGTTGTTGGGAACTTTTGGTGCACAACGTTTATGACAGTTGAATCTGCAATCTAAGTGTGAGAATTTTTAAACAAAACAAATCCAAACCAGAAATTCACTGGAAAAAGAATTTGTGAAACAAAAGATAACAATTCCAGATGGATGGAGATGAATTTAAGGATGGAAGATTGGCTGCTGACAGGGAGTGAGGAACACGGCGGTCCTTACCTTTGCACTGCAAGCCCTGCCTGAAGAGGCCCTTGAGGAGCTTCTTACAGTACTGGCACACGGTGGGCCGGGTGTAGGAGTGGATGACAAACGTGTGTGGCACTTTCACCTTAGACAGCAGCATCTTGTCCAGCTCAATTGGCCGCCCAATGTATGACTGGGAATTTGACCTCTTCTCTCGACCGATGAATGACTCTGATGGTGACTTTTGCTACATGGTGGAAAAATAATAAAGGAAAGTGAGATATAAGAAACTGACATATGATTAAATATTTGTGCATTTTAAATTTTATTTTTCTATCATATATATATAAAATTATCTAAGATTATGCTTCTGTTAATTCATATACTTGTTATCTCCTTATTTCATATTTAAGTTATTTGTATAGTCTGAGAGGAAAAAAATTGAAATTCAGAGTATTTTTATTTCTAGATCATTTACTTTATTTTACTTTAAAAATTAATTACTTTTCCTTGGCATGGTGGTTCATGCCTGTAATCCCAGTACTTGAGAGGATGAGACAGGAAGATTGCAAATTTGAGGTCAGCCTCAGCAATTTAGCAAGACACTTTTCTTTCTCCTTCCTTCCCTCCTTCCTTCCTTCCTTCCTTCCTTCCTTTGTACTGGGTGTGGAACCCAAGGGCTTTTCTACCTCTAGGCTATACTCACAGGCCTGTTTTATACTTTATTTGGAAACAGGGTCTCACTAAGCTGCAGAGGGCCTCACTAAGTAGCTGAGGCTGGCTTCAAACCTGTGAGGTCCTCCTGGTTACCAAGTGTGGGGATTACAAGCCTGTGCCACCATGCCTGGCATCTTCCTTCCTTCCTTCCTTCTTTCCTTCCTTCCTTCCTTCCTTCCTTCCTTCCTTCCTTCCTTCCCTCCCTCCCTCCCTCCTTCCCTCCCTCCCTCCCTCCCTTTTTTTCTTGTGGTACTGGGGATTAAACTCAGAGGCATTTACCTCTAACTATACCCCATCCCTACTTTATACTTTTTGCTTTGAAACAGGATCTCACTAAGTTCAAAGAGCCTCATGACATTGATGAGGCCAGGCAAGAACCTAAAATCCTCCTGTCTTAGTCTCCCAAGTACTATGGTAATAGGTGTGTTCCGCCATACCCAGCTATCAAGACCCTGTTTTAAAATTAAAAATTAAAAAAAATGGCTGAGGAATGTAGTGCAGAGTAAGAATGACTCTAGGTTCAACCCCCAGTACCAGAAAACAATGAAAATGAAAATAAATTACACATCATTAACACATAGTATAAAGTTGAAATCAAACAAAATAATGGTTCTTAACTCCACTACACATATTAGCTCATTGCCATTTTCTAGAGTATAACATACACATGGTTAGAGATTACAAACATTTCAGAAAGAAAATGTAATGTAAACCTTCTGCTTCCCCTTTGTAGTACTTTACTGAATATGCATATAGTTACATTGGATTCCCTCATAGGAAAAAATAAGTGATAGTAAATCTTTTCTTAAGTACATAAAATGAGTTAAAATTATACAATAATTTTTATAATTAAAATGAACAGCTAATGAACTATACATGATATGTGAATATTGGTGTTTGGGGTAATCATTATATCTCTGTGAACCTTTATTCTCCTTTTGGAATTATTTAGTCAAACAGATATGTATAGACTTTTAAGACTAAATGAATGAAAACAAACTGTTATTTCAATCTTTTTAGACAATTTCACGTATCTCCTGACATCCTGGAAATGTACTTGGGCACATCAAAACATAGGTATTTGGGAATTATTGAAATGAAAGTTAAGTCGAATTACTTCTTAATAGTTATTATATGTCTCATTTCTTAAGCTCCTAAAACTGTGTTAAATGCCTTAAAAGAAAAGGCTTGTTATCTACATTTGGAGCACCAAAGTTCATAAAGTTTAAAGACATTCCTTTAGGTCACACGCTAATAAATACTGAAGCCAAAACATGAACATACATTTCCATGCCTCCAAAGCCCTTATATTATGACTGTAGCCACTTAATCTCTAACATGGAACAATTATTGACAAGTTGAATATCACATCATGATTTACATACAATTCCCATTCATTTTCAATCTCCATTTTACCAAAGGGTCATATCACTTATTACCAAATCTGGGAATTTTGATTTGTAGATTCATTAGAAATTTGAAATGAGGCTCTCCATGGGGATATAATGTCTATAGTTACATTTAAAATAACAATTCCTTAAAAGAAATAAAGCATAATTACTCTTGAAAGTGTAATTCCTGCAGAGAAGCCCAGGGAATTAATTTATAAAGACATGTAAAAGGTTTGTCAAAAAAAAAGCATAGAATTGAAGAATAATTAAATTCACATGGGTAGATCTCTGTTACAGTGTCCTCTAGTAACTATAGTCAATAGGCTAGTTTTTAGACCAGACTAAATTGAAGGTCATGATTTTTTCATTAATGAAAAGTTTCAACAAAGAATGAAAGATGACTTGATGTCACATTTTGCAGACTTAAAATGATCTTTTTTTGTGTGTGTGTGGTCCTGAGGATGGAACCCAGGGTCATTCTACCTCCAAGCTACACCTCCAGCCCTATGTTTTATTATTTATTTTGAGACAGGGTCTCACTGAGTTGCAAAGGGCCTCACTAAGAAGTAGCTGAGGCTGGCCACAAACCATGATCTTCCTGTCTCAGCCTCCCAAATGCTGAGATTACAAGCATGTGTCACCACGCCTAGCTTAAAATGATCTTTGATTTGAAAAATCCTACAAAAATCTGGCTATATCACTCTTTGTGTTCTCCTTAATTTAATTTACCTAATTCTGGGCTATATTAACAGGTGTGGTTTCACACAGGGTTATTTACTGTACTTTAGGGCAAGTTCTTTTAGATCAAGAAGAAATCTGAAAAACAATGTTTTACTCCCATCTAACATGGTAACGCTTGCCCAAATAGTGCCATAAACTTCGAGTACCAGAACTCTTCTTATGGAGTCATTTCACTTATTATCTTCAAAGCAAGACTAATGAATCTTAGTACAATATATTTTAAGCTTTGGAAAAAGAGATCAGCTGCCATTTTGTGTCCTAAAGAATGTAGAGTAGTAATTCATATAATAATGAGAGTCACAAAGCCACACCAGAATAACAAGTCACAAACTACACAATTCATGACATCAGAAATTGATTTGAGAAATATTAATAAAGTATGACACTTTCACATTCATGACACTTTAAAATTTAAAGTCAGCTAGCAACTTAACCAGAAATATTTATCAGTACCTTATCACCCTAAATATAACTTCCAATAGTCTCGATTTCATATTCTTTTTATTAATATTTTATTGGTGCATTATAATTGTACATCATAATGTAATGCATAGTGGTACCTTCACATATGCACAAAAATATTACTTGGTCTATTTCTCTCTTTATCCCTTATGGTCCCTCATCTCCTACTACTTTACGGATCTATCCTCATTTTCATAAGGAACATTTCCTTTTCTATTATCTCACTAACTTCCATTAAGAGAAAATACACACGACCCTTGATTTTCTGCGACTGACTGATCTCACTTACCATGATGTTCTCCAGTTTTTTTTCTGCTAAAGACATAATTTTGTTCTTCCTTATGGCTGAGTAAAATGCCATTGTGTGTATATACCACATTTTTAAGATCTATTCATCTGTTGATGGACACCTACGTTAGGTTGGTTCTATAAATCAGTTATTGTAAATTAAGCTCCTACAAACATAGCTATGCAATATCACTATGGTATTCTACCTTTAATTTTCTAGAAACATACTAAGGAGTGGTGTAGCTAGGTATTATGGGGGTTCAACTTTGGATCCTTTGAGGAAACTTCACACTAATCTCCATTGTGGCTATACTAATTTAAAATCCCAACCAAAATATGTGTGTTCTTTTTCCCCACATTCTCACCAGCAGTTGTTATTGTTTGTCTTTTTAATTACTGCCATTCTAATTGGAATGAAATGGAATTTCTGAATAGTGTTTATTTGTGTTTCTGTGACTTAATAGGATGTTAAACTTTTTTCTTCATAGATTTGTTGGTTATTTGTATTTCTTCTTTTGAGAAGTGTCTATTTCATTCAACTGACCACATACTGATTAGGTTATTTTTCCAGGGTGTTTTTTTGAGTGCTTTATACATGCTGGATATGAGTCCTCTGTCAGAGAAATAGCTAAACAAGATTTTCTCCCATTTTTTTACACTCTCCTTTCACACTATTGTTTCCTGTGTTGTATAGAAGCTTTAAATTTGAATGTTTTGCTTTATTTCCTGAGGTCTAGGGATGACATTGAAGTCTCTGCTTGTGTCTATATGTTGGACAGTTGATCCTATGTTTTCTTCTATGAGTTGCAGAGTTTGTGGTCTAATTTCTAGGTCTGTGATTCATTTTGAGTTGCCTTGTGTACAGGGTGATAAATAGGGGTTTAGTTTTATTCTTCTCACATGGATAGTCAGTTTTCCCAGCACCATTTGTCAAGAAGTCTGTCTTTTTTCTATCTTTTGATGGCCTACATTTCTAAATAAAAAGCAAAGTTTTAAAATCTTGAGACACTGTGCATATGCATGGACACTTCTCACATAGGAACTGATTTACTGCTGGCAGAAGATTGTTTGTTTTGCTTATTTTTACCAGATAACAAACACCTTGGTAAATGGAGAGTAGGAAAGCCTTCTGAAGTTTTGTTTGCAATATTATATTCTATGTTTTTGGAAGCATATACATATTCATTTGCATGTGCTTTTCCCTGCCGTAAGCCAAATCTAAGAAGCAAAAACAAAAAGAAGTCTGGATCAGTGTCTGATGACTTGGTAAATGCTTATATAGTACGTATTCATTCTTTAATCACAACATAAAACAAGGACTTCATTAATATATTATAGCTAAAAAAAACCAAGAGCCTATGTAATAAGTCTAGTATCCTCTAGTATGTTTATCACTATTTATATAATGTCCAAGAAACAGAATTTCTGAAACCCTATTGATCATCCCTTTAAGAGGGCACCAAGTATAGTTTAAATGTATACCATTTATGTTCAATAAAAAATTTAAAAAATAAAAACATAAAAATTCCTAATGATAGGAACACAAATCAAAACCTGAAAATTTTTAATCAGGGACACGTTTTTATCATCAAACACACTAAGTGCTATGCATATATATATACATATCACTTTGAATCTTACTATGATGTATAATGATAATGTACCAAAAAATATAAGAAAATTAATATTCAGTCTATTTTCAGCAGAAAATGTATAAATTCAATTATTATTTGAAGCATGTATGCCACAAAGCATAATCATAGTATTTTTGTTTGATGTATCAAGTTATACTCTAGCAAAAATCCAGAAATTATCTTTATAGTAAATAGATGATTTGAAAAAATTACTATTAATCTTGAGGTTTCAGATAACTTCAACATTAAATTAGATAGTGATTTAATGCATAAAGTTGAAATAAATAGACATCTATGCATATAACACATGATTATAAAAAGTAAAAAATTTCCTCTAAAATCAGGAACAAGACAAGGGTGCCCACTATCACCACTCCTTTTCAATATAGTCCTTGAGATTCTTGCTGCAGCAATAAGACAAGAGAAGGAAATCAAAGGAATTCACATAGGAAGAGAGGAATTAAACTTATCCTTATTTGCAGATGACATGATCCTTTATCCGGAAGACCCAAAGAACTCAACCAAAAGACTTCTGGAGCTGATCGACAAATTCAGCAAAGTTGCAGGATACAAAATCAATCTAAAGAAATCAGTGGCTTTTCTATATGCTAACAATGAATCCACAATGAAAGAAACAAAGAAAACAATTCTATTCACTTTAACCTCAAAACCAATAAAATACCTAGGAATAAACCTAACCAAAGATGTAAAAGACCTCTACAACAAAACCCATAAAACATTAAAGAAAGAAATTGAAGAAGACCTTGGAAGATGGAAAGATCTCCCATGCTCATGGATAGGCAGAATAAATATCATCAAAATGGCCATCCTGCCAAAACTGATCTATAGATTCAATGCAATTCCCATTTAAAATACCAGTGACATTCTTCATAGACCTAGAAAAATCAATCATGAACTTTATATGGAGAAAGAAAAAACCCAGCATAGCCAAAGCAATTCTCAGCAATAAGAAACATGCAGGAGGCATCACAATCCCAGACTTCAAATTATACTATAGAGCAATAGTAGTAAAAGCAGCATGGTACTCGCACAATAACAGATACACTGACCAGTGGATTAGAATAGAAGATACAGAAACAAATCCACACATCTTTAGTCAATTAATCTTTGACAAAGGGGCCAAACTCATATGCTGGAGAAAAGATAGCCTTTTCAACAAATGGTGCTGGGAGAACTGGCTATCCATTTGTAGAAAGATGGAACTGAACCCCTACATCTCATCAAGCACAGGAATCAACTCAAGATGAATCAAAGACTTAGAAATTAGACCAGAGACTGTGAAGTTATTAGAGGAGGGCATAGGCTCAACACTACAACATATTGGCACAGGCAGTAACTTTCTCAACAAAACCTCCAAAACTCAGGAAATTAAAGCAAGAATAAACAATATCAAACTAAAAAGTTTCCTCTCATCAGAGGAAACCATCAAAAACCTAAAGAGGAAGCCTACAGAATGGAGAAGATTTTTACCAGCCACCACTCTGAAAGGGGCTAATATCCAGAATATACAAAGAGCTCAAAAGAATCTACAGTAGCAAAACAAACAACCCAATCAAGAAATGGGCAAATGAGTTGAATAGACGCTTCACAAAAGAAGAGATACAAAGGGCCAATAGATACATGAAAAGATGTTCTACATCATTGGCCATCAGAGATGCAAATCAAAACTACACTGAGATTCCATCTAACCCCAGTCAGAGTGGCAAGCATAAAGAAATCAAACAACAACAAATGCTGGCGAGGATGTGGGGAAGGAGGAACTCTTTTACACTGTTGGTGGGAGTGCAAACTATTTCAGTCACTATGGAGATCTGTGTGGAGATTCCTAAGAAAACTGGGAATAGAACCACCATATGACCTAGCTCTACCACTCCTGGATATTTTTCCAAAGGAGTTGAATACAGAGAACTACAGCAACTTATGCATACCTATGTTCATAGCAGCACAATTTGTAATTGCCAAAATATGGAATCAACCCAGGCCTCAGTAAACTGAAGAGTGGATTGCAAAACTTTGGGAAATACACACGATGGAATTCTATTCAGCCATAAAGAAGAACAAAATCATATCATTTGCAAGTAGATGGAAAATCCTGGAGAGCATTATGTTAAGTGAGATCAGCCAAGCACAGAAGGAGAAGATACATATGTTTCCTTTAATATGCCCAAACTAGGGAACATAGAGGATACCAGTGGGACTCCAGATAATGGAGGGGAAATACCAGCAAAGTTTGAATGGAAGGATAGGAGAGGAGGAATGCTGAACTTGTTTAAGGAGGGTCTACATCCTAATATGTGTAAAATTATGAATGTGGCATGGTTACCCTGGAAAATCATTGGTGGGAGGGGTGAAGGGAAAATGGAGTGGGGGGAGAGGGCACCAAGTATAGTTTCAATGTAAACTAAATATGTTCAATAAAAAATTTGTAAAAAAATATACTTTAAAAATAAAATATAAATTGCAACACACAAAAAAGTAAAGAATGCATCCATTTAATTATTTTTACTCTTTTTTTTTTTTGGTGGTACTAGGGTTCCCTGGAAGCCCTTCTACCTCCGCAATACACTCCCAGACCTATTTTATACTTTTTTATTTTTGGAAACAGGGTCTCAAGCCAGGGTGGTTGGCTTTGAACCTGCGCGATCCTCCTGTCTCCGCCTCCCAAGTGCAGGATTACAAGCGTACACCACCACACCCGGCTACTCTTTTCTTTTATTTCTATGTTTAATTGTATTGTGTTTAGTACTTCAGAATTTTTAAATAACACCTTTTCTTAGCTACAGGTTTAGTTCAATGGCAGAACACTTCCCTAGCATGTGCTAGGCCTTGAGTTCAATCCCAGCATTTAGAAAATAATAAAACAGTAAATAACAACTTTCTTAGAATTAACTCTAGAAAGAATAATAAATATTCCCTTACCCATCAAAATAGTGAAGGTTTCGCTAGGTTTATTAGGTGGCTGAATAATGTTTAAATCGATTTCCACTGTTACTTTAGGTGCCAGGTTGGCCCTGTATACTCCGTGAACCTGAGCAATCTGTAAAATAATTGCTTTTTTTATGGGAATAGGAGAAAAGTTGAAGTGGTTTGAAAAATAATAGGTGCATTTTATTTTATTCTACTTTATTAATATGTTCAAGAGCTCTTTGATTTTTGAGCAAAAGTCAAAGAACACATTTAAAATTCTCTTCTGTATAATTATGAGTAGTACATACAAGGGGATGTACTTCTAAAATATTTACATTGTTTCATTAGTCATTAGTCCTATGACTTGTCCTTTTCCTCACTGAAGGAATTTGGATTAAATTACAGTTGTCAAATTTATAGATACACATAAGTGATTTGACTTGGCAAATTATAGATGATGAAAATACGAAGTACTTTTTTTATTCTTTTCTTTCCCTGTTCTCAGTGTAAGGGACATTACATCACTGGAGACAAATGGGAAAGAATATGAGAAGAGAACAATAATGAAAGGTCAATTTTAAAGCCAGGAATAGAGACTAAACTGAATAATGATTACAAAGATACACTGCAGTTTTGTGAAGTGTCTGTAATATCCTTACACTAATGTGTTTCATTTGAAATTACTGCCAAAGCTAGAACTTTATACACTGAACATCTACTTGGAAAGACAATGTATCTTACGATGGAATGTGCTTTTAACTTGGTCTACTAAATTAATGACTAAGCCAGTTTGGAGCCTTCCCAGGAAACAATGGCTTAGATTACATTATGGAAACTCCAAGCACCAGCTCCTCTTTAAAACACTGAACAGTACTCAAACACTTTCCCAACAAGGTATATTCACTTTGCAGTTCCAGACGAACTGGCCATTAGTCAAGCTAGAACACAAGTGGAAAAGTTGCCTTTACTTATGGTCTGTGTATTGTTAGTCAAATAAAACTCAAACATAAGATTTCCTGAGAGATAAAACTCACTTTATCAGAAAATCATGGTTGAAAATTTCAACCAAAAAATCATGGTTGAAATGAAAAATATTGCATTCAAAAATACTTATGTTTATTAACTAAAAGTCATTCCACAGCCTCATATACCCTCATGTAATCCATATTGACTGGATTTTGGAGATATAAACTCTTATGCTTAAGGAAAAATTGAAAAATAAATAATATGTTACTATATATATGTGGATATCTCTTTATGGATTTGTCTCAATCATTCGGCACTAAGCTCCTAGGGGAAGCACAATTTTTTGGTTATATTTGTCTCCCCCTAAAAGGGAAGAAATACTTGATACACGATAAACAATAAACATTCATAGACATGATCAGAATGTATGTTTTCAGTAAGTAAAATGCATGAGAATAATGAATGTGGCTTTTCAATAAATATTCAAAATACAATCTTTAATGTAATTTAAAAATTTTCAATGCTACATAAACTGTAACTTTGAGATGGTTGTTTATGAGATTTTAATTTCAAGAAAAACAGTTGGCTAGAAATGGCAGCACACGCCAATAATTCTAGTACTTGGGAGGCTGAGACTGGAAGATTGCAGGTCTGAGGCTAGCCTCAGCAGCTTAGTGAACCATCAGCAGCATAATATAACCATGTTCCAAAAATAAAAATAAAATGGTCTGGGGGGGTGTAGGTCAGAGCTACATCTCACCTAGGTTCAACCCTTGGTACCCCTCGTCCCCAAAACACACACATACAAAAGAGAGAGAGAGAGAGACAATCGACTGTTTTCCTCTGCTACTGCTTTTGGTACTTTTCTCCCCACTCCTCTCTCCTACTTCAGTACAAAATCAATGAAGAACTCTGCTCTGAAAAAGAGATGGAAGCAAGCTCAAATACTTACAGGCCGTTACTATTAAAGGGTAGCCCTCAGGGTCAGGGATCAATAGGGAATGGAGGTGACTATAGAGAAGTGGTGCAGATAGGCTCAGTGTAAAAGGGAGGCCCACAGCTCAAACACTGCTACTAGCTGTCATGTGAGTGTGTAAGTTCAGTGCTGCCAGACCTTCTATTCTTTTAGTTTTTAAAAGAAGCAAGAATTCCATCTTCTAAGATCTTCTTTAATTTCTTTTTTCAATGGTTTATAATTTTCTTTTACCTCCTTTGTTAAGTTTATTCCTAAGTATTTTTTTTTTTTTGTAGGCGATCCTGAGTGGAAGTGTTTTCTGAATTTCTTTTTCAGTGGATTTATGGCTGGTTTACAAAAAAGCTTCTGATTTTTTAAGATTGATTTTGTATCCAGATACTGCTGAATTTGTTGATCGGGTCTATAAGCCTTTTGGTTGGCTTTGTTGGTTTTTCTAAATATAGTGTCATGTCATCTGCAATTAGGGAAAGTTTGAGTTCTTCTTTTCCTATTTGTATCTCTTTGATTTCCTTTTCTTGACTCATTGCTCTGGCTAGAGTCTCAAGTACTATATTGAAGAGAAGTGGAGATAATGGACATCCTTCTCTTGTTCCTGTTTTTAGGGGGAATTATCGAGATTTTTCCCCATCTAATATGATGTTGACTGTGGGCTTATTGTAGGTTGCCTTTATGATGTTGAGATATGTTCCTTCTGTTCTGATTCTCTGCAGTGCTTTTATCATAAATGGATGTTGGATTTTATCAAATGCCTTTTCAGTATCTATTGAAATGATCACATGATTTTTTACTTTGGTTCTGTTTATATGATGAATTACATGAACTGATTTTCATAGGTTGAACCAGACTTGCATCCCTAGAATAAACCCTACCTGGCCATTGTGTATGATTTTCTTTATGTGTTTTTGAATGCATGTTGCTAGTATTTTGTTTGGCAGTTTTGCATCAAAATTCATCAACAATATAGGCCTGTAGTTCCCCTTCCTTGAACTGTGTTTATTTGGTTTTGGTATTAGAAGATGGAAAGATTTGTCATGTTCATAGATAGAATAAAAATAATCAAAACGGCCATCCTTACAAAAGGGATCTACAGATTCAACACAATGCCCATAAAGTTACCAAGATCATTCTTCAGAGACATAGAAAAATCAGTCCTTAAATTTATTTGGAACAATAAAAATCACAGAATAGCCAAAGTAGTTCTCAGCAACAAAAACCATGCAGGAAGAATCATAATACCTAACTTTAAACTATACTACAAAGCCACTATAATAAAAATAGCATGGTACCGGCACAGAAATAGATACATAGACCAATGGAGCAGAATAGGAGATCCAGAAAGAAATCTACAGACTTATAGCCAATTAATTTTTGACAAAGGGGCCAAAAACATACACTGGAAAAAAGATAGCCTGTTAAACAAATGGTGTTTGTAAAATTGGTTAACCATATGCAGAAAATTGGAAATTAATCCCGCTCTCTCATCCTGCGCAAGTGTCAATTCAAGATGGATCAAAGACTTGAAAATTAGACCAGAGACCTTGAGGCTCCTTAAAGAGAGCATAGGTCCAACACTGTACCACGTAGGCACAGATAAACACTTTCTCAACAAGACCCCAAAAGCACAACAAACTAAAAGGTGAATCAATGTGTGGGATTGCATGAAACTGAAGAGCTTCTGTACAGCAAAAGAAACTGTCAAGGACCGCAATCGTGAGCCAACAGAATGGGAGAAGATTTTTGCCACCTACTCCTAACATAGAAGACTAATATCTAGAATCTACAGAGAACTCAAGAAACTCAAAACTAAAAAAACAAATCATCCAATTAAAAAATGGGCAAGCAAACTAAATAGATACTTCATGAAAGAAGACATTGAAATGGCCAATCAATGCATGAAAAAATGCTCAACATCACTGGCAATCAGAGAGATGCAAATCAAAACTACACTGAGATTTCACCTTATTCCAATTAGAATGGCAATCATTCATAAAACAACCAACAACAAATGCTGGTGAGGATGGGGAAAAGTGGGAATTCTAAAACATTGTTGGTGAGATTGCAAATTAGTGCAACCACTTTGGAAAACAGTATGGAGAATCCTCAGAAGAATGGGAACCAATTTACCATTCGATCCTGCAATGCCACTTCTCTATCTACGCAATACACTACACTTCTGGATAACAGCACAATTCACCATAGCCAAACTATAGAACCAGCCAAGATGTCCATCAGGAGATGAATGGATTACAAAACTGTGAGGTATGTATGGAATTTTACTCAGCCATAAAAAACACATTTGCATCATTTACAGGGAAATGGATGGAACTGGAGGACATTATGCTAAGTGAGATTAGTCAGTCACAAAAAATAAGAAATTGGATGCTTTCCCTAATATGCAAAAGTTAAGGAGAGGAACTCTAGATAAAAAAGGAAATCCTATAGAGGAGCAAATAAGACAACCTAACTGAGGGGATGGGAGGGGGGAAGAAGGAAACTCTCTAAAGCACAGGATGTACTTATTCATATCATAGTCAACCACTAAGCCAAGCATGGGAGGGAGGGATGGGAAGGGAGTGGGTGATGTGTGCTTGTATGTCTACACAAATTTTTTACCCTATTATGATGTATGAATTCAATGCTCCAATAATAAAAAAAAAGAATTCCAGATGTGATATGAAAGAAGTCTATGTTGAAAAACAACAACCTGAGACACACTGCCAGTCAATGTATGAGGAGTCTAAATCTGTTCCATGGTGGGTCTGTGTAATGGTTTGGATTTAGAATGTCCACCTAACCCTCCTGGAAACAATACAGCAATGTTAGAGGTGAGGGTTAGTTGCCAAGAGTCCCTGGGGGTGGGGATGGGGCTTTGAAGATTATATACGGTATTTCCTCCCCCTGCATCCCAGGCCTTCAGCCTCCAAGATGTGAGAAAAGATCCTTCTTCTCCCATGGACTGAAACTCTGAAATCTCCAGAACCTAGAGCAAATGAATCTTTCTTCTTCTAAATTGTGTGGTCAGTTGTTTTGTATTACATCAGTGAGAATGTTATCCAAGGTAATCTGAGATCTTTGAATTAGATACTGATCTGACGCTTGATATAGGCCAAACTCTTTTGATAGTCCTTTATGTGCATCCATTCATTTGAACTTCATGACAACTTGTATTGTGATCTCCATTTTATGGATAATGAAACTGAACAAGAGAAAGATTAAATAATCTGCCCAAAGTCATGAGGCTTATAAGTAGAACTATGAACTTAAGATGTCTTGCTCCAGACATTAATGTTTTCTCTCATTAGCTCATAATTCCTAGTTATATGCTAATACAGAAAGTATCAAGCATATTCTTCCCTTTTCTTATGTTAATAAAGAAAATAATAAGAATAATAAAATGTTCTACACACCAAAATTCAATTTGAAAATACCACAAACCGCTTAACCTTGACCTGCAAAAGAGATTTTAATGAGCTTATCTGTGTTCAGAGGATAGCATCTGAGTCTTGGGTGTTTTCTGGAATACAAGAGCTAGCTAAGCAATTGGCTCTGCTCAGTTCGACATCCACTTGTGCATTCAGGTGTTTTAAAGCTCAAAGATACTAACACAACTGAACAAAAACATATCAGACTAAATATTAATCCTTTATTCCTAAAGCATTAAGCCCTATCATTGTACACAACCATTCAAGGGACCATAGAGGGACAGAGATTCTCTCCTATTGCTATCAAGATGGATCTATCTAACTTAACAAGAGCTTCATGAAACAAATCCTACCTGGAGGTTCCATTCAGTATAGTACATATAAAGGCCATTAAATGACACTTTTTGCGCATAAGGAACTTACTACCTACAAGAATGCTGGGTACGTCATAACTTTTAATGTCCTCTTTAGCTTCTTTCTGCAACGATGGTCCATCTTTATTTTTATTTCTGATCACATATCATCTTCTCCAAGGACCCCAGGTCACCTAACTTACTGCCCAGTCTCTCTGTACACAGACCTCTCTGTCACATCATTCTGACTCCTGCAGAGTCATGGCTGAAGCCTGCAACTGACTTATTTACCTGTTGATTGTTTTTCTTGTTTCTCCCTTCAGTAGAATGCAATCTTTCTGAGGATGGAATCTTGCCTATCAAGTTTGTCACTATATCACCAGCACTGGAATGCTGCCTGGTACAGGATATGTGCCACTATAAATGAAAGTCTGAAGAAAAGATTAGCCGTATTCACAGTGGAGGCAGTGGGTCTCTCAGAAAGGGGTTTCCTAAAGAAAGGGCATTTTCTTAAGGTGAGTTTTGCCCCACAATGACTATATGTCAAGCAAGGCAAATGATGTCTGTCCACTCTTTAGAGTGCCCAGAGATTTATTTTATAGCCTCTGAAACCCAGTTCCTCCACTTGGGAATAATTATCTAACTCCACCTGTGCCTGCTGCTAGTAGAGCCCCTCTGTGAATGTTCAACCTGAGGCTTCTTGTGTCAAAGCAAAAATAAAGAAAAAAACTACCTCTTCTGAACAACCCAAGATGAACCTGTGAGAAGGCAAGGATTTCCCAGCACTGACCAGTTCTTTGCCAACAGACAAATATGAAGACCCAGAGGAATGGAGTTTACATAGGAATACATGTTTCCAGGTCCCGATACTGAGGAAGTAGAGGGCAGGGTGTGGGGTGAATTTCAACCTGCTCAGGGCTGTTCTAGCACTGCGTCCCTAACTGCCTGCCATATGTGCTAGGTAAGTGAGTTTGGCTCCTCAGTTGGATACCCTAAATACATAGCATAAATAAAAGCTAATCAACACCTTTTCAAAACAGTGAAAAGGTTGCTACAGAAAAAGAAAAAAAAAATGTATGCCCCCTACTTAGTGGTGACGGATGCTGTGTTTTAGAGTGGAGAATCCATTTCTTAATGTTTGCAGCAATTTGTGAAAGCTTTCAAAGTAATAACACATATAATCCCTTTTTTAAAAATACAAGGTGATCTAGATTTGTTGAGTGCTAAAGTAGTCTCTGAAGTTACATTAACTTTTATATTGCCTCACTCTTTCCAAGTAAACAGAAATGAAGGGTAAAGGAACCTTACTATTTTCTTAAGCGATCTACCCTTTGCAGGGAAAGCATCAGAACTGCTGAAGAATTGTCACAAATTACATACACGGTTCTTTCAAAATGTCAGTTACCAATATCCTACACATATGATTCCTGCAGGAAAGGGGAGACATAATAGAATTAGGATTGACTACTTTTTTTTTCAGGAAGGTAATGCAAACTTAATGCTAGACACACTGAATCTAAAACTTAAAAAGGAGACATGTTCACTGAAGAAGAAAATAACTCCTCATATCAACAATTGTCCTTCTGGGGTTTTAAGTGTCAGACTTGATCTACACATTGAAAATGAACTGGAGAATAAACATATCACGTGGGGAAAATCCAAGTCAGTCATTTTTTTTAGAGTCATCCATTCCCATTGGAATTGACTTTGGGTTGACAGAGGCCAAGTCTGAGCTTATGCGCTCACTGGAAAGAGGCTGTCCTGCTGGACATGGCGGTGTCCAACATCTACAATCCTAGTACTTGGGAGGCTGAGACAGGAGGATAACAGGTTCCAGAACAGGCTCAGCAATTTAGTGAGATGCTCAGCAACCTAGGGAGACCTAGTTTCAAAATAAATAAAAAAGGCTGGGGTGTATCTTGACGAAAAAATGCTCCTGAGTTCAATCCCCAATATCACAAAAAAAGAGGAAAAAAGAGGGTAGGTCTGACCTGTTGATTATTACCTTGGAGACACCCAGGAGAGCTGGGAAAGGATAAAGACAATCTGCAGGTTTAAAGATTGAGCCTCTTTCTCAATCAGTGGCCCACTGGATGCTGTTATAGTAGTTTATAGAATATTAGTCTACAATAGTCAGTGATGTAGATATATAGTTAGATAGGTTTGTGTATATGTGCACATGCGTTTCTGAAACAAGGCAGTAGGACCAAAGACTAGTTCATAAGGCAGCGTAGGATAAGGCGAGCGAGAGTGCACAAAAACATAAAAAGTTTTCCTTTATTTATACCCTCTGAAAGCTTTGCACTTACAGATATAGGAAAGCACTAACTCATTGAAATTGTGTCACTCAGTGACATCTTCGGTGCAAGGCTACACAAACTAGAATGGCAATCATTAAATACAAACAACAAATGCTGGTGAGGATGTGGAGAAGTGGGAACTATAATACATCCTTGGTGGGATTGCAAATTAGTGCATCCACTTTGGATAACAGTATGGAGGATCCTCAGAAGAATGGGAACAAACTTACCATATGATCCAGTAACACCACTTCTGGGTATCTACCCAAAAGAAAGGAAACCAAACTACCAAACTAATACATGTGTATATAGCTGCACAATTCACCATTGCTAAACTATGGAACCAGCCGAGATGTCCATCAACAGTTGAATAGATTACAAAACTATGGTATGTACATAATCCAACTTTACTCGGCCACAAAGAAGAACAAAATTACATCATTTACAAGAAAATGGATGAAACCGGAAAACATTATTCTAAGTGAGATTATTCAGTCACAAAATGTTGGAAATCAGATGCTCTCCCTAATATGCGGAATCTAGGGCGAAAATGGGTCATAGGAGGAACTCTAGATGAAGAAGGAAAAAATACAGTTGAGCAAATAAGGTGACATAAATGAGGGGGATGGGGGAGAAGAGGGAAATTCCCTAACATACATGATGTACTTTAACAAACATATCAAAATCAATCTCTAAGCCAAACATGAAGAGAGGGGGGAGGAAATGGGGTGAGAATTGGGTAATGACTTAGTGATGTGTGCATGTATGCCTTTTTATCTTGTAAACCATTAAGATGTATGACTACAATATACCAGTAAAAAAAAAAATTAAAAATAGATGGCACTCAAATTAGGCTGTTTATGAAGGCACCATCTCAGTTCATAACTCTGGACAATGTCACATTTTGTATTTCATAATATTTACTATAAAAAACAGAAACAATGCTGGGTGTGGTGGCACATGCTGTAATCCCAGCATTTGGGAGACTGAGACAGAAGGATTGTGGTTTCATTTGTGGACAGTCTCAGCTACTTAGTGAGCCTCTTTGCAACTCAGTGAGACCCTGTTTTAAAAATAACGAAAAAAAAAAAAAAAGGGCTGAGGATGTATCTTGGAGGTAGAATGCCTCTGGGATTCATCCTCAGTACTGCAAAAATAAAAAAAATAAAAACTCACTTTTCTTTTGAAGAAAGGGATAAATTAATCTGATCAAATTGAACCATATAGCAGAAAACTACAGTAGGTCATGTAAAATAATATAGCTAAATATTTCTTAAGGACACCTAAGTATTCTAGAAGTTGAATTATTTCTGGATTCTAGAAGTCTGATTGTCACTAGCAATTCCAATCTTCTACACTCTCTTCTCTTCTCATGATAATTTTTACTTCAAATTTGCATTTTCTTCTGTGTATACATATTCCTGTAGATGCATAAGTTCTCAAAGTGAAGAGAAATAATCTTTGTTTCATAGAAGCTAAGAGCTTAATAGATATAAGTGGTCAGGAACTACAAGGGCTTAATCCAACCAGGTATGCAAGACTTTAGGTGGGCAACATGACTGCAAGGTAAATACCTGCTATTGGTAATAGTGATGGGCTGTTTGTAATTTGTGGAGAGGTTTTGTTTTGTTTTTGTGGTGCTGGGGTTCCTGGAAACCCTTTACCTCCGAGCTACACTCCCAGACCTATTTTTTAAAATATTTTTATTTGGAAACAGTCTCTTAAGCCAGCGTGGCTGGCTTCAAACCTGCGCGATCCTCCTGTCTCTGCCTCCCAAGCGCGGGAATTACAAGCGTGTGCCACCATGCCCGGCACTTGCGGAGAGTTTTATGGAGGTCATGGTACCTAGCCTGAGGGATGGACATATCCTTCAGAGCCATTGTTCAAGATCGAATTATTTTTATTTTTGGGAAGAGCAGTCCTGAAGATTGAACCCAGAAGCATGCTAGCTCTGAGCTACACTACTGGCTCTATTTTATTTTATATTTTGAAATAGGGTCCCACTAAGTTACTGAAGGCCTCAGATTGGCTCTGATCCTGCTATCCTCCTATCTTAGCCTCTCAAGTCCTGGGATTACAGGTGTGTGTCACCATGCCTGGCTAAGATCGTTATTTCTAAAACATATATTTGTAAGTGTGGGCAAGTGGTGTGAGGACGTCCGCTCCAGAAATGGGACTATGAAAACCTATCCTATTATGTTAATATTTATATTTTTCACATTTGTGGTTATACACATGTAAGTTTTGTTCAGAGCATCAACTTAGAAGTATATATATGCTATACAAGACCTGCTGAATCGGGTAAAGTTCAATCACAGTAAGCCTCCTAATACTATTCATTTGACAGAGCTCCCTTTTCACACATTCACCACAGCACACACTCTTCTGACTGTTGGGGGCAGAGAACAGCTGGCAAAATAATTCTTGGATATCTTTCTTCACTGAAAGCATACACTGCCCAGGTGTGAATTTGGAGAACTAGTTTACACAATCATCAAAGAAATCATGCAATATCTGGCACATAGACTATATGGGTGTCATGGTGTATATTTAGGTGGAAAAATGATGTTTAGTTAAGATGAATCACCAGGATTCCTGGAACCTTAGAACTCAAGAGTACAGAAGTCTCTACTTTCAGAGAGATTTTTGTTACATTGGAAAATATTCATTTGGGGCAGAAAATATCATCGTGGTTCCATTAAGCATTAGGAATTCCTTCTTTTTCATTAATTGCTCATGTGAAAAGAATCTGCATGACTATTCTGAAGTGTATCCAGTTACAGATAGGTAATACAATATAGGCATTGTCTTCAAATTTTAAATAAATGGAAACAGTAAATGAATGAGTCACTTTTAGGAGAACTTTGCTAGGAAAGGATGTAGCCAAAAGTTTAAGTGTAATGTTTGTCTTAAGTAAATATATGTGAGCAAACCTTTATGAAAACAATAAGAGCTTAGCAAATTGTTATTCTGAAAATATGTACTCTCACATAAAAAGTTAAACTGAATACTAAATTTCACAAAAACTAAAAAAGGTAAAAAGTGAGGTTATAAAATTATAGGCAAAGGGAAAGCATTTAGAATGACCAATTTATTTCCTATCAATTTTTGCAAGAAAATCTGAATATTAGAAATAACCAGAAAGATCATGCTAGGAGTATTTCATTCCACTAAAAATAAGTTCTGTGTAAAATTTTTAACCTCAAATCTATGAATAGATGTCATCTTGAAAACATTTAAGAACATTTGAGATAACTTTAGTTAAGATTTTAAAATAGATGTAAATTTCATAAGGCCTAACATTTCTTCTTGAATTATCAATTAACATCCTGTGGCCACAAAGATCATTCAATATCTTGAATTATGTTTAGTTTTCCACTTTGACTCCACCTCTGTTACTTCAAGAAAGATCATTCTTCTCAATCACTTGATAAGAATATTACATCTCATTTCCAACATTAATTTACTTTAAACAGTTTATATTAAGAGAATAAATAAAAATATGCCTCTCTATGTTAAAAATAATACTTCTTATATTTATATATGAATCCAAACATCATATTGCATACCAAATATATACTAATATTAATTGTTAATTAAAAATAAAGTTTAAATACCACTACAAAATACATCAAAACCACACATAAACCTAAAAATATACTTCTATCACAGAGTAATTAATACTCAAGAGATTACTATCATAATGTATACTCTACATGACAATAGGTAACTTGATAGGAAAACAGGAAGATAATTTACCATAAATGAAATTTTAAGGGCAAATGAATATTTGAAAAGCTGTTTCTATTTAGACATAGAAATATATATTTAACCTATCAAATCAGCAGGGGAAATACTCTTAAAACATTGACAAAATCTCTTGTTGGGAGGAATATGAGGAAGTGGAAATTCTCTTACATATATTTCAGTGAAATTATAAATATAAACTACCCCTTTTTGAAGAATCCTTTGTCAAAAAAAGGTATAACTCATTTGACTTTTAAGACTATAATCTACTAATCTACTAACTGATTCAAACACTAATTTTTTATTAAGCCCAGAGGCATCTGAATTCCAAGTTATACCTCCTAACACTTTTTATTTTTTATTTTGAAACAGGGTGTTGCTATGTTGCTGAAAGCCATACTATGTTGCTGAGGCTGGTCTGGAAACTGGAATCCTATTGCCTCAGCCTCCCGTGTGCTAGAATTACAGACATGTGCCAATATATCTGGCTTCAACAAATTATAATTGAGAACTTATTAAAGATTTTATAAATATACAAAACAGACATGCACATACTAGGATGTCATAATGGTCTGTACTTAGAATGTCCTTCTAGCCCTCACTGAAACAAGGTAGTAATGTTGGAAGCAGGACTTGGTTGCTAGGGAGGGATCCCTGTGAGTGTGGCCATAGGAATTTGTATAAGATCTGTCCTCCTCTCCCCTCACTCTTTTCTCTGCTTTTGGCCTCCTTGATGTGAGAGTGGAGACGTGAGTTCTCCATCTCTCTGCTTCCTGTCACCATGTATGTCTGAGCTCTGCACACCTGGAGCTCTGACATGGACTAAATCACTCTCTAAAAATGGGAGTAAATAAATATTCCTTTATCTAAGTTGTGTGGTCAGTTGTTCTTGTTTTTTTTTTTTTTTTTTTGTGTGTGTGTGTGTGGTATTGGGGATGGAACCTAGGGGCATTCTACCTCCAAGCT
This sequence comes from Muscardinus avellanarius, assembly GCF_963383645.1. NCBI lineage: Eukaryota > Metazoa > Chordata > Mammalia > Rodentia > Gliridae > Muscardinus > Muscardinus avellanarius. The sequence goes on from NC_137798.1 coordinate 35,510,582, forward strand.
AAACCCCCAGCCCTATTTTTTATTCTTTTTTTTGAAACAGGGTCTCACTGAGTTGCAAAGGGACTCACTAAGTATGTGAGGCTGTCTGTGAACCACAATCCTCCTGTCTCAGCCTCCCAAATTCTGGTAATGCAAGTTTGCACCACCACCACGGTTGGGTTTGGTCAGTTGTTTTGATTACAGCAGTGAGAATACTGACTGTGTTAGATGCTTTATTTCTACAGTGTTTAATATAGAAAACAATTTAACCAACAGGCAAGATGAAGTAAATTAATATAAATTGTGTGATGTAATACCAGGAAGTTTTAAAAAAGATATAGGCTATATCTATTTTTGAAAAGTTATTTATTCAGGCTCCCCAAGGGCAAATTATTTAACTCTTTTTGTTTAGAAATGCACCTCAGGGGTCACAAATCTAAGAGGGCTAATTAACCAAGACATGCTAGGCATGGAGCAATGACCAGGTTCATATAATAATTCAGCTATTTTACATGACTATCTTTAAATTATTTTTCTGAAGGAAATTTGATCAAAACCTATGCCTCATTCTACTTGAAGATATTTATGAAAAGTCTTATTTTTTAGAATAATTAGATACAATAAAGTCCAAGAAACATAGCTTATGCAGAGAGTACATTATATAGTAGAGGGTATCTTGTGAAGACCTGGCTGCCTTTGTCTTGTACAATTTTCACAGAAAATCACACTATTCTTCAGTCTTCCTTTTTGCAATATGTTCCCAACTGCAATGTGGGAGAAATAAGTGAAAAATGCTTACCGCCCTCTTTTGGCTTCATGCCCAAAGAGATTATTTGGAGGAAAGGATACAAATTCACATAATTATGTCTGGAAGGCATTTTGAAAAGCAAATATGCAAGAATATAAAAAATTACACTTACCTAGTTTTCACACTGATTTTTTTTTTTTTTTTCATTAGTGGGGATGGAACCCAGGGGCATTCTACCTCCAAGCTACACCTCCCAGCCATGTTTTTTTTTTATTTCTTATTTTGAAACAGGGTCTCATTGAGTTGCAAAGGGCCTCACTAAGTACCTGAGGCTGTTCTCAAACCACAATCCTCCCATCTCAGCCTCCCGAATGCTGGGATTACAAGCGTGCAACACCATGATGAATTTTTTTAAATGGGATACCTTTTGAGCAAGGACCACTTTTCCAAAATTGGAATTTACTATGATTGAAGCAAATTTCTTAATCTATGCCTTACAAATCAGAAATCTTGACTCACTGCATTTATTTAACTCAGTACATGTCCTGGTTATATTTTTATTAACTTCCTTTATTAGAATTACTGTAACAAGGCCATCTAAAAATGGACATTAATAATAGTATTAGAAATTTATATTCTCTTCAGGGAAAATAATACTATGTCAACTTTCAGTTGGCCACAGATAAAGGAATATAAGGGAAAAGAAACATTAAAAAGTCAATAGTCAAAACAAGTCATCATATGAACACTTTTATGTGCTCTGCCTTAGTACTTAAACAAAATGCCTGTCTTTCATGATTACGTTATAAATTGCTTAAGGTACAGGAAGGGTTATGGGGTGCTTAATTAGAATCTTTTTGAAAGAACTGTATAATTGCTGCTTGGATTGGGAGCTTGATATTTCCATTCTCCGGCCATCTTTTGAAAGTAATGATTAGATTACAAAAATATATAAGATTTAAAAGATTCTTTATTTAAAAGGGGACTAAGTTCAGGAACTGTGTTGGGCCATTATGTTCATCTTCAGGCAGTCCTTGTTTGATTCCTTATTGAGCAACTCAAACCCATGCATGTTGGGATCAAAGTCAGTGTTCTGATTGCATGGTTCTGTGGGACTTGGGACCATAACAAGTTCCAATATGCATGATTTTCAGTTAATATGGTATTGGGTAAGGTGAACATTGACTGGATTCTGTTTTATTTTCAGCGTGCTTGTTCATTTTTTACAGAACAGACGGCCATGTTATGGAATTAAGCAACGTGAGTGCAAAATTATCTCGATGTTCTGTGCATATTGAAGAATGTGCAAAGTTAACATAAAAAGAAAAGACAAAGCCACACAAACCCGTGTGCTTTCTGCAGTTTTATGGGTTGAATTTTGAGCTAAATTCTGACCTGATTATCCTCCTGGAGTAAGTGCAGATATCAATTTAACATATAATTTTTGTTGGATAAAAAGAATACCTAGTACCAGGTAACTTAGCACCTACCTCAAAGCCAGGACTCATAGGAGACTGAAACAGGAAGTTGTAAGAGCATAAAGGAGGCAAAAGGTGCAGAAGAAAAGGGAGAGAAAGAGAAGAAAACAATGTTACTGAAGGGAAGCAATGCATATTACTCAATAATACTTGATACAGATACATTTTTAAGGAAAACAAAATGTTATGTTAATCAATCTTTGTGGCCACACAGACATCTGACATAAAAACCTTTTTTTTATATTTAAAAGAAAGCTGGCCATGCTTGTGCATGCTTATAATCCCTGTACTTAGGAGGCCGAGACAGGAGGATCACAGATTCGAGGACAGCTTTGGTAAGTAGTGAGACTCAGCCACCTAATAAGACCCTGTTTTAAAATAAAAATAAAATAGGCTGGGGATATAGCTTGGAGGTAGAATGGCCCTGGAATCTATAGAACTATAGAAACTAACTCATGTTTGCAAAAACACTGCAGTTATGAGCAGGTAAAGGTAAAAAGAAAACATCTACTTGTCATGATATCAGTGATGAAACATGATTTTTTCATCTTCTTGAAAATAAATTATAGTCAAAATGAAGCATTTTTGACCTTTATGTGAAAGATTAGGTTTTTGTCACAATAATTCATACTCTCAATGGGGAAAGAAAAAGGTCATCAAAGTAATCACACAGGTTACACAGTTGTTTTGTGCCTGCAGGCAAGAATAAGCTGATTAATAATTAGTATCAGGGGTTTACAAACCAGGAAGTCCAATAGTGAATGCGAGTTTTAATTAAAAAAATATGTCGACCGCATTCTTGGCTGATTTTAGAGTTCTCATTTTTTTTGGTCTGGATTCATTCAAAGTTAAAATGTAAGTAGAAAGAAAAAAAAAAAGTTACTCTGAATTTTTTTTAAAGAAGAGAAAGAGTATCAATGGGAATATAAGACAGAGCTTGAATAAGTACACAGCACTCATCCGGTAAATTATATTGAACATATTCCTTTTTTAAATACTTGTTTTCTCAAGCTTTTTTGGCAGTTCTATCTGATAACTAGAGACCAAATCAAAACTAAAATATGGCTGATTCTTTTTTCTTAAAAAAATGCATGACTGTGTTTTGCAATCAGTGATTTCTTTCCCCTGGATTGAATAAATTACTGTGCATTGAGAAAAATATCTTGCTGAATTCTTATATGCCTATTTGTAATCTACAACACTCCCATTTTATCAGAGGCTTTGGGAGCTGCGAACATTTAGAGTGAGGTTCTGCCAAGGCTTTGTTATCTATGAAGCACATTCAGATATTACAGGCAGCAGCTGTTCATTTGAACACAGACCAAAACATCACTTTTAAGGGAAATTTATAGCCCAGCCTACTGGTATTTATTATTATTATTATTATTATTATTATTATTATTATTATTATTAATTTAGTGGTACTGGGGTTCCTGGAAACCCTTCTACCTCCGGGGTACACTCCCAGACCTACTTTTATACTTTTTATTTGGAAACAGGGTCTCTTAAGCCAGCACGGCTGACTTCGAACCTGCGCGATCCTCCTGTCTCTGCCTCCCAAGCACGGGGATTACAAGCGTGCGCCACCACGCCCGGCTCTCTACCAGTATTCTTAAGGAGGGAAATGAATCAAGTTTCTCAATTTCCAACACAAGCTATTATCCTTCTCATCTCTATATTGAGTATACAAAGCTCATGATTCTCTTCCAGTTAGTGGTCCTGAAGACTCTTTCACTCTATAGGCTTTGATCAGAATATACCCTCAGGTAAGTACAGTTCAACTCATGATGTTTCAAAATGGACTATGCATTCATTTTCATTTTCTCTAAGCTATATTTCCCAAAGTACATTTTCCCTATAATATATTCATATTCATGAGAATATAATATATTCATATTCATGAGAAAAAGGGATTTGATATTTGAATCCATTTAGGAACACTGATTTCATTGTTGCTATACTTGTTAGATCTCTAAATATGTTTTCTAACTATTGGATCATCCAATAGTTAGATGGCACAAGATGTTTTCCCAAACCTTAGCTGACCAAGATTTGTTGTTTGCTGAATATTTTATGGAGTCATTTTTATCTTGCTATCAAGTTAGAATCATTTGATATTCTAAAAATGTCGATTGACAACCAAGTAATGAAAAGATACCTACTACACTGGCAGATATTTATAATTTTATGTCACAGCTTTAATTTTTACATTTCCTTGAATAAAGAGCACATGAAATAGTTTTGCATCTATGGTAAAAATATACCATAAAAACAATTTGTTATTAAATAAATTCTATGTGTTCCAGAATGAGGTAGTACTATACTTTTAATTTATCCCCAAAGGTTTTTTTCTTGCTATTGAATGTAAGTTTTATAACTCCATTTTCTTTTAACTGACTGAATGGTATTTCATAGCTTAATTTAGTCATTTATTATTCTGATATAATAATTTATTCTTACGTGTCCTGTGATGAAAGAATCCCAGGAACTTTCTAATTTACTATTGGATAGCTATTGTTATTGTCATTTTAAAACATTTTTATCAAGTAATTTATAAGAAGTAAAGTTTATAAACGTATAGGTGTAAAGCTTGAAAAGGTTTTGCATGTGTAAACATCCAGACAACCTCCTCCTCTTGATCAAGTTCTCGGATACTTCTTGCCTCCTCCATGCTCACTTTTGATCAATTCCAGCTGGCAGCCCGCTATGATGAACCATTATTCTGAAGTGTTTCATCTTGTTAGTTTTGCTCGATTTGAATGTTATAATCTGAGTTCATAAGTAGATGCTCTTTTGTGTCTCCCTTATTTCTGTAAATATTATGTTGTGAAATTTACAGATTGTTAAGTAAATCAGTAGTTTATTAATTCTATATTATTTATACTTTCCATTATATGACTATTCCACTGTTTCCAGTTTTTAGCTATTATGAAGAAATACATTAAAATCATGTCTGTAAGGTGTTTTTCTGTGCATGAGTCTAAGACATTTCTGTTGAGTATGTACCTAAGAATACAACTGGTAAGTCACATGATACGCATATGCTCATATATGTGTGTGTGTGTTTGTGTGTGTGTGTGTGTGTGTGTGTGTGTGTGTGTGTGTGTATTTTTTTGTTTTTTGCGTGTCTGGGGATGAAACCCAGGGGCATTTGATCTCCAAGCTACACCCCCTGCCCTATTTTTTATTCTTTATTTTGAAACCGGGTCTCACTGAGTTGCAAAGGGCCTCACTAAGTAGCTGAGGCTGTCCACGAACCGCGATCCTCTGGTCTCAGCCGCACAATTGCTGGGATTACAAGCGTGCGCCACCATGCCTGGCTGTATATGCTCATATTCAGAAGGTAACTGCCAATTAGTTTTGCAAAGTTATTGAGCCATTGATACTTCCAAGAGAGCTATATGTAAGTTCCAGTTGCTCAGTATCTTCACCAACACTTGTTATTATCAGGTTTTCTTTCAATGTCAGACATTTTGGTGTAGACAAACCTCATTATAGACTTAAACTTTAAATGCTTCAGTAATTAATGATGTTAATGACATTTTTATGCTTACTGGCTATCATTTGTAAAGCACTCTTAAAGCATCTTGTTACATTTTAAATGGGGTTGACTATCTTCCAACTCTCTCTCTCTCTTTTGATACTATGGATGGAACCCAGGAGCATTCTCCAAGCTACACACCCCAGCCCTATTTTTTATTTTTTGAAACAGGGTTTCACTGAGTTGCAAAGGGCCTCACTAAGTAGTTGAGACAGTCTGCGAACCGCAATCTTCCTGTCTCAGCCTCCCAAATGCTGGAATTACAAGCGTGAGCCACCATGCCCGGGTCCAACTCTTTTGTAAATGTCCTTTATACACTTTGGCAATATTTTATATTATATATGTATTGGAAATTATCTTTTCCTATTGTATAACTTGTTATTACAGTATCAATAAAAAGGTGGTTTTTTTTAAGATTAATAAACATTTAGACAACCTAATTGAAAGAGATGACTGATACAAATTACCAAAATAAGAGATGAGAAAAGAAATACAACCACAGACAGCTCAGAAATCTGGAGATCATTAAAAAGTATTTTGAAAACTTCACCTCAAACTGAAAGACCTAGAAAAATTTTGACAAAGTTTTAGATACAAAAAGGCTATTTGAATCAAATCAAGAGTATATAGAAAAACCTAAAAGCCAATAACAAGCAAAGAAACTCAAGCAGCAATAAAGAGTCTTTCAACAAATGAAAACTCAGGACTAGGGAGATTCCCAGCTGAATTCAAGAACTTTAGAAAACTAAGCCCAAGGCTCTTCAAATTATTCCATGGTATAGAAAGAAATAGAAAACACCCAAACTTATTCTATGAAGCCATTATCACATTGATACCAAAACCAAACAAAGACATCTTAAAGGAAGAAACGTACAAATTAATATCCTTGATGAACAAAATATAAAAATTCTTAATAAAATATAAGCAATTTACATAGAAAACCACATCAAGAAAAAGGTAAAACACATCGTGAAGATTGTAAACCATGGACAAATTGGTTTCATACCAGAGAAGCCAGGCTGGTTCAACATATGCAAGTCAATGAAAGTAATTCATTACCTAAACGGAACCAAGGACAAAAATCACATGATTATTTCAATAGATGAAGAAAAGGCACTTGACAATATCCTGCAGCCATATATGTTAAAAACACTAAAAAAAAATAGCAATAGAAGGAGCTTACTTTAACAACATTAAAGCACTGTATGACAAACCCATAGCTAATATCACATAGAATGGATAAAATCTAAAAGCATTTTCTCTAAAATCAGGAATAAGAAAAGGATGCCCACTATCACTACTCTATTCAACATAGTACTTGAGATTCTAGCCAGAGCAAGAGAAGGAATTCAAGGAGATACAAAGAGAAAGAAGAACTGAAATTACCCTTACAAATAACATGACTACACTTAAAAGATCCAAAAAACTCAACCAAATCCTTCTACAGCTGATAAACAAATTCAACAAAGTAGCCCGATACAAAACCAACATATAAAAAGTAATTGTTTTTCTATATATTAATCATGAATTTGCTGGAAAAAAATCCATAAAACAAATTCATTCACAATAGCCTAAAACAAAATAAAACAGTAAACATGCAAACAAAAAATAAAATTTAGGAATAAATCTAACCCAAGAAGCAAAATATAATGAAAATCATAGAACAGTAAAGAAACTGAAGAAAATCTTAGAACATGGAAAGACTTCCCATGTTCTTGAAAAGGCAAAATAAATACTTGCAAAATGTCCACACGAGTAAAAGTGATCTACAGATTCAATGCAATTCCTATAAAAATACCAATGCCATTTTTTCACACATCTGGGGGCAGAGGAAAGTCCTAAAATCCATATATTAAAAAAAAAGACCTAGGAAAGCCAAAGCAATTCTAAGCATTAAAACACAATGCTGATGAAGTTTTACAAAAAGAAATACACTCCTATAGCTCTGTAATAATAAATTGACTGCATTTTGGATTTTCTTAAAAACAGACTGCTTTATGGTTATTTCTTTATAAGAAATACAGTTTACTGCCAAACTTGATGACAGGTAAAGTTTATTTGATCTAGCCTAGTGTGTTTTTTCCTCCTATCGTAGAATCATTATATAAATCTGAGATTCAATTAATATGCCCAAACTGAATGAATTTATAGAATAGCAGTGTCTTAATATGAGTGTAAAATATGTTTTATAGTTAAATAGGCAATTATGACAGAGAAAAAAATCATATTCTTATATTTGAGAGAAAACCCCTATACTTATCATCACAGTCTTGTAATCTGTATGGTCTGGTGGCATTAATCTTTCCAGAAATGAAAAAAAAATGCTTCTTATAGAGACATAAATGGTTTTATTATCATTGACATACCTTTTACTAAATGTGCTATAACTCAAACTATAATTAAAGACCTGGTATGTTTTGCCTGGGGCTGTGGTGCTGAGATGGGTCATATTCATGGTACTCCGTGCATGCCTGGGTAAAACAGGGTGGTTTTGTTCCTGCATAAAGTAACTAAGATAGAAAACATAACAAAGGCAGCTGGGAAATATGTATCGCATTCAATATTCCCTTCTTCAGAAATTGAATAAAAATACACTTAGACATTCCACAGGGCACAAATGGCTTCGATGTATGTAAAACACGATCTTAAGAGCCTAGGTGTCAAGCATTGTCACATTATTTTCAAGAGCACTTCTCATTTAAAGTCTACCTGAGAGCAGGGTATGGTGGTGCATGCTTGTAATCCCAGCCTTTGGAAGGCTGAGACAGGAGGATCACGATTTGTGGACAGCCTCAGATACTTAATGAGGCCCTTTGCAACTCAGTGAGACCTGGTTTCAAATAAAGAAAAAAAAATAGAGCAGAAGGTGTAGCTTGGAGGTTAAATGCCCCTGGGTTCCATCCCTAGACCTGCAAAAAAAAAAAAAAAAAAAAAAAAAAAAGGAATAAAATATAGAGCTGGTGGTGTAGATTGGATTGGAGGTAGAATGCACCTGGGTTCCATCCCCAGTACCACACACACAAAAAAAAAGGTTACCTTAAGGACATTTGAAAGAATGTTAGGAGAGCTTATGGTACAAATATACATACATATATATATATATATATATATATATATATATATATATATATATGAAAGAATGTTAGGAGAGCTTATGGTGGTACTGGGGTTCCTGGAAGCTCTTCTACCTCCGGGCTACACTCCCAGACCTATTTTTTTACATTTTTATTTGGAAACAGGGTCTCCAAGGCCAGCACAGGCAGCTGGCTTCGAACCTTCGCAATCCTCCTGTCTCCACCTCCCAAGCGCCGGGATTACAAGCGTGCGCCACCACGCCCAGCTGGTACAAATATTTTTAAAGTATCTTACAACCCCAATATTTTCTCTCATCAAAAATGACTTATTTGACCACAACTTTTCAAGTATTCATGAAAAAAGGTTAAGATTTGATTTTTAAAAATACAGGTAAAAATATATTTTTAAAATGCCACTACAAAAATTCTATTAATCAATGCAATACTAATAAATTTCAACATTTTATGTAAAATATAGTTTATATTCAAATAATTCAAATACATAATTATTTAATTTTGTTAAATAAAGCAATTAGATAATTTGAGTTATAGACACAAAAGTCTGTTAAAGATAATTATATAACCTAAATTACATTTACATATAGATTATATATTTATATATATTTGATTTGGCTATAGAAGTTAATTTATTCTCATAAAACCTAATTGCACATATGTTGTGTTTTGAAATCTATACACATGAATGTTTGTATATACACAGATATGCATATATATTATATCATTGAGACTGGGAAAAAGAGTTAATATTTAGCATTAATTATCTGGATATTAACCTATTCTAATAATTAATGACTACTTTCAAGCTTTGAATTTCTTGTAAGGTGATAATTGTTTAAAAATACTTTCCTAGTAAAAATAAAAATAACACAGAATTAATTTACAATTTTGTTTCTTTAACTTGTTTTAAAATGTCCTTCTACCCTGGCATGGTGGCACGTGCTTTTAATCTCAATACTTGGGAGGCTGAGACAGGAAGATTGTAGGTTCATGGCCAGCCTTAGATACTTAGTGAGGCCTGTTACAACTTAGTGAATAAAAAATAAAAAATAGGAGAGTACATCTCCTATTTTCTAGGAGATATAATAGGAGGTAGGAGTTCCCCTGGGTTCAATAACTAGTACCACAAAATAAATAAATAAGTAAATCAATCAATCAATCAATAAATAAATGTAAAATGTCCTTTTTATAAACACTATGACTCTCAGTGATTCTACCCGATAGCAGAATTAACTTGTAAAATGACTACTTGTAAATTGAACCAAACAACTTCTGAGCTGTGAAGGTAATGTGACATTTATTCAATTTTTGGTTGTTGTTGTTGGTTAGGCACCTTTCAAGAAGAATAATATTTATACCAATTAATCAAAATTTATGAAATATATACAACTACACATACACTGAATATTTAGAAAAATATAATATATTCTTCAGGTTATTGGTGGGATTTAGCACCCATCTTCTACCACTAGGTTCATTTAAAGAAGCATCAACAGCACAAGAAATTTCCCACAATAAAGGCCTGTAAAAGCAAGAACATGGAGTTTTGTTACTGCTAAAAATGAGCACTCATTTGTTATATGTCTGGTTTATAGCTAACACAAAATTTAAGGGATATAAAGATAACAATAAAATATTCTGCAAACAATAAAGTAATTCAGAATTCATACAGATGCCTTCAAAATATATTGCTTTTCATATCTTCATTGCCAATAATTTTGCACTGTCATTCTCACTCCAAAAGAAATTTATTTAATCTAAATATTTAGCAATTTTTAATTTTTTCTGATTTTTACAAGCTATATTATAGTGAGTTCTTGTGACATTCAGTGGAGGATGAAAGGGGTAAATATGGGAAATTCAAAGCCTCAAACCATTAGCCTATTTCAGAATCTTATTTTTATTTTAAAGAATTCACATAATTGTGACAATTTTTACTTGGAAAATCCAAATTCAACTTTCCTAAAGAAGAATATTTAAGCTATATCCATAAAACCTTTTAGAGTTAATAGAAATATTTAAAGTATTAAGTGCTATTTTTCTCACAGAATTTGTCAGTTGGTGTCTGACAATACACTTACATGCATATCAGTAATACCAAGCAATAAAAGACTTCCATATTATCATGAAAGCAAATTTCAAATTTTCTCCCAAAATAAACATTCAGCTATGCCACACATAAATAATCTGTGGAGATAAAGATCTTTTATCTCTGGTTTGCAAATTCTGACAAATCATGTTTTGCAACATTAACACATTAGTTTGTGCTGCTCTGGCCCTATGACCATGATGAAACCTCACATATTTTATAATTTCACTCAACTAAGAGATAAAAGTAAACTCGAAGCTGTTGGTTACTTGATGAAGCATTGACCAGTCTATAGCACAGGCCCTAAAGAAATACAGTCATTAACACCCTGGCTGCATCCTCCCTCCCAGCACTTCGGGCTTGAATTAACACTGTTATAACAAGGTCCAGCAGATTTCTCATGTAAATGTGGAAGTGGATAAACAGGAGGCCATACCAGAAGGGGCTCATCAGGGGCGCTGATGGAGAGCTCAGAAGAGGATGTGCGGATGGTGCTGAGCCCAGTGAGGGACACGTTGGAGAGCCTTCTCCGCCTCACGCCACTGCAATTGTTGGGGATTTTAAATGCACACCTCTTATGATAATTCAGACCACAACCTAGAAAGAAAAAATAAAAATAGCTTTGTTCAATCATAAATTAAAAGCTATTCCCCTCTTAGTTATAAATTAGGATTTTTGAAAAGAGTCCTTCTGTTTCTTTTGATATTTGGAAATTCAATTTCTCTTTTGAGATTTCTCTGATTTTCCTCCCAATTTGCAAATGGGTTCGATTTTATTGGACAAGCTCACCAACTACTCTGGTTATCAATTTTAAAAATAATCTGTAATATAATAAATTTGGACTTTTAAAGATTTAGCAAAAAACCTACAAGTGATGATGTAAGCCAATTATAGCTGCCATGAGTCCAAATATAAATGGAAACATAGAGGGAAAATTAATCACAGTGTATCATAACTTTGAAATTATACTGATTTGTATTCTGACACCACAACTTGCTTGCTTGTATGACCTGAAAAAATCACCTCACCTTGGTTTCCCTTTCTTTGAAATGGAGATAACAATAATGGTGAATTATTATTATTATTATTATTATTGTTAGTAGTAGTAGTAGTAGTAGTAGTAATAGTAGTAGTAGTAGTAGTGTGTGTGTGCATGTGTGTGTGTGTGTGTGTTACTGGGGATTGACCCTAGGAACCTTCTACCTCCAAGCTACATTCTCAGCCCTACATTTTGTTATTCTTTATTTTGAAATAGGGTCTCACTAAGTTGCAAAGGGTCTCACTAAGGAACTGGGGCTGACCTCGTACCTGGGATCTTCCTGCGTCAGCATCCCAAGTACTGAGATTACAAGTGTGTGCCACCATACCCTGCATAATGGTAAATTGTTAAGGAAATATGTAAAATACTTCACAAGCTGGTTTCCACATAGTAGGTGATCAATAACTGAAAACATATTTCCCAATGAGGGAAATATCAGTATCAAATATATATATATATACATATATTCCATATTCCACATGTATCCCTCATTGGCTGGCTACCACAACTCAGAATTTCCATGTGCCATACAGCAGCCCAGACAAATTTTCATAAAACTCATGTTAGGTAGAGTTTCTGCAAGATCATAGTCTATTTATTGCCATCCTCACAGACAGACAGAAATCTAACAGGTGTGGTAAGCTTATTTACATTTTGAATCACCAATATTTGGTCATACTGGCCAAAGTTCAAAAAGCTCTGTCCTCTCTAATCTGAAAGAACAGGAGATGATTGGGCGAGGTCTTAAGACTCTGTCATGGTAGCTGAGCATTTCTTTCATTTTTATTTTATTTATATGTGGGACTTGCTGAAAATGGTATACATTTTCAATTGGTACCCTCTCCCTCCCAGCCTCCTCCCCCCTTCCAACAATGGGTGTCCAGGTTAACCATGCTACATTCATACTTTTAAACATATTCTGATGTAGTTCCTCAGCCTCAGCCTTCTTCCTCTCCTATCCTTCCATTCTAGCTTTGCTGAGGATTCCCCTCCATTGTCTGGAGTCCCTCCGGTATTTCCAATACTCCCTAGTTTGGGCATAAGAGAAAACATATGTCTCTTCTCTTTCTGTGCTTGGTTGATCTCACTTAACATAACGTTCTCCAGATCTTTCCATCTTCTTGCAAATGCTATGATTTTGTTCTTCTTTACAGCTGAGTAGAATTCCATTGTGTACATTTCCCATAATTTTGCAATCCATTCATCTGTTGATGGAGACCTAGGTTGGTTCCATATTTTGGCTATTAAGAATTGTGCTGCTATGAATATTGGTATGGATATGTTACTGTAGTTCTCTGATTTCAAGCCCTTTGGGAAAATACCCAGGAGTGGCATAGCCGGGTCATATGGTGGATCTGTTCCCAGTTTTGTAAGGAATCTCCACACTGATCTTCATAGTGGCTGAACTAGTTTGCACTCCCACCAACAATGTAAAAGAGTTCCTCTTTCCCCACATCCTCATCAGCATTTATTGTTATATGATTTCTTTATACTTGCCAATCTGACTGGTGGTAGATGGAATCTCAGCATAGTTTTGATTTGCTTCTCCCTGATGGCTAATGATGTTGAACATCTTTTCATCTATCTATTGGTCATTTGTATTTCTTCTTTTGTGAAGTGTCTATTCAGTTCAGTTGCCCATTTCTTGATTGGGTTATTTGTTTTGCTAGTGTAGAGTCTTTTGAGCGCTTTTATATTCTGGATATTAGCCCTCTATCTGAGTGGTGGCTGGTAAAGATCTCCCATAGCTGAGCATTTTGAATAGTACAGCTCAAAGAGCACTCCCATAGGGTTTGATAAAACTGAAGTATTGGTGTAGGGACTCAAAGATCAGTTTCAGTCTTCTCTGTTCAATAGCTGGGTGACCTTGGTTGGTTCCATTAACCTTCTGAGTCTCTGCTCTTTGCAGTGCTTTCTGTTCCAATTTTGGGCTAACTTAAAAACTCAGGTTGTATTTTTTTTTGGCTGTGGCTATATATCCAATAAAATAAAATGAAGAAGTATTTCCACATGGAATAGGGAAAGAGATGTTCCCAGACTGAGTCAAATACATCAAAAATTGGAATTTTTTAAAATGAATAAAACAGAATCCATACATCCACAAAATGTATGAGCATCCTCCTCAGAGACAGAAGACACTGCTGGAGGGGCCAGAGCATAGGCAGCTCCAGTGTGCATACAGGAGCAGCAAGCATGCATGTTGCATGACAGCAAAGCAAACAAATTACCTTCACACTTCAGGCCTTGCCGCACCAGCCCCCACAGCATCTCTCCACAGTGATCACAGAACGCGGGAGCTCTGTACGAATGGACGAAGAGAGCGTGGGGACGAATCTGGAAATCTTCGAAGGTGGCAGAAGCTGTAGAAACAGTAACATTGAAAGAGAAATTGACTGGATCTGTAAATAATAAGCATGACAGGCAATAAGCAGGCCAGTTTGAAGGTAACCCCAGGCAAAGTCAGAGTCTATTCCTCCTCCGCCATAGCTTTTCAAGTTTTTTTCACTCTGAAATGAGCCAAAGCCGGGCGTGGTGGCGCACGCTTGTAATCCCTGTGCTTGGGAGGCGGAGACAGGAGGATCGCGCAGGTTCAAAGCCAGCCTCTCTGGCTTAAGAGACTCTGTTTCCAAATAAAAATATAAAAATGGGTCTGGGAGTGTAGACCAGAGGTGGAAGGGTTTCGAGGAACCCCAGTACCACCAATCAATCAATCAATAAATAAGTAACATGAGCCAAAATGCTAGAGGAAAGCATACATGAAGGAATAAGTAACCCAATTTACAAATGGTATTAGTTAAAACTTTTTGCTTTTTCTCTTCCTAAGTGAACAGGAAAGGTGTTAAGAAGTATTCCTAAAAGAAAAGTTTGGTGAACTGAATAATGAATCTGAGCAGGACCACAGGGACGTTGGAGGGTAAGTATAACTGGGAGACATTAGATACCTGAGAAGCCTCTTTTTGGAGAGATAGTGCTGTTGGAATTCTTGGACAATAAAGCAAAGCGTTAAAACCAAGCTTGTAAGTAACCAAGAAGCCTGTTCACCTACATGCCACCCAGGGGGATTTAATGTGCTTACTGATGAGCCATGGACCTCATATAGAAATGTACTTCAGTAAACTACTCACGCTGTACGGCATTTCTTGTTATTTCTTATTGTTCCATATTCTATATGGTACTCATGTTGAATATTAAAATCCATTTCTAAAATTATAGTTTTCCACATGGTATTTTTATGGTATTAGAGAAGTGGCTCGTGCTTTTCGTGATTGTTCAAATCAAGAAATAGAAAGGTACAAAGAATTGAAAAACCAGGCCTTCTGTGAAAGACCTAATGGACAGGGGTGGATCTTTGCAGACCCATTTGCAGGCAGAGCTGGAGGCTGAGGTTGCTCAGTGTAGGGGGCAGTGAGCCGTCCTGAAGGTCAGGAGTGTTTGAGGAAACACTGCCATGACTCAGTGCCATCTCACTCAGTCATCATGATGAGCCTCAGTTTCTCATACCGAAAAAGAGAAGATTTGGCGGATGATGGCTTTGCCATTTCCATAAACATCCATCCGCTAATGTTTGAACAGAATTGTGTAACCGATTTCAAAATGTTTTAGAACAAGAGAATTTGGGGGAAAGCCTTTCTGCCTTCTTTTCTCTTCTTCCTCCATTGAAATTAGCTTGGGAAATTGCATATTATATTCCCCGCTTCTGGATTCACCATATTATAAACAATGCTTGTTCTAGGAGTCAGTGAATTAGGTGTGCTTTGGGTATCAATCATCTAATTTTGTTATTGGTTCCACATTGATCTAATGTGTGGGATACTAAGTTCTCTTTAAAAAACAGTCCCTCATTCTCAAGTATAAAATGTGTTCTTAAAATATCAGAGAAGATAGTTAAACACTTTGTGCCAGCCACTATCTCCTAGCTTCTCTCCTGAACCTTAAAGTCACCCCTAAGGACCAAACAATTGTGACAAAACTATGACAGTAATCAGCTGAAATCAGTTGAACAATTATTGTAGTTTTCAAAATAAGGAACACTAGAATGTGACAATACAAATACCAAGCTGCATTCCGACATTTTTGGAATTAATTAGGAAGAATATAAATAATTATACTAAAGATTTTCAATGACACGGCCCCCTCCAATTTATGTCAGGTAAATCTGTTTTTTCATATGCTGAAGGAGATTAACATTCATAAGCAGTTAGCACCCTTGACTTATGTTTAAATGCCATATTTCTAAAGTTCAATTTTAATATTCTCCTGTTAATTTTAGAATAATTAAATACATTTTTAAAATAAAACTACCAAGCATGGTGAGGTTTTACATCCATTTGAAATCAAAGCACAACATCCATTCATTATGAATTTACCTGTTCTGCACCCTGGGGGAAATCAGCATTAGCTGAGTATATGCATGCCATCGTGCCTAATCACAAAATTGCACTTCAGAGATAATCACTTAGAACAGGAAAACAAAGTGAATGCTATAATTCCATTTCATTTAAGTTTTGGAATCAAAATGGACGGGTAAGAATAGGAATATTAAAGTGTCTAGAGAAGAGAACAATGTGCTATCTGTCAGCCTGTCATAATCAATCAACCAACCTAAATTAGAACCATATGAGAGGGCAACACACAAAACACAACGGGCCCCTCTATTGGTATTGGTGTCTCTTTGATTTTCTCTATTCACAGTCTATTGTTATTCTCCTGTACATAGGAGAGGAGAAAATGACATGCTTTGCTTTGTCATTGAACATTCAAAACAGGTAATTGAGCCCCAAACCCTAATATAATCAGTAGTTCTTTTAAGGTACATCATAAATTGTTGCATAAAGTTGAGTAAACTGGTTAGCAGTACAGAAAGAATGAAGACTCCAAAGCATAATAGATCATCTCTGCAGGTCAAAAATATTTGCGTAATAATATAATGTCATATCTTCCAAGATTTTCATTAAGAATTTTATTGCAAATTTTGGCAACTTGTGAGAAGCATTAGTTTTTTTCTGGTGATGACCAGTGGGACTGACAGGATAGAAAGAAACAATGCTTCAAGCTTCACTTCATCTATTTTTCCCAAGCTACCTAAAAGGCAGATACTACCCTTATTCCAGGCGACACATGAGAAAACTGAGATTCCGAAATTAAGGTACTAGATGAAGTTAGGTAACACAGGAAGTAGATTCAATTAATCCTCACAACAGAATTATACAAACTCTCTCTACTACTATGAGTCAATTTACCATATTTCTTTAGCCATTAAAACATTATGGGTTATAAGGCATGCCTTTGATGCATAACTTGGAAAGAGTAAATATATTCCACTGTCCATTATAAAATGCATCCTTATGTCAGATATTAAAAATTTTGAGAGAAATAAAAGATCCATAAAGTATACAAAGAAAACATTTTAGTTCGTGATCAAAAATTATTTAATATGTGTCTACCTGAACTCCCTATTTTGAAATCATCCCCTTCAATCAAACTGAAATTAAGAATAACTGGTTTTTGAATTAAAAAATAAAAAGTAAAATATAGTTTACTATATTTTAAATATATTTTAATATATTTAATATATTTAATATATTTATATTTTAAATATAGCCAGTAGGAGCTTTGTGTCCTGAGGATAACCAGTGTTGCCACACTGAGTAGATAAATGTTACCCAAAGCAAAACATTTTGAAGTTCTTCAGCTCTGAAGCTTTGTTATGTAAATAGTTTTTGCTTAGTATATAAAATACTGAAAGTAGCTTCTGGATACCCGTCCTCCCACACAAGTTCACAAATTCACTATTTTAAAGTAATTCTGTGGATTAGAAAAACAAACAAAAATTATTAAATTCACAAACACACACATTTTATTATTAAATAGCTCACACACACACACACACACACACACACACACACACACACACGGCACAGAAAAATATAACCAATACTCCATTGCTTAAGATATTTCAGTTGTGGAATGATGACTACTTAAAATTAGTTTGTTAGATTTGTGAAATCTCAGATCATTGAACGGTCTTTAAACTGACCCCCTGATGTTCTTCTGTAACTTTTACTTAGTAGCCATAGCTCTCAAAGAAATCCTCTAAGATATTTTCCTGTCTTGCTGAAGTCAGCTAACTTAGGCAAAGCATATAGTTGATTTGTGTCATGTTTTAATAATTTATATAAAGTCTACCAGGTAATACAGTATATGTTGGAAATAGAAACAATGACTAGGTGATGATTATTTGTTGTTGAGGATTCAAAATAAAAAATACAGCCGGGCGTGGTAGCACACCCTTGTAATCCCCACGCTTAGGAGGCGGAGACAGGAGGATCACGCAGGTTCCAAGCCAATCGCGCTGGCTTAAGAGACCCAATTTCCAAATAAAAATATAAAAATGGATCTGGGAGTATAGCCTGAAGGTAGAAGGGTTTCCAGGAACCCCAGTCCCACCAAAAATAAAAATAAAAACAAAGACAAAAACAAATGGCAGTCCCACAAATAATAATACAAAGTACAGAGGTGGGAGTACAGAAGAAAGGTAGCCGAGTGTTCCTGGGTCTGTATGGGAAAGCTTCACTGAGGAGAGGTACTGCATCTCAAAGAATAAAGAGTATTTTGAAAAGTAGAGATTGGGATAAAGAGAAAGCCTTTTTATACAGTCGGGGATTTTATTTTATTATGAAGTTTATGGTATTACCTACCTATCCTTTGCAATTATTGTGGCTTTTTGATACTGCAACCTGACTGTACCATCAGATTAGTAACCAAGAGCGCAGGTGACTGAGAGGTGACAGGTGCAAGCTATCATAAAATTAATCCACCACATATCTACATTGCTCTCCTCACTACCAATATTCAATTTCTGTACCTGGGGTTTAGTCCTATTTTCCTGCTTCTCCACTGGCCCCAGTATCTCCAAGTCATCTCGGTATTAGATTCCCCATTTGGGAAACTTTCCTTCAAATTAGTCATACATTCCAAAATTTGTTATTCCTGGAATCATCTGGAGCTGGAAAGGCCCCACAGCTCTCCAACAACAAGAAAAGTCAATGAATTCTTGTTGAAACACTTGTACCAGTTTGTTTCAGATGGACAAAGAAACAAGAGCGTCGCCGGGCATGGTGGCGCACGCTTGTAATCCCTGCGCTTGGGAGGCGGAGACAGGAGGATCGCGTAGGTTCGAAGCCAGCTGCGCTGGCTTAAGAGACCCTTTTTCAAAATATAAAATAGGTCTGGGAGTGTAGCCCGGAGGTAGAAGGGCTTACAGGAACCCCAGTACCACCACCAAGAAAGAAAGAAAGAAAGAAAGAAAGAAAGAAAGAAAGAAAGAAAGAAAGAAAGAAAGAAAGAAAGAAGTAAGTCTCCAGTGTTGACTTAGCATCTGACCAGAAAAACATTAGTGAGATGCAGTAATGGTGAACTCGGTGGACTGTAAATATATTATTTCAGAGATAATAACAGCCAAAAGGAAAACAAACAAACAAACAAACATAAAATGTATTTATATATGCTAACTAGGCAGCTCAGAAAGCTCTGGGAAGCCAGGCATGGTGGTGCACACCTGTAATCCCAGTATTGGGAGGCTGAGACAGGAAGATTGCAGCTTTGAGAGGAGCTTAAGCAACTCACTTAGTGAGACCTTTAGCAATCTATTGAGACTCTGTTTCAAAATAAAAAATAAAAAAGATTTGGGGGTACAGCTTAGAGGTAAAATGCCTCTAGGTTCCATCCCTAGTACCACTCCCCCACACACACAAATAAGTAAATGCATGATCAGAAGCTCAAAACAAAACAAGATGCGCCCAGCGGAGTGAAGCAGCCTCTCAGGCCAGATTGATTACACTCAACAGTTTTCCTAATAAGGAAGAAAAGGGAGGAGGTAACTAGACACACTAGCTCTGACCTGTTCATCTTCAGAAATGGAATGTGTCAGTCACAGAAGGACAGCACAAAGTCAGGCTGGATGCAGAGCTGGCTCTGGCCAAAGACCCATTCCAGGAAGGCTAAAAGACCTGAAGTTCCATAAAGCTAAAACAGAACAAAAGGCGTTTCAGCTGTGTTTCATGTAGAAAAAAACAAGGCAGATAGAAGCCTGACCCACAAAATAATAATGGTTTAATGTTAACAAAGAAACAAAATATGCTGAACTATTCAATTTTAGCTTCCTTTCTATCTTCACTGGCAAAGTGGACCATTTTTAAATGAAAAAAGGAGGAAAAACATGTTTAGGTGAGAAAATGAAGAATAGAATAAATTGAACGGATCATTTAAAATCTAAGGGCTTCAAATAAATTTTAAATAGACTGCAATAAATTATATATGAGGGTTCAAAAGTTTAACCAAAAGCCATATATAGATTTAATATAATTCCCACCCCAATGCCAAGGACATTATTCATAGATAACAAAGCAAAACAAAACAAAAAGAAAAGCAGTCCTAAAATTTATGTGGTAGAATAAAAGACACAGAATAGTCAAAGCAATCCTAAGCAAAAAGAGCAATTCTGGAGACATCACAATATCTGACTTAAATTAAACTACAGAGCTATAGTAACAAAACCAGCATGGTAGTGGCATAAAAACAGACACTCAGACCAATGGAGCAAAACAGAAGGCATAGAGAAAACCCCACAGAGACACAGTCATCTGATCCTTGACAAAGGTGTCAGAAATATATGTTGGAGAAAATACAGCCTTTTTAGCAAATGGATCTGGGAAAACCAGATACCCAAATGTAGAAGAACGAAACCGAATCCCTATCTCTCATCCTGCACAAAAGTTTACTTTGGATCTTAAGAAAACATCTGTATCAATATTCTACCAGAATATTTTTGGGATTAAGAAAATTATTCTACAGTTTTTCTATAAGACTAAAAATGTTCTAGTAAGAATAGAAACATATAATAAGTAATAAAAATTTGACCTTGTTTTATATCAGAGATTCTATGAAAATATTTATATATGTGATACATGTATGAAAAGAGATCAGTAGAAAAACATAATTGATAACCCAGAAATCTACACCATGCATGAATTTAAAATGATAAAATAGATATCATAAATTAGTGGATAAAGAAAACATAATTTAAAAATAATTAGCAATGAATAGCAATATAGAAACTGGGGAGGAAATATGGTTTAGAATCTTATCTCCTATCTATCTTAGACTAATGTAATTATTGATGAATAATTCAAGTTAAAGAGAAATAACCCCCAAAACTGAGAAAAAGTAGAAGAATACAGAGTGAATATTTGTCCAAATTCTGGATAAAAATAACTTAGAGAATAAGAGAAGTTCATAAATCTGCAAAGGGATGTAAGAAATCCAGTGAGAAAGATTCACTAGTATGAGCCTGTAGCAGGCACTACTGGTTGACTTGCCCAACAGTCATATAGGAGTCTCATTTCCTTTGTATTGTTACAATAGACTTATTTATAACAATTATATATTCAAGGTCACAGAAAGCTAATTGTGTTTAGTGCTTAGAACATAGTTACCAACATTCAAGGGGAGATACCTAGGCAATGTTACATACTTAGGCATGCAGGTGACAAGGCCTATTAGGACAGTTAAGAAAACTAGCACTCATTTCTGTTCAAGATGAAATAAATTATTCTACTTTTCTTTAAATCAGAAGCAAGCAGCATGATAGTAGAAGTGCTCGGCAGCAGGGTGAACCCCTGCTCAAAAAGGAGAGTAGGATCTACTCGTGAACCCAGGGAGTTAGAGTTATCACGTGAGGGATCCATTCTTTCTCTCCCAGGAAACTGAGCTCTGTAATGGCTGTAGAACATCTGCTTCAGAAACAGCAGTAGTCTCTGCCAGGAAGAGGCAGCCAAGGTAAATAGGCTATAAAATATACACAATTACCATTTGTCAATTACAATAAATTCCTCCTATAGCTTCCATGGTGTACTTATATCTTGAAGTGTATTAATGCTCAATGCCATCCCTTACCAGCTTATCTGCTCACACCTAACATAACAGATTGTTGGAGGACAGCGACCAGAACTTCTCTGAATATAGGCACATATTAAAGTGGTCAGTTAATACGTGTGCTAGGATAAATCCATACCTTTAAAACTCATAGTGCCTATAGGTCTAAATGTCCACATTTCATTAAGTCCTAATAATCTGTACATGTAGTATTTCAAGTTCAAAAGCAGAGCCCATCAGAGTCATAATTTAGATTATATTTTTAAAAGTTTCTAGCAGTGCTAGTCAGAGATGTCTTTGTTGGTACCTTTGGCAACAAAGGCAGTAAGATGTAGGTAATGATGAAAAGTATGGACAAGACAGGTCTGGGCTCTACTGGGTGATCAGGGGTAGATGACTCCACCTCCCTAAGCCTCAGTGAACCTCCCTAGAAAGCTTGCTTAGGGAAACTCTCACAGTTGGGCTATGAAGAAGACACAAAGTGACCTGCACTGTCCTTGGCATATTAGTAGAGCATCACAAAAAAGTTCTCAGCAAAATAACTAAAGAGGCCGGGTGTGGTGGTGCACGCTTGTAATCCCCGCCCTTGGGAGGCAGAGTACTACCAAAAAAACAAAACAAAACAAAAAATTAAACGCAGTATTAACATTGAAGTTTGACTTGACTTTGAATCCCAGTTGTTACTAATATTATTTATAATAATCACTGTCATGCATATGAATATTAACTCAGGGGAACACTGCTTTTTATGTCTACTACCAGTCCAGGACCTATAAAAAACAGAGCCTTTAAAAACTATTATTCATTCCTTCTACTGTGTTATAAAAAATGTGTTTCCACTCCAGAGGAAATTGCTTTTCTATCCACTGTTCTGGTTAACACTAATTAAATGGAGCTAAGTCCATTGGGCTGCATCTAGTTCCTTCTCTAAAATGAATCAATTAGCAGTTGGGAATTGCAGTGGGGAAAGAAGGGTCAGCATATCCTGATGTGACTGAATGACAAATGCCACAGCTGGAAGGAGATTAGAGAGCATCTCAGGTCAAGAAAGAACATAAATTGTTGCCCCATGTGTCCCACATAGAGGAAAATGAAAATTAAGTAAAAATGTCATGGAGTCAATTCTAGCTAATGAGTGCAAGCTCGGCAGGCCCCCTGAATAAAGGGAAACAAAGGTCAAGTCTGTTTCTTAGAAAACTCCATCATGTACACGAGACTTTATACCTTTAAAAGGATAATGATCTCATTTACATGAGGAAAACCAGCATACAAATTACCCTTTGGACTTCTTGCAAAAGGCTAGTAGACAAAGACTAGTTACAGTATTACACGGAAATATTCCGATGGGCAGCAGGGTTCCCAAGAACAAATAGCATCGCCGTTGTCAAATACAATCACACATAGACAGGTCGGCCGAGGCCAAGGTCCTACATGCATTATTACTACAGCTACAAGCTCCTTACAGTCACAATCTCCTTTTCATAAAAAAAGAAAATGTTTTCTTGGTGGGGGGGGGTCATGAACAATAAAAACTTTAAAAGCTGTGAAATCCACTGGGTGTTTCCACTTCTAAAGAAGCAACAGTTCCAACATTGCTGTTTTATCCTGTGCCTGTTTTTCAGGAACCTGCTATGTCTTGGGACACAATTAAGAGAGCTTGGTTTGAGGGACCACCTGGAATCTCTATGAAGAAGGAGGCTGACTGCTTCAGTTGGTCCACTATGGTTTGTTGAAATAATATTGGTTTATTAATCAAACCTCTGAGTTTATGATTTTTAGTCAGTGTTCTGATCAGATATAGAATTGCCCCCAGAAGAGCTCGTGTATTAAGCTCAGGGTTAATATAGTTAAGTCATGAGGGTTGTAATTTCATCAGTAGATAAATCCATTGTGTTAGGTTTATATGGGTGGAAATGTAGGCAGGTAGGGCATGGCTGGAGAAGGTGCATCCCTTGGGGTGTGGCCTTGGAGATTATATACGGCCCCTGATCCTCTTACTCTCTTTTGTGTCCAGACTCTATGATTCAAGGAGCAGAGCTTGTTCATTCTTCTGTCTGCTTTCCCTGCCATGCCTTGAGATCCATAGATCCTGGCCTTCCATACTGAATTTCAAAAGCACTGTAAGCAAATACATCTTCCTAACTTCAAGTTGCATGGTCAATTTTACTGGCATACAGCAGTGAAAAATGTTAAGGCAGTCAGGTCATATACTGCTATGTAGCTTAAGAGCATCATCATTGAGATGTAGAACACATCTTATTGCCATTACCACCCCAAATTTTCTCTGCCCCTTTGTAGAGACTCCCTTCCCGCCCCCTCCCCTTGCAACTACTGATTTATCTTCTGCAAGTGTCGCCCTTTGAGTCTAGCTCCTTCAACACAAGGCATTTGAAAGGCACCTATGCTGTAGTGTGAATCTGCAGTTCAGTCCTGTAGTCACTTAGTTGTGTGTTTCCTTTTGTCAATAAGTGACAGTTTGTTCATCTTTTCACCAGTTAAATCCTTGCAACAGCTTCAGCTTCAGCTACTGTGATTTATGGAGAAAACCAGAATCCAGGTTCTGGAGAATAACTTATATAGATCTGAATCTAGATCTATAGATGGATATTCCAGGTAATCATATCAAGCACAAGTAAGTGTTGTTGTTATTGGTTTAGTGTGTGTGTGTGTGTATGTGTGTGTGTGTGTGTGTGTGTGTGTGTGTGTGTGTGTGTGTGTGTGTTGCTACTGGGGATTAAATTCAAAAGCATTTATGCTCTGTGCTATACCCAAGTATTTTTTACTCTCATTTTGAGACAGAGACAAAGTTGCTAAGATTCTGACAGTCTCACTAAGTTGCTGAGGCTATCCTTTAACCTGTGATCCTCCTGCCTTTACAGTACTGAGGTTAGTGAGTGCCATAATATCTGGTTTCCAGTATTTCTATATCATTTTTTGTGGCATATCTTATTCATAAAATAATTTGGTGATTTTGTATTGTGTTCTTATAAGCTTGTGGGTACTATTTTTATCCAAAATTGTATTTAGGATTTTTATAATCAGTAAACAAAAATAAATTATCATTAATTTTATGTGAGGTAGACTCTGATTTGAGATATTCCTGGGGCTTATGAACAATTTTGCCAATAACTGAATGATTTCAGAGTTTATTACTTTACACATCTACATATCAATAAAATGTTGTTCAATCTGCCTAGCAAATAATAAGCACTCAAAGACATTAGC
Organism: Muscardinus avellanarius; assembly: GCF_963383645.1. Lineage (NCBI taxonomy): Eukaryota > Metazoa > Chordata > Mammalia > Rodentia > Gliridae > Muscardinus > Muscardinus avellanarius. The sequence continues at coordinate 35,535,706 of NC_137798.1, forward strand.
TTTTCCAGTAGTAGATATGATCTATGGTTTTCTTTCCTCTCTTTTCATATACTGTCTTTTCAAACTTCAGTATTAAAATTCTCTTACATCTGGATAATTTATTGGACAAAAGATTCTACATTTATGTGTTCTAGAGCATATTCTGCTTAAGTGCTTCATAAAATTTCACATAAAATTGCCTGAGATGTTCTCCTTTATTTGGAAGATTGGGTGGGAGTTGGTACATTTTATGTAAATTTTGCTTCTATCAAAAAAAAGGATGGATGTGTTTGTCAGAGAGTAAGAAAGAACATTTTAATAAATTCTAACAAAGCACATGATGTGTGTAAACTTTATTATAATACAGTTCGATACTTAATTGAATTTACTTGTATGTCTGACAATTATGGATTTTCACATAAATATGCAGATTTAAATAAATAAAGTGTGAATATTTGAGTCAAACATAATTTGTGTACATTTAATATGATAATCCTCATCTTAAATCAGAAAATATTACTTGAAATGATAAGTAAGCATTAAAATAAATACTAAAAACAGAGGACAATTTTTATTTTAATTTCTAGCTTTAGATAAGCTAAAGTTTCCGCCACTGTTAAAGGCTGCTTGCTCATCAGAAGGCCATGTGGCAGGAGAGAAAACATTTCCTTAAACTCTTTTTAGTAATTGTCCTAGAGAAAGTGATAAAGGAAAAAAATATAAAACTCAGATACCAAGCCTCGTGCTACATTCGTTTCAGAAAGCTGATACAAAAAAATAAAGCTAAATATGGAAATTTAAGATGGAGAAAAATTTATTTGATAATAACCAAGAATAGATTAAACATGTACCATATGGCAATTGTAGCCCATCTTTCTAATGTGTGCTATAAACATAACATTAGTACAAGTGATTCTGAGCAAAATGTTCCGAAAGGTGACTTTGCCTGCAGGATTATTACATTCAGTAGAGCTTTCAAGTCATTTTCAAAAGCCATTGTTCTTAGCACTCTAAGATTATATCTGGCCTTCAACATTTTTTGGCTCGCTCTGCATTTACAGTAACATTCTCTGGATTATATCAACACTCAGCGCGATTAAATCAAACAAAGACAGCATCCCCCAACCTATTTAAAACAAAGTAGTACAAGATTCATGATCAACCTGCTAGGGTCTTATATTCTAGCTGAGGACAGATGATAACTGTGCCAAGCACAAAACAAAACAAATAGGTCAAGTGGACAATAGCGCAGTATGTAACCAATCTAAGCAGAGGATAAGACAGAGAATGGATAGTTCATTTGAAATTAGCCCATAGACTGGTTTGGTTATCTCAAGTTGAGGCCCTAGAATGCAGTTAGACATAGTTTGGAATTTTAAAAAAGAATGCTAAAATAGCCAGGTATGATGTCACATGCCTGTTATTCTAGTAATTGGGGGAGATAGGAGGATACAAGATATGAAGCCAGGTTCATCAATTTAGTAGATCATGTCTCAAAATAAAAAAATAAAATAAAATGGGGCTGGGGTGTAACTCAGAGGTAGAATGCCCCTAAGTTCAAATCCCCACCACCAATAAATAAATAAATAAATAAATAAATAAATAAATAAAGGAAAAAATAAGAAGAAACCTCAAACAACAGAAACTAATGTAACTTAATTTCATTAACAATGCCACATATGCAAAACAGCAGAAAGAATTTATATATAGTTTAAAGAAAAAGTAATAAGCACTCATGGTACTCCTATTCAACTCATGAAAAAGGGCATCTTATTGTCTTTGAAGCAGCCGTATAATTTCCTCCATGACTAGGGGATTAAATAGGAAATGCAGTGTTTTGGTGAGATTAGTGGAGTCATGTCCAGGAGACACAGAAATAGCAAGGACACTTTGGAAACTAAAAAGAATCCTGTGCACTTGGAACCAGGAGAGGAGCAGTGGGAACATAAGAAAGAAAACCCTGCAGTACACTATCTTAAAAGTACAGGAAGGCAAACATGACTCCATTTGTTATTTGTTTTGCTTGTTTCTTTCTTTTTCAGAGTTGTTTTAGTTTGGCTTGTTTTCTGCACAGATGATACAGAACATCGGTACCACTACTAGAAATTCCAGGAATGGTCGGAAGGGAGAGCCCATGTTTTAGACCCATGGTTAAAGTGTGGAAACTGAAACAGAAGAAGGAAATGCTCCATGAAGCCGAGGTGAAGGCAGGAGTTCAAGGAACGGTTCCTGAAAAGATGTCTGTTAATTACTTTGAGATAAGATGGGCTGTCTGAGAAGTAAGCCTTAGAGAAAAGGGTTAAGGTTGGAGGCTAGGAAGTGAAAAAGGAAGTAAGTAATTGACTGATTACATGATGTAGAAACAGAAAAAAGAAACAGGAGCACAGTGTCCAAGACGGGGAAAGACTTTGAAGGGAGGTGGACTGTGTGGCCCAAGAAAATAGTTCATATGCTTTAACATCAGTTCACTTAGAGACCTTTGTCAAAGGCAGGAAACAGTAGGATCTAGTGCGCTCAAGTAAAGAAAGAAAAGGTAAAGAAGAAAAACAGAGAGAGAAAGAGGAGCCATGATGGGAATACTTCTTCAACTTTCAAAAAAATTTCATATATCTAAGCTTCTCTATTCTACTGCATAGGAATGCCTTTGGCTTATCAAGACAAGAGTAAGACTCCCTTATATTTTAGTCACGTAACAATGTCCTTCAGCGGCAACCCATAATTAGTCTTCTTGTACCCTCAAGTACCCCGAGCAGTGCTGAGACATTTGTCATCTCTCACTACTTAGTCTCTTTATTTCCAAATAGAGACAAAAGTAAATACATATTTTCTATTCAATTGCCAAAATAACTGGACTTTCCCAAGCCTCTCTGTGCCTCCTTTCCACACACTGCCTATACCTAGAACACAAATTGTTGTGACTTAGAGCTGATTGATGTGAAGCCTGGCAGAGTCAAAAGTATTTGCTTGAAGCTGTGCTTCAAAGTGTGTTCTAGTTTCTAGTTTGACATAAGCTTTGTGTGAGCTGAAGTCAAGGAAGATGAGTGTACTTGCACTAAAATTCTTAAGTATCTCCTGCATCATTTAACAATATATTAGGCATGATTATTTTGGGTTACCCTGGATATCACAATATCATCACAGTTGTCCTCAAATGTGGAAGTGTGAAGCCAATGGGTCAAAAATAAGAATGATGCAAAATGAGAAGAATTCAATTGTCATTACTGACTTCAAGGATGGAAGGGGCCCTAGGCCAAGGAATTCAAGCAGCCCTCCAGAAACTGAAAAAAGCAAGAGAGCATTTCCCCTAGAACTTCCAGAAATGAAGGCAGCCCTGGTGACACCACAATGTTAATTCAAAGAGATCCATTTGAAATCTGGTCTTCAGGATTATAAAATAAAGTCATATTGTTTTAGGACAAAATCTTTATAGTGATTTTTCAAAGCAACAAAACATTCAGAGATACCATTTTATTTCAATTTCGATCTTTAGAATTTTTTTTACTGGTATATTAGGACAAATTTCCTTCTGCAAGGAAGGTACTGCTTGTTGTTTGCTCCTTTACATATTTTCTGAGTTTTGAAAATGGGGAGGTTGATGCATTAAAAATATCTCCAAGTTTTATTTAGGAGCTGTCCTCAGTTGTTCCAAACTAAAACTTAAGTTTTCTTATATTACTTCCAATTCTCATGAAGAAAAATTAAAAATCTCAAGTAAGAAAAGAAAAAGAGGAAAATCTAGATTTCTGGAAAATTTATATTGCTTCTGATGAATAATATTGTCCCACTGCATAGAGGGGAAAGTGACTCAATGTTCTTGTCACTGTTTGGAGGAAGGTCCACATGGGACCAACCCTGTTTTCCCCAAGCCAGTCAATATGTGTTTGAAAGGCTACTCTGGCAGGAATTATTCTCTAATACATGTAAGAAATATGAATCAAATAGAGGCACTTATTAAATTGAAATTATTAAGAGGGCATTTAGATATATTAATTAATTATATACTTAAATATATTTAAATAAGAGAAAAATATAACCACTAAAAATGATTCCCTTTAGTCACAGTTACATCGTTTTGTGTAAAATTCAAGCCTGCCCTCATGAATCACAGTTTTGATTTTGTACATTTCACTAAAGTAGTCAATTTGGAGTCAAAAATACTTAATGGTAAAATGCTTAAAATGCTTTTAAAAGGATTAATGGAAGTCAATGGTATGCTGAGAAAATAAGCAGTTGAGCTTTCAAAATTGCTGAGTATAGGTGGTAAATCTCAATTATACCTCCAATGACATTATCCACAGCCAAAAACTACACCGAACTGAAAAATTATGAGCAGAAAAAAGTGAGAACCAGCAAACGGCCATGGCTTAATGCACATCATTTTATATCTATTGAATCATAAAGCGTGTTTCTGTGTGCTAGCATTCATGTAGTTAAGAACTTAGGTTTGCAATTTGGCTCATAGTTCTCTGTCATCCTTGACCATCTAGAGATGAATATGTCAGTGTCATAAATATTAACATGGTTTGGTGATTATTCTCTACTTATTTATTTAGCATCATCTAAAGTAAGGACACTGAACCATACATATTGGTAGAAGTTACAATTTAGAAGAATTTCCTTTTTAACTTCTACCTCAAATTTTTTTCTAAAGCCTGCTTGTGCCGGAAAGCATAGATTGAGTGCAGAGTCTCATTAAAATAATTTTACACCCTTTTGTGACTTTCAAATATTCTGTAAAATTAGCTTATAACGTTTATGTGATTAGTGCCAGACTAATCTTGAAATACCACTTTCATTAATATCCCTCTCTTGTTTTACTAAATAGTATTATGTTTCCCACTGCATTGTTCATTCAAAAATATTTTTTAGTGTAAATTACCTAACAGACACAGTTGTGGGAAGGGCAGAGGGGCTGAGTATGCTAAAAGAAGTAATGCCCAGGGGGCTAATGATCAAACTCAAGACATACAAATTATATAAACACAATTATAAATAGAATGTGATAAAAACTATAAGAGTGGACATTTACAGAAATGAAGATTTAGTTGGACTTTCAAGGGTAAAAGTGAAGTTTAAAAGGTGAATTTGGGAGGAGGCACTCTAGACAGAAAGAAACACCCAGAGTCAGAAAGCCAAAGGCAGTTTTAGGAAATGAAAGTGGCTGTTCATTTTGGCTGGATCATGAAATACTCAAAGGTGATGTGAAAAAAGTATTCTGGGAAAAGCTGGAGAGTAAGCCAGGGCTGTGCAGAGACACTTGAACACCTGCTTAGGGAACATGTGCTTATGTTCAGTAAACCTTGAACACAGAGGCGCTGCAGCTTGAGTTGACTTGGTAGTAGATCAGGGCCAACTTTCTGGAAGACTGGCAGGCAGGATAGACTGCAAAGAAAATGCAATGTAGAAGAATACAAATAGGATGAGAAAGAGCTATGGGGCTTCCAGATGGGGTTGTAGCAGTGGAAAGAGAGGGAACAAAGAAAAATGTGAGAGCTATGGGCTTGACAACTAATGTGTTGATAATACAGAAAATAAGCCAAGAGTGGCAATGAACCCTCTCAGCGAAGCGGAAGCCCATCAGTATCACCTGTGAAGATAGAGCAGCCGTGAGAGTTAAACAAGATGGATGCAGGTTCTCCTCTAGATGGGGCGAGCTAGGGCACCAATAGGCTATCCAAGGGGAATGTCCAGCACACTGTTACACATGTGCTTCAGGAGAAAAGTCAGAAGTGAGACTGAGATTGGAAAAGTCAGGACAGAGGCCGTGTGTGTGTGTGTGTGTGTGTGTGTGTGTGTGTGCACGCGTGTGATTGGGAATTTAATGCAGGGGTACCTCTGAGCTACACTCATAGCCCTATTTTATTTTATTTTTTATTTCAAAATAGGGCCTAACTAAGATACCGAGGGCCTCCCTATGTTGCTGAGGCTGGTCTTGAACCTGCAATCCTCCTCTCTCAGCCTCTTAAGTGCTGGGATTGTAGGTGTGCGCCACCACCCCAGCTCAGAGGCAGTTCTTAACCTCAGAGGTTTGAAGAAGTCACCAATGGAAAGAATAAAACGGCCAAGTGGAGTTCCGAGGAAAGGGAGATCCTTAGAGAAGAAAGGGGCTTGAGTTCCAGGGAGGATAAGAGAGAAGCAATATCCAAACAAAAGTGCTTTTTTTTTTTTGGTGGTGGTACTGAGGTTCCCGGGGCTACACTCCCAGACCTAATTTTTTTATTTGGAAACAGGGTCTCTTAAGCCAGCGAGGCTGGCTTTGAACCAGCGCGATTCTCCTGTCTCCGCCTCCCAAGCGCGGGGATTACAAACTTGCGCCACCACGCCCGGCAACAACAAAAGTGTTTTAAAAATAATACTAAATGCTGAAAAATGACTGTTGAGTATAAGATAAACTGAGAAATAATGAGCACCATTTATTATGCATGTAGAGTACTTGAGACACTATGTTAAACACTTTATATGTATAATTTCACTTAATCCTGATCCCAAAGCAAAGAGAGGTAAACTGTGATGTTGTCATCATCAAGAACAAATGAGAAAATTAAGGCTTTGAAAATGAAGAAATGTGTTCATAGAGAATGAAGGACATTCTCTATGGAATGTCTAGAGCATGGAGTCTTCGAGACACAGACGACCATGTTATTTTGCATAATGCCCGTCTTTATGCTCCAACCATTTAAGCATATGATTCTCTCATCAGTTAAGTCACTGGTTCTGTCAGACAGAGACCTGTCACGTTTTAACTTTCTTCTACATCCTACATAGCAATTGGGTGGCAGTGAGGGGTGTGGTGATCCCAGTGAGGAAACCCTTGTAACGAATCAGCCAATATGTCCAGATTCTACAAGAAATACCAGTAAAATAGTAGGAAGGCATTGAAGAAGGGAGGTGGGAGGGTTGGTAAAAGAAACAGTTCAAATAATACTGTGTACATATGTGAAATTATCAACACGAATCTCAATAACATGTATGGGGAGTGGGCAGGAGCAGGGCGGGACCCAGAGGGAAACCCACCAACTGCTGTGTGCATGTATTTTTTTCTCACTCTGAACCACATTATGATGTCTAATTACAATGCACCAATAGACGTGTATTTTTTTTTTTTTAAGAAGTTAGGATTGGAGAGGGATAAAGCAAGCAGCAAAGTCTCTAGTTTAGAAAGTCAGTTATAAGAGGCTGGAAGGACATCAGCTAACTGTGCAGGCATGGATGGTCCATGACTAGGAAGGAAAGAAACTGCTCACTGGGTGGGGCTGAGGCAGGCTGCTTTGCTCTAAAAATCCTGAAAATATACTTGGCTTTTCCTGTAGTTATCACACCCTTGAGATTGTTAGCAAATTAAGACATAAATTTTTTTTTCTAGTACACTAGAAGTTTAAGCTTATTTTATAAGGTTTCCTGCCTTTTCACACTTGGATTTTTTAATTCTGAAAAAGCTCCCCCCACCCACCCTTTTAAAGAGAAATTCTACAAAAAGCACCTATCCAACAAAGCTTTTTTGTTGTTGTCTTCTTCAAAAAAAATAAAAAAAAGATGGTGTCCTTTGGAGTAAAGTTCAGACAAACGCCAAACTTCAAGCTCCTTGGCTTCCCTGCTTGTATCCATTTGGCTGTGATTCTCAAGCTAGAGGGCCAAGGTGATTTCTTAGCATTTTCCATTCAAATTGCAAAGAAGAACAGCGGGATATGGTGGTGCACACTGATAATCCCAGGATTTGAGAGGCTGAGACAGGAACAGGAGGAGGATCCCAGTTCAAGGGCAGCCTCAGCTACTTAGTGAGAGCCTTTGCAACCCAATGATACCCTGTTTCAAAATAAAAAATAAAAAATAGGGCAGAGGGTATAGCTTGGAGGTAGAGTGCCCCTGGGTTCCTTCCCCAGTACCCCCCCGCCCCCCCCACACACACATGTGCCAAGAGCAGCAAATGCCGCAGAAGCTTGACTGCCCTAGGGTTACGGACACCTTATTTCACAAAGGACATCTATCTTGAAGACTCTTAGGAAGTATGCCCCCCCCCCCATTGAGTGCTTGTTTTCAGCTTTTTAAAACATGCTCCAAAACATTATTCCTAATCTGTTGAGGAAGTGAATGCCTATGTCAATGCATTGAAAGCACTGTGCCTCTCCAAGACTTTTTCAGAACTTCATGGAGAGTTGAGCAGAACTTTACTCAACAAGATAGGAGAGCACATATGAACACCTGGGAAGTTGCACATCAGTGGCAAAAAAAAAATCATAAAAATGGAAGATGATTATTCAAACACCATTAGTGCAAAAGGAACAGTTCATTCAATGTTAGCCTCACTTTTTTCCAAATAACTTTAATTAAACTGCATAAAAAATGTGGATGGTTAAAACTCTCAAGCATGCAATAAATACTTGAACATTTTCCAGGAAAGATGATACATCTCTGGAGGTAAGTAGCACCTCTGTGGAGCTCTGGTTTAATATTTTATTTTATTTATTTAGACAAAGAATGAGCAAGTGTGTGTGTGTGTGTGTGTGTGTGTGTGTGTGTGTGTGTGTGTATGAGAGATAGAGAAAGAGAGAGACAGAGACTCTTCTATGCAATACTGAACTAGCTAACTATAACTCAAGTTCAGATGTTTATGCTCAGGATAAAAACATTTCTATTTTGGACTGTATAGCTTTCATCAGCATTTAGTTTTAGAAATAGAAACTTTTTTAACTCAGAATTTCTAACAGTAAGACAGATTCTCATTTTGATGATGACAGCTGATTTGGGGGAAAATGTTTATTTCCATTTTAAAGTCTTCAAAGATGCACATATAATAACTTTCCATACTAACAGTATTAAAAGAAAGAAGACACGACCAGTTTGGGGTTTAGTGTGCACAATTCTTACAAAAGGTTTCCAAGTTTTCTTCAGTAGTTTTATGAAACAGGATACAGAGGTCCCATCCCATGGACAGGCTGAAATCTCCTGCTATTCTCGCTTTACTTTAATCTAAATTTTTGAGCGTCTTTCTTGTTGGAATGGGGAGTGTGTACCACATTTCAAGTGGTGATGTACTTTTATCTGTTGTTTCATCTTGAGATTGACAGTTTTCCTTCCAGAGGTTCAGCGATGGGCAGTGAACAGGGGTTAGGGCTGAGTGAACAGGGGTTAGGGCTGAGCTGTTGTCTGACAGATGATCTAATAGATTCCAGATTAAGGCCTTGTTGGTGTGTGAACTAGCTCTACTAGCCACTTGCCAGTGGGATGCCCTTGGCTGAATCCCTAACCTCTCTGTACCCCAATTTTCCCATCTGTGGGGTTGGAATGACAATCACATCACTTACCTAAAGAAATATGTCAAGGATTACTTGTAATATGATTAAGAGAGTACTGGGTACTCCATTATATACTGAAGAATCAATTCTATTACTATCATTGCCATCCTCTCCACCTGGGATTAGACAGAGATGACAATGACCACAGCACACAACTCACCCCAGCCGACTGTTGAAAAAAGTACCACGATGTTGTTGTCAGAATTATCTTCTCTCTACTTTCTAAAGCTCAGTCTCCACAGTCTGTCTTCGATTATTTCTTGGCCCCACCCAGAATCCATGGCCTGCTGGCCCAAGTACTCCTTTGACTGAATGTGGTGCCCAGCTAAGCCACCCTTACTCTAGATTTCTTGAGAGCTGGTCACTATCTGAAACATGCTTCCTTTTATCATTAGATCTTAACAATAAAGTTATCAGAACAGATATTTGCATAGGTCTTAAAAAGCCTACTATAATCTCTTGTGATGCTGTATCAAGAGAAGAAAAGTTATTTACCAGCTGTCTTAAAGTCCAGTTGAAATTAAGGGATCTACATAGACTTCTGATTGGATGAGATTAGGAGCAGAGAAAAGAGGGGAAAATGAGTATTTCATACATATTTATTCTTCACAACAGCACCACTGGTTAGATATTATCAGGGCCTCAAATAGTTTTGCTAGTTTCTCAAGGTCAGCAGAATGAAGCCCATGCTCATCTGAGACTCCAGCACAAGTTGTTGCAGAGACAGCCAAGGCCCTGCCAGCTGGTACAGAGCCCTGAATGCTGGAAGTCTTTGCTCAGGGTGCAGGAGCTGTCTTCAGGCATCACTACAACTCTTGCATACCTTTTAGCACTCACTAATTATCTAAATACTGAATTCTCCGAGTTAAATGTCTGTTTAAAAGCATCTTCTGATCATCTTCCCTGTCATATAGTAACTGCTTTGGAATCTAATACTCAACCAACCACACCCAGAACAATTAACCTATATCTGGTTTTCAATCTCTGTCACTAAAATTAACAGGTGGACACTAATCAGCCCTTCACAAGCATGTTGACTTGCCATCCATTGAGTCTTCAAAATAATTTCACATCCATAACCTAATTTCATCTGCCCTACTTGCTTATTAGTTTTCTGTTGCTGCTGTAACACAGTTAGTAGCTTACAAATAATGCAGATATAGTATTTTACCATTCTGGAAGTCACAAGTCCAAAACGGGTGTCAGGGCCTCAAGCCGCTTGTGTGCTCTGTTCTTCCTGGAGTCCCAGGAGAGGATTCGCTTTTCTTGCCTTTCCAGCGTCTGCATTCTTGGATCATGGCCCAGTCCTCTATCAAGCCAGTAACAGAGGCCAAGTCCTTTGCAGGCTGTCATCTCTTCCGTCTCCCTCCCTCCTCTACATTTATGGGCCCAGGAAAATCTCCTTTCTCAAAATCAGCTAATTTAGCAACTTTATTTCCATCTTTAATCCTCATCCTCCTTTTCCATGTAATGTGCAGATTCTAAGATCAGAACATGGACACCTCTGGTGAGCCACTATTCTGCCCACTGAGCAACTCTATAAGGCAGGTATGGGCAAAGGCTTGCCATGGTACCAGTCAGAACACTGAAATGAGAATAATTAAATCACTTTAACTGGCCAAATTATAGTAAGTGGTGAAGCCAAAAGAGAACTTAGTTATAGTGAATGGAGTCCAGTGAACTAGACAGACACTCCCACTACGAATACCTTTATTCCTTAAACTTTCAAAGGCAGGGCCCCCGTCTTCTTACTTTCTGGATGAGGTTACCCACTCCCCTGGTTTAATTATCCAATTACTATCTATACTTCCTAAGATTATCTCTAGCCCCAGAATTTGCCATTTAGATCTGAATATCAGGTACCTATCACACACTTCAAATGTTCAAAATACGCAAAACCAAACTCAACAACTCTCAAAACCTGTTTCTATTCCTAACGTCCTTTTTTTTTCTTTCCCTGTACTGGGAATGAAATCCAGGAGCATTATACTTCAAAGTGACACCCCCAGCCTGATTTTTTATTCTTTATTTTGAAATAGGGTCTCACTGAGTTGCAAGGGGCCACACTAAGTAGTAGCTTAGACTGTCCTCGAACCATAATCCTGACTCAGCCTCCCAAATGATGGGATTACAAGGTCCTTGTTTTAATTCTGTCAAATTGCCCATGCTCGAAACATGGATATCCTCCTTGTTTGTTTATTTGTTTACTCTTTTCTGACTCCAAATATTCAATAACTAACTCCTATTCCTCTTGAAATTGGCTTACTTTTCTCCAATTTTAGTTTCAGTGACTGAAACTACCATGAATTCTTACCTGGATTTCTGCTCCATTATCTCTTTTTTTTCAACGCTTCCTCTTGCTTCCCTTCTCAATTTATTCTCCATGCTGTACTAAAAGTTAATATGGAGCTTGTATGAACAACAGTGTCATCTTTTATATAATCCTCAAATCTGCTGATCTATCTAATCACAGGCATCTCTCCTACCCTTGGACCCCTGGCTCAGGCATCACAGAAACACTTTCATTTTGTGACAGGTCCAGGCACCCTTAAGACCACTGCCTATTCCTTCACTCTCATCTGGCTAAATCCTATAAATCCTTCAGCTTTCAGCTTAAACTCCCCCATCTTTTCATTGACTATGCTGTTCTCCTTAGCCTGGGTAGATAATTCTCCATGTATTTGCCTTTACCATATGAGTCCTGTCTGGTGACTGCTTCCGTCCTTGATAGGGTTTTAAGTCCCATAAGGGCAGCGGAATGGCCAGGCTTAGCACAGGGACTGGCACGGACTAACTGGGAAGTATGCCCTGTAACTTGAAATCAATGGCATGTTTAATTACACGATGAGCCAAACTTAGATGGTGCTCGTTAAAAGAGGGTTCGTTTGCAATCGTAGTGATATCTTTCAGTCAAGGAGACAGGTAATAAGTAAACCTGATTAATAAATCACTTAGCATGTTAGGAAGTGATCAGTATAAAGGAGAAAATATAAAGTAAAAAGAAAGATATAAAGCAAAACGAAAGAGAAAATATAAAATAAGAGGAAGGTGGGAAGCATCAGGGACATTTTTTTGTGCATACGGGGGCAGGCCTGGGGATGGAACCCAGGAAGCAGTCTACTTACACATTTTTCTACCAGGTTAATACATTGAAGATGCCAATAAAGACAGCAGGGTTTCTTTTTAAGGTGACAGAAATTTCTAAAATTAAATAGCAGTGATGACCACACAACATTGTGAATAGACTAAGAACCATTAAATTGTACATTTCAAATCAGTGAGTTTAATGTTAAATGAATTATATCTCAGTAGAGATATTTGTTAAATGTTTGTAAGACCTGGCAGAAAATAAAGATATATGTAATAAATCACTTTTCATTAGTCCAATACATTCAGCTTGGAATAGGAATAGTTATCTCAAGGGTTTTTTTTCTGCCATTTTCTAGGGACATCATTTCTTCTAAATATTTCTCTAGTAGGAGAGACAGAGTTCATAACTGGGAAAATGAGTGGTGACTGGTAGCCAGCCTCAAGGGAAGGAGGAAAATAGAATGGAGAGTTAACTGTAGGGAACTGAAGAATTCCATATTCATTAGAAAAGAGGTCACCTACTCCAGCTGGGGCTGCCTCTTGAAGCTGCAGCTGAGCGCCCGCTCTCTGGTTTTCCAACACTGGAAAAACAGAAAATCTCTATATTTTTAAACATCTGGTTGAATATTCTAGGAAAATAAGAGTCTTTCAGCCCAATAATACCTATTTGTAGGTTCTATCTAGCCCACTCTGACAATTTGTAGCCACATTTTGACACACAAAGGAAAAAAATCATGTTTCCGAATTTAAACTTCTTTCTATTCTAATCATATAATTTAAAATATTGGTATCAGGAGCCAATACACATGATTATGTGCCTTGAAAAAAATTATTTTTCAGAATGCTTCAATGCAAAAATGCAAATGGCCTCTTCTACTCAGAAAGTAAATAGTTACATTAACACCACTCCCAGTGTTGCTACAGCATACATGAATGCATGTACACAGATTAAACATTTAATTAAAAGTTAAAATTTCATCTGAAAATCACCATTTCCTGAAATCAAGATGGTTTGCCTCATGTTTATAGATTTGCTTTTACTAGCATTTTAAATTCCATGAAGCTGTCCCACTGATTATGTTAACCCACTGCAAACATCTATTTTATTAAAATCTATGTGCAAGATAACTTTGGGGAAAAGGCAATAATGTTGTAATAGAAAATTTTATTTCCTGAATTATACTAAAGGAATTTTAGGTAATCACATCAGTTCTTTTTAATTTTTTTTTTGACATGATTGTATTTGAATTTTACCAGCAGTTTCAGCGAATGTATTTTTAACTTTAACAAACAGTATGCTTTAATGTACTCCTGTTTGACATAATGAAATTGTATAACTCCCACAGCTTTCTACTTTTTTGATATTATATAAGAACCCTGTAATTTTATATGCCAGCGAAGACAGAGCACCTGAGAATAAATGCCTATTTAAACCTTAGAGCAATATTTGAAGATGTACTCTACATTTCTAAAGTAGCTCGGGGTCAAAATTCACCAGAAAACAAGAGATGCTCAAATATGAATTATTAAAATGTGCTTTTTCCTTATTATAGCTTATATTTTAAATTTTTCTAAAAACTGTAATCAGTAGTCATATGGGATCTGTCAATGCACAGACAGTTACAGCACCAGCTCGATGCTTCTCCGCTTCAAAGATCTAGATATCTGAAACCGAGTTTTGAAAAAAATTGAAAAATGACATTTGAAACATAAATAAATCTTTCTAATTACTATTATCTGGATAATAAGGTATGATAGAAAACTTCTCAAATTACTAAAATTAAGTAAAGTAGGCATGGTTTTCTAGGATGTCATTTTTTAATGAAGAGGGCAGAATAACAAATGCATTACTTAATGAGTAATGCCATTATAACAGCTTTGCGATTTTAAACTGCAAGCTTTATACAGCTCTATTAAGCCTGGCAGAGTCGAAATGAAATATTAAAAGTGATTTATATCAAGGGAAATCCTAGGTGTTAGGTATATTTTGGCCTTCTGAATTCATTTCTCCTTTTCAGGTTGTCACTTAAGTTGAAATGCTTACAGGACATGCCAGCATTTCTAATGACTTTAGAAAGCTGTCTACTAATAAGACTCCTTATGACTCTTGTAATTGGAAAAGGCTGGCCCTCCTCCCTAGAAACATGTCATGTGAAGCATCCATTTGTAAGCATTAGAACCATCTGGTGATACATGGGCCTCCCAGACTCTCTCCACCCCAGGTGTGCCCACACTGCTCCCTGGTTTACAAGTCTCCACTGTAGACTTAGTCCTGAACCATTTTCCCTAAAAGAAGGACAAAGTCATTGTATTTGCAGCCTGGAGTGGTGGCACCCTGACTGTGATCCCAGTATGTGGGAAGGATTACAGGTTTGAGGCCAGCTTCAGCAACTCAGCAAGAGACTCTACCTCAAAAGAAAATGTAAAATAGGGCTGGGGGGTGTAGCTCAGAGTGAGAATGCTCCTGTGTTCCATTCTCCCCAGGCCTGTGCTACAGGACAACAAGAACCAGATATTGTTCTGGGAAGAGGTGAGGAATGCTAAAGGGTTTTGCATGCTAAAGTGTAAAGATAGATTCATTTGGGTGAATATGGCATTTGGCAAAGTACATACTACAAAATACAGTCTCCTTACTTTTTTCCACTGAATTAAATATTGTAAACACTTTTTCATCAGTAACTATAATCTCATTTTTCTTTCTAAATATCATGTGCCATTTCATGTTAACAAAGTACAAAAATTTATATAGTTATCAATGGGCATTTTAATAGTGGATTTCTAGTTTTCTGCTAGTATTCTTGCAAAACTGTTTTTGCATGTGAGGCTATTTCTAGAGTACAATTGCTTGGTCAATGAGTTTTATTTTTAAAATGTTTAAACCACTAAGCCAAGCATGGGAAGGAGGGATGGGGGGATGGGCTGGGGATTGGGTAGCGGCTAACTGGGCGATGTGTGCATGTATGTCTACACAAGTTTTTTATCCCATTATGATGTATGAATACAGTGCACCAATAAAATATTTTTTAATTTTTAAAAAAAAGGTACAGTGAATTTGACTGATAAAAGGGATATTGGAATTGACTTTCCACCTAATAGTATGCTAGCTGGACCATTTTCCCACACTGTTATCAGTATGGTATCCAGTACTGGGCTTTTAATTTTTGTCAATGTTCCAGATTAAAAAAAAATACATTCAGTTAATTTGCATTTATTAGATTACAGTTAAGGTTGAACTTTTTCAAATATTTATTCATTTTTCCTCATATATTTTAGTTAATTCTTTTGTGAACTGTGTGTCCAGATCTTCACAAATTTTTCCTTTGATTAACTTGATGTGTTTTTATTTCTGCAAGAGCATTCACATGTACCCAAACACAAATACCTAATCTTTGTATTTATTTCAATTTTTTTTCCAATTCTTACACTAGTGCTTATATTTATGACTTTTTACGATTCAGAAGTTGAAATATTTTAGAAAGTAAGATGCTGGCATAATTTTTCTCATGACTTTAGAGTTTGTGTCACACTTGAAAAAGCTTTTACATATAATTTACAGATTTGCTTCTTAACTCTTAATTGTTTAGAGTTCATTTTCAAAATCAATATTTAATTATTCCAAGATCATCTATTGTACAATCCTTCCATTTTTTCTATTCAAAATAAAACTAATTTTTACACAAATATATCTCTCAATGGGTTCTTTTATATTCATTCAACTTTCTTTAAGGCAAAGTTGCATTATTTTAATTCTGTGGATGTACAGATGTCTTCATATCTGGAATGGGAAGTATCCTCAGTTGTTCTTTTAGAATGCATTACTGGCATTTTTAATTTTACTATTACTAAAATTTTCAAATCTGAAGAAGCACATCACAGATAACTCCTTTTCCCAATACAAGATTCGAGAAGTGTTGTCAAGGTTTGGTCACATTTGTCTCACTTATACCTTTTAATTTTTTTTCTTTTGATAGAGTATTTTAAAGCAAATTCAAGATGTTTTGTCATTATATACCTACATATTTCAGAGAACATTTCTTAAATTTTTCATATAGTTTTACAAAAAGCCATATCCTTATTTATTACAATAGTTTCTCAGTTTTATTATCTAACTTATACCCTATAAACAAGTCTTTATTGTTCTTTTTATATGTCGTGTGTGTGTGTGTGTGTGTGTGTGTGTGTGTGTGTGTATTTGTGCATGTGTATGCGTTACTAGGGATTGAATCAAGGGACATTCTACTTCTGAGATATATCCTCAGCCTTTTAATTTTTTTTTTTTTTTGAAACAAGTTTCATTAAGTTGTCAAGAGTCTTGCTAAGTTGCTGAGGCTGGCCTCAAACTTGAACTTCTCCTGTCTCAACCTCTCAAGTACAGGGATTATAGACATACACCACCACTCCTGCCTCTTTATATTTCTGAGTAGAATAATTAATTCATTATTTCTAAACTTCCTCATAGTCTAACAAATGTATTTAAGAATATAATTATCTTCTTAATAGCATGCTGACAATGCCCTAAAAGCACACGATGTACAGTGCTCTCACTGAAACTCATTTCTAAGTAAGTCTGTGAAACTTGATCATCTGTTCCTTTTTCTTTCTTAAACTACCTTTTTAGAAAGATAATTTTAAATTTCCATACTGACAGGTTTTGCTCTCTTTTACTGCACTGAGGTTAAGGGATACAACCTAGATGGTTTCTACTTTGATGAACTTACTAAGATTTTCTTTGTCATGTGGTAACATCTGTGATCCCCCAACTCTCTATGTTTTTCTTTCAGTTATCTTCATCTTCATTGACTGGTCCTCAGCTCACGAAGTTTTTCCATTTAAATCTAGAAGTCTTCTGTCCCCTTCCACTTAAAAACTGTAATAATGTCTATGACTATGACTACCAGGGTGTGAGCTAAAACTAATGTCTCCTTTTGACTTGCTGCCTTTCATTCTTCCAGAAATCCTTTTCAGTCTGCAAAACACTACACTACACCAGGCATGGCAATTAAATTCTAGGGCAGATATTTTGGTCTGTTGACCAGGAATGGAGTATGTGAATCATCATACATCACATTGATTTGGGATCATGTCTAGTGACCTTAACTCAAAATGATTGAAAGCATTAGATCTGATGTTTTAGAAAATGAGACATTGTTTTTAGAGGAAAAAATTAAATAGTAAAGGGTACTTGAATTGCCAATAAAAAAACTGAGAGTGAAAGGGGAGGTTTGGGGAATTAAACAGACCAAATAATATTATGTGCATATATGAAAGCACCACTATAAAGGCCACTATCGTGTATGGGGAGCAAGAAGTGAGAGGAGTAGAGAGGGAAGCAGTCCAAGTGATGTGTGTGAATGTACAATGATGTACAATCACAGTGCACCAAAATGATTAATAAAAATTAAAATCAAGTAAAAATAGGATATAGTGGAGAGGAGAATGGGAAGATGCAATCATAAAGGAAAAAAGTTAAAGATTATGCTTACACTTTCCTATTACAGACTATGTACTCAAATAAATATATGTGAATATATCTTTGTAGGGGGTGACAACTGACCAGTTAGGCAAAAAAAAAAAAAAAAAATGAGATAGTGAAAGAAAAGAAAAAGAACATTTCTAGGAATGTTAGAGCAAAGCTACAAGACCAAGAGCCACCTTTAAACTCACTTGTATGTGTGAGGAATTGAATATTTATGTCCATAATACTTGAAGCCAAAACACATGGCCATGCGCAGGCTCCAAAGCACATGCAGAGTTGTTCATATTCTAAATTAACATCATCTCAGTGATGAAGCTAAGTATTTTAAACTGGTGCTAAATTCTGAGTATCAAAAATATTTAGGTCAAGCCAAGCATGATGGCACATGCCTGTAATCCTAGTACTCTGGAGGCAGAGACAGGAGGATTCCAGGTTTGAGACCAGCCACAGCAACTTGGTGAGGCCCTCAACAACTTGGTGAGACCTTGTTTCAAAAATAAAATAAATATAAAATTAGGGCCAGGGGTGTAGTTCATGGGTAGAATACCCTGGTATCAATCCTTAGTACATAAATAAATAAATAAATAAATAAATAAATAAATAAATAAAGCACAGATCTTATATTCTTTATGATAGAGCACTGAACATCTCCACCACCAAAAAAATAAAAAAGGACAAAGCCTTTCAGTAAAGAACTGGGAGTAAAAGCTGAGGTTCGGGAAGGGGAGGTCTAAGTGAATAAATGAAGAAGTCACTATTTTTATATATGACAGAGACAAATGGTGCTCATGACACCAACATGAAAAACAGAATCATGACATAATCACAGAAAAGACTCACCATCGAGAATACATAAAATCACAGGCTGGACATCCTTCAGACGTAGACAAAGAGCACTTAGTGCCTGGTTCAGTTAATATTTTATTTTTTTGCCAAAATAAATTTCTAATTTACCACACATCCTTTCCTACTATGATGAGAGAATAACTACCCTGATTGGACAATTACACTATAAGAAGCCTTCAAAGATTTTTCAAGAGGGCTGAGGACCAGCCTAAGTGAATCTGACTCCACAACCTCACAACTATACAATACCCCTCTTCCTCTCCTCTCCTTCCTCCTCCTCCTCCTCCTTCTCCTCCTCCTCCTCCTCCTCCTCCTCCTTCTCCTCCTATTACTACTACTACTTTTTGGTACTAGGAATTAAACCCAGAGATATTCTACCTCTGAGCAGCACTCCAGTCCTATTATATTTTTTATTTTGAAACAGGTTCTCATCAAGTTGTTGAGGTCTTTGCAAAGTTGCTGAGGCTATCTTTGAACCATTGATCCTCCTATCTCAGTCTCCCAACTACTCAGATTACAGGAAGGTGCCACCACACCTGGATCCCCTCCTATTTCCTAATGTTTCATTACAAATCTCAAAGTCATTCACACAGAGCCCTGTGTGAAACTGGTTTTGCTTGGTTTCGATGAGACCCCAAACTTTAATTTCATAAGTTCAATGAGTTTCTCTATGGGCACATTTACTGAGGTATTTTACATGAGTTAGTTGTTTTACTATTTTGGGTAGGTGGTATAATAAAAAAATTCAATATCAACGCCAGCCTCAGCTACTTAGTGAGGCTCTCAGCAACTTAGTGAGACCCTGTTTCCAAATAAAATATATAAAAAAAAATAGGTCTGGGAGTATAGCCAGAAGGTAGAAAGCTCCTGGTTTCACCCCAGTACCACCAAAAAATTAAAAATTAAAACATTTAAAAATTAAAAAAATTCAATAAGCTGAAAGAGCAGATACATAAATCCAGAGGTATATGATGTATCTCTTACAAACACAAAAACACACACAGACACACAGATACACACACACACACACACACACACACACACACACACACCACTCCTGATAGATACAGGAATAGATTTACACACACACACACACACACACACACACACACTTCAGTTAATAAACTATGTGTTCCATCAGGGCTAAAGATTTAGTGTTGTTCTATCAAGAATATAGTCAATGTACAAAATACAATGTAAAAGAATATAGTCTTGTACAATGTACAAGAATATAGTCAGAATGTACAAAGACCAGTGTGTACACGCAAGAAAGAAAGAAAAATCTTTACTGTAAACGATTAAAGTATAATGCACGTCAGAACCACAAAGCACAATCACCAAATCCTTTTAATTTCTACATCAACATATTATTCTTTAAAAAGGATTACTTGAATAACCACCTTCTTTAAGTAGGTCCCCAGAAATAAAGCTTATTCTCAGCTTCTTGACTCGAATCCTTATATTGTGTAGCTCTTAAGCACAAATGATGTGTGCAAATATGCCTCTACCATTTTGTACCCTATTAAGATGTATGACTACAATGCAGCAGTAAAAAAATTTAAAAAACAAAGTTAAAATTGTATATGAAATATCTCAATGTTATTTTAAATATAAAGCCCTCTCTTATCCTCCCTCCACCAAAATTTTATCTTCTTTGTGAGAAGAACAAATTTGCCTTATTTATTTATACATTTATTCATTTTTGTTTTCTTTTTAATTTTTAATGGTGCATTGTAGTCATACATCCTAATAGGGTACAAGAACGTAGAGGCGTACATGCACACATCACCCAATTAGCCCTTCCTCAATTCACTCCCCATTCCCTCCCACTAATTCCTTCCTCACATTTGGCTTAGTGATTGATAATTTTGTTGATGTACACCATGAATATTAGAGAATTTCCTTCTTCCCTCCTGCCATCTCTCTCAGTTACGTCACCTTATTTGTTCGTCTATATCTCTTTCTTCATAAGAGTTCCTCTTATGACTGATTTTCTCCCTAGCTTCTGTATATTAGGGAGAGCATCCAATTTCTTACTTTTTGTGACTGACTAATCACACTTAGAATAATGTTCTCCAGTTTCACCCATTTCCCTGCAAATGACGTAATTTTGTTCTTCTTTATGGCTGAGTAAATTCTACTACATACATATCTCATAGCTTTGTAATCCATTCATCTGTTGGTAGACATCTTGGCTGGTTCCATAGTTTGGCAATTGTGAATTCTGCAGCTATGAACATAAGTACACATGCATTAGTTTGGTAGTTTGGCTTCCATTCTTTTGAGTAGATACCCAGAAGTGGTATTTATTTATTTATTTTACATTTATAGAATGTGCAAGTCTCATATAATTTATAGATTTAAAGTATATAATTCAGTGTCTTTTAATATATTCATAAGATTATCCAACCATCAACACTATCTAATTCAAAACATTTCATCACTCCAAAGAGAAAACTCGTGTCCATCAGCAGTCACTTCCTATTCTTCTCCCCCATAGCATCCACAAATCTATTCTCTGTCTCTATGGCTGTATTTCATATCCAGAATCTTATGATACATCAATTGTGATGAACTTCTTTCACTTACCATAATATACTTAAGATTCTTCTGCTGTGATGTCAGTAAGTCATTCATTTTATGGCTGTTTAATAGCACATTGAATGGATAATGCCACTTTATGCTTATCCATTCATCAGTTAATCGACATTTTTTAAATTTTCTTTTTGTCTACAATGAATAATGTTACTATGAAAATTTGTGTAGAAATTTCTGTGTGGACACATGTCTTCAATTCTTTGGCTATATCCCCAGATGTCAAATTGGTGGGAACTTTTCAAGGAATTGCCAAACTGTTTTCCAAAGCAGATGCATCATTTCACATTCCCATCAGCAACATTCTGTCGAAACCTGCTACTGTCCATCTATTTGAGTATAATCATCCTACGTGTGAACTGGTATTTCAGTGTGGTTTGATTCTCTAATGACTAGGGATGTTGATCATCTTTCCATATGCTTACTAGTCATTTGATTATCTTCTTTGGAGAAACTTCTATTCCAATTCTTGGCCCATTTTTAAAGTTGATTTACTCATTTCTTGCAAGTCTTTGAACTTCAGTAGAAATTTAATCCTTATGTTCTTTATTCTTGTTCAAAGGTACAACCAAATGACAATCTTCCATTTGAATGCTTACCTCTTATTCCAAACATATTACTTATTCCTTAATAAGTGCTATTATTCATTCCTATATAATAGCTTAACACACAGCAGTACCCTCATCATGCAGATAAAATGACATTAAGAACAACTTACTTAGAAGAATGAATCAAGTCCCCAAATGAATTTAAGCAAACAGGGAGTTGCAAAAACTATAAAAACATGTCCAAGAAAAGAGATTTTAAGGAATTAAATATTTATTGGTAATATAATAAAGTTAAATTAAGATTATTTTGTATGTCTTCAGTAGCAAGACTGAAAGGAGAAGGAAAACTGATGTTAACTATTAGGACATAAAATAACTCTATTTTCATGATTTATATGACTTGTTTTAAGAACATAAACATCACAATTTTTAAGAGCTTAATTTCAAAATTTATATGATATTCACAATTCCAATGAAAGGGCTTGTCCAATTACTTAGTTCCAATCCATTAGTCTAGGGAAGATAAAGAGATCAAATATATGCTTGTAATTTAGCATATTTTAAAGAAAACCGTAAGTTTTTAAGTACAGATAAAGCTATAATCATAGGATTGTGAAAAAACTTGCATTTATTTTTTAATGGGAAATTTGTATCTTTTTTTTTTTTTTTTTTGGTGGTACTGGGGTTCCTGGAAGCCCTTCTACCTCCAGGCTACACTCCCAGACCTATCTTATACTTTTTTATTTTTGGAAACAGGGTCTCTTAAGCCAGCAAGACTGGCTTTGAACCTGCGCAATCCTCCTGTCTCCTCCTCCCAAGCACGGGGATTACAAGTGTGCACCACCACGCCCGGTGGAAATTCATATCTTAAAAGACATAATGGTTGATACCTGCCTCCAAAGCAGATGAATTATGAAGTGATATTGTTTCATATAAATTAGTTTATTCAGTAAACAGTATATATAATTATTTTAAGTAAAGAATATTTTGAGCGTGATATGCAATTTATTTCCCCAAACAAGAGAAAATTTTCTAAAAATATAAAAAATTTTACATTTTTTGCTGCTTTAAGCACCATACCTATTTAAGCATTCCAAAAAATTCAATTTATAAGGTTTAAAATCTCACCCACATAAAAATAAATGCATGGAGATGATTAACATAAATTTCAAGATGGGAGAGAGAAACAGTGTCAGGAAAGGGACACACAAAAATTTCTCAGGGCTACAGTACTGCTGTCACACTTCAGTGGGATGGTACGTACATTCGCGTTCTCCAATAGAGAAGAGAGAGAGAAAGAGAGGGGGGTGGAGGAAGGGAGGGGGGAGAGAGAGATAGAGATAGAGATAGAGAGATAGAGAGAGAGAGAGAGAGAGAGAGAGAGAGAGAGAGAGAGAGAGAGAGAGAGAACACACAAACTGGATCACTAGCTCAAACAATTATGAAGCTAAGTCCCAAGCTTTGTACTCAGTAAGCTGGAGACCCAGGAGAACTAATGGTATGGTTCCAGTCCATGTCCAAGTTTAAAGGTAGAACAGGACTGAGTCCCAGCTTAAGAACAGTTGGGAAGAGAGATCAAAATTTCCCATACTTGTTTATTCAGGCCTTTAATAAACTGGATGATGCCGATACACATCATGAAGAGCAATCTGCTTTACTGGGTCTAGCAACTCAAATGTTAATCTCATCCAGAAAAGACCTTCACAGATATTCCTAGAATAACTTTTAGCCATTTGCCTGGGCACCACATGGCCCAGTCGAATTAATACATAAAATTAGCCATCACAGTTGTTTATGCTGGTACCCACTAATGCTCATGAGTCTTAAAACTATGGTGTATATATTTATATGTGTTTTTGAAATCCCTTTGTATGTTTAATAAGAAAAGCTTAACGAAAATATTGCTATGACACATAGCACAAACTTTTGAATGAATTCATATTTATGAATATATATTATGTATATTCAGATTCATATATATGTATATATATGAGGAGAGAAAGATATATATATATAGATACATATATAGATATATATATAGAGAAATATATATGATATATATGAGAGAAACAAAGATATATATGTATGTGTATATATATATATATATATATATATATATATATAGAGAGAGAGAGAGAGAGAGAGAGAGAGAGAGAGAGAAGAGAGAATAAAAACAAGAAAGGGAAAAATAGTAACTTTACAGAAGAAAAACCTGGCAAACACAACCTTAACCAAGTGATGAAATGTAACAGTATCGGTCATGTTGTATGGACATCATCTACCCCTGATGTGAGGTAATGAAAAAGTATTTTATCTTTATACTATTCTCCCCCCCCAAACAATGAAAAAAAATATCATATAAACCAGACTGGAAAACATTCCACATGATACCTGGCCTATATATTCCTCAACACTGAGAAGGTCATAAAAAAACAAGGGATGTCTGAGAATGTCACAAACCAGAGCAGTCTAAGGAGATAGGACAGCTAAATGCAATTCAGGACTCTGGATTGGGTCCTGGGACAGAAACAGTATATGAATGGCAACAACGGGTAAGTTCACATCACATACTAATTTTGATTTCTTAGTTTTGACAAATGTATCATGACAGGGCAAGATGGTAACACAAGTAGAAACTAAATTTGAGGGAGATGAACTCCCAGTGCTGTCTCTACTGCTTTCCTGTAAACTAAAACTACCCAAATTGTGACAGTTTGTTTAAAAATGTATTGGGTTGACGACTGACATCCTAGGGTCATATTGTCCTTGAAGGACAGTCTGATTTTCAAAACTGGAAAGACACATTTGTTCTGTCTCCCTCGTTCTGCATGTTAAGTAATCCCAGACACCAAAAATAGATTTTAGTCATTAGAGATGGCAAACCAAGACCTTTGCTCAGCACTAAATGTTTTTAAAAGCATAAAACCAGAAAGAGTAGAGATTTATACATGAGATAATCCTGAGATTGCTGTTGACCTTGAAGGACAACAAAATAATCTTTTTGGCTCAATATATAACCACTACCTATTTGTTATAAGTGGAAAAGGTAGTATCTTAAGGCTGAATTAAACATATACATATATTTCATTAATTTTTTATAATAACAGTAACATGCCATAAAGTCTAGTGTGTTCTCAAAAGCAAGATAGGCTAGAACCATGCCAATAAGCATAAAAGAAAAGAATATTTTAATCTTATAGACATGATCATATAGACTTAAAGTTACACTGTAACTTGAGGTAATTAAGAGCAAATAAGACAGTGGTATGATAAAAAAATTTTCCTACATTATTGGCTAGAAACCACTACATGAAAAACAAAACAAATATAGTCTCTAGTACTTTAACTTTGGAATTTTCCAAATATCTGACTCTTTAAAACAAAAATTATTATTTTTTTCAAATCAAGATCCAATTATGAGATCTTAACTTTCCAAGCAAAGTGTATCAATTATGAAGAAGTGATTTTGGAGTGACTACCCTGCTTCTGGTACTAAGCTAATTATCATATGGATTTGTTCAAGAACCACAGTTCACTGACCCTGTTCTTTTAGTACTATTAATCTTCATGGAGATATAAGATAAAAGCATAGCAAGTAAATCTTTTATAGCAAGTTTGTGCCGTGCTTGATCATTACATTTTATGCCCTGGTTCTACAGTATGCATTTTTTTTTATTTTACAGGTTAAATCTCACAAATAAAAATAATTCTTGAAGCACATGAGGATGTATCACCCGTGAGATCATGATTAACACATAGCTACGTGAATTCAGCTTATACCTTTATTTGATTTATGAATATCAAATAGTAAAGAATGAAAAAAGCAAATTTCAAACTATCCAACTTTAATTTAAGAACAAGAATGTCAAGTCACTTTGGAAAAAAAGAAGATGTTTTTGGAGAGAGTGATTCATTCCAGATCTTTATTGCTCTTTAATTTCTAGAATCTCTAAATATATGAATATGGATAATATTGTGAAAGCAGGAAGACTTTTGCTTTAGTATTGAATTTTACTTTTCAATATTACTATGTTTAGGAAAAATATATTTTTCACTTTTTTTTTTAATAGGAAGCCAACTGCTTGGTCTCACTGAGAATTTTCCACACAGCTTTACATGATAAATGTTCCCAAGATTTACAAGTTAAAATGATCAGAATCTCAAAAAACTTCTGAAGAAAATAAAAATAGAATGAGATAAGACTCAAGGTTAGACAGCATGTTTTCACTTTCTAGAAACTAAAAGACTAAAATTGCTTTATAACATAAAAAAGAATCAAAGCTGGTTCAAATCCCAATTTTTGTATTAAAATATATATGGTAAAAGAGATATTTGGCATATCTATGCATTGACTTTAAACCTGTAGTAAGCACTTGGTACCAGACTATAAATGTCTCGAATATACTTTAAAAAGTGGAGGAACAGAGACATTCTGGTGTAGTATTGCTCTTTTCAAATACATCCTTCTATTTTATTCCTCCATACTGGCATAATGAATAGTGCTATTGCTGTTGAAGACTTAAAACAGCTGCATTTCTAATTTTGGCAGATTATGAGGGATTTTTATATGGGTTGCATGTTAAAAGCAAATAAGTGACATGCCAACCAGCAGAACGAGAGTGTTGGGCAGATGGTAGCTCGGCTGAGACACTGCACTCAAGTGCCGTGTGCTACCAATCAGGGAACATCAAAAAGGGCTACTTGGCAGCTTTTCAAGTAAAGCTTGATCTTTTACCTCGAGCAGAAATAATCCATGTCTGTGAAGGCTTTGGCTGGCCATTCAGTAGCCAGGCTCCAATGGGTCTTTGTTCATGTGGGCAGCCTGGGATGACCATATTTCATTGATTTTGACAGTATAATCCTCCTGTATGGGTGTGCATGTGTGTGTGTGCGTGCGTGGGCGTGTGTGTGTGTATGTGTGTGTGTGAGTGTGAGTGTGTGTGAGAGAGAGAGAGAGAGAGAGAGAGAGGAAGGAAGGAAGGGATAGATGGAGAGAGAGAGCATTAGGAAAGAGGGAGACAGGGAAACGAAGGGGGGAGCAAGAGAGAGAGAGAACAGGAGGAACAGAATGAACTTAATATGAAAGCAAAGCATATGTTATGATACTAAGAAAAATATCACTGAATAGGAATAAGTTTAAAAAAAAGGAATTTCAATATACCCTCAAAACCATTGCATATAATGTCATAAAACAATTCAGATTAATATTGATGTTCATCAATTAATCTTGACCTATCAGTTTCTGAAACAGTATTTAGAATGCGAACACTATAAAATTTCCTCAAAGCTAGAGAGATTATTTTATTGAAAATAATCATCCATCGATTTGTTAATGAAAAATTAATCCCCAAAAGCAGGTTTGTTTTTATTCACATCAGCTTATGAAGTTCAAGTATAAAGTTATATGACTATTTTTAATTAATATTCTAGAATTTATACCCTTACCTAAATGATTTTTTATTTTTTGGCGGTATTAGGAGTAGAACCCAGGGGCTTTCTACCTTCGGGCTATACTCCCAGACATATTTTATATTTTATTTGGAAACAGGGTCCCACTAAGTTGCTGAGGCTGGCTTCGACCTGTGTGATCCTCCTGTCTCAGCCTCCCAAGCGCGGGGATTACAAGCGTGCGCCACCACGCCCGGCTAAGGTCTTTTCTAACTTATATAACATCCATTGTCTACTACTAAAATTTTGTTATATTTTATACTTTTTGTAAGCCAGCATAATTTATAATATATACACTGGAAAAAATGTGAGAAACAACAACAACAAAAAAAGCCATTCCAAAATAGTACAAATAGTCTCTATACCATGCCATAATTCTGTATTATTCTTCCTGACTTATATATCCTCCTGTCCTAGGAATGTGCTATATACTTGACATTATTATTTTGGCCAATTGTCAGTTTGAGGGTGAGGAAACACTGACATCCAAATACAAAAAACTTTCCTAATGCCACACAGCTAGGAAATGGGACAGCTGAGAATTAACTTAGATCTGTGCTATTAACCATGAAGATATATTCTGTGTAACACACAATCAAATAAAATGAAGAAATGAAGACACCTTAGAGTCATTGATTATTATACCAGATTTAAAGAATTTAATAAAATAAAAATAAGTATTAGCATAGAAATTAATATAGTAAAAAAGAGTACCATATTGATTTGTACTACTATTAAAAGGATCAGAAGATTCTCAAATCAGAATCTTTGGCCTTGAGAATCAAGGGCAAAGCAAGAATAAAAATTAGATGTGAAAAGAGTAACATTACTTATTCTTTTAATAAGAGCTATGTAGGGCACTAAAGTCTATATAATTTATCCCATAAGGAAGCTATAAGGTGATAGGATAGAAAATTTCTTCCATGGGATTTTTACAATAAATGTTTTAACAATTTACAGGCATGTTAGATATAGCATGCTATGCTATATCAAAGATAAAGTCATTTATCAAGGGGGGTGTGTGTGTGTGTGTGTGTGTGTGTGTGTGTAGTATAAATATATTACCAATGAGCCCGGTGTGATGGTGGCACATACCTGTAATCCCAGTACTTAGGAGGTTGAGGCAGGATTGCATATTGGAGGCCAACCTCAGTAATTTAGTGAGACCCTCAGCAACTTGGAACTTATCTCAAAAAATAAATAAATAAATAAATAAATAAATAAATAAATAAGCCTGGGAGTGTTGTTTGGTTGTAGAATGCCCCAGGGTTCAATTCCCAGTACTAATAAAAGAAGAACTGTATGTTCTGTTGTTCTTGGATAGAAAAAAATATATAATCCCGGCTTATAGCTTTTTGAGTAAAATTTTGTTTAACTACCTATTCTATTTCTTTTTGATTGTAAAAATGAAATCTATCATCTATGTGTCTATTGAAAGCTTGAAATCTAATTAGTATGACAGAATTAAATTTTCATGTTATTTAATTAATTTAAATGTAAACAGTCAAGTATGATTAGTGACTACCACACTGCAGTGAAGATCTAGAGTAACTGTAGCTCTCCACCCAAATTCTCACCAATAAAATTTCATATTTTTATGACAGATGGAAAAAAATGAATAGATATTTCATTCTTCAGTTTAACCCTAGAGCATAAGAATTTTGTTATATAACTCGGTAGGAAAAAATATTTTAATATTTTCACTTGAAAAATTCTTATCTCTTTATAAAAGTATGCCAAGCAAATGCCTATTTACAAGATAGTATCATTGCCTAAAACATCTTTTTATCATGATCATATTGTGTAACTCATCTATTTCAGCATCTCTAAGATGCCAAGATTTATTTTATTATGTATGATTTTTAAATAATCCCCAAATAATTCAAAGTCTGGTAATAAAAGAATAAAACTTTTGGGGACTAGAAGTATGGATCAGTGGACACCCTGGGTTCTAGCCCTAGCAACAAAAACAACAGAAAACCAAAAAGACTCTATTTTGCATGTAGTTTATAAGCCAATTCATATAAAAAAGAAAACTAACAAGCTCATACCTTACTATATTTTATTAAAGGATTGTTAATGTGCAAAGTCTTCTGAGTTCTTGTTGTATCATCTAGGATCCAACACAGTAAGATTTGTATACATGAGACTGTAAACCTCTGCTCTAAGAAGCAAATATTAGGAATTTTAGGTTACACACTGACCAGAAAATACACAGAAAAAGCCCTCTGTGTGTGGTTTTCATTGTCCTTCTGTTTTGTTCCTGTTTATCTGAATGGAGTTAAAATCCTGTCCTCAATTAGCATAGTACTAGATGAAAAGAGAAGGGAAAGAGAGACATTGATTTCTGGCTGGACATCCTCCCACCAGATGGTGAAGAAGTAGGCCCGAGGCTAATTCTGTGTGCACAGTGGAGCTTGATATGTTCTTCCCTGAAAACCACAGTGTGTACACTGACTGAGATCTATGCAGATTTAGACTCTGGTTAGGGGGCACATGACTCAACTTTTCCTATAGGTCTTGCCAGCTAACCCTTAGGCAGAGACAGCTGTTCCACTAGATGGATAGATCTACACAGCTCCAATGCAGGGGAGGGATGAGGGGCAGCAGCAAAAGCCAGCCAGAACTTCAGAGCATTAGTCCTCATGCCTTTGAAACCCTGAAACATAGAAGACAGAGCTTGGGCCAGCTTCAAGGCCACAGGTTCAGAGCACCAATGCAGACATGGAACACAGAGGCTACAGCAAGGAAGAGACAACAAATGCATCAGTGAAGTCAAGTGAGCCCAGTATAGAGGGGGCTATAAAAAGGAACGGCCCTTGAATACATGCGAGAAAGAAAACAAGAATATTTAGGAAGAAGGCACATGGTTGGGAAAACTCATTAAAGGAAAAATGAATGGGGTTTGGTAGTGGAATGATGGCTTGGTCATGGTGATGACCACAACCCACAAATGCTAAGAGTTAAATAGGAAAATAGTCGGTATTCTATGAATTAGGTCTCATTTTATGCGAGAAATGCTGTGAAAGAAACTGCCATGTTTTGAAAGCAGGACTAGCTGTCTACAAATAAATAATTTCTTAAAAAATCATTTGTGACAATATTAAGGAGGTACTAGAGCCCCAGAAAATAAAGGGCTAGTCAGAAAATAATACCATTTTACCAATAGATTAGGCCAAGGAGAGTCAATGATAGGCACTAAATTCAATTCCTACAGAAGAGCAGCAACTTTTGGATATCATGTATAGAACACCAACTTAATGATGGCTCTGTTACTTTGATCATTTCATTAAGTATTCATTCATTCACTCAACAAATAGACATTGATTGCATGTGATATACCAGATCCTAAGGATTCAGATATAAAAACAAATGGTTCCTACTTCAAGAATGTGTAGTCCAGTGGGGTAGAGGTGGAAGGAGAAGGTTGAGTATCTCACATTTGCCAGGATTCTGTGAAAAGATGTATATTGATTCTCCTGAAAGTTGCAGCCCAACCCTGTATTAGAGATATTGTTAATCCTATCTTACAGATGGCATGTTAAGACTCAGAGAAATAAAGTGACTTGACAAGAAATAAGTGGCAGCTCTGAAATTCAAACCAAGGCCTTTGACTGAAAATCAACTCTTTACCAAATTAAAGTTAGATTTTTGTTATATTTTATAACAGAAATCTCGTGCATTTTTCTGAGCAAATATATGAGATGCACATACAACCATGCCTAACAAAGGACAAATGCTATATTTCTTTATATCACCATCACAATTGTCATTACTGCGCCTCAAAGAACAACATGGGAGAAGAAATATTTTGCTTATTAAAAATTAAACAACCAGAGACATATAGGGCAACATGATGCAAACACATGTAAAATTTTCATATTGAATAAAAGTCTTCAAAGAAATGTTTTCCTTTAAAGTTTGTCTTATTTTCTGTCAGACCTGAAAAGAATGTTCCCTCTGCCTTGACACTTAGAGAAGATTAGAGGGGGAAAAAGATAGAAAATCAATGCATTATTGTGCCATATCTCCCTGGACAATCCATTTCACAGAGACAGATAACCAAGAAAACTATCTATTAAGGTAAAGAACTCTATGTCCCCATATCTGGACTAATGTTGCACATGGAGGTAGGTGGGAGTCAAGAGAAACATTTCAACCAGCATGATCTCTGCATTCTCTTCCATGAAAAGAGAATGACACTAAGAAACTGAAGTCAGGTTTACTTGAAAGACAAGGATGGAAAGAGAATTAATATTAACAATGATGAAAAGATGCTAAAACACACAGCATAAACCATAGTTAGAAGAAAATAATCCAGAAGTCCCTTTTTCTGCAGTTTTGTGTGTGTGTGTGTGTGTGTGTGTGTGTGTGTGTGTACGCGTGTGGTTTCGGTTGCTCATAGTCAACCGCGCTCCAAAATTATTAAATGGAAATTTCCAGAAATAATTCATTATTATTAAATTTCTCATCATTCTGGTTAGTGGGATGAAATCTCACACCATCCTACTCTGCCCCAGCTGTCTGTCTGTCCATTAGTCCCTCCGTATCAGCCAGGTATCAGATGGGATGTCAGTGTTTTGCTGTATTTGTGTATGAGCGACCTTTATGCGGTAATGCTCATTTTAACTCATCTTGTAGGCACTGCGACATCTCACATCATAAAAAGGATGAGTACTAAGCAACATGATATATGGAGAGAGACTATATTCAGATAACTTTTATTTTCAATAAATGGTTATTCTATTTTTATTATTAATTATTTTTAATCTCTTACTATGCCTAATTTATAAATTATACTTTTCATTGACATATATGTATAGAGAGAAAAAAATGGTTTATATAGGTATCAATATCACCTATATCTTCAAACATCCACTGGGACTCTTGCAATGCATTCCCATCAACAAGAGGGCAGTACTGTAAAGACATATAATCTTACATTTAAGTTTCTCACTTTATGAAGCCACCTGCACTGGTAATTGCAACTAAAGTTGAACAGAAATTGGCACAATTTAGATTGGGACATTTAGATGTCCAAAAACAACTACAAAGAAATATAAACTAAGTACCAAAAGCCAAGTATTTTGCAATATTAATGTTTCAGGCAGGTTTAGTTTGGGTAGATGATGCCTATAATTAATTCTGCATTCTTTAAAGCAAAAAAAAAAAAAGAGCTATATCTATAAAATATACTTTTGGAGAAATCATGATCTAATGTATTTTCTTAAGGATACTCCCTTTGCACTTATATTTCAGAGAGTGATGAAATATGCTAAGTGATGTACTATACCTAAGAGAAATAAATAGAATTATGTCATATAGATCATTAATTTATATTTTCCATAAAAGAAAGACAGCTTCACTACAATGTTGTCAAATCATATATTTTTAATCTTATAGTTTAGTTACTGAATCATTGAATCTTGGTTAAAAACATAGTCACTAGGACACAATGTGTGTGTGTGTGTGTGTGTGTGTGTGTGTGTGTGTGTGTGTGTCTGTGTCTGGTACTGGGGACTGAACCCAGAGGCATTCTACCTCCAGGCTATACTCCTGGTCCTTTTTATTTTATTTTTTTTCTTTTGTTTTTGAAACAGAGTCTTGCTAACTTGCCAAAGATCTCACTATATTGCTGAGGCTATCCTCAAACCTATAATCTACTTGTCACAGCCTCTGAAATACTAAGATTACAGGACTATGCTCAGCACACTATTTCAACTTTTACCAGAGTTGTAAAATTATGACAGGCTTTGGCTAGGAAATGGCACTGTTATTTTATTCCATATTTTATATTATAATTCTAAAGACAAGAGCCTTTGAGAGTCTCTATAGACAAAAGCCTTTTCTTAATCTGACTGCAATTTGAGTACATGTATAAGATACTTAAATTTTTATGAGGAAGAAGAGGATAATAAAAATAGTATCAATGGATCTTAAAGCTTATTGCTATTTTTTGTTGTTATTATAAATACTGTCGATGGTTTTCAGAAATATAAGCTGCCTTACTGTAGAAGGAACTTTGCAAACAAATACTCAAGAATTTCTCTTCAATGGTTCAAGTGCAGAGGGCTAAAATGTAATTGAATGGCACACACAGCAAAGTGACTGAACACTCAGATGTGGGCTCTGGCATCCTACGCTCAGCAGAATTTCAGAGATCTGCATTCTCTACCTCCCAACTCATTATTAAAAAAAAAAAAGTTAGTTGTATGGTTAGAAATAGTAAACCATTTCAGAAGCTGATGATCATATTAGAAGCAAATATTTTTTTTCTTCCTAACTCATCCTTTTCTATGGCTAAGATCTTCCCTTCCATTAGAAGAAGTGGCCTTTTTGTAAAGATTGGACACATACTTTCAGACCATAATTTCATAGAGATAACTCAGAAAAAAAATCTCAAATGTGAACTGTGGTAACAAGACTTGTCAGATGCTCAAAGGACACAAAAATCCTCTTGTGATGAAGTGAATTTCATAAGTGATCTTGGAGCATACTGCTTCATATCAGTACAACCAAAGTCCAGCAGACTCCGGCAGCTGAACAAGATTTCACTGAACATATTTTGGAGTGGTGAGACCAGGCTTCCTTTCTGTGGTATGTTTGATAAGCATGGGCATCATGGAAGAAGGCTGCTTCGAGTATGAGGAGGAGAAGCAACCACTATCCCTAACAGTTATTACACAGTTGTGTGTAGAAACAGTCTGATGTGCTTTGCAGATATTAATGTGTTTTAAATTTTGTAACAACATACAGTGTTAGTGGTGGTGTCTCCATTTCACAGATGAGAAAACTAGGGCACAGGCTAAAAAAAAATGTATTGGCAGAGATGGAAGTGGTAAGAATAGAGAAAGTAGATGACTCTAGGTGGTCTGGCTTTGGAAACCATATGCCACCACTCTGTCTACTACTTTATTTGCTTACTGAACAAGTAACTCCCTCCTCCTATGTTATGATGAGATATAGAATGGCCCCTTGAAGAGCTCATAAATTGGTGTTTGGCACTGATATAGCTGATTCATGAGAGTTGTAATCCCAGAATGTATACTAGCTCACATGCCATTCCAATGGATTTATCTGGGTGATGGCCTAGGCATGTAGGGTGTGGCTGGGGTAGGTCTCCAGTGGAGTGGTGTTGGGGATATATATATATAGATAGATAGATAGATATATCCCCCCAAATACATAAGTTACATGGCCAGGTCTTTAGATTATAGCTGTGAGAATGCTGACAGATACATATTATTAGTATTCTATGATGCTTTCCTCTCGTTTAAGCTTTCTGTTTGATTAAAAGCACAAATCAAAACATTCAAAGCCCAGAGATTTGGCAATTTTACAAAATCACAAAGGAAATCAGTGGCACTACATGCCCCCCCCCCCAAATTAATCCTTGAAACCCTCAAAGAAGTACCTCAACCATTTGGCAAACACATTTGGACAGTGTATGAGGACAAGACTCAGGATGGGGAAGGGAAAATGTTACCACTCCCAGGCGGCTGGAGCCCTCCTGAGATTACTCTTCATTTTCTCTTTCTCTTTTGTCAACTATATCCAAATATTTATGATGTCACTTTAATTTTACAGCTAAAATAGGGGCCTTTCTGCCTCAGGATTCCTTTTCCTGCGCTACCTGAGAATAGATCCATACCACTGCTGCCTGAGCTCAGCACGCATTTTCTGGAGAGGCTCTTGATAGTGAGAGACAAATAACTATGTATGGAAGCTGCTTCCTACAAAAGTTATAATCAATCATGATCTACTATGTGTTTAGAAACCAAGAAAAATGTGACTTTTTACCAGAAACAAAAGATATAATTTTTAGCCTTCAAACTTTAAAACTGTGATTTTGAGGAATTCTTGTAGTTTTTGTTTAATCTCTATTTAACCACCTAACAAGATACAAATGCACACACACACACACACACACACACACACACACACAATTATTAGAGATCAATCCAAAAACAAATGAACAAGCAAACAAAAAATTAAGCTATGTAAATATAGTCCTGTTACCAATTTGCTTTGCTGTATTTGAATAAAAGATAAGAGAACCTTGGTAAAAGAAGCATCATGGAGAAGGCTTTAGGTAACATCCATGAACTTTATTTTACAGTTCAGTATCATATACTTGAACTTGACTTTGGCTTTGGTAAGAGAAATTTCCATTTGCAGTGATTTCCTGCTTGGTAACAATAGTAATAATGCTAATCCTTGGCTTAACAAAGAGAATTTGCCAGCAGTGTGGTGGAGGATTTCTTTGCAGCTATTATTGTTTTTCCCTCCATAACCCAATCCATCCACTCATGAGCAATCTTTTCCTGGATTACTGTGTCTAAATGTACTGGCTCACATGCCATGATTTTTCAAACAGAAAAGAAAGGGGGAAAAATTTGGCAAATTATCCAAGAGCAGCTTAGTTTGTTTACAACTCCCAAAGCAGCTAAGAAATGATGAAAGTTCTTAGAAAAAAAATGACATAAGCAAGAAAAAATTCCTGATGTTGCCTGAAAAAAACATAACTATTTCACCTTTATCAAAAGTAGATTTTTTCCCCGATTTTCCCTCATTTTTATTGCAGTCCTATGTCAGAAAATGTTCCTGTTGGTGAAATATAGTTTAATATAAAATGAACCAGAAAAATACATGTCAAATTACAGAGTGAAGCTCGGCGTGGTGGCACACATCTGTAATCCCAGTACTTGGGAGGCTGAGACAAGAGGATTGCAGGCTTAAGCCTGGGCTCAGCAATTTAGTAAGAATTTGTTTCAAAATATAAAGGACTAGGGTTATAGCTCAGAGGTAGAATGTTCCTGGGTTCAATCCCCAGTACCAAAAAAGAAAATAAAAAAATGAAGTTTAATTTGTGATAGGACAAAGAGAAAATTTGGGTAAGTAAAATTTAACAGTAAAATGGTGGTCTTCAAGAGGAAAGCATGTTTATGTTATGAAACTGACCAGACAAAGTGCAGTCGAGGGTATGATCACAGTTTTGCTCTCTCAATCATTTATTACTTAAGTCTGGGGGAGCTGATACTTAACTACACCTCCAAGATATGCCCCATATATCAAGTCAACCACTGTGTCCCATCCTCTTCAGGGACTGGGTCAAGAAGAGATAACAGGACTCAAGATCCCTTGCAGTTATGGCCCAAGTGTCCTAGCAACACTCATTTATCTTTCCTCAAATTATAACATGTTTAATTCCACCTAATACACAGATACTGATTTCTTACCTGGGCTAAGTGAATGTATAGCTAGGAAACATAAACTTCATTTGAATTTTAGGACATACCTACAAATGTTCTTTTTACAATTAATTATTTTTAAATGTTGTTACTATAGTAGCTTCTAATCTGATAGCCAGTGGTCAGTCAATGAATTCATCCATGTTTACTGTGAATCTCTAATCTGTGATAACAAAAAGATGGAAGGGGGGAGATTGCTGAACAATGGCAAGGCAGGCTAAAAGGTGGATCTGCACTGAGAAAAGCAAGCAGGGCCTGAGCTGCATGTCTAGCAGTCACATGTGAGTCAGGAACAGGAAGGCAAAGCAATCCGATCACTGAAAGAGCAGACTCTGCTACAGCATAAGAAGATAGGAGTTCAGACCATAATGAAGTAGCGTAAGACATGAATAAAACCATCCACACGTTGGGAGGGGGGAGAAGGAAAGGGAAAAATATAATGTAGAAATGGTAGAATTAGTGCCTGGAATACAGTGAAGAAGACAGGGAGGGGGTAAGTGAATTTGATATCCATGGGCAAGATAGACAAGTAAAAATTAGAGAAAAACAGCAGCACTAAGTAAAGACCTTGAAGCCTTGTTTTATTGGGGAGATCAGGTAAGGGACTCCAGGGACTGATAACAAAAAAAACAAGGAATCTAAAGAATCATGGACGCACATGTTACCAACACTAAGGTGCAGAAAGTAGACTGAGGAGTTAGACACCAACTACTGCCATGGTCAAACAGAAAGGAGTCTTCCAGAAATCAAATCACTTCAATGAAATGTTACTAAGAGAGTGACATGAATGAGCAAAATAGATGGACTGGAGGGAGGGTGATTCAGAAGGTAACTCAAATCGACACTGGGCAGTGGGAAGGGTTGTTTCATGCAACTCCTCACCCAGCAGTGGAGGAAACTAAGAAACAGAGAAGCCTGCACTGGGGATAATGGAGTGCCCCCTCAGATCCAGGCTGCAAGTTAGATAAGAAGATGGGGGCAGAAGAAGAAACAGCAGGCATTTGATCAGAATGGATTCAAGGTCTAAAGAGGGTATACGAAGAGGTAAGAGGTATAAGGAAGACATAATGTTGTAATATGAAGGAGGCAGAAGAGTTTTTGAAGGAGATATTATAGATGAGCAAATAAGGCGACCTAACTGAGGGGATGGGAGGGGGAAGAGGAAAATTCTCTAATGCACGTCATGTACATTCAGAAACATATCAAAGTCAATCACTAAACCAAACATGAGAAGGAGGGAGGGGGAGGGAATGGGTAAGGGCTAATTGGGTGATGGCTAATTGTATGCCGCCATCATCTTGTACCCCATTAAAATGTATGACTGCAATGCACCAATAAGAAAATTTAAAAATATATTAAAAAGCTATATTTTTAAACATTTATTGAGGAAGTTGCAAAGCGAGGCATTGGAGTGGGAGAGCCACTAGGAAAATATGCTGCAAAATATGCTTATAATAAGTACTGGGGATATAAACATACACATACATAATTAAATATACATAAAGACCTTGAAGGTTCCATGACGGGAAATTGGAGGAATGTGATTATGTGGCCAAATGTGGCTGTTCTTAAAAATTGACAAAATAGCTGACAGGAGTAAGGAAGCCCTTCCTGAGGTGAGGAGAGAAAGGGGACTGCTCCTATGGGCTTTCTCAGTGAGAGTAGCCAGGGACACAGGAGAGCTGGGACAGAGAGGGTGATGGGAAAAGAATAAACAGCATACACCTGTGAGGTAAAAAGTTTGTTTTTCTTTTTCTTATTTTTTTTTTTTAAACTGGGGATTGAATCAGGGGCATTCTACTTCTGAGCTACATCATCAGACCGATTTTATTTCTTGTTTGGAAACAGGGTCTTACTAGGTTGCTGAGAGCCTCGCTAAATTGTCGAGGCTATTCTTGAACCTGCGATCCTCCAGTTTCAGCCTCCCAAGTACTAGGATCACAAGTATGCACCACCACACCGGGCTTAGTTTCCAGAGACTGAAGGAAAAGCCACGCGCTGTTCCTGGTGCAGCAAGGGAATGAGAGGGTCATGCCAGGTCAGTGTGAGAGAGGCTTGGGACTGGCTCCTGGAAACTGCAATTGCATGCAAACAGGCCACCCTCCCCCATGCAAACACACCCACTCACAGGTTGCATTCAATCTGTTACTGATACAAAGTATTTGATAGCCAAGGGACAAATGGAAAGAAAAATAAATTCAATTTAGAATTAAAATTTTAAAAGTTATGGGAAATAAACACAATGGAATTCTATTCAGCTATAAAGAAGAACAAAATCATGGCAATTGCAAGAAGATGGAAAGATCTGGAGAACATTATGTTAAGTGAGATCAGCCAAGCACAGAAAGAGAAGGGACATATGTTTTCTCTAATATGCCCAAACTAGGGAGTAGTGGGGATACCAGAGGGACTCCAGATAATGGAGTAGAAATCTCAACAAAGCTAGAATGGAAGGAGAGGAGAAGAAGGCTGAGGTTGATTAATAGAGGAGCTACATCCGAATATGGGTAAAAGTATGAATATAGCATGGTTAACCTGGACACTCATTGTTGGGAGGGGGTAAGGAGAATGGGAGGGAGAGGGCACCAAGCACAGTCTATATGCAAACCATTTCAATATGTTCTACATATAAATAAAATAAAATATAAAAAAATTATTCAAGTGCTTCTGGACACTGCTGCAGGGGGAAAAAGGACTCATAAAACATACTATGTTATTTACAGAAGAGCCTGGCTATAACTTTTATATGAATTAAAGCAAGAATTAACCCAAACATGATTTTCCTGAACAAATTATTTCAGGCAGCCCCTGGTGTTCAGAAGCAGGAAATTTAGAAAGAAGCATGTCTAGTTACTAGGTATGGGAGGCCATGGGGAATAAGCAAACATCTATAGCACCAATGAATAGAGGTAACCAGGTAGTGTGAGTGGTTGCTTTAAAAAAATTAATAAAAAGCAAAACCCATCAAAGCGTTTGCCTTTGTGGTTTGGACTGGTAGCCCTATAAATAATAGGAAAATATAAAAAATATTGTTTTTTATAAAATCCAGCTCCACAATAAAAATGTGGAAATGTGGCAATTCCCGGACCTCACACAATGAAACAGAAGACAATCAACAGGGGCAAAAATTGAATTAAAATAAACAAAAACAGACACATACTGAATGATAATCAGTGTACCCAAGTACTGGGCTCTAAACAGCTGAAGAACATGAGAAAAAGAAGTGTAGAATTTTTAAAGTAAATGGGATTTTTTAATCAAAGAGATGGCAATGAAGGCCAGAGAAGGGGAAATGCAATATGAGTTCCTCATTAATGACCCTATTTTCAACAAAAAATATAATAAACACAGTAAAAAAAAAATCCTAATATAGTCATCACCATTGCGTTGAACTATCACTGTAAGGATCCCTACTACCACTGTTCTTTGGTAGTATTTTTTAAAGTTATTTAAGAATGGTTTATTCACATCCATTCTTTTCTGTATTGTCTTATTGCTAACCTTTATATCCTAAGCAAGAAATACAAATGTGGGCAGAGGGAATTGTAGCCATTACTCAGGGACGAAGTTAACCAGTGTCGCCTGGTATGACCTGACCTGACTTACCCCTCACTTTTGGCTTCTTCTTTGGTCTTGGCTCATCTTGGAGCTACTTAACTTTTGACTCTAAAAAGCTAATGGCTTCTTATCCCTGCTTTTATTTCTTGGCTTCCAGACATTGGAAAAACTTGTTTACTTTCCTGCTGTCCAAGTGGTTCAAAGGATAGTATATGTGTGCGAGTATCCAAGTGCATGCGTGTGCGTGTGTGTGTGTGTGTGTGTGTGTGTGTGTGTGTGTGTAGGAGCAGAGAGGCAGCATACAGTTGAGAGATGTGATTGGGATAGGACTGAATGTGAAAAAAGCCAATTCAAATGGAACCTTTTACATCCCTTTCAATTTTTCTGGGGGGGGGGTGGTACTGGAGATGGAACCCAGGGACATTTTTTGTCTGAGGTACATCTACAGCCCTACTTTTTTATTCTTTGTTTTGAATCAGGGTCTCACTGAGTTGCAAACGACCTCACTAAGTAGCTGAGGCTGTCCACGAACCACAATCCTCCCGTCTCAGCCTCATAAGTGTTGGGATTACAAATGTGTGCCACCACGCCCAGCTCCTTCCAAGATATTTTGAGAGTTCCTATAGACAGTCTTAGAACCTGTGGCTGGGGCCCAGTTTGATGTACGCTTTCTGATTGCCTTAAAATATATGCCCAAGTATTCTCCATATACTATCTATAGGCAGGGAACAAAGTATCCTACCTGACAAGACCACTTCAATAAGATCGCCTTCCTGGATATCACTGGCCGTTTTCACCAGCTGAAGGATGTTTTCCGAGGTAGGGTCATGGCGAAAGAGCAGGATCTTATCATACATTCCATAGAAACCACATTCAGGGAACTGCAAATAAAAATACCACAATAGTTTAAAAACCAAAATCCACCTAAATATTTTGTTTCAAAATAAAACAAAACAAGTACATGTCAGGGCACAAACATAAGCTTTTTAGAATAGTTTGAAGTATCTAAAACATTTAAACTTTTACCAAATACTGACTGAGGGAGGTGTTATTGACAAGGCTCCAAAATAGAAGGGAAAAATCATATATCATAAGGGCAATAATGACCAAATGGTTTCCTAATTAAAAAGCAAGAAAACAGGTGACTATATGATGATTCAAAAAGGCTTCTAGAGTAAGTGGGAAGTGCCCATGCTCACACAGCCTGTTGCAAGCCTACAGCATAAGAATGGGATCAGTTTATTATAATCCCATTACGTCTAACTGTGAAAAATTGTATGCAAACATATCGTTCTATCTAGTTTGGCCAATTGAAGAATAAGAAACAAATAGAATTTAACCGTATTCTGTGTAGGGAGGGGTTATCTAGATCCTTTGACCTAGAAGAGCAAATGAGAAGACCACCCAACTCTTCCTTAGTTTTCCCACCGTCTGTCAATGTGGTTTTCTGAGCAGTGTAGGAAGGGTCCATGTGCCACAGCATGGAAGAGGCTTCATTAAAACAACGCAGGGCATAGTGGCGCACTCTTGTAATCCCAGCATTCAGGAGGCTGAGAAGGGAGGATCGCGGTTTGTGGACAGCCTCAGCTACTTAGTGAGCCCCTCTGCAACTTAGTGAGATCCTGTTTCAAAAATAAAGAATAAAGCCTGGAGTGGTGGCACATGCTTGTAATCCCAGCACTTGGGAGGCGGAGACAGGAGGATCGCGCTGGTTCGAAGCCACCCACGCTGGCTTAAGAGACCCTGTTTCCAAATAAAAAATATAAAATAGGTCTGGGAGTGTAGCCCAGAGGTAGAAGGGACCCCAGTATCAATAATAATAATAATAATAATAATAATAATAATAATAATAATATAAAAAATAAAGTATAAAAAATAGGGCAGAGGGTGTAATTCAGAGGTCGAATGCCCTAGGTTCCATCCCCAGACCTGAAAACAAACCCAAAAAACAAAAAACAAAACCTACGGGGCTAATTCGGTTGGTAAAAAGAGCGCTCTTCTTGTATATGACTTTCATACACAATTATTGAGGGGTGTTACCTTTTATACATTAATAATGCAGTGTGGTGGAAATGGTCACAGCCAGGGAAAGAAAAAAACTTCTTTCTAGAACCTAAAACCGATTATAGGTCTGACACTTATGTCAATTTATGTAGATTTTCTCCTATAATCAAGGCAAAATATCTAGAATTTAATTATTTTGTGAAGATAAATGGAATATATTGTAAATTCTCCTCTCTTATTCATAAAATTAGGGGCTACATTCATGTGAGTCATTTTTGTGTTCATTAAAAATAAATATATTCAGAACCTTCTCTTGCTCCTAAAAGTCTGTGCTGATGACTAGGCTTAAAACTACTTCTGCATGTCACTTAGTAAAGTTGACTTTCCTAAAATAAACACAACAGCTGAAATGATGTCACTGCTTCCCACTCTGCTAATTAAAAGAAAAAAAATTAGCTCACTTATTTTTGAAATGACTCCAATAATATTATTAGAACACAAGGAAACAAAGGAAAAACTAAAAGACCATTTTCTCCAATCATAAAGACAATGGACTGGTCACGTACTATTTTAAAAATCAACTTCATTGAAGGATAATCGCCATGACACTAAATGGATATAAATGCAAGTCTATGAGTTTTTATGAGCATCAACACCCAAACAACCAAAATCACAATGAAGTCATAAAACATCTTCATCAGT
Organism: Muscardinus avellanarius; assembly: GCF_963383645.1. NCBI lineage: Eukaryota > Metazoa > Chordata > Mammalia > Rodentia > Gliridae > Muscardinus > Muscardinus avellanarius. Next base: position 35,578,496 of record NC_137798.1, read on the forward strand.
CCCAAGAGTTATATTGTAATCGATACCACCAGAACCAAATCCAGGTACAGATTTACTTTATGTCACCATAGATTAGTGTGTCTGCAAATAGAATTTCATATAAATAAAATCATACAGTAAATCCTATGCACTCTTCCCTGGCTGCCTTCTATTGCATATTACAATAATTTTGAGGTTCATTCATACTGCATTTAAGAATCATCTTTTTATTACTTATAAGTGTTTTATTAAATAGGTATAATTGTTTGCCTATTAACCACAAATGAACATCTATTTTGTCCCCAATTTATGGCCACTGCAAAAAAACTATTACTGACATGTACATGCGAATGTTTCAGGGGTAATATGTTCTCATTTCTTGTGAGTAATTACCTAAGGAGTAGGGCTGCTGAGTTTTATAAGTATATATTTGAACTATATGTCTATGTTTATGCCAGTATCACCTTATATTTATTTTTTGTAGCATTATATTAAGCCTGGAATTCAGGTATTATAATCCCTCCAACATTTTTTCATTTCAAGTATGTTTCAAGTCGAATTTCCATATATATTTTAGAAACATTTCATCAATCTCTAAAAAGAAAATGCTGCTAGTTTTCAGTGATATTAACCATTAAACCATTTTCACTTTGGGGAGAACTATATTTTAACAATTACTTTGATTTTGTTCTGATGAAGATATATCTCCCTATTTATCAGGTCCTTTTCAATTTATCCTAACAGTGTTCTATAGCTATCAATGTTTTGTAGTTTAATATTTGCTAAATTTATTTTTATTTAACATTTGTGTGTTCTAATAAATGTTTAAGGTATAACAAAATAGAATTCACCAATTTTAGTATAATTCTGCAAGTTTTGAGAAATGTAATTATAACCACATATTATATGTATGATATGTGGTTATATGCATAGCCAATATGCAGAAGTTCTACCACTCCAAAAATTCTCTCTGCCTGAAGAGAGAGAACAACCACTTCCCTGGCAAACTGTTCTTCCTTCCAACTTCTACAAACCTTTGTCTGTTTATATATTTTGGCCTTTTCAAGGATGTCACGTAAGCTACGATGAAGCTCATAACTTTGCATCCGGCTTTTCTATTTAGCATAATAAATTACATATGATCAATGTTACTGCATATATTATTAGTTCACTTCTTTTTTTATTGGTGAGAATTTCCATTGTATTGGATGGATTTATGGCAGTGTCTGTACCCATTCTTCAGCTGAGGGACATTTGAGTTAGCCCCAGTTTTTACTATTAAAAAATAAATCTTCTATAAATATTCCCATTACAGTTGTTTGAAGATAAGTTCTTATTTTTCTGGGGTGCATGGCAGACAGCTAGATACATATGTAAGAAACTACAAATATGTTCAAAATGACTATTCCATTTTTCCTTCCCACTAGCAATGAGGGCATGAGTTTAGTTGCTCCCTATCCTTGACAGCACTTAGCCAGACGGTTTTGTATGAGACATTATAATAGGTGTACGATGATGTCTCATGGTTTTAGTTTACATGTCCTTCAGAGCAAGTAAATGTTCCACATCTTTTCATATTATTTGCCATATACACAAAGTATCTGATCAACTCTTTCCCTATCTTTTAATTTTTAAATTTTCAATTGATGCATTGTATTCATACATCTTAATGGGATGCAGGCTGGTGGAGACATACATGCACACATCACCCAATTAGCCCTTCCCCGGTCCCTATCTTTTAAATTGAGTTGTTTTCTCATTGTTGGGTTGTTTGGTTGGTTTTTGTTTTTGTTTGAAGGACTGGGGATTCAATCCAGAAGCATTCTTCCTCTGAGCTACAGCCCCAGGCCTATTTTATTTTTTTTTATTTCAAAACAGGGTCTCACTGAGTTCCTGGGAGTCTTCATCTTCCGATATTGCTGAAGCTGGCCTTGAAACTGCAAATCTCCTATCTCAGCCTTCCAAGTACTGGGATTAGAAGTGTGTGCCACCACAACTGGCTTTTATCACCAAGTTTTGAGAATTCTTCATATACGCTGGATATAATCAGATATGTGTTCCAGAGACATTTTCTTGCAGCTCATGGCGCACCTCTTCATTTCCTTAACTTTATCTCTTGAAGTTCTTAATCTGCATGAAGCTCAATCTACCAAGTTTTTTCTAAGAAATCTTTCCATTACTTAAAAATATTCTTTCCATGACATATTCTCTTATTTTTAAATTCTGAAAATTTTATTGTTTTCTGTCTTACATTTAGGTCTTTGATAGACTTGGAGGTACTTTCTGAATAGGATAAAATATAATTGAGGTACTCTTTTTGGTATATTATGGAAAATTATATAGATTTAATATTATGTATTCCTTAAATGTTTGGTAGAATTCTATAGAGAATCCATATGGGCCTGGGTTTTTCCTTTATGAAGTGTTTAAAACTTCATATTTGATACCTTTAACAGATAAAGCACAAGTTTTCAGTTTCCTTTTCAAGTGAGCTTGAGCCATTTCTTTTTCTCCAGAAACCTGTCCATGTCCATCAGCTTGTCAGGTACATGGACAATTCTCTCATCACCCTTTTAATGTCTGTGGGACTTATATTAATGCCTTTTTACTAATTTATTAAATTATAACTTGTGTATGTATGGATGTGATTTGTCCCTAAGGATTTATGTACTGGAAGTTTAGTCCTCACTGTGGAGGTGGTAAGATTGCTTTTAATAAATGAGGACTTAGGTCATTGTCTGGCCTGCTCTTAGACAGTATTATGGGATCTCTCAGGCCGGTGGGTTGCTATAAAAGCAGACCCATCCCTTGGATATATCCAGCTTTCTGTTTTTAGATGTTATCTCTTTTTCTTACTTGTTTTCCTGCCACTGCAATCTGCTATGAGGTGATGTTGTCAAGTGGGGCCTTTGCCTAAGCCAGTGTTAGGCTGCCTGGACTGTCAGCCTGCAAAACTCTGAGCTACATAAGCCTGAAATTCCTGAGGTATTTCAGGTATTTCAAGCTTATGTATTTCATTATGGCAACAAAAATGTCTGAATATAGTGTCTTTGCTCTTTATTGTTTGGTCAGTCTGGCAGGAAATTTGTCAGTTTTGTTGATATTTTCCCCAATAAGCAAGTGATTGCTTTTCTCAGTTATATTTATTAGGCTTCTGTTCTCAATTTCATATATTTCTTTTCCTATCTTTGTATTTCTTTCCCTTGGTTCTGATTTAATTTGTTCTTTTCTTATTAAGTTACTATGGTGGACGCTTGTGTTATTGAGGCATTAGAGATTCCTTTGTATTTCTTAGAATTATTTTGTGGTGCTGGGGATTAACAGGAGCATTGTTCAACATCACTAATCATTAGAAAATGAAGATTAAAATCACCATGAGATATCACTTCAGCTTTATTAGAATAGTTAGTATTTTTTAAAGTATTAACAAGGAGGTGGATATAAAAGGGAATTCTTGTTCACTGATGGGAATGTAAATTGGTATAGTGCCTATGGAAAGCAATCTATTCTGTGTATAAGTTCATAAGAATTGAAATCAGAATCTCATAGTTCAGGTTCATTTTGGTATTATTGACAATAGCTGAGATATGGAATCAAATCCAAGTATTCATGAAGAAATGAATGGGTAAAAAAAATATGGTGGGAGGCTGAGACAGGAGGATCCAGGTTCAAGGCCAGCTTCAGCTACTTAGTGAGGCCCTCTGCAACTCAGTGATACCCTGTTTCAAAATAAGGAACGAAAAATAGGGCTGGGAGTATCCCTCCGAGGTAGAATGCCCCTGGGTTCCATCCCCAGTACCGTGAAAAAATAAAAAGAAAATACAGTGTATATACACACAGTGAAATATTATTCAGCCTTAAAAGAAAGAAATCCTATCATTAGCAATAACATGGGTGGACCTGGAGGAAATTATCTTAAGTAAAATGAGCCAGGAAGACAAATACTGCATAATCTAACCTACATGTGGAATAAAAAAAAAAAAAAAAAACTTGAACTTAAAGAAACACAGAGTAAAATGGCAGTTACCAGGGAGTTGGCATGGGTGATAGAAGTGGGCATGACATTGGTAAAAGAATTAGGAAAAAGTCAGATAAGAGGATGAGTTTGAAGATAACTACTGTATAATATGGTGACTACAGGTAATAACAATGTATTATATTCTTGAAAATCACTAAGAGTAGATTTAAACTACTTACCACACACACAAAAAGGTAAATATAGGAGATAAGACACGTGTTAATGAGCTCAATTTAGCCATTCCGTCATGTATGCTATACATTCATGTCACACATGGTAAATATATACAATTAAAAATATCATGTATAAGGTAAATATATGTTACTTTTATTTGCCAAAGTTAATTAATTGGTAAACATACACATTGTCTAATTTCTCTCATGATTTTCTTATTAACTCATGGGTTATTCAGAATACTACTGTAAAATATTAAAATATTCAGAAAAATTCTATATAGCTTTATGTTTTGGGTACTCTATCATAACTGTTTCTGTTGAACTTGATTTGTGTAACCTTTTTTTTGGGGGGGGTGGTACTGGGTTCCTGGAAACCCTTCTACCTCCGGGTTACACTCCCGGACCTATTTTATTTTTATTTGAAAACAGGGTCTCTTAAGCCAGTGTGGCTGGCTTTGAACCTGCGCAATCCTCCTGTCTCCACCTCCCAAGCACTGGAATTACAAGAGTGCACCACCATTCCTGGCTAATATGTGTAACCTTTTTAAGGTGTTTTAAAGCCCAGAATACAGTCGATTTTAGCAAGCATTTGTTACTAAAAATGCAAAAGAATATGTATTGTTTTTGTGAGAGAGAAATTCAATAGATATCAATTAAATTAAGTTGTATTTTCCTCATCTGCCAGAAACTTACTGATTTTCTGTTCTATATATTACTGAAGATTGTTAAAATCTCCACATGTATTTGAAATTTTTTCCTATTTCCTTTTCAATTCTATAATTTTCTTCAGTCATTCCTAAGTTTTGTTGCTAGATACATTCAAATTGAAGCTTGTTAGTTTTCTTGGAGAATTTAACCCCTTCTCATAATGGGATATCCTATTTTAATGATAGTATTTCCTACCTGAATGACAACTTAAATTCTTAAATTAATACTTATGTGTCATTATCGTGTCATCCTTTTAATCCTTCTGTGTCTTTAAAGTTCTTGTATGCAGCATAAATGCCAGTCTTACTTTCAGATTTTTGAAAAAGTCCAAAATGATAATATCTACCCTTTAATTGAGTTATACCTATCATTTACAATTAACTGCATACAATTAGGGCAACTATGTTTTCCATTATTTGTTCCATCTGTTCTTTGTTCCTTTTTTTGCATTCTTTGAGATTGTTTCTCAATATTTTCTTTTTTATGTTCTCTCCTGGCTTATTATCCAGTTATACTTCCTTACCATTTTACCCTACTTCATATGTAGCACCAGAGCCACACACTGTCTTCTTCATTGTCCCTCTTCACTTAGCTATCTTGCCGTATCTTTTATATCTTATATACATTAGAATCCCTGGGCTTAGAAGACCCAACAAACTCAACCAAAAGGCTTACAGAAATTACCAACAAATTCAGCAAAGTGTCTAGAATCAAAATCAATCTTAAAAAATAAGAAGCTTTTTCACATACCAACCATAAATCCACTGAGTTTAACACTTTTGGATTCTCCATATAAGTGAGATCCTGTGGTACTTGTATCTCTGTGCCTGATCTATTTCACTTAACATAACAATCTCCAGTTCCATCCATGTTGTTACCAATGACAGGATTTAATCTGGGGTGGAGGATATGGGTACTGGGGATTGAACTAAGGGGCATTGTACCTCTCAGCCCTTTTTTTGTTTTGTTTTGAAACAGGGTCTCACTAGAATGCTGAAGGTCTCCCTAAGATGCTCATACTATTCTTGAACCTGTATTCCTCGTCTCAGCTTCCCAATTACTAAGATTACAGGATTTCACCACTACACCCATCAGATTTTATCTTTTATCCATGGACAGGATTTCACTTTGTATATATTCCACATTTTCTTTATGCATTCTTCTGTTTATGGGTATTTATGTTGCTTTCTTTTCTTGACCATCATGAATACAGGTGCAATAAATATGGCAGCGTGAATGTCTCTTCTATGTACACATTCCATTTCCTATGAATACACCACTAACATTGAGACAGCTAGGTCATGTGGTTGTTCTACATGTTACATTTTGAGAAACTTCCATGTTATTTTTAATAATGGCTGTATTAATGTACATTCCCACCAACAGTGTAAAAGGGTTTGATTTTCTTTACATTCTTGTCATTCCTTGCTATTTTGTTTGTTTTTGATAATAGCCATTCTAACTGGATTGTGGTGCTATCACGCTGTTGTTTTGATTTGTGTTTCCTTCATATATTTTTTAACATACCTGGCTACCATTTGTTTGAAATTTTTTTTCCAGAAATGTCTGTTTATGTCTATTGCGCATTTTTAATTAGATATTTTTACATTAGGTTGTCTGAGCTTCATTCTTAAGATTAAATTATACTATTTAGATTTCAAAATGAATCACAAACATGATTTCATACACTAAATCTTTGATGTCATTGAAGGGAATGGTATTTTTTTTTTTTTTAGATATTAAAGAAGTTACAATGGTACCTTAGAGCATTGGACTTGAAATTGAACTTGAGAGCCTCCTGTTGGATTTTTAGCTCTGCCACAAGTAGTATTGTGAGCCTGAGTGAGCCTGTCCAGACCTCAACATTCTTAACTAACAATAAAAGGTTTAGAGTTCTGTTTTTTGTGGCACTCTTTTCCTCTCTAGACTGTGAAAAAACTTCACTAATGAAAGACTGTCCCAATTGGTTCCTAAACTATCACTTAAAAAGCTTAAAAATTCTAGTTATGAGAGAAAACGTATATCCATTTTCTCTTTCTGTGCTTGGCTGATCTCACTTAACATAGTGTTCTCCAGATCTTTCCATCTTCTTGCGAATGACAATATTTTGTTCTTCTTTATTGCTGAGTAGAATTCCACTGTGACTATTTCCCATAATTTTGCAATCCATTCATCTGTTGATGGGGACCTAGGTTGGTTCCATATTTTAGCTATTATGAATTGTGCTGCTATGAACATGGGTATGCATATGTTACTGTAGTTCTCTGATTTCAACCACTTTGGAAAGATACCCAGGAGTGGTATAGCCAGATCATATAGTGGATCTGTTCCCAGTTTCCTAAGGAATCTCTGCACTGATCTTCATAGTGGCTGAAACCTCAGCAAAGCTAGAAAGGAAGGGTAGAAGAGGAAGAAAGCTGAGTTGATTACAGGAGGAGTTACATTCGAATATGTGTTTAAGTGTGAATGTAGCATGGTTAAACTGGACACTAATTGTTGGGAGGTAGAGAAGTGGGGAGGGCACCAAGTATTGTATGAATGTATGCCACTATCAATATGATTCACATTATGATATGAAACTATTGTGTACCAATAAAAAAGTTAAAAATAAAAATAAAAACTCCAGTTATTTCAGTTATTTCTCTTCTTCTATTCCCCTCTTTCTACTCTCTTCTCCTTTTTTCTGTTTCCTCCTCCTCCTCCCCTCCTCCTCCTCCTCCTCCTCCTCCTCCTTCTTCTTCTTCTTCTTTTTCTTCTGACTGGGGATTGAACCCAGAGGCATTCTATCTCTGAGCTAAACCCCCAAACTGACTTGATTTCTTATTTGGAAACAGGGTCTCACTAAGTTGCGGAGGGCCTTACTAAGTTGTTGAGGCTCGCTTAGAATCTGTGCATCTCCTCTCTCAGCTTCCCAAGCACTGAGATTATAAGTATGCATTGTGAGCCACCACACCCAGCTCCTTCTATTATTTATCACAAAATCAGTTTAATGTTACAGAAAAAGAAATCTCTAGAAAGAACAGCTTCTTGGTTGGTTGGTTGAACTGGTCAATGTTGGCATCATTTGGAACCACTTATCAGATGTCTGGTTTGCAAATATTTTCTCCAATCCTGAAGGTTGTCTCTTCACTCTGCTGATTGATTATTTCCTCTGTTATGCAGAAACTTTTTGGTCTGATATAATCCAATTTGTCTATTTTTGCTTTTGTTTCCAGTGCTCTTTGGGTTTTATCCAAAAAATTCCTTGCCCATCCCAATGTACTAAAGCATTGCCCCTGATTTATTCTGGAAGTTGCATAGTTTGGAGTCTTACATTTAAGTCTTCAATCTATTTTGAGTTGATTTTTTTATATATAAAGAGAGATAGTGGTGTAGTTCTATTCTTCTGCAGGTAGATAGCCAATCTTCCGAGCACCATTTATTTAATGGACTGTCCTTTACTCTGGTTATGTTCTTAGCACCTTTGCAAAAGACTGGTTTACTGTAGAGTTCTTTAAATTTTTTTCTAATGAGAACTCTGGATTATTTGTTCTCTTTATGCAATTTATCTGTCCTCTCAGATTTTTTATTTTGGTGGTACTAGAGATGGAACCCAGGAGACTTGTACTTCTGAGCTACACCTTCTAGCCCTATTTTTTATTCTTTTTTTTTTTTTTTTAAATAGGATCTCACTGAATTGCAAAGGGCCCCACTAAGTAGCTGAGGCGAAATGCAAACTGCGATCCTCCTATATCAGCCTCCCAAATGCTGGAATTACAAGCGCATGCCACCACACCTGGCTTATTCTTTATTTTGAAAAAGGGTCTTACTGAGTTTTAAAGGGCCTCATTAAGTAGCTAAGACTGACCGCAAACCCAGATCCTCCTGTCTCTGCCTCACAAGTACTGGGATCACAAGTGTGCACCACCACTCACAGCTCAGATTCTGTTTGTTTGTTTATTCTTTCTCACTGATTTTATTCTTTCTCACTGATTTTAAACAATTAGACAGCAACATCCTTTGAAGTAGTTTCCTTTTGTTTATCCTGTCTGAGGATCATTGTTATAGATGGATTTATAGATTTCATGACATTTGGGACACATTTAGCCATTATTTCTTTGGTTGCTTCATTATTTTATATTACTGTATTTTTAATTTCATTGAACTTACCTAGTGTAGATAAGTATTCCCCATCCAATATTGTACATTTTAGGTTTAAAAGTCTCATTTGAGCCAGGTGTGGTGGCACACAATCCCAGCACTTGGGAGGCTGGAAGGATCACAGGGTCACAGAAAGTCTCAGCTACTTAGTGAATCCCTACCCAACTAATCAAGACCCTGTTTCAAAATAAAAAATAAAAAATAGTGCTGTGGTGTAGGTTAGAGGTAGAACGCCCCTAGGCTCAATTCCCAGTTCCATAAAAATAAATAAATAAATAACAAAAGTCTCATTTGGCTCCTTTTATATATCTTCTATTTCTCTAAAAAATGTTCACGTTTTCAGCTAAATTCGTTTCAATCATTTATTTGAGCCAAATCTTCTACTTCTACTATTTATGGTCTGTTTTAATCTGGTTTATGGGTCACATATGTTTTGCTCTTTTGTACATGTATGTTTAAAATTAGATGTCAGATATTATGAACTATAGCGAGTGGCTGGACTTTGTTGATTTCCTTATTGCTAATCATCTTGAAGGAACATTGAGCCACTTGCAGCTCACTCTTACCTTTCAAGGCTTGCTTTTAAGATTTTTTGGGCCAATGCTATAGTAGTCTTTGCTTTAGGGATGTTTGATAGGTTCGTATTCAGTCTAACACTCAACTGGATCCTTGGGCAGATCTCTAGAGGTCTTTATTTACAAAGCTCCAACCTCTCCAGCATTCTTTCTTCCAAATTCTGTTGGCTCAGCCTCCTCTTATCCTAGTCTTGTCCATGTAGCCAGACACCTAGGGTCTGCTTCAGCTCTTTCTTTTCTGCATAACATTTGGAATCCTGCCCCCAAGCAAAAAGTTCTAGTGCATAGAAGTGCTTGCTGTGTTTATTTCCCTTCTTTCAGGGATCAAAGTCCTGAGCTATCTGTTGGCCAATGTACAAAACAGGCATTTTATAAATTTTGTGTTCTTTTTGTTCAGAGCGGTCTGGCATGTCCTACACTAATTACTTCTAGGTGGAAGCCAAAGTCTTAAAGTGCTTTTAAAAGATGTTTCTATCACACTATACCTCATTATGATGTATAATAACAATTCACCAATAATATATATAATATTTGTATATGTAGTATATTATAAATATAATACCAATCTCATCTATTCATCACTTAGACATATAGACTGCATTTATCAGAAAAGCAAGTTAAAGAAAATTAAAATATCCATAATTAGTAAATTAGTAAGGTTGTATTTTTGTGGGGTTTTCTTGTGTGTGTGTGTGGCGGGGGTGTGAACGCATGTGTGAGTCTGCACTTTCATTATCCATCATAGTGAGGTTCAGAATGACAAATACATAGAGGCACACAGTTCATTGTGTGTTTTCCTCTGGTTCCCACACTGCTCACCCCCCACCCCGTTCCTATAGATGGTCTTTATTTATTTATTTTTTTGGTGGTACTGGGGTTCCAGGAAGCCCTTCTACCTCTTGGCTACACTCCCAGACCTATTTTATACTTTTTTATTTGGAAACAGGGTGTCTTAAGCCAGCAAGGCTGGCTTTGAACCTGTGTTATCTTCCTGTCTGCCTCCCAAGCGCAGGGATTACAAGCGTGTGCCACCAGGCCCAGCTCCCATAGATGGCTTTATATTGATAAAAGTAACTTCTTGTATGAAAGGATGATTATTTGAGTAGTTCACATTTTTAAGATTAGTAACAAAATGAAATACTGTGTGAGTGTGTGTATACATGTTGCTGGGAATGTAACCCATGGACTTTCTTCCTCTGAGCTACACCCCCAGTCCTATGTTAATTTTTTAAATTTAGAAACAAGTTATCACTTGTTACTGAGAGCCTCTAAATTGCTGAGGTTAGCTTTGAAGCTGAGTATGCTCCCGTCTCAGTCTCCCAAATATTGGGATTACAGGTGTGTGCCAGCACACCTGGCCTAAAGATTTTAATAATTATAATATCAAGTCTCCAGTGTGAGCTACAATGGGTTAAACTTTAAGCAGTGAATAATTTTTCCAGTTTAAAACACAAATACTCTTAAAAAATAAAGGATGGTAATAAATGTGTCTAACTTGTTTCCATATCCTTTCCCAACCACGGGTAGCTGATTCTGGTTTAAGAGAGTAAAGGGGGGGGGGGGAAATCAAAGGACTCAGCCTTTGGACTGTAAGAAAATAAGAGCTCAAGGGATAAAAGAAGATTACACAGTAAATTTCTTCTCTTAAACAATAAAGCTAAATTTTATAGAGATATCAAACTAAGCCTGGCCAGTGCACTTGTTTGGTGGGAGAGTCGGGTGGGAAAACTGAAGGTTTAGGGTTCAGTACCTGCTCATCGCAGTTTTCATGTAGTCTGGCCTCACCCACAGGGCTCTTGCTTTCCTCAAGGTGGTCTCTACATTATGTTCCTTTCTGGTCCTGTATTAGCGGCCTTTGAACATTACACTCTATGTTATAGAAAACCACAGGTATACTGTAGTGAGTGATTAGGTCTTCAAACCAGGCTTGAAGAGGTAGAATAATAGCAATCATATGGCACACTTATTAATGCTATTATTTGTGAGTGCACTGTGGATTGAACCCAAGGGCATTCCACCACTGAGCAACATGTCTAGCCCCATTTTTTTAATAATGTGCTTTTATTGGTGAATTATAGTCTCACATAATGTAAATCGTGTTGAGAGAGACAGACATACACAAAGCACTTGGTGTCCCCCTTTCTACTGCCCCATTTTCCACCCTTCCCAATACAGAGTACTAAGAGAGACTTGGGTATATTCACCTATATACGCATAGTTGACGGTAGTATTTCCATTGAGGAACCTCAATATTCCCACCTCCACCTTCCCTTAGACCACCTCCCTGGCTTCACTGAGGTTACTTCTCCATTGTCTGAAGTCCCTCTGGTATCCGGATTACTCCCTTGCTTTCACATATGAAAGAAAACATATGACCTTTCACTCTCTGTGACTGGCTAATCTCACTTAACATAATGTTCTCCAAGTCTTTCCATTTTCTTGCAAATGACATAATTCTATTCTTCTTTATTGCTGAGTATAATTCTATTGTGTGTATTTAAGAAACCAATTTATGTGTGTGTGGGTGTGCATGCACGGTGTGTGTGTGTGTGTGTGTGTGTGTGTGTGTGTGTGTAAACAGGGTGTCACTAAATTGCCGAGGATGGCCTCAAACCTGCAATTCATGCGCCACCACCCTGACTAATGCTATTATTTAAACACCAAATGTTTAAGATATAATATGTTTAAAGCATTCTTGGAGGTAATCCGCACAATAGATAAAGAACTGATTTGTGGATGTCCTTTCTCCCATATTTCTTCTTGCTGCTCCATAGACATGGATTTTCTCTCTTCAAGCCCTTGGGAAACAGGGTGCAGAGCCGTAGGAAGCAGGCCACTGGAGTGGGCCTGGAGGCTTAGCCTCTCAGGACAGTTGTCATGGTAGCAGAAGCTGAAGGTTTACTTTTCTGTTTTTTTTTTTTTTTTTTCAGATTGTACCTTCCTTTATTAACAGAGAAAAGAAATGCATATTTGTTTTCGACTGTAAGAGAAAAAGCTTTTCTTTTATGTAACATAATGTTCTGCTTGAATAGAAACTATATACAATGAGACTTTCAAAAATCATATCTTAAAATGAAGCCTAGAAGGTGGAAAGTGTAACCTAACAATGCGTGACAACCGAAAAGAGAACATATTGGGGGAAAACACTCATGGAACAACATTCCCTAATTTGGTCATAATCATCTGTTTTTATGTGAAGGTGTGTGAGCTTTGAAATCTGAAAACCCTCATTAAACTAAACAGGCTTTCAGAAAGGCTCAGAGGCTTGTAAACTCAGCTGGAGCTTATTACCAGATCGGTTCTGTGTTTCTCAGAGGCTTTGTGGTTGTGAGCACAAACATCTGAGATAAGTGATTTCAAGCTCTCTCCAAGTTTGAGTGGAACAAAACTGGCCACTGTGAAAATACGGCCAACAATCCCGGCACTGGTCCTAAGCTCTTTAATTCCACCCTATGCTGGAAACCTCGGAGCTGCTGTGTGTATCATTTGGCATTTTTGACCACAGAGCACAATTTACTGTTACATTTCACTATAAATTCATGGCTGGCCAGACAATGTGCTCCAGAGTAGAATAAATACATGTTTTAATGAGTTGCTGAAATGCGACCTGGCCAACGGGAAATCTAAGGAACAAAGCGTGCTTTCTCAGAGTCGAGACCAGTCACAAAGGGCGAGGAACAAGCAATACTAGAAACAAATTAATCCGTGACTCAGTCAAGTGGACAAAAGAGAAAGAGAGACAAAGCCCAATTGGGAAGTGAAAATACTAGGCCAGTTTACTTTTGATGGAAGGTGAGGAGCCAGTGGCAGTCCTGAAATTAGACTATTCAGATCAATAGCGGAGCGCATTGGACCAGGTGAGGATTCCCAAGTCATTTCCAAAGAGCTTTTCCTGTTCATAATATTAGTGCCTTGGCTGGTTACCACTAATTAGGAAGGAAATTTAAATGAGCTATCAATTCTTAAATTGGTCAAAGTAACCACAAAGCTTTGTTCCGGTTGTAGAGGGACTCAAGGACAGAGTGTGACCTTCTATTTTAGCAAGAGCACCTAAGATGCTGGGTGCCAATGTCTCTCGGCCCCCCCTTGGTGCAGCTGCACCTGAGTGCAGTTGGCACAAGCAGTAAAGAGTAGGGAAGGAGGCAAGTGAGGATTGTTTCAAAAGCTGCTGACTCTTAGGTCAACTGGATCATTCGAGATGGAAAAACAACAATCCATTGGGTAATTATCATGCACATTACACTAGAGCTAGAATAACCACCTCAATAACACTTGGTGGATAATTCCTGCCCAGGGAAAGCATGAACACTAAAGTTTCACTTAGAAAAATAGAAAGTGCAAATAAAAGATAAAAAGAAAAACTGTAAAAGAGTCTATATTATTTGGGGGTTATGTTTCAGAAATTTATTCAACTTTGGGCACAGGCTGTGTTATGTGGTGATTTCCTATCCTCAAAAGGATAGACATAAAATATGGCCATGTAGCTATATGACTAGTTTCCTAATGTAATCATAAGATATGAAACCAGAAAAGGCAGATCACTTTTCTTTCTCTTCCAATTCCTCCCCACCCTCTATCCCTCCATATTCCCTCCCCCTGCTCCTTCATCATCCCTACCATCTCTAGGTAGAAAATGAATGACATTCTGTTGTACAATAACTAAACACCACCACACCACCAAAGAATGGGCTTTACTATTTTTCCCTAGTTGTAAATTTTATTATAGATTCCTGCTCATATTATTGAATTTTCAGTCCAAAAGAGCTGATTTGTGAAAAGAAAAGTCTAAAATCTAGTTTCATATAATATTTTTAAAACTCTGAAAACTCCCAGTTTCTGAAATGATGAAGGTCAAACGATATTTATCATGTTGACTTAAGAAAAAGATTCAGTGTACATTTCCAAAGCCATATAAAACAGCAAAGCTGTTCACCAGTAAAAAACACATACACATCCTCCATTGTCCATTCCCCTTTGCTATTTTCTGGGCCAGGGGCACGGTGTCCAAATGCAGAAAACCCTGGAAAACAATCCCTCCCCTAGCCTTCCCCTCTCTGCTGTTCTTTCGCTCCAGCACCTGCAACCACATGACACTGTTCCACAAACCCAAGGCTTCCTTTGATAAGGATGGCTGACCCCAGGTGTCTATCAGCATCAGAAATCTTCAAGGTCCAAATTTAGAAACACTGAAGTCACTCTGTTCAGTCCTTCTCTCCTCGCAGTACTGTCAAAACCATCCTCTCCCCGTTTAAGACAGACTTTCAGTTTATTCCACTCTTGCTTATCTAGAATCTGATCAGTGTTCGTTCGTTCTTTCTTTCTTTCTTTCTTTCTTTCTTTCTCTTTCTTTTCTTCCCTCCTTCTTTCCTTTCTTTTTCTATTCTCCTTTTTAGTTCTAAATCCCATGGTTTAAAAATCATTTTAATTCATAATTTTAATTTGAACCATAGCTTTCCATTTTATTTGTATGAATGCAAAGAATTAAAATAAATGAGGCCAGGCATGTTGATGCACGCTTGTAATCTCAGTACTTGGGAGGCTGAGACAGGAGGATCTCAGGTTCATGGCCAGCCTCGACTAGTTAGTGAGGCCCTCCATAATTTAGTGAGACTCTGTTTCAAAATAAAGAATAAAAAATAGGGCTGGGGGCGTAGGTTGGAGGTAGAATGACCCTGGGCTCAACCCCCAGTTTTGCAAATAAAATACAATAAAATAAAAGGGGAATGATCTGATAAAAAGAAGAAATATATCTGGTAACAGTCAGCTTGAAATCATGAAATTTAAGATTGCATTAATGATCTAATAGCATATTTGGGCTATCAGGTTTTAAAGCTAGTTATATTCTCAGACATAAGAATATGTCAAACTTGATTAATTTTAGGAAAATTAGACTATAAATATTGTTAACTTGGACACAGATATACTTATCAATGCTTTGTACCAAATACTGCTAAATAGGGAACAAATTCCATGCTTATGTTTAAGACAGTCACATCTGATAGTAGATGTGACTTGATGTGATGCTTAATTATTGGCAGACACTTTTCTTCTATTTTAATTTTAATAATATCATCTATTAAAAAGACAAAAGTAATAAGAAATGACTTAACAAATCATTAACTCTAGTACAGCAACTTCTGAGTCTAAACTTCCAGGAGGTAGTTTCAATCATTATTTTGTTGTGTATAATTTTTAAGTTTTAAAATAAATGTTCATAGCAAGCAATTACAGGTGGTAATAATTAATGAGAGCCTCAACATTATTGTGTAAAAACATATTATCTTGCATTTTGCCTTGACAGATTACCAGTTTTTAATAGCTATTAGAAGTCTCGGTAGATACTCTGAAATTATTCACACAACAGTAATTAGGTGTATGGATGTGAGGCTTGGAATAGAAAAAAAACATATACTTCACACTCTTTATCTCACTCTGAATAAAACTGTCACTATAGCATACTGTAGAATTTTTATATTTCATAAGGCTACACGTTTGTTTATTTCTTTAATAAACTAAAAAATAATGCAAGCACGTATCAGACAAAATGAAGGATGACAGCAACTAAAAGGTGTTGACTTTAGAGAAAAATAAACTTCCAACGATGCCCAGAACATATTAAGGAATGTATCCAAGGTGGCAATGCCAGGTCGTGTCACAGCAAGGCTGGAGGCCAACTCTCTAGAGTCACACTCTTTGATCTTTCTTCTCATTCTGCCTTCGCTCAGAAAAGAAATACAGGAAGAGTGGTCAAATGTCCTGCAAACAGTGATTCAGAACTGAAATCCCAGAGGATTTTGCTGTGTCAGAAAGGCCTGCACTTGGGCTTACAGGTTGTGAGTTTCCCTTAAACAAAGGTAAACGACTTAATGGGCTAGGTAGCAGCAGGTCCCTGGCAATCTCCAGTTCTTACTAGGCAAAAAAGTCCTTAAAAGGGCGATGGCAGTGACACAGCCCACTGTATGCTCACTGAGAGCAGAGTGGACAGCTAACAGCAGCAGAAGCAGGCTGGGTGGGGTTATAAGGATGAAGGCAACATGCTTTGGAACAGGCACATAACCCAGCCAGGCACATTCTCCTGCACCCCGCCCGCCACAGCCTGCTTGATGATGACACAGCCATCATTAGGTCAACTCATTCTTTTTAAAAGTAATTACCTAGAACACATTTCGCAAGAATCAGGTATTCTAGAAAATGATAGTAACCGTTAAAAAGAAGATAGTTTATTTTACTGAAAACTGACTTATTTCTTTCCTATATATTTTTATTGGTTCACTGTAATTATATGTCAAAGTGAATTCAAAGTAACCCAAATATCCATGCACACAGTACTTGGAGTGCTTCCCTCATCCCTACACTGTGCCTGTTAGTGAGATTGGTAGTGATACTTTCATACACGGACATAACATTATTTGAACTGTTTCCTTCGTCAATTTTTCTTTTTTTTATCTGCATACCTCCCTTCCTCAACCCACTTCCAATATTCTTTTGGTTTCTATCCCCATTTGTCTTTTGTTTCCTATTTCCTCTCTAGTTTCCACATATGAGAGGAAACTTAGGACCGTTGACTTTTTTAGAGTGGTCGGTCTCAGTCAAATTTCTCTAGTTCTTTACATTTTCCTGCAAATAACATAATTTTTTCTCTTCTTTATTACTGAGTAGAATGTTCTTGCGTGTGTTCCCCATAATTTTGGTAATACATATATCTGTTGACAGACACCTAGTTTGGTTCCATAATTTAGCTATTGTGAATAGCGCTGCTATAAACTTGGATACTGATGTATCACTACAGTATCTCAGCTTTCATTCTTTTGGAAAGATATCAAGAAGATAGTGATTTATTTTTCTTAATGTACTTAAATGAATTAGCCAATCATTTATGCAGTCCCAAAACTATCTGAGGTTTGGTGCCTTCTGTAAAGTTCACATAAATAATTCTTGCAAATCTGTACTATCAATATTATCATCTTCTGGTCTATATATGTTCATGTTAAAATTTACTTTTAATTTCATGGAAAACTATGCATCTGAGACAAAAATGTGAACTACCATGTATTAGTTGAGTTAGCCTTTATTGGTAAAAGATGAGTCAAATATACACATTTTTTCAAATAAAATTATGTTATTTTCCATTTTAGAAAAAAGTTAATAGAAATCTTTCAAATGTATTACTCCAGACCATGTAAATGTTTCTTTTATCTAAAGTGCCAGTAATTCTATGAATGTCAAATATAGTCCTCTAACAATACATACTTTTAAAAAACAGTATGAGGATGGGATTATGCCTCAGATCAGAAATGAAGATTATGAAGAAGAGTTTGGAGGTAAAATTTTTTTCTCACCAAAGATATTTGAATGATAAATCATAGAGGGTCAAGGAAGGGGTGTGGATAGAAACCATACAAATGAAGTTGAAAGGCTGATGAAAGCTCACTCATCTGTATCATCAGTGCACAGGTAACACATTCCTGCTCCCAGGAAAGAGAGGTGCAAACAGATCATGGCACACCTCAAGCACTCACAGCCATCACTTCAATTAAATAAGCACTGAGCAAGTGTGCAAGCTAGAAATAAAATGACAAACAAAACCAGATATGGTCTCATGTCCTCATAAGATCTATATAAATAAAAGGATTATAAGTAGGAAAAAAGGTATTATACAGTTACTACACAAATGAGAGTATACAATCACAGCGGCAAATGTCATAAAGACATGCAGCCTCATGTTAAGAGCGTATAACCGAGGAGTAGGGTGTGGAAAGTCCTCACAAAGAAAGAATCTTTCAACAAAGATCCACTTATGAAAAGAGTAACTTCAGATGGAGGGTGGTGGAAGTTATAGGCAGAGAAATCATCTGTGCAAAAACCCTATGTATCCTTTGACATTCTTACAAATACTGATGCTAAATCTCTCCTTTGAATAAGAAGAGGAGAAAACTAGTACTGGCTCCTACGGCACCACCCCATCACATCTCACGATCATCCAGTCTGGGCCCAATGCCTGAGCCCACATCTGCTTTGTAGCTTTGACAGGACAGGAGACTGCGTGGGCTATCCACTCACTTCAGAATCCATTCGACCTAGACCTAGATCTGAGCTCAGTGATTAAACAGCATATCCCAAAGCATATGCATTTGAGCCATGAGCAGCTCAGTGAAAACAAAGTTTACAATAGTTTTGAAAATGTGGCATACGCTATCCCCCTCTTGAAAATTACCATGCTCCCTCTCATGATTAATGTCTAGAGACAGGTCTTCTAACTCCATGTCCATATTTTATACCTACATTTATGCATTTGTGTGCGATACCTAATATGTGTATATGCATTTACATAAACATAAGAATATATACTTATACTTGTTTATTAACTTATTGAATGCCTCCTAGGACCACTGAGTATATTAAGAAACCTATGTAGGGATCAAAGGGGCAGATCCATAGAAAATGCTTGATAAGCCAGGTGTGGTGGAGCAGGCTTGTAATCCCTGCGCTTGGGAGCCAGAGACAGGAGGATTGCACTGGTTCGAAGCCAGCCTTGCTGGCTTAAGAGACCCTGTTTCCAAATAAAAAATAAAAAATAGGTCTAGAAGCATAGCCTGGAGGTAGAAGTTTTCTAGGAACCCCAGTACCACCAAAAAAGAAAAAAAGAAAAAGAAAAGAAAGAAAGAAAGAAAGAAGAAAAGAAGAAAAGAAAGAAAAAAGAAAATGCTTGATAAGTGTTCGTGATTATTATCAGTAACTGCGACCTTGAGAAGGGACCCTAGGTCGTGCTGTTCTCTCATTTTGAAAGTCATGATCAGCAGTGTCTGAGCCACTTGCATCAGGCAGAGACAGTGCTCTGCTACTTCTGCTTGGCTCCAATCACTTCAATATAGCTGACATGATTTGTAATTCGCTTTATACAGGTCCCAGCTTACAAAGGCTGGAAACTAAGATTTCCTGTTTTGGGTTTTTTGTTTGTTTTGTTTCTGTAGCAGGAATAGAAACCAGGGGCATCCTACCGCTTTGTTTTTATTTTATTCTTTAATTTTTTTGTTTTTATTTTATTCTCTAATTTTGAAACAAGTTCTTGCTAAATTGTGGAGGGCCTCACTACGTTGCTGAGGCTGGCTATGAACCTGTGAACCTCCTGTCTCAGTCTCCCAAGTATTTGGATTACAAGCATGAGCCACTACACCTGGCTAGATTTTCTTAAATTCCAATTTGTCGATTATACATATATGTCTTATTTTTCTTTAAAACTAACATATTGCTGGTAAAGAATTCTAACTAATGGATTTTAAAAAAAAATTCCCTATTACCTTCATGTCAACATTTTAATATGATAGTGAGGTTCAAAGTGATATAAATGTACATGCACACATCACATGGTGTGATTTCCTCTGTATTCCACCCCTTCCCTATACATGTTAGTGAGATTGGTAGCGAAATATTCCTGTGTGGACACAGAATTATTTAGGCTATTTTCTTCATCAAGCATCTTTAATACTCTTTTTACTTCCCTCTCCCATTCCACTATAATATTCTCCAGTTCCACCCACTTTCTTACAAATGACATAATTTCATTCTTCTTTATGGCAGAGTAAAATTCTACTGTGTGTATACACCACATTTTCTTTACCCGTTCATCTGTCGGTGGAAACCTAGGTTGGTCTACACTTCTGCATTAATTTCATGTACTGTGCTCTCAGAACTAAGCCAGGGCCATAGATTTGGGTGTTGGCATTGATACAGTGGAATTCCATTGTTCTGACTATGCTGCTAATGATCCTTTGGCTCCATGGATAAAAATCTCATTTCCTGAAAGCCAAATCTCTGAGGAGTTGGTGTATTTTTTTCTTCTTCCTTATACTGATAAGCAGTCCGAGCATCTGATTTAAAGGCACAAAAGGAAAACAATTTCTCTCCTTTACTTTGATGTTCCCCAAGATAGGAAAGAATTTCTTCTGCCCTTGTAAAAATGCTATACAACTTCTGGAAGAGATGATGCAGGATATAGGAGAGTCAGGGGAGTGAGCCAAAGATAATAAAAACACCTGCCACTGCACCAAAAGTTATGTTTAATATTTTGGCCTTTTAATTCCCTTGCAAGGGGCCAGATGTCCTTAGCTGAACTGATGGCCAGTAGCAGACTTTGACCCCAACTACAAAGACCTTCCCTAAGCTTGTATTGAAAAGATTCTGCAAATGCTCCATGGGACTTCTTAATGACTTGGGACTTCGATTTGGGTTACTAGGTCATAGAAAATGTATTATGTTCCCAGAAAAACTGGCTAGTGGTCTGTGGCTGTTTCTTTTAAAGGCAGATATTATTTACAAGGACTAAATTTGAAGGCTGGTGAGAAAGAGCAAGTACAATTGACCCCATGAGACAATGAAAAAAAATTATATTTTTGTTCTTTGATGTTAGGTGGTACAGTAAAAATGGACATAAATTTTAAAAAATATGACTGCATAAAATCTTAATCATTTTCAATTTCAATAATGTAATCTATAATTATATATATGCTAATATGAAATTCCTTTAATTTTAGGAAAAACAATATTTGGTGACCTGCCAATATCAATATTATACTTTGTGACATAAATTATTCCAGTACAATTTTATATTTTTTATATTACTGAGTGCCTGAGAACACAGACACAATACAGGCCAGGAGCTCCCACCCCGAAGCCTTCTCTACCTGAAATTTATAAGTTCTATGAACTTGCCACAGAAAATTCACAAATAGCTAACTTGACATCCCTCATCTTGCTCCCTTTGTCTTTCTGTGATCCAATTTTCTTATAATCACCAGACAGTACAGGAGTCAGTGTGGGAAATATTAAACATGACTTCTTTTTTCAGCAAGACATTTTGAAAGACATCGCTATTTTTCTTTAAACGGGGGCAGTACAAAATCATATTGAGAATAATTTGATTTACAACTGATATTTCTGAGAAACACACGCTATAAGAATGGGCCAGTATCTGGAAGTCGTCAAAAGTCTCTATTGCATTCTAGAAGCATCTGAGAGTGGAAAAGGGTGACTTGTGGGACTGTGCTATTTCGTCTGAATTTAGTCATTGCATTGATTCACATGCCTCTTCACTGAGAAGAACAAAATTACAGTTTAAATATTTGAATTAAACACAGCATTTTAAAGTACATATTTATATATAAGTATCCTAATATATAAACTACAAATATGTAGATAGGCACTTATACATACATAAATGTATAGATATACACATAGTAGGGAAAGAGTGAAATTCAGCTGTAGTTTGAACAAAGATCAACAACAACAACAAAAATCTAAAACCAAAAGTAAGCCGTGCATGGTGGTGCACGCTTGTAATCCCAGCATCCGGGAGGCTGAGACTGGAGGATCGTGGTTCGCGGACAGCCTCAGCTACTTAGTGAGGCCCTCCGCAATTCAGTGAGACCCGGTTTCAAAATAAAGAATAAAAAATAGGGCAGGGGGTGTATGCCCCTGGGTTCCATCCCCAGACCGGCAAAAAAAGAAAAAAAAAAAAGAAAAAGAAAAAACCCAAAAGTAAAAATCAATGCCTTGCTCCAAATTCATAGAGAAAAAAAGTCATTCCTTCCAAAACAACAATTGAAATTCAGATTGCCAAGCTAGGTGTGGTGGCGCACAACTGTAATCCCAGCATTTGGGAGGCTGAGACAGGAGGATCGCAGTTCAAGGACAGCTTCAGCTACTTAGTGAGGCCCTTTGCAACTCAGTGAGACCCTGTTTCAAAATAAAAAATAAAAACTACCCGGGCATGGTGGGGCACGCTTGTAATCCCCGCGCTTGATAGGCAGAGACAGGAGGATCACGTAGGTTCGAAGCCAGCCACGCTGGCTTAAGAGACCCTGTTTCCAGATTTTTAAAAGTATAAAATAGGTCTGGGAGTGTAGCCCGGAGGTAGAATGGTTTACAGGAACCCCAGTACCACATACACAAAAAAAGAAGCAAAGAAAAAAATTAAAACTAGGGCTAGGGTTATAACCCGGAAGTAGAGTGTCCCTGAGTTTCATCCCTAGTAACAAAAAAAAAAAAAAAAAAAAAAAAAAAAAAATTAGACTGCCGAGAAAACATTGAGGATATGCTATAGTCCTAAACATGTCCACTAACAAAAGCCTGTTTTCTTGAAGAACTACTTGTGCTCCCCACATCCACGCTCGCTTGACTGCCGAGTCTCTACTCTCCAGCCCCTATCTTCAGGCAGTAAACCAGCGACCTTCACATTGGCAGACTGGATGGGTAGTTTCTGAGCCAGTTGATTACGCCTTCCTTCCAACAACAAGCTGTGTTCACTTGATTCTAGAAGGAAGCATTCTTTTGGTTTTCTCCTGGTGAGCTACTGGTACCTTTTCAGGCACCTTCACTGAATCTTCCTCTTCTTTCCAGTTTCTAGATAGATGCAGAATTGTTCGGGGTGTGTTCTTCACTAAGCTCATTTCTCTGCTCATGGTCACTCCCCTAGAGGATCTTCTTCAGAAGCTAGACTTTAATATTATCTCTAGTCAGGACACACTGATTTCTCTCTAAGTGAAATTCAACATCTCATTGTAGATCTATCCATGCAGTATCACATATCAGCCTGTTCACTCATACTTACTGGTCGCCACTGCCTCTCCTCAATGCTCCCTATCTTGAAAAGTGGCACCAACATACAATTGTTCATTGTTGGTACATGCAATTGTTGGTACATGCAATTGTTGGTACATGCAATTGTTGGTACATGCAATTGTTCAAGGCAAAGCTTTGGGAGCCACCTTTACATTTTCTCTTTCTCTCAGTTTGTCTAATCCTTCAACAAGTCCTAAAGGCTTTACATTAAAAAATGAAATACAAATCAAATCCAAAACTTGCCACCATCTTTATGGGTAGCTTTCTAGCCCAAGCTACCATTTCTCACTCAGCCATAATAACCACATAAGCCACTTCCACCTACTCTTGCCCACCACATCTATTGTCCACACAGGAAATACAGTTCTCCTTTTAAATAGGTGTCACCACTGGAGTCCTCAAATGACTTCTCTTCACACTGAAGTTACTCCAAAGCCTTAACCAGAGCCACATGGTAACTGCCACAGTATTGCCTCTTAGCCCTCACCTTCTTCAAGTATTCTAGCCTCATTCATGTTTTTTAAATAAATTATAAACCTTTCTGTCTCAGGGACTCTGCACTGTGCCCTCCTCCCTCCTCCCCAGCTTGCAATAAGCTGTTTCTTGATATTCACATGACTAATTCTTCTTGACCATACTGGTCAAGTATCATTGTCCCAAAGTGGCTTTCTCTGAAGACCTTCAACTAAAAGGTAAAAAGCTGCTTCTTCTTCTTCTTCTTCTTCTTCTTCTTCTTCTTCTTCTTCTTCTTCTTCTTCTTCTTCTTCTTCCTCTTCTCCTCCTCCTCCTCCTCCTCCTCCTCCTCCTTCTCCTCCTTTATTTATTTATTTTTTTTTTGCGGTGCTGGGGATGGAACCAGGGACATTCTATCTCTGAGCTACACCCCAACCCTGTTTTTTTATTCTTTATTCTGAAACAGCGTCTTACTGAGTTGCAAAAGGCCTTACTAAGTAGCTGAGGCTGGCCGTGAACCCGTATCCTCCTGTCTCAGCCTTCCACATGCTGGGATTGCAACCATGTGCAAACAAACCCTGGCCTAACAGCTCCTTTAAGTCACTTATTTGCCTTGCTTTCTTTTACTTCAGAGAAATCATGACTTCCTAAAGTTCCATTATATATATTTAAAATATTTGTGTTAGGCCAGGCGTGGTGGCGCACGCTTGTAATCCCTGCACTTGGGAGGCAGAGACAGGAGGATCATGCAGGTTCGAAGCCAGCCGTGCGCGCTGGTTTAGGAGACCCTGTTTCCAAAATAAAAAAATGTAAAAATAGGTCTGGGAGTGTAGCCCGGAGGTACAAGGGCTTCCAGGAACCCCAGTACCACCAAAAAAATTTAAAAAAATATTTGTGTTATAATCAGAATATAAATTAATTCCATCAAAGCAGGAACTGTTTCCACTGTAGTCTCCATGTCTCTCAAGATCCTAGAACGGCACCTGTATATAGTATATTTTCAACCTATAATGTCAAATAAATGAGTAAGTCACAACAAAGTGAACGTTTATAGGCATCCATCAACAGATGAAGGGATTAAAAACGTGATATATACACACAATAGAATTTTACTCTACCTTAAAGAAGAACTAAATTATGTGATTTGCAGGAAAATGGACGGAACTAGGGAACATTATGCTAAGTAAGATCAGCCAGTCTCAGAAAGTCAAGGACTGTTTTTTCTCACATCTTGAAAATGAAGGGAAAATGGGAAACAAAACAAAACAAAAAAAAAAAAAACTTCAAATAAATGAAGAGAGAGACCTGAAGACTACTGGAAGGCAGGGACGGGAGTTGAAGAGGGGAAAAAGGAGAACAGATGATGGAAACAGCTCAAATAATGTTATGTCCATATATGAGGGATCACTACCAACCCCACTAATATGTAAGGGGTGGGTAGGTAGCAGGGTGGGAATGGAAGGGTAAACCACCAAAACCGTGTGCAGGCATTCTTTCGTCACTTTGAACCTATGCTGTATAATTATAATGCGCCAATAAAAGTATTTTTAAAATTCTAGAGGAATTAATGGAGGATTTTAAAACATTAACATTACCAACCCAAGAACTTCTGAAAACAAACTCAGACTTTCTCAGTGGAGGTGCTAGAATCTCTCTATCTACAGACAATTTAAGAAACCTAAGAAACCGGTATCTTGCTATCTAGGGGTTTAGAGTGACAACTTCTCTTCCTATACCAATTCCACAATTGAAACATTTCAGGGACTTGTATTTACCGGGACAGTCTGTTCCCCTTTGACTCTTAAAATAAAAGCCATTTTTATTTTTAGGAATCAGGATTTCCTTTCACTGCAGAGGTCACAGCCCCAACACATTTGAATACTCGAATGTTTACAATGACTGGCAGACTGCTCATCTCAGAGAGGCAGCGTGTTTCCCAGCGTAGAAGGAACCTCCTGACCTCCGACAGCCTGTTTCTCATTTTCCGTGGCACTGTGGTCATTTCCTTTACTGCATTATCTGGGTAACTGGTGCTTATTGCCTCTAGACGACTTAAACAAGGAAACCTAAATATGTGTATTCACAAAATCAGTGGATAACCACGCAGTCTTAGCTTATCTCACCTGTCCAACTTCATCACCCTCCACTCTCCCCGGAGTTTGTTTTTTCATGAACCTTTAACCAACAAATACGGCTGGTGTCAAAGCCTTAGTTCTGACCAGTCCCTTGGCCAGGGACTCTCCCCCTTAACTGTCTGCAGGTACATGTGTTCTTATGGTTCAGATTTCTACCCAAATATCATTACATTATTTACCTCACTGTGTATATGCATGCTATATCTCTATTTTCTAAATGTGAGCTCATTTGACCAGAGACTGTGTACCTGGTTCACTGCTGTAGCCGTGGTACTTAGAACCAGGCAAGACTCAGTGAAGACACTCGATAAAGAGTCATCAAATTAGGGTCCAACAAAGAGCTGCTTTATTTTCATCGTCCTTTCCCAATTTGCTCATTATTAATGGAATTAATTTCCACTTAATTCAAAACCTGTTAAGAACAGGCTGCTTTGACACCTACTTTAGAATATAATTTCCTTTCTTAGTTATTAAATGATTCACTTTATAGATTATGAGATTACCGGAATGTAAACAAATACAAACAAAAACAGCTAACACATATTAATATATTTCATTAATCTGTGAATTGATACATATTAGTCCTCTATGATTTTGATTCACTACTCTTCTGGAATGTTTTCTAAATTTCATTTATACAATACTATTATCAGCCGGGTATGGTGCCTCATGCCTGTAATCCCAGTACTGGGGAAGCTGAGACAGAAGGATCACAGGTTTGAGGCCAGCCTCTGCAATTTAGCAAGGCTCTCAGAAAAAAATTAAGGCCCTGCTTCAAACTAAAAATAAGATAGGGCTGGGTGTGTGGCTCAGAACTCCTGAGTTCCATCCCCTAGAGACAGACACACACACACACACACACACACACACACACACACACTATTGCCAATCTACTATAAATAATTTTAATGTAGCCCAGCGTGGTGGCGCACACTTGTAATCCCAGCAGTTGGGAGGCTAAAACAGGAGGATTGCACAGGTTCGAAGCCAGCCTCAGCTACTTAGTGAGGCTCTCGGTAACTTAGTGAGACCGTGTTTCCAAATAAAATATAAAATAGGTCTGGGAGTATAGCCCAGAGGTAGAAAAGCCCCTAGGTTCCACCCCCGGTACTACAAAAAAATTAATAAATCAATTAATTAATTAATTAATTAATTTTAATGTAAGTAACTTTAAGAAATTAAAATTTTAAAAATTACAATTCTTCTTAAATACATATGCCAAAGGCATTCCATATATTTCATGTAACATGTCTATGCACACTGTGTTAGCCCACAGCAGAACCATTACTGGCAATGTTTCCCTATAAAAAATATCAATTAAAAATTCTGATTCTAGTATAAAATTACAGCTATTATTTTTGAAAGCAGCTAATCAATAATATACTATGATTTTGAATTCCAAATTCTTGAAGAAAAAATTTATGTTTCTCTATATAAAAATTATATGAAAGCAATTTATGTTTATATTTATATATCTAACCAACCAAAATATATGCTAACTGGCTTAAATATTGTTAAGTAAGTGACTGAGAAAGAAATATGAGATACCAGGCATGGTGGCGCACGCTCGTAATCCCAGCAATTGGGAGGCTGAGAAAGGAGGATCATGGTTCGTGGACAGCCTCCACTACTTAGTGAGGCCCTCTGCAACTCAGTGAGACCCTGTTTCAAAATAAAGAATAAAAAATAGGGCTGGGGGTGTAGCTCACCGGTAGAATGCCCCTGGGTTCCATCCCCAGTACTGCAAAAGAAAAAAGTATGAGAATCTTTATCTGATAGGATAAGTCCTTTTGAATCATATAAGCTACGAAGCCTTCTGGTTCAAAATGAAGCATAAACATAACAGGTCATCTTCACAAACTCGACTTAAGCAGCATGGGAGTGAAGAGAGCCATCAGAAGACTCAACAAAAATCAGGAGGATGTACATGATCTCACACAGGACGCTCCTCCTGTGCACATGTTCACGTGACTTGAAGACACTAGCTACCATTTTTCTCAGAGGTAGCTTCAGGAAGCTGGGAAATTGTCTGCCCTATGTTGGACACCCAGGATGTGCCAGGCTCAAAACAGGCGCTTAGAGTAATAATTACTGACTAGGTGAATAATAGCCAGCAATCAAAAACTTAGATAATTAAAAATGAATCATTTTAATTTACTATGTCACTACTTAGCACATATTAAGTTCTCAATAAATATGCTGTCAATGGATGAATGATTGAATGGTGAAAAATTAAAATTCTAACTGCTGATGAAATTTTTCAATAAGTGAAAAATATTACAAAATAATATATAAAGGGATCCTTATTTTATTAAAAATATCAATACATTCATAAAAAAGGACACTGATGGAACTAAAGATTATTGAGCTAAGATTAGCCACTCTCAGAAAGTCAAGGGTTGTATGTTTTTCTTTCACATGTGGAAGCTAGAGAAAAAATAGAAGACAAGAGATTTCACATAAATGAAGAGACCAGCAGAATAGTGGAAGGAGATTGAGGGTAGGAGATGGGAGGAAAAAATGGTAGACTGAGGAGGGAAAGAGTCCACATACTGTTGTGTCCATATATGAAGGTATCACTACCAATCTCACTAACAGGATGGGGCAGAGAGTAGTGGGGCAGGATCAGGGGAAACCATACCAAGTGCTGTGTGTATTATGTTTATATCAATCTGAGCCTATGATGTACAATTACACTGCATCAATAAAAGCATACTAAAATTATAGTATTATTTATAATTTTCTGCATTTTCAGCTGCTACTATATCTATGTAATTCTTTTGCCATTGAGAGGGGAAAAACTACTGTAAGAGAGAAGGACATAGCCCTGCTGTTTTCTTAGAAATTCTGTCTTTCCCACCCTCTAGCCAGGGAGCCATACCTTGATATATGAAAACTGTAATTCCATTCTTCAAACAAATATGGAAGAAGGAAGAAAAGAACTGGAGGGGTGTCACACAGGCAGTTGCAGAGATGGACAAGGCCCAGGCTATGGGTTGTGTTCTGCCTTTTAGGGTAGAATTTGTATGACCTCTTCAGGCTGTAACATAGGCCAGCTATGGCATAAGGGTCTCTTCTGAGATGATATGGAGGGGTCACTATTCCAAGGATTCATTTCTCCCCAACTTTCTGGAGTATTTGCTGCACCACATCACAATCACCAGCACCCAAAGCCATCATAGCAAGCTCCTAGCTGAGGCAGATAGTGCAGTTTGGGCTTATTTGCTCAGATACCTACTTCATGGGTCACTACTGACCATCATCGGGTCACCTTCCTTCCCTATGTGCAGGTGACTATTTGTGAATTTATTAGCACAGGCCCAGCCATACAGTCAAGTTTAATAAGCCGTCTACCTTACTATAATAACCATTAAATAAGACTAAGCGATGACATATAATTAGTGACTAATCAAACCCTATACCTCTGGCCTCTTATTTATTTACTTATTTATTTTTATAATTTTATAGGTGCATGATAGTCTCACATCATCACTGTGTTTGTTGTGATAGTAACACACATGCACACAGCTCTTAGTGGGCTCTCCGCCAGCTAACTTCCCATGCCCCCTTCTTCCACAGACAACATATTGAGATTAGCATTGCTATTCTCACATATGTACACAATGTCACTGGAAATGTTTCCTTCATTCATTCCCCCTCTTCCCTCCTCCCCGTCCAAAACCACCTCCCTGGTGCCACTGGATTTTCTCCTCCATTACTGAGAGTCCCTCTCACATCCCATTCCTCTCTAGCTTCCACATATGAGAGAAAACATATACACCTATTTGATCAAAAATTCAATATTTATATTCCTCTAAGCTTGTACAAGACTACTTTAGAAAAAATATGCGTTGCTGACAGAATTAGTTGAGGATGTATACAGTACAAACACAAACATGTACACAGCGCAACGATATTAGAAAAATGTGTTCAAGATTCAACAAGAGCCAGGTGTGGTGATGCACACCTGCAATCCCAGGAAGCACCGCATCAGCAACTTAGTGAGACTTTCAGCAACCTAGCAAGACCCTGTTTCGAAACAAACAAAACAAAAACTTCAAAGGTCTCAGGGTATTGCTTGGAAATAGAATGCCCCTGGTTTCAACTCCCAGTACCACAAAGAAAACTAAAAGGCTACATAAACAGGAGGACCAGAGTCTGCTGAATGTCCTCTTCTTGCTGTCTGAAAGAAGGGTCACTGCATCATAATCCATTAAAAGCCTCTTTCAGCTCGGAGGTGGAATCAATATTCTAACAAATATGGAACAAGGAAAGCCCCATAAGAGGACCCGCTCATTCTAGCAAAGCAAATTTGTAAAGAATCACCAATAGATTTTAAAAACTAGTAACTTTACCACATCAAACGCTTTTGCACCAGGGAAGTATGCAGTGCAGCCTAAGAGATATTCACAATAAGTCAGAAAACTTTATTTGCCATTTATAACATGTACCCCCATACCAGTGAACACTGTTTTGCCACTCTATAGGCTTTTTCCTCTGGGGAAATAGCATTCCATTTTTTGGTAAAGGAAATTATTGTTCCACCTTTAGCCTACTAAATGCACACGAGGAGAACCCTGTTCTCCTGTTGTGAAGGGCAACCATTTGACCCAAGCTATGCCAACCAGACCCTGATGTGCCTCTAATGCTCCAGGGGCCTGACACAAGGGCACAAGAGACACTGACTTGACCTTAATCAAGTATCGGACCCTGAGATATTTCTGGGTCTCTCTTAGACACTGTTAATTTGGTTATATATCAGCCATTCCTATCCTGTCTTTGCAAACACCTGTCTTTGCAACCAGCCTGTGGAACTAAAGGAGACCATGTGATCTACTCTGGCCAATAAAGTACAAGGAGCCAACTACCCTTGGCTTCTGGGAAAGCATTTTCCTTCCTGATAAAAAGGATGAGGGATTCTAATTAAACTCTCACTTCACTGACCCCTCAGATGTCTATTCTTTTATTCAGAGTTCTATAAAGACAAGATATCTAGGTCACTAGGACCAAGAGAATCGTCAAGTCAAAGGAATTACAGAGATATCACCCTGATCGAAACTATGGAACTGAAGAAGATACTCGAGGACGCCCTGCCTACAAACTACAGAATTTTAATAGATGGACCATGCTTCTATGTCCTTATAGTTTAATATTATTAAGTGGGTTTTCTGTGACATGTGGCCAAAGGTATGTTTAAAATTGAATATAGAAATGGCCAGCAATTATTTCCCTTTCTGTGTCCAAACTGGTTCCCTCATCCTGTAATTTATGGCACTCATCCACTCTCTGCTTTGAGATTGGTCATGTGACTTGCTTTCGCCAATAGGTTATTAGCACACAGAATTCAAACAGGATTGAAAGACTCCATTCCTCTTTTGCCACCCCTGAAGCTCATTGTTGTTATATGATCAGCATAGACATGAAAGTGAAAAAAGTTTCTTACAGTATACAAATCTATTACTCAATTTAGCAAAAACGACACTCATCCTTAATGTTTCATTTCACTTCACTTGTTAACAAAAAATATCAGCCAATAGTCATGTCAGATCTATACTCATCATTCAGAATCACAGATTTCCTACCGACTTAAGAGTCTAGAAAAATGGACATGACTATTCTGTAAACTGAAACTGGTAGTGGGCATGGTGGCGCACACCTGTAATCTCAGTGCTTGGGATGCTAAGAGAGGAGGATCATAGGTTCAAGACCAGCCTCAGCAATTTAGAGAGACTCTCAGAAACCTGTGAGACCCTGTTTCAAATAAAAATATAAATAGAAAGAAGAGGTCTGGAAGTGTAGCTCAGAGGTCAAATGAAGCTGGGTTCAATCCCCAGTACCACTAAAAACTAAAAATAAAATAAAAGCTATTCTGATAAAAGGTACTCCTCATTTTATTAATAAATGCAAATCTTATGTTACACACTTCTATATCATTATAACTGATAATAAACTTTTTCAGAGTCATTCGTTAAACATTTCCTAGCACACTAACAAGTATGGCACAGCATACCATCTAAGGACTGAGTCAGAGAGAAAGCTTCCAGTTATCCCATTGCAAGGAGAACAAATAATCCCCCCAAATATAGTCACAAACACATAATTCCCAAATCAATTTCAAAATCCTGAATGATCAGATCACTAAAATATAAAATCTCTAAAGATAAAAAAATTCCCAAATCATAACTCCAAAAGATGAAAATCCCAAATGTTAAATAGTGATTGTCAAAATCTTGAAAAATGCAATGCACATTGACAGAAAAAAAAAATCTATGTGAGAAAAAAGTGTAGAAAGCCAAATTCTGGAGAAGTGATTAGTGCACCCTAGGTCACATGCAAGCTAGTTGTGAAATTATTTAATCATGTGCTGTTTCTGCTCCTTCACGTAGCATCATTCTGGCCTTTAAAAATGCTCTTCATCAGATTAACAAGTGAATTCAGCAAGCCTCTGAACCCAAGATGCTTGGTGATATGGAGGTCCCTCCATTGTTACAAAGAACATTAAATCATGAACACTATTTGCTTAGGGACAAGAGTGTCGAAGTAAATAATCTTCTTATATTTATCACTAAATCTAAGAGGAAAAACTAGCATATGTTCCCCTTTGTCTAATGGATACCAGTTATTTTTATCAAATATACACAATTTGTGCTCTTGTTAGATCTGTCCACCCAGTAGAATTTATCTGTTCATTTGTGAATTGGCATTTATAAAGCAAAATACTTTATAAGTATTTATAAAGTATATTAGGTGGACTTTATAGAATAAATATTAGGTGGACTTTATAGGATAAAACGGATTTATTTAAATTCCCAAACAATAATGACAGATTTGGAAGAAGGGCCAATCAGGATTTAAAAAGTCAATTTTTATGTGTTACTAAGACAGTTTTTTCTCCAGGCAGCCCAGTGCATTGGTGGGAAATTCAGATGAGTGTGATATAATAATGACAAAACCTCTTATTTAAAAATGTATTATTTCCCTGCATTCACTCTCATTTAGCTGATGAGACTCCAGGAGCTTTTAATTAATAAAAAGCACAATTTCCTGAAGAAGCCCAGAAAGTTCCCAAAAGGTTCAAAAATACTTGTGGACAAGGAAAGATAAAAAGACTGCAATGGTGTCGCTGCTGAGTCACCAGGACAGTTTCTGCCAAACCTGTGGTCTATATTGAGTGCATATGGAATACCTAAAAGGGCAGAAATCATACATGACTCAATAATTTGACAATTATACTGTATACAAAAAAAAAAAATGTTCTATCCTCTTGCCCGAAATTTACCTTACTTTTTAGAGTCTTAAACTTTGGAGAATCTCCCATAGACTTAAAGCCTAGAAGAGGTCCAAGGCAAGTGTACAACAGTCTCTATTCTCAGGCTCAGCAGATTAAACCCAGGGCTCTGGGTCCTTGACACAGGCACAGAAAGCCTGCCATGCCGCGCACGCTACCAGTACCTTGGGTGCTGGGGCTCTCTGGGAACAAACCAGGAGGGATGTGATTTGGAGCCAGCCAGTCCTGGTAATTAGTTCTATGAAATGCTCATTTGTCACCAGGTTTTATGAGCTTGTAGTTCTATAGCAAAATTAGGCATGGAGTATTTTAGAAGTTCCCACCTCCTAATCAAGTGTTTCTTGTCTTGATCCAGTAACCAATCGTTGAGGGTTGGTAAGGCCTTTCTATAGTCTAAACACTACCTGCAGCCCTCTTATTGTTCATACCCTAACTCCTGCTGCTGAGAACAGAAAATAAGTTTCTTAGCCCTCTCTCCAATTGTACAACTCAGTAACCCTGCACTCTTTTAAGGTTCAGAATGATGCACTGCTGACCTCAAGTTTGTTTTTGTTTTCCTGTTAGGATTATCTGGGGACTTTTGGTAGTTTAAAATCTTTAACCTTTTCCTTTCTGTTGTATGAGGAACGCTAAAGCTGCTATCAACTTTTTCTATGGGTACTAACACAGGTTTTCAGTGTTTTATTTGTTTGTTTTTAATTATTATTAATTTTGCATGATGTGAACACACCCTTTCCCATCAATATTTGTATTATGGTGCTATATATTTGGTAATGATCCTTTAGTATTGGGAAGGGATTTTAAAAATACTGTGATTAAAATGAGTTTCTTTCTTTGATTTTCATATTTTAAATAAAGCCACAGTCATTTATACAAAAGAAAAGCTTCTGTCCCTGGGCAAATATTTTGAGGTCAGAGAGCAAAGTAACTGCATAAGGTTTTTACATCATTTCTGTATGTATTTGATATACAGATCAATATCTGTACAAATTTAATCCTTTATTTTCTGGTAACTTGTGATCATTGAGAAAGTGTTCGAAACTTTCTCATGAAATATATATTATGCAGTGAAAAATTTCCTCAGGGAAATTTATGTTCCTTTCATTTTTACCAAATTGCAAATTTTCAGCATGGATGTGAAAAGCATTAAAATTATAACTTTCTGTACAAGATGGAAATAATTCACTAAATTTGTCCATTGTCACACAAAATAAAATGTTAAAGTTTAAAACAAAAGAATTGTAGTTTTTCAGATTTGGGCTTTCAGGATTGTGATTTTAGAGATTTTGATCTTTAGAAGTTCTATATATCTTTGGGATCTCTGATCACTTGCAATTTCATCATTCACATCGATGACACTCAGGAGTTGGTCTCTGGGGATTTGGGATCCAAACTCCATTTTACAATAAAGAAGAAAAAAATAAACCCACTATTTTCTCCAGAAAGAATGCTTAAGTTGCAATTTCCCTAGTAAACTTGCAGAGAAGCAAGAATAGTGTTTGGAGGAGGAGTCAAGAGGTGTATTTCTCAAAACATCTACTTTTCTTACATTCCTCCTCACAAGCAAATAATACATCACTTTTATCATCATTATATTCATGCTCTATAATGTTTGTGTCAATTAGAGATGGGAATTGGATAACACTTTCCTGTTGAGACTCATCATTGAGAATCCATGGGGACATCGCCAACTTTATATTCAAAAGCCTACTGATGATGTTCTTTGACAACAGTGATTAAACTTAATGTTTCCATTCACATGAAATCATCAGAATGACCCACCATACTTAACAAAGGTAAAAGGAACATATTTAGAAATGAACTTTTCCGTTCCTGTTTTTTCATAACCTTTACTTTCTATTGCTAAAATATGTGCATGAAAATAAGGGCAAGGAACCTAGTCGTTTACTTACTCCTACCATTTTCCTTCCAAAGTCACATTAGAGGCAAAGTGTGGGAGGCATGCATGAAGATCTGCAGGCTGAAGAAAACCAGCTATTGGGAAAGAAATGGGGGGTAGAGGCTCTGTAAATGCTTAGAAAAGGAAAAATGAAGAAAGACAAATCACAAGATGGTAAATTTAATTTATTAGGATTGTATACGGTATCCTTTGATGAGCAGAAATTCTGTAACGTTATCAAATTTATCAACTTTTCATTTTATAATTTTGCTTTCATAACTTTGTTTAGGATGGCCTTCTTTCATCCATCTCCATTACAAAGATAGTCCCCTAAATTGTCTTTGAACCAATTTATAATTTTAGCTTTCATGTACAGCTCTTTCATCTACTTGGAGAACAACCTTGCCTACTGTATTTGTTAGACATCAGTTTTTATTTTTTATATGTATGCTGATTTCCCCAGCATCATCTATTAATCAATCCATGTGTTCCTTTTAGACTTATGGTTCAATACTTTATTATACATAAAATCTTTTCTGTATGCCTCGTTGTATTTCTGAGTTATTCATTAAATTTTGTCAGTCTATTTCCCTGTCCTCATATCAATAAAATATTTTTTTAAAAATTAGTATGATTGATACTATGTCTTTATATTAGGTCAAATATCTACCTCTATTTTTCTCTTCTTAGGGATGATTCAGCCTTTTGTGAATTTTAATTCTTCCATAAAAATTCTTTTGTAATAAGTTTAATATAAATCCAACTGAAACTGAGATCAAGATTAATTTATAATAGTCTACATTTTTGTGTGTGTGGAGGGGGTATTGGGTATTGTGTGAATGAGGCATTCTACCTCCAAACTATACCCTCAGCTCTTTTTATTTTTTGTTTGGAAACAGGGTCTTGCTACATTGCTGAGTGTCTCAGTCAATAGTCTTACTGATATAAGCCAAAACAACTGACCACGCAACTTAGAAAAAGGAAGGTTTATATATTTGCTAATCCTTTCTTGGAGATTCTGAGTTTAGACCATATAAGGCCAGCATGTGTGGGTCTTAGTGCTTGGTGGTAGGAAGCCAAGGTAGACAGCAACGTTCTGCTCTCACATCATGAAGGCCAGAAACAAAGAGCAAGCAAACAATGGGATTCAAAGACATCAGCACAGTCCCTACAGCCACACCCCCAGGAAACTACCTCTTCTAGTCACCCCCTACTGGCCCACTTTGTAACAGAGTTACAAAGATTTATTACAATAGATTTATCCACTGATGAATTACAATCCTCATTACTTAATTAATCATTAATACATGAGCTCTTTGGGGGGGGCATTCTATGTCTAACAATAACTGTACATGTCTTGTTAAGAGGCTGAAGCTGCCCTTGAAACTGCAAGCTTCCTGTCTCAGCCTCCCAAGTACTGAGATTATAAGCATGTGTAGCCCCATTCGGAGTAGATATGTTTATATAATCAAATCTTATCATCTTTACAAGATGGATTGTCTCTTCTCAGATTCATCATCTCCCCTGCTCTTTATCAGAGTGTTAATATTTCCCACAGACACTTAGAATAAGCTCAGTTATGTTAGCTATTGGGTACTTCATGGTGGTGTTAATTCTATTGTAATTTCTAGTTGATTATCACTGGTAAGGAGAATGTTACTGATTTATGAAAGATGATGTATATGGTATCCTTTGATGAGCAAAAATTCTGTAACGTTATCAAATTTATCAACTTTTCATTTTATAATTTGGTTTTATAACTTTGTTTAGGATGGCCTTCTTTCATCCATCTCCATTACAAAGATAATCCCATAAATTATCTTCGAACCAATTTATAATTTTAGCTTTCATGTACAGCTCTTTCATCTACTTGGAGAACAACCTTGCCTACTGTATTTGATCATGCATCCAGGATCTTAATTCTTTTCACATTTCTAATCTAATGACTCATCTAGGACTTTCCTGTATTTCTTAATTATTGATTATATCAGCAGATGAGCACATCAGTGATCTAATTTTAAATATTGTGTGTGTGTGTGTGTGTGTGTGTGTGTGTGTGTGTGTGTGTTGGTACTGGAAACTGAACCCAGGGGCATTTTACTTCTGAACTCTAACCCCAAATCTTTTTTCTTCTTTATTTAATTTTATTACTATTTGTGAAATAAGATTCCCCTAGTTTTCTGAGAGCTGAGAATTCCACTAAATTATTGAGGCTGGCCTCAAACCTGCAATATTCCTCTTTCAGCCTCCCAAGTACTGAAAATATAGACACGTGCCACCATGCCCGGACCTTCATTTTTGTTTTACCTTGTGAAAAGTAGGAGAGACACCAGTAGAGTAATGGAAAGGGATCTGGGGAGGGAGGAGTATAGAGAAAGAGGAAATATGGGGAAGAACACATACCAAATAATATTATGAACATGAAAGCATCACTATGAATCTTACTACCATGTACAACTACAATGCACTGATGAAAACTTTTTTAAAGTGCTGTCTTTTAGCTATTGCCTTCTCCTATCCCAGTTTTTTAAATACATCCTAGATTTCTCCATGAAATAAAATTACTAAGTGATATCAGCCAAGCACTGAAAGAGAAGAGACATAATGTTTTTTTCTAATATGCCCAAACTAGGGAGTATTAGGAATACCAGAGGGACTCTAGACAATGGAGGGGAAACCTCAGCAAAGCTAGAAAAGAAGGGTAGGAGAGGAAGAAGGCTGAGGTTGATTAATGGAGGAGTTACATTTGAATATGTGTATAAGTATAAATGTAGCATGGTCAGCCTGGACACTCATTGTTGGGAGAGAGGAAAGGGGAAGTGGAGGGGAAGGACACTAAGCACAGTCTGAATGTATGCCATTTCCAATATGATCCACATAAAAAAATAAAAAAAATTCCCTCCAATAAAAAAGAACGAAGAAAAGAAAAACAAAAAATAACTTTTGAATTTAACAAAAATTACTTATATAGAATATTTTACATATAACATATTTTGAAAATTAGGAATATACCCATCTTGTTTTGCCCTAAAACATAGTTGTAATAAAGAGGTGTTAAGAACCTTTGGGCCAAATTGGCCAAGTCAACCAAGTGAAGGGATGAGCCCTGAGTCTTGGGAAACAACGAATCTACCCACTTGATACGGTTGTGTGCACCAAGAGAGCCCTTCAGGAAAACGTTTCCACTAGTTTCTATCATCTGTCTCCGCAGCCTTTCTAAGCATATGGTCCGAAGTTTACCCCACCCCGTAAACTTAGATCCTCTGCCCTTTGTGGGTCATGACTTCCTGGGCCAAACATACCCTCAGCATGGTCCCCACCACCCTGGTCATGCAGTCAGCAATCGGCAGATAAAGCAGAGACTCACAATTACCACACACATCTATCACTTAATTTCTATAGTTAGTCCCCAATTGTGACATGACTCAGAAATCTCATGAGGAAAAAAAAGAAAACTAGAAAAAATTTCTATCATGTTTATATATAGTCCTATCTAGATCTATAATCGTTATACATATGCATTTTCCTCTAGTAAGTCTGGCACTCTGAATACCCCCATTGAGTTTCCAGAACATATGATATCATTTCAAAGACATATGACAGAGAAACAATGTTTAGATTTCGGAAAGTGACAAACTGTTGTATCAAGCTATGTTTAAAAACTTTACATTTAGAAACCATGACACATGCTGCCAAAGTCTGTTTGCTGCTCTTTCTTTCTTCTATGTATAAAGACTCTGTGTTTTAAAATCAAAATTTACTAAGTGATGAACATATATTCAAGATTTTTGAAAAAATGTTTAATGTGTGTGCAGAGTTATCTATAAACTTTTAAGAATAAAAGCAACAATAGCCAGGCATGGTGGCTCACACTTGTAATCCCAACATTCAGGAGGCTAAGACTGGAGGATCGAGGTTCACGAACAGCCTCAGATACTTAGTGAGGCCCTCTGCAACTCAGTGAGACACAGTTTCAAAATAAAGAATTAAAAAAAATAATAATAATAAGGCAGGTGTGTAGCTCCGAGGTTGAATACCCCTGGGTTCCATCGCCAGACCCGCACCAAAAGAAAAAAATAATAATAAAAGCAACATTTAAGAAATACTAATAGAACACTGCTGGAGAAACAGCACATTAACATAAACACTCTGGAGATCAGTCTGGAGGTTTCTCAAAAGACTAGGAATGGAACTATCTTCTGACCCAGGTCTACGCCTTCTTGGTATCTTTCCAAAAGAATTAAAGTCAGAATACTGTAGCGACACATGTATACCCATGTTTATAGGTTAAAAGAATCAACTTAGATGCTCATCAATAGATGAATGGATAAACAAAATGTGGTATGTGCACAGTGAACTTTTATTCTTCCATAAAGATAAATAATATTATGTCATTTGCAGAAGGATGGATGGAGCTAGAGCATATTGTGCTAAGTGGGATCAGCCAGGCGCAGAAAGTCAAGGGCCAAATGTTTTCTCTCGTGTGTGGAAGGACCTCGTAATGAGGAAAGAAACCAGTAGAATAACAACAATGAAAGGGAGTTGGGAGAGGAAGGCGGGGGAGTTTGGAGAGGGAAATAAACCAAATGATGTTGTGTGCCTCTATGAATGGCTCACTAAGAATCTCACTATCATGTTCGGGCATGGGGAGGTGTGGGTAGGGACACAAACCAGGTGATGTGTGCGTATTTGAGTGTAGCACTATCACTGTCACCAGGATGCACAATTTCAAAGGACCAACACAAGATTAATTTAACATGTAATAGCACAGATCACTTTTTGGAACACTAAAATAAAAGACAAGAAAAAATTCCCACCAAACAACTCACAGTGTCTGTCCTTTATCCCTCCCCATGGACACGGGATCAGTGGCTGTGAGATGTTCTTGTGTATTCAGGAACTGTGACCTGTTTTCTTCTCTGCTTCATTGCAGGCCAGGGTCTCCACTGCATGGACAGAAAGCTTGAGGTTGTACAGACAAAGCTATGTGAGCCTGCACAGCCGTGAAACCACAGGGGTGGTCCAGGACTTGGGAAGGACTCAGCACTCCTTACATGGGACTTCCCTTTGAGTTAGGTATTTATACTTTGATATTTCAAAAGTGCTGGGCGTGGTGGCGCACGCTTGTAATCCCAGCATTCCGGAGGCTGAGATAGGAGGATGACGGTTCACGGACAGCCTCAGCTACTTAGTGAGGCCCCCTGCAACTCAGTGAGACCCGGTTTCAAAATAAAGAATAAAAAATAGGGCAGGAGGTGTAGCTCAGAGGTCAAATGCCCCTGGGTTCCATCCCTAGACATGCATAAATAATAAATAAATAAATAAATAAATAAATAAATACTAAAAAATAGGGCTGTTGTAGCTCAGAGGTACAAGCCATGTCTTCTTATTTATTCATGTGTTTATTTATTATTTGTTTACCTATTTATGTGGTACTGAGGATAGAACCCAGGGCATTCTACCTTTAATCTATTCCCTTGACTCTATTTTGACTCTATTTTTTATTTTGAAACAGAATCTAAGCTGCAGAGGGCTTCACTAAGTTGCTGAAACTGGCCGTGAATGCACCATTCTCCTGTCTCAGCCTTCCTAGTCCTGGAATTACAGATATGAACCACCATGCCCAGCCCTATGTCACTTTTAAATCAAACATTCCATGGTAAAATAGACTATTTGTCTTAGAAGGCAACTATGGCAGATAAGCTTCTTTTTTAATTCTAGATGTATTTATGGAGATTAAACATCTTTTAAGTGTAACACAAAGTTTTAAACTACATCTGAAATACAACTACTACTACTATTGCCACTACTACTACTACTAATAATAATAATAGTAATAATAATAATATGAGCTAAGTGACCTCATCATATAAGAATGATTTTTAACAAAGTTTAAAAGATTTGCCATGTCTTATTTGTAGTAACTGGAAGAGCTCTAAACCCTGCAGGAATGGATAGCTAAAGTCTATGATCTGTTGCCCATTCTTTGGAAGTGGCCTAGCGCTGGGCATGTGGACAGCATCAAGCCAGCTCTAAGGATTCCAAAGTGAAAGCTATTGCTTGCTTTCAACACATTGGAGTAAGAAATCTGGAGAACCAAGCAGTGCCTGCACAATGACTGAGCTAAATATA
Organism: Muscardinus avellanarius; assembly: GCF_963383645.1. NCBI lineage: Eukaryota > Metazoa > Chordata > Mammalia > Rodentia > Gliridae > Muscardinus > Muscardinus avellanarius. The sequence goes on from NC_137798.1 coordinate 35,619,617, forward strand.
GGTTGCCTGGGAGGCAGATGAGGAGTATCTTGTCTTGGTAGACAGATGAATGGAGAAAGAGTCATTTAATCTGAGTTTTGAAGCATGAGCTATGGCTTTGAACTAAAGAGAGAAGGTGCAAAAACAAATACATAGCCAAGTACAGTGGCACAAGCCTGTAATCCCAATACTTAGGAGGCGGAAACAAGAGGATCACAGGTTCTAGGTTAGCCTCAGCAACTTAGTGAGACCCTCGGCAATGTAGTAAGACTCTGTTTCAAAACAAAACAAAAAAATAAGTGCATGTATGTCACTATCTCTATGATTTATATTATGATGTGAGACTTTACTGTACCAATAAAAGTATATAAAATCAAAATAAAAAATAAAAGGGCTGGACATATAGCTTGGAGGTCTAATTCCCCTTAGTTCAATTCCCAGGACCACCACCAAACAAAACAAAATAAACATAGAACTCCATAGAAAACAAATAATGGTTGAGTATGGTTGGAACAAGCCAATCCTAATTTTAAAAAAATAGCAGAAGTGGTGGGGTGTAGTTCTTAATTGCCACAACAAGAACTTTTCCTGATAGTGTAGTTTAAAAAATTATTATTTTTTAAATAGAAACATGACCTGACCATAAATGAGGTTTTCCAGAGACTGGTTTAAAGGGAGCAAGGTTGTAGGTCAGGCTAAATAGCAATATTCTGCCAGGCGTGGTGGCGCATGCTTGTAATCCCCGCGCTTGGGAGTCGGAGAAAGGAGGATAGCGCAGGTTCGAAGCCAGACTTGCTGGCTTAAAAGACCCTGTTTCCAAATTTAAAAAAAAATATAAAAAAGGTCTGGGAGTGTAGCCCGGAGGTAGAAGGGCTTCCAGGAACCCCAGAACCACAAAAATAAATAAATAAATAAATAAATAAATAAATAAATAAATAAATAGCAATATTTCCAAACAGGAGCTGCTGAGGGCCTTAAAGGCTGAGCCAGGGGAATAAAGAAAGGGCGGGAGACTGGATCTGGAGGGCGTCCTGTGCACAGGCAACTGGCAGAGGCGTGACAACCTTCAGGTCTCACCTGGTACCTGTTGACATTCTCTAAACCTGGGACTAGAGCAGGAAGAGGAACAGACCTCTGTGAGAGGATGATGCTTTGCTCTAAGGAGCTATGGGATGCCAGGATGCACGGTTTGTTTCCCGGGTGTGCCTCTCTTTCCAACCACACAGTAATTTTCTGCCCAAATTATAGTTTCCTACAGGGTAAATAAAAATCTCTTCCTAGCAATAAAAGCATAGGAAGGAAGAAGAAAAGGGGGAAAAAAGCTACATCAATGAACAGAGTGTGCAATGTGAAAGAAACAGAGGAAAGAGATAACTACAGGAAGTGGAGAAAGAGCAATTAGCAGCAGCTCCGGGGAGAGTCCTCTGACTAACCTGTGACCCAGCAGAGCTTCCAGAGGCGGCAGGCAGCTCTTCAGCAGCTCCCGGGCGCCTCTTGTTTGTAAACGCCCGTGGAGCAGGACATATTTGTACTCCTCCTTTCTCAGAGCCAGACAGCTGGCGAGCATACAGCCAGAGGAGCTGAGCTGAAATACCAGGGCTTACATCATCTTTGAAAAGTCCTTACTTCAACTGGGCTGAAGAATACAAGGGGTGAACTTCTCAAAGGTGTTGGGCTTCATCCAGGCTCATTTTGTCTCGCTGATACTTAAAAATGGGGAAAGTTCATATGTTTTCTGATTCCCTTTCAGTAGTTAGAAGACTTGCCACAACAGGCCGCCTAGGCCATGGCATTTGAAGCCGGGTGAGAGGGAAGCCTCCCTTTGCTGACGACAAATGCCATGGTCTGGACAGTTTGGATATCGGGTATGTCTCTCAAAGTCTCCTGTGTAGAGAGCTTGGTCTTCAGGTGGGTGATGTTAGGAGATGACTGGACCTTTAAGGGAGAGAAATTAGTGGATGGTGTTTAGATCACTGCGTGCTGTTCTCAGAAGGAATTAATATCATTCTCATGGGACTGCCGACAGACCAAGCCTGGCCTCTCTCCTCACTCTGGCATCCTGTCTCACCAAGTGATGGCTCCCACAGGCGCCTGCCATGGTGGTGCCATGTTGTCATGAGGTGATGCAGTCAAAGTGGTCCTCCTCAGAGCCAGCGGGATGCTGTTTGGATGCTCCAAAGCCATGAACTAAATAAACCTGTTTCCTTTATAAATACACAGCCTGGGGTATTTCCCTAAAGTAAAAAAATAAGCAGATTAATCAAGTACGTGAATGTTGAAGCCTCCAATCTGTCACTCTTAAAGGATCTTTTTGTCACCGCAATTGTCTTCCACACTGTAGTTATTTTCATCTGTGATCTGCACATTTGCTTCCAGTAGAAATCCACTTTTTTTTAAAGAAACTATTTTTGTTTATTTTAAGTTGTTTGCATTTTGATAAAAATTTAAAAAAACTTATGAATAACTACAAAATATTCTGCTGGGAGTGCGATAGATTACATTAAATTTACAGGACAATTTTTGAAGAATCCACATCATAAAACATTGAGTGTCCCAATTCATAAACATAGTATTTATCATGATTTATTTCATCAACACTGGGTATTTTTAGTCTACTACAGATCCACAGTATATTTTGTTAAATTCATACCTATGAATTTAATTTTTGGTGTTATTTTAAAGGGCAATGTTTTATAATTTTGTTTTCTAGTTGTTTATTGCTATATTTTAGTATATAGGAACATACTTTCATTTTAATATGGACTTTGTATCCTATAACTTTATTGAACTCAATTAATTCTAGATGATTTTAGAGATTCTTCGGAATTTTCTACGTAAATAGTCGTATCATCTACAATTGGGAGAGTTTTGTTTTTTCCAACACAAACACACACACACACACACACACGAGATCAAACTCAGGGTGTAGGGTGTTCTACCTCCTTTTTATACCTAGTCTATTTATTTCTATTTTTTATATGCTCATAATGGTTTCAATACATTTCTTTCAGTAATACATAAGTAAGGCAAATTGATACTCATTAAGAATATAGGTTTGTACAATGAGATTAACAAATGTATTGATACATATAGACCAACTGTTACCCATCAACTGCAGAATACACATTTCCCTCAAATAGATATATGGAACATTCTTAAGATCAATTGGCCAAGGCAGGACTGTTGGCACAAACTTGAAATCCCAGTAGTTGTGAGGCTGAGACAAGAGGTACGCATGTTCATGGCCAGCCTCAGCAATTTGTGTGTGTGTGTGTGTGGGGGGGGGTTACTGAGGTTCCTGGAAACCCTTCTACCACCTGGCTACACTCCCAGACACCCATTTTTTATATTTTTATTTGGAAACAGGGTCTCTTAAGCCAGCAAGTCTATCTTCGAACCTGCGCAATCCTCCCGTCTCCGCCTCCCAAGCACGGGGATTACAAGCATGCACCACCACGCCTGGCTGTCAGCCCAGCAATTTATAGCGAGGCCCTCAGCAACTTACTGAGTCCTTGCTTCAAAATAAAAAGTAAGATAGGTGTGAGAGTGTAGCTCAGAGACCCACAGGTTCAATTCCCAGTAACACACACACACACACACACACACACACACACACACACATTTGGCTATATGCTGGACCATAAAACAATGGCTGAATAGTAGGGGCCAAGTTCTATAATAGGATTAAGCTACAAAATGATAACAAAAAAAAATAACCACAGATCCTCATATGTCTGGAAAGTACGATGCTTCAACAATTGCTGGCGAGGATGTGGGGAAAGAGGAACTCTTTTACACTGTTGGTGGAAGGGCAAAGTAGTTCAGCCACTATGGAGATCAGTATGGAGATTCCTTAGAAAACTGGGAATAGATCCACCATTTGATCCGGCTATACCACTCCTGGGTATCTTTCCAAAGGGGTTGAAATCAGAGAACTACATTAACATATGCATACCCATGTTCATAGCAGCACAGTTTGTAATAGCCAAAATATGGAACCAACCTAGATCTCCATCAACAGATGAATGGATTGCAAAATTATGGGAAATACACACAATGGAATTCTATTCAGCTATAAAGAAAAATAAAATAATAGCATTTGCAAGAAGATGGAAGGAACTAGAGAACATTATGTAAAGTGAGATCAGCAAAGCACAGAAAGAGAAGGGACATATGTTTTCTCTAATATGTTCAAGCTAGGGAGTAGTGGTAATAGCAGAGGGACTCCAGATGATGGAGGGGAAATCTCAGCAAAGCTTGAACGGAAGGATAGGAGAGTAAGAAAGCTGAGGTTGTTCAATGGAGGAGCTACATACGAATATGTATAATAGCATAAATACAACATGATTAACCTGGACACTCTCTATTGGGGGGAGAGGGGGAAGGGCATGAAGCACATTGTAAATGTACACCACTCTCAATATGTTCCACTTATAAAATAAATTAAAATAAATAAAATAAAAAATTAAAGGTTTAAAAAATACAGATCACATAAATCTCAAAGTTATAATATGTTATAAACATTGTTGCTACTCAATACAAATGGTTTCTGATTTCCCTTATAATGATTTAAATCTATATAGGCTATTCAGAAACACACTCTTAAACAAAAGAGTTCCAATACTTGTGTGCTTCCAATTCACAAACTTTCCCTTATAAGAATAAAATTGAACTCCAGAACAATAGTGTCACAATGTTTACGAGGGTGCCAAGGAGCTGCATGTGGTCCTTTTGGTCTTAATCATCAGATGACTCCCTGGTCTACAGAGGTTGGTGAGACTGTGCTGGCTTTTGCACTGTTCACAGTCAAGGTTAACACAGGATACTAAAGTTCAGTGTAAAGACAGTGAGTATATAAGTACCAGTAAGAAAAGACACACTATTCAGATGCAAATAAAAAGCTAAGCAAGATAATGAAAAAAGAGAGTGATTGAGATATTCTAAAGGCAAATGTTATTCATCTGAGAGAACATGTAAATCACCTGGTATGTAGAAAGACCAGGACAAATACATTTTAGATTATGTTTTTAATTTAATAAAAGAAATTTTTCTGAGCTGGGGATGTAGCTTTATGGTAAGGCACTTTTCTAGCGTATGCAAAGCTCTGAACTCAGTCCACAGCACCGCAAAATAAAGTAAAAAATTAAAAGATAAACCTTTTAGTATGAAAGTAAGTTCTTCACTAATCTGGTTGGATTGACAAATATGCTGAATATTTAGGCATCTTCATAGCTTAGATGACTTTAAACACAGTCAGAACACTAATATAAACAATCTAGTCATTCCACTCGAGCCACTAGAGCCCGGGCAGCAACTGTTTTATGCATGTTCTGCATTCATCAATAATTTGAGGGCTGCATAATTTAACATGAGGACATATTTGGGAATCATTTTGGCACAATGGGATGGCTTCTATTAAAACATGTATTACTGCGCTTTGGTGCAAAATATAAGAGAAGTTCCCAGGCACAGAGTAAAGATAAAAATCATAAGCACGTGGTTGAAATTGTTAGTATTTGTCATAAGGCACCAACTTCATATAAATGAAAAGATGCTACATGGGGAAAAAAATCTACCAACTAAGGATACTTGAAGAAGGCACTCATATGTAAAATTCTGGACCTATAGTTTTCTTATGACTAAGGGAAACCATATTAGTTATTGTCAAAATATTTTCTATTATAAAATTAATGCCATCTTTTTCATATTCAGAGGTCTATGGTCAAAAGTTAAAATATTCTGGTCAACCATACCATGGGCTGTAAACTCTTACAAAAGCAGTAGAACTACAAACCTTTTCAATCTTATTAAACAAAAGGCTATTGTGTCCAGTTAGTGGGCAAGGATCATTGTTTACTACTTTTGCATAATGGCAGTTTCAATAGTTCTCTTATTTTGTCTGTTAATAGGCAGCATTCCATCCAGCCAAACCCAAAATTCTCTCTTTATTCATGTCAGAAAAATTGTTCTGCATTTGATTTGCATAGTGACTGAGCTATGCCAATAAAAGACCACATACATTTTAACCCCACTGTACCAGGGGTTCATTTACAATAGCTCCTAGATTTCAAATTAATTTTCAGGTGAAACTTAATTCTCAGTACCTGAAATTCTCCCACTTCTTTAATGTCTGTTAAACACACATACTGGCAAATTAAAATACATGCTAGTAAGTTATTTCTGGATAATTACCTACTAGCTCTATCCCACCAAGCCCTACAATATAAGTCATTCCACTTTGTTCTTATCTCTTCAAGTTTTCATAGATTTTTAACAATGTATAAAATACATAATAATATAGTAAAAGTTTATCTTAAACAAAAATCATAAAATCGGAGATTCTAAGTATCCCTTTGTTGCCCAAATTTCATGTTTAACTTTCAGTTAACATTTTAATCTCTAATTTTTTAATTTTTTTTATTTATATATTTTTTGGTGGTACTGGGGGTGGAACCCAGGGGCTTTCTACCTCTGAGCTATGCTCCCAGACCTATTTTATATTTTATTTAGAAACAGGGTCTCACTAAATTCCTGAGAGCCTCACTAAGTAGCTGAGGCTGGCTTCAAACCTGCACGATCCTCCTGTCTCAGCCTCCCAAGCGTGGGGATTACAAGCATGCACTACCATGCGCGGCTAATGTCTAATTTTTTAACAAACAGTATTAAAAAGTCTTACTAAGACTGAAAGTCTCACTGAGTTGCTGAGGCTGGTCTTGAACCTGCAATCTTCCTATCTCAGCCTCCTAAGTACTAGGATTATAGGTATGCACCACCATGCCTGGGTAAACTTTAAGAAGCTCCATCTTTTAGAATTTCAGTGTTTGAGATCATAGCTTTCAGGACTGTGTCTTTTAGGATGATAATGGAAACTGGCATATGATAGTTCTTAAAACCTCCTTTTATTTTTTGTATTTTATACTTTATCTTTTATTGGCTTTTTATTTTTTATTGGTGCATTGTATTTATACATCTTAATGGGATATAAGACTTGTGTAGACATACAAGTACATATCACCCAAACAGCCCTTACCCAATCACCACCTCATTTCTTCCCCATCCCTCCTTCCCATGCTTGGCTTAGTGATTGACTTTGATATGTTTAAGTACATTGTGTGCTTTAGAGAGTATCCTTCTTCCCCCTTCCCATCCCCTCAGTTAGGTCACCTTATTCGCCCCTCTATAGAATCTCCTTTTTCATCTTGAGTTCCTCCTGTTACTCATTTCTCCTTAGCTTTTGCATATTCGGGAGAGCATCCGATTTCTTTTTATGTGTGTGTGTGTATGGAACATATTGAAAATGGCATACATTTAGACTATACTTACTACCCTCCCCCTCCCCCCCAAAAATGAGTGTGCAGGTTAACCATGCTATATTTATATTTTTATACACATTCAGGTGTGGCTCCTTCATTAATCAACCTCAGCCTTCTTTCTCTCCTACCTTTCCTTTCTAGCTTTGCTGAGGTTTCTCCTCCATTGTCTGGAGTCCCTCTGGTATCCCTAATACTCCCTAGTTTGGGCATATTAGAGGAAACATAAGTCCCTTCTCTTTTTGTGCTTGGTTGATCTCACTTAACATAATGTTCTCCAAGGTCTTTTAAACTACATACTTCTGGAGCGGAGTGGATCTACATCACCAGTAGGGCTGTGATCCCTCCGCGTTGGCCCCTGGCCCGCCCAGGGGTCCGATCACCACACCACCCGCCCTTTCTCCACTGCTGGCACCATGGGCAGCTAGCAGAGCTCCTAGGGCGAGAGCCGCCCCCATGATCTGAACTCCTCAGTGACTCCTTCTCCAGATAAGCCATAGAACCAAGATGGATGATGTCGTGATGGTAGCTCAGGACTCTCAGGCCTCAGGGGACATCAGCAATGATCCTGATGTCATCAAGTTGCAGGAAATTCCAACCTTCCAGCCTTTTTTGAAAGGGATGATGGAGTGCCTGGCCAGGATGGTGATCCCTCGGGTGGCAGTGGCTATCTCCCTGGCACCCGTGACCCCCAGACCAACGTGCATGCCCACTGTAGTCCCTGACAGCAACATGCGCTTGAGCCTGGTCTGCCAGGCAGCTCAGGTCAGCTGCTGCACAGACATGGCCTTCCAGCGCTCGCCAGCACTACTACAGCGACCCAGAGGCTACTGCTGAGACCTACTGAAGCCACCACGGCCTCCTGTGCCTGGGCCCTCCTTCTGAACCCGCCTTAGTGTCTTTCCAGAAGAGCCAATAAGATCATTAAGTTGCCATCTCTAATGAATTTTAGAGAACAAGAGGGGCCAGGTGGTTAGACACAGAAAAGGGATTAGAAAGACAACTGAAAGAGGGGTGATGGTTTCAAACTGTAAATCACCCTAGCATCACATCCACCAGCCCCAACACGTTGTACCTTCAGCGCTTGCTCCCTTTTTATATACTTAGACCATCATGCCTCCAGTCTTTTACAACTCGAGAGTTTCTCAACAGCACATCAGTTGACTGTTTCTTACTATGCTTGGCAAAGGACCCTGGACAGCCTATATATTCATTAAAGACTTGTTGATTGACCCTTAAGAAAGAGGTAGAGGCATGTAAAAAAAAAATATTTTTAAAATCTACAGAATTCCATTGAGGTCCTTCTTATGTAACTGATCATGCCCATGGAGAAGAGTAAACTTGTGTCCACACTTTACTATTGGTTTTAAACTATTTTAAAAGTAAATAACTGGTTAGTGATATGAAGAAGAGGGGGTTGTGATTATTGTTAATTTTGTGTTCCTAGTGATCACTGAAAGAGAATGTAAAACAGAAGTGGCTTTGCATCAAGGAAATGTAGCCCCTGCAGCCTGGGAGCTGCTCCCAAACATCCCACAAGTGTTGCTGGCCACCGAGGATCTGCCCTGGGTCTCCACAGGAAAGACCCGGGATGGGCAGCTCACTCTCATGCTGACAGTGCTGTTCTTTCTTTCTGCCAACTGCTCTTTCTTTTCAGGCCGTGAATCAACACAGAGTTGAGAATTAGTTGAAGCTTTTTCACTAGAGGTAGGATACACTGTCAGCGTGAATTTTGGCTCATCCTATTTCCAAATGCAGCCCAGGCCAACTAAATTACACCTTTCTTCCTCTAATTTGTTGACTGTAATTTACTGTAAAATTGCAAATTAGAATAGTTTGTATTATTTTTGTGCTTGTGTGTATAAATACATAAGCATACATATTTATATATGTATGGTCATATATAGTTTATATGTACATATTAATGCATAATGTATATGTGCATAATGTTATATGTATATATTATACATTATAGCAATAATAATGCATTATGCATTATATATGATGTGTATATAAATACATACTATACACATTTATATGTGCATGTATTAATGCATAATGCATATGTGCATAATATATATGTATGAGTGTACATATATATTACACATTATTATATATATTATGTATATATATATGGAGAGATCAATGATACTTAAATCATTCTTTAGAAAGAATCACCTAAGGAGAATTTAAAAAATAAAACCTCTGTAGAGGGACTCAAGCATTTTATATCTTCTTTGAGAGTTGAGGGTCCCTACTTGATTCTGATATACACTCTTGATGAAGAACTGCCAGTTTCCAATAATTATGAACTGGGTTTTCAGACCATCTTTCTACATTAGAAATAAAACTAAATAATAACAATAACAATAATAATAATAATAATACTTTTTAAAAATCCCTTTAAAGGCACCAGAAAGCTAACAAGACAATAAGGGATTATAAGGTCAATGCTGAAGGAATAACAGTTGCTCAGACATATTAGCTTCCATGGGCCATACCTTTCTATGAATCCATGAGACTAGGTAATTTACAAATACTAGAAACTGATTTCTTACACTTGTGGAGGCTGAGAAGCCCAAGACACTGAAATAATGGCTCCTCGCTGTGTCCTCACATGGCAGAAGGAGCAGAGGGGTGGGAAGGGGTGAACTCCCTGTCACAAGCCCTTTCATAATGGCACTGAATGACTCAATCACCCCCTAATGGCCACCCGTCTTAGCATTGTTGCAATAGGGGTACGGTTTCAACATGATTTTGGAGAGGACAAGAATATTCAACTATAGAAAATCCATTTGATTTGCCAATTTTGACAAATTTCAAAATTCCTGTGGATTTGAACTTTTGCCTTGGTGGCCTCAGTAGTAGAGGGTCACTGAAATCAAAGTTCCAGACTGAAAAAGGTTGGTGGATCTGGTAAGCTACTACCCTGGCCAAATCAAATATAGATCCTTCTTGGAACCACAGCTTAAACTCAGGGAACAAGTGGGTTTACAGCCCAGATCAGAGTGGCCAGAATCCCCCAAAGACAATCAAGCTTTATTCGGTTGGCACTAGACCCAAGTGATTCTGGGTGCCCCACAGGAGGAAATATAGATTCTTTCTGGAGGAAGTTATCTCTATTACAGAGCTCAACTAAATATAACAATATTCAAATGAAGTCCTTATTCCACCAAACACATCACAAAGAAATGGAAAAGACAAACCTTCCAAATGGCAGAAAAATGTGAACCTATGTAGTCAGTTACTGGTAGCAAGAACATATAGAGGCCTGTATAAGATTTACATAGACCCTTCACAGAAGAGAAACCTCCAAGGGCAAATGATACATGCAGAGATGCTCAAGATTGTTGATAATAAGAGAAATCCAAAATAAAAAAATAAAACTACAGTTAATGACGCTACTCACCCACTTGATTGCTTAATATTAAGGCCTGAGACTAGGACATGATGCTGAGAATTGAGAACCAGTAATGGATACCCTTCCCATATAAAAATAAATTGGCAAAAGCCACTTCAGAGATCACTTGGTACATATAACAGTGCGGATAGAGGCACCATTCTTGATACAGACCAAACTGGAAATAACCCAAATGCCCAGCAATGGTAGAATGGGTGAATTGTGGTAAAGGGACAGACACAAAATAATATTATATAAAGAATAATAAGAAAAAAATCACAACTACACATAAATACATAAATAAATCACGATAGTAAATTTAAAAAAAAGTAGCTGTAGTAAGACCCCATTTATATACAACTCAAAAAGAAGTCTGCACATATAAGAGGCACATTTTTAAAGAAACAGAAAGAAATGGGGAGTGGGAAAGATCATAACTGAGAAGGGAAACCAGGAGAGCTGGTGATGTTCTTTTTCTTGGCCTGGGGTGATGCATAGCTTTGTGCCTTATAATAATTTGTTAAACCATATATACAGTCACAGATTATATTCCAGAATGTAAACATTGTTAGAAGAAAAAGAAAGAACTAATGGGAAAAGGTAAGAAGAGAGGAAAAGAGCGATGAGGAAGAGGAGGCAAGGAGGAAGAGAAGCAAGCTTCCCTGAAAGTTAAATCCTAAATTCCATGAAACCTGCGTTCCTACTGTTTGCTTTGAGCACACGATGGGCAGACAGTTCTTACTACTCAGGTCCTTCCGGTAAACCCTCTCCTCTGTCCCACTACCCCACCATCTCAAGTTTTTGTACTCTTTGTTGGTTTTCTCAGACTGACATAATCTGTGCGTGCCTGAGCTGTAGAGGGAGGATTGGTCAAGATCTCACATGACAGGACAATACTTGGTTGATGCAGTTTTTGCCTTGTTCAGTCTCACCATGCTGGCATTCTTGTGGTACGTGAACAGCCCCAACCATGGCTCTGCTGCCACAGACATTGCCCTGAGTGTCATCAGTGCTGTGCGTGCTGATGATCATGAGCGAAGCCATGTTCAAGGGTCTTTCTTCTCTTCAACCTCAGTGGCAGTTACCCAAAATTTACCCATGTGTTCTTCTCTGAATTTGCTTTATTAAAAATCTTAAAAAGTATAGTTTGAAAAAAGATGGGTCTGCCAAATATAGTCCAATTCTTAGCTTCTAATAGACTTTGAGATAAGATTTTAGATGAAAGAATGAAATTGTCTTAAATGTAGAGCTTGAATTCAGAATTTAAGATTATAGATATTTGGTGGATAGAGGAAAGAAATGAAACCTTTATTATAACATTTGTCAATGTTCTGCACATTCTTTGAGGATCCTGATATCACTTGAGACAGAGTTTAGAAATTAACTAGTCAGTCCTTGAGTGTCTTGAGGGAGAAATTCTAGTGAAAGTTGAAGAATGTGTTCCTCCCCTCAAATGAATGTACTTTCTAAAAAGGAATGGTTTAAATTCCTTGACCTATATAAATTTTTAGAGATACATATAATAAAACCCTACACTAATCTTTTTAAAATACTATTTTAATTGACAGAGTAGTTTTGCATATTTTCAGGATACAGTGTGATATTCCAATATAATGTCTAATGTGTCATACTACTCTCAATTACAGTTCCAAAAACCTCACCCCTAAATCTTGATATTAACACAGTCTGACTCTCCTGAATCTTATCTTCCTCACCCCTAATCCTGACATTCACACAGTCTGACTCTCCTGAATCTTTGGTTCCCCTGCAATAAAAAAAAATACCCAAACATTTTAATGGATGTGATGTACATATACAAAACTATCAATGCCAATCTCAACACCTTGCAAGGGACTGAGGTGGGAAGGAGGAGAGGTGGGAGTTGAAGTGCCTTGTGAATGTATGTCTCTATCACCATGAACTTTGTTCTGATGTATGATTACAATGTAATAATTTTTTTAAAAAGTTAATCCAGATTGTCTGCTCTATCTAAGCCCCAGTACAGTTCTTGTTTAATCTGTCTACAGAACTATAAACCTGAGAGAAAGTCTTCCAAAACAATGTAGTGATGACACATGTTAAATGTGCATCCAGATTGAAATTTTTTAGCAATGGTGAACTCAATTTCCAAGGAGGGAGATCCATAATTTATGTCTTAAATTAAAAGAAGTTATAATATTAATTCTTGTGAATAGTACCAGTTGCCCTTATTCATATTTTGGAGCCATGCAAAGCATCTCCAACCAGTCAACATCATGCTAGTCCATCACATACTTCTAAAGAGGGTCACATTTTCTTATTTTCATTTCATTCCTTCAAATGTTTTTCAAAGTATATGATTTTAGGATCCTTAATTTGCTTCATCCTTCATTCCATTTTGTCAATATTTTCTTCCAAATAAATTGTTGAAGCTGAACACAGAATTTTACACTTAAACTAAGGTTCTATTAATGCAGCCTGGGATCAAGCATATGGGCGATAAATGTTAAAGTTACTCAACAGACAACAAACACTTTAGCATCTTTCTCTCTATCTTTCATCACAATTATATTTTAAGCGATTGTTTTACTTATAAGTGACTGATTTGAATCATAATTATATTTTCTAAGTGATTAATTTTTAATAAAGTTACATTTAATTTTACACTTGCACATATTAAATGCCATACTGTTAATTACATATCAAAGTTCTGAGTTGCTTTAAATATTTACCTTTATTCTTTTAATCAAGAGGTAAATCTGTTAAAATGTGTCAAGTTTCTATAATTTTTAATATAGTATACAGGTTGTACTACTTGACAGATAAGGAAATAGATATCCAAAGATTTTAGAAAAACTTGCCTTGGGATCAGCTTACTTATCTAGACTGTGTGACTCCAAAATCCACACTCCTAACTCTCTGCCCTTTATTAACCTTCCTTCTTCTTTACATATACAAAAAACTAACAAAAAGGTCTTCCAGGCTCTATCCAAGTCTCTGATATACTTCTGAATAGAGCAGGACCTAAGGATGGAATCTTCTAACATATCATTAGAGACCTCCCACAGGGAGACATGCTGGCCCATTTAGACAATAGTCACTGAATGGTCAACTTTACAACTAATAATTTCTCTTAAGCCCATATCTTCCCATCTATTTTGTAAGAAATTATGTAGAAACAATCTAAGCTCACCATATATGAAAAGTTTCCTGCATCCCCACAAGTTACTGTTTGAAAAGGGAAGTCAAGTTAATGTGGCATGGTTTGTTCTTAGATTCCGGAAGCCAAGACAGACATCTCCTATTAAACACTGCTACTTTTCTAAGAACTCACAAAGCCTCATATTCTATTTTGAAATTTTGCTAAAGTTTGAGACATTTTCCTTGGTCTTCTTCCTATAAAACTAGTTTCAAATGCCTTTTTTTTTTTTTTGACAAGATGTTGTATATTTCAGATTCCTCTATCTTTTCAACTTTCTGAACCAGTTTCAAAAGATCCCCACAATAAAAGCCTTCTTGGCTATGAAGTCCTCAGGGCTCGTACCACAGGTGATGTCCTCCATCCAGGAGCTCACATCACTTATCATCCCTCAACACATTTCCTTCTGCCCCCCAACTCCAACATCACCAAAATATTTTGTCATATTATAATATATAAAATATATTATGTCATAATATATAAAATATATAATATAAAAGTTAGCTGATAAGAAGAAAACTGTATGTACTATAATACCTTTTACAAATATTAGGAAATGACAAAAGAAACATCAGATAATACTCTTAAGGGTCAGAGAGAAATATTAATGCAGATCATAGGAGTTCCACAAATTACCAACTAGAGAAAATCAAAATACCAAAGGTCATTGGGGGACGTGCCCAGAGAGTCACTACTTCATATGCAGATATTTTCTTTCCTCTCTCTCTCTTATTTTAACAATGTAATATTACCATTCTCAGAAATTTATATAAAATTTATTTGGAAAAACTCCATGCCAGTATTTTATTCCATGTGGAAAAAAGCAGCAGTTAACTATTTTGACCCCCAACTCACCTGTACATTTAGGAAACTAATCAAATTATATATTTTGCATATACATATGTGAAAATGTAAGGAAGATGGTAATATCGAATATTATGAATATACCTTTATATATATGAATAAAAATGTTCATACCTAGTCATTATTAAATGCTATAAATCAATTACATAAAATATTATGCAGTGATTGTTATTACATATTTTAAATCACATTCAGGCACACCTTGGAGATATTATGGGTTGAGTTCTAGACCACATGGATAAAATAAAAATCACAATAAAGAGAGTCACACAATTTTTTTTTCTCAGTTCATATAAAAGTTATGTTTACTCTATGCTGTAGTAGACTAAGTATGCAATAGCATCATGTATATACCTTAATTTTAAAAATCAGTGTGTATAGCTTAATTAAAATAATACCTGACTGCTAAAAAAGTGCTAATAATTTCTGAGCCTTCACTGAATCATAATCATTTTGCTGGTCAAGAATCTTGCTCAGTATTGATGTCTACTGACTGATCAGGGTGGTGGTTGCTGGAGGTTGGGAAGAAGCATCAAAGCCATGCGTTAACTTCTTTCTAGGTATGAAACTCCAAATGGCATCTTACATTAAAATGCTGTTTTGTATACACTGAAAATGGTGTCAATTGAAGCCACATCCATCTATGATCTTAGCTAGATCTCTGGATAACTCTGCAGTGCCAACATCACTCCTGCTCCTTCACCTCACACTTCCATGATGTGCAGATGGCCTTCTTCCTAAAACCTCAAGAACCAGGCTCTAGACCATCAAACTTTTCTTCTGCAGCTTCCTTCCCTCTCTCAGGCTTCACAGAATGAAGACAGTATGCGCCCTGCTCTGATTAGGCTCTGGTTTAGGGGAGTGTTATGACTGGTTTGATTTTTTTTATTATTCTAACCACCTAAACTTTCTCCAGATCAGCCACAGGCTGTTTCCCTTTCCTGCCATCTGCATGCCCACTAGAATAGCACCTTTCATTTCTGTCCATAGCCTCTTCTTTGCATTCACAGCTTGGCTCATAGGCACAAGAGGCCTCACTTTCTGCCTGGCTCAGCATCCCATACGTCCTCCCCACTAAGCTTCGAATAAGTGAGAGCCATGTCATATTTTTTTTCTTTAACTTGAACACTTGGAGGCTAACTAACAAATAACACTGTGGGGTTATTAGCTGGCCTAATTACAGCACTTTTTTTGTCTCAGGAAGTTAGGAGGTCTGAGGAAAGAGAAAAAGACCAGGGAAACACCAGTTATTACAACAATTAGAGCTCATACCACATTTGTCAATTAAATGCACTATCTTGTTTTTTTTTTTGTTGTTGTTGTTGTTGTTGTTTTTTGGGGGGGGGGGTTTGTTTTGTTTTGTTTTGTTTTGGTGGTACTAGGGGTGGAACCCAGAGGCTTTCTCTGTCTGGGCTATACTCCCAAACCTATTTTATATTTTTATTTGGAAACAGGGTCTCACTACATTGCTGAGAGCCTCACTAAGTAGCTGAGGCTGGCTTTGATCCTCCTGTCTCAACCTCCTAAGCGCGGGGATTACAAGCGTGCACCACCACGTCCAGCAAAATTCACTATCTTGTATGGGCATGGTTTATGATGCTCCAAACAATTACAATAGTTACTTCAAAGATCACTAAAGCAGGAAGAAGAAGGAGGAGGAGGAGGAGGAGGAGGAGGAGGAGGAGGAGGAGGAGGAGGAGGAGGAGGAGGAGGAGGAGGAGGAGGAGGAGAAAGAGGAGGAGGAGGAGGAGGAGGAGGAGAAAAAGGAGAAGGAGGAGGAGGAGGAGGAGGAGGAGGAGGAGGAGGAGGAGGAGGTGGAAGAGACGACGACAATGACAATGACGATGGAGACGAAGATAGAAGAAGGAAGAAGAAAGTTTGACTATTGCTAGAATTACCAAAATGTGACATGGAGACATGAAGTGAGAATGTTCTGTTGGAAAACTGGCAATGATATGACTTGCTCAGCATCACGGTTACCACAAATGTTCATTTTGTGTGTTTTGTTTTTGCCATACTGGGGAATAAACCTTTGGGCATTCCACCTCTGAGCTATATCCCTGGTCCTGTTTTATATTCTTTGTTTTGAAATACGGTCTCACTAAGTTGTGGAGGGTCTCACTAAGTAATTGAGACAGGCTGAAAACCCACGATCCTCCTGTCTCAGCCTCCCAAGTACTAGGATTACAGGCATGCACCACCATGCCCAGCAAAAATGTTAAATTTGTTTAAAAAAAACCACACATCTACAAATGATAATAATGTGATATGTAATAAAACAAAGTATGCCCAGGATTATAAACTGTATAGTATAAATGGTATAGTGCACAAACAATCTGAATATTTGTATTCTCTTAAAATTGACATGTTTAAACTTAATCCCCAATCCAATCATATCTTTAAAAGGGGCCATTAGGATTAGAATAAGATTAAAGCCCTCATGAATGATATTATTGCCCTTACAAAGAGGCCTGAAGGAGCCTGTCTGCCCCTCTCCCACATGAGGATGCAGCTTTAAGACACCATCTATGAAGCAGGGAGCAGGCCTTTGCAGGACACCCCAGATGCTAACATCTAGACCTTGCATTTTCCAGGTTCTAGAACTGTGAACAAAAGAAAACAAAATCTGTTGTTTATGAACTACCCAGGTTAAGGTACATTGGCAAAGCAGCCTGAATCAACTATGACAATACCTGTTGTATTATATATTTCATACTGATTTGTGTTTGTGAACATACAGTTTTTCTTATATATCATTATCTGAAAAGTTCCTGACACTTTCTTCTTGCCAATTTTTTTTTTTTTTCAGTACTGGGGATGAAACCCAGAGGCATTCTAACACTTAGAGACACCCCTAGCCCTATTTTTTTATTCTTTATTTTTGAAACAGGATCTCACTTGCAAACGGCCTCACTAAGTAGCTGAGGCTGTCTGGCGAACTGTGATCCTCCCGTCTCTGTCTCCTGAATGCTGGGATTACAAGTGTGTGCAACAACGCCTGGCATTCCTCTTACCAGTTCTTACTGACTGACATTGCATAACTGCCTATGGATGGCCAAGAGCCAATGATAAAATGTTACATGGAGCCAGGCACAGGGGCACATGCTTGCAATCCCAGTACTTGGAAAGCTGAGATAAGAGTATCCTGGGTTTGAGGACACCCTCAGCAACTTATAGAGACCCTGTTCTAAAATAAAAATTATATAAAAAGGGGTTAGTGGTGTAGTTAAGTGGTAGAACACCCCAGGTTCAATTCTCAGTACCAAAAAAGTTATATAACTATATATATTAGATCAACAAGTATTAACATATTATCCTGCCTTCCAGACTATAAGATTTTGTTTCTTAGAAATCTTTATTTCTTTCACCCTCTCAGCAAAAGAAGTTTCACCTTCTCTTTACCAGCCCCTGTAAAGTCCATTCCCATAATTTCGGCTCCTACACATTCTTTATAAAGTAAAACAGGTAACAAGAATTTTCTCCATATAATTTTATTCCAGAGAAATATCAGTGATTACCTTCTTTATCTGAACTTCATGATGTTTTAGCCTACCTCTTGTTTTAATAATTTCAATCTTCTTCGCACCCAGTGCTTTAAGATTTCTCAGTGGTTGAAATGTCCTTATAAAATATTGTGTGGGAGGTTTTTTTGGATTGTTTAAAAGTTTTTTAAAATAAAAATCAGAAACAAACTTAGATACTTTTAATTATCTTTCTGCCAACCATAGTTTTAGATAACCCTTTCACATGTAATACATACCGGTCAAGAGTATTATATAGGTGTAGATATGTGTTTTTAATATGGCAAATAAATTACTGTTCATGCTTATCAGAGCTGTTGCTTCCCTTTGAAGATGTAAATATATAATCTTCTGTGATCCAATCTTCTTTCAAATATTATTTCTATAAAAAGGAACATAGTAGCTTCCTCTGGGTTTCTGTTGACTATTGCCTGTTAATTGATTTTGCCACTTTTCAGAGAAATAAATTGATAAGGGACTTTGAACTAGACATGAGACTACGTGATGTACACACACAACCTGGAAATACTTCCAAAGTGACTCATTCTGGAAAATGTGTTTACTGAAAGCCAACTGTGAGGACCAGTAGTGAGTAAGCCACTGGGCCCCTCTGCTCCAGAACCCCACATTCCAACTACAAAGACTCAAGCTAATAATGCACTCATGAAAAGCAATAGAGCAATCAAAGGTTGAGTTTCACATGCCATAAATATTAGACCTGGGAAATAAGAAATCAGTTGAACTAGAATACATGAAATAGGCTTTCCAGAAAAAGCAATATATGAACAAAGCCTTAAAAAAGAAATGGGATGTGAATGAGTTCATGGCATAATCAAGCACCTTCTCCATTTGCATCTGCGATGGAGCCATGTGTGACCAGGACAAAGGAATGGCGACACATGAGGCATGTGATGGAGGGTGTGAGATGCGCCTAGCCAGGAAGGACGGGATGAGATTAGAGTTAAGAAAAAGCTTCATGAGTCTTCCCTGGTTTTCTTTATTATTAAATGTACCTCCAGAAAGTGTGTGCATTAGTTTATTTTACAATATTAATAAGTAGGAGGGAGATGAATGGATCAAGGAGGAAGAAGAAAAAAAGGAGAAGAAAGGTAGTGCTATTACTTGAATGTCTTCCCCTTATAAATAACAGTAATAATAAGGCTTACTAAGAACTTAGTGTGCTCAGCACCCCCTAAGCCTTTAACTTTTATGTTTCAGTCAACATTTCTTTAGCTGTCATTTAAAACAACTGACATTTAAAACACATAACAGGGAAAAAGGAAGATTTATTTCTCACCGTTTTGGAGGGTTTTAGAAGTTCAGTCCATGTCAGGTCAGGTCTGCAGAGCTCAGGAAATGGTGGTGAGAGGCAGAAAGAGGGAGAGAGCAAGGGGTCTGCTCTCACATCCCAGAGAACAGAAGCAAGAGAGTACGCAAGAGGTTTAAGCAAGCAAGAAAGCAACACAAGTACAGTCCCCAAGGCCACACCCCCAGGAACCCACCTTCTCCAGCCACAACCTCCCAGACTAGGTTACAAACCAGGAAATCTACTGCATGGATTCATCTACTAATGAGATTACAACCCTCAGGGCTTAATTACATCAACTCTGAACATTAATACATGAGTTCTTCAGGGGCTATTCAACATCTAACCATAAGAGGTATTACTATCACAATCTTTGCACCTGTGAAGAGTGAGGGAGTGAGGTTAGGTTACTCAATAGAATCCATAGAGATATTAAATGGAACAAGTAGGATTTGGAACACAGGCAGCCCACATTATTCAGCCTTTTTTTCATGTCATATAACTAAATTCCACAGTAACTATGCATTTTATAATGTATTATCCTCATTTCAATATAAAGCAACTGAATTTTGAAGAGATGAGTGACCTTGCTCATGAGAACACAGTCTATTGTAAAGAAAATAAGGGTGCTTGCTCATGGCCATCTGATTCCAAAGCTTCACAACATTTAGGAGATACTAAGGAGGATCTGCAAGATCAGAGTTATCTGGCCTGCGCCAAGCTGAAAAGAAGACTGGAAAGGTGGTTGCAGTTTGGGTAATGGCCGAGGGCGCTGCCTCAAAAGGCCAGCAACTCTCCAAAATAGAGAAAGATCCTAAAGAACAGATGTCAATCACTGTGTTAAGTAGATGCATTTTGAAATTTTATTTTGTATGTTCTAAGATTTTAACCCTCAGAAATATTTCATAGAATACATTTTACTAAAGTAACAAGGGTAAAAGGATTATAGCCCTCCTAAAGAGTATTTGAGAGTGGACAATAGGATCCTATGTGAGTATTCTTGGAAAATACACTAACATATGCAATCAGTTCTGGTGCTACTCTAAAAGATTGCAGCTTCATATTCTATTCGTGTGTGTGTGTGTGTGTGTGTGTGTGTGTGTGTGTGTGTATTATACCCCCAGTCCTTTTTTTTTTAGTTTTTGTTTTAAATTAGGGCCTCATTAAGTTTTTGAGGTTGGTCGTGAACTAGTGATCCTCCTGTCTCAGCCTCCAAAGTACTGGGGTTACAAGCATGAGTCACCAACTTCATATTCATTCTCTTTGATTCAATGATTTTCTTTTGTCATGCCACGAATATCTATATAATTTGTGTACTCAGAGGTGTGTCTGTGGTGCAATATTTATGCCCTAATATTCCTTGAGTGTCCCAAGACATTTGTTTTTTCAGGAGAGTATATCATGATTTGCAGTTCCACTGAAGACATGTTTTAAGAAAGTTCTGAATAAAGGGGAAGAGATGTTATTAGTGGTGCTTCAGGAAGGTCTGAACACTATCAATTGCTCTGGCTCTCAGTCGAGTATTCTGCTTTGGAGAACACTTGCCCAATATGTTCTGTTCTGAACCACAAATGTATTTTGAGCAGTTTGCTATATCTTGAAAACTCTTTTACTTTGATGACTCCCCTGAGTTCTGAGTGTTTACTACCAACAATAACCCAAAAGTCTTAAGCAAAACAGCAAATATGATTTCACGGTTAGATAAGAAAAATGAGTTATAGCTATGATTCATTTCTTCAATTATTCTTATTACTTTAAAGTATTTAAAGTTTTTTGTTATATTTGGCTTGGGAACTCTTCTGTTTAAGTAAGAGGAAAGGCGTAAACTAGAAGTATCACCTAAGTTGCACATCACAAAGATGCCCACCAAACGAGTCATATGCTAATAATGTTATCTTGCCTGAGGGAGTGGCTTATAAAAAAAGATGTGTTATGGATACTGTATAATTATTATTTTGTTTTTATCATGTCAGCTGTAATAGGAGATCCATAATTTATTCAGCAATATGTTGATTTCATGCCATAAATACCACTAGGTCTTGTTGTTGTTGTTGTTGTTGTTGTTGTTGTTGTTTTGGTGGTACTGGGGATGGAACCCTTCTACCTCCGGGCTACACTACCAGACCTATGTTTTATATTTTATTTGGAAACAGGGTCTCTTAAGCCAGCGAGGCTGGCTTTGAACCTGGACGATCCTCCTGTCTCCACCTCCCAAGCGCGGGGATTACAAGTGTGCACCACCACACCCGGCTTGCTTAGGTCTTGTATTTTGGAAAAAAAATTGATACCTTTTAAAAATGAAAGCATTCATCAATTCATTGCTTTTAACAATCCTCAGAATCAGCCATCCCCAGAGGGTTTTTAAATCTCTATAACATCATGAGTTTTCAAGTCTAGGCTTCAATCACATTGTTTATATGTCTGTTCAGTTATCTTAACTTGTTTAGGTTAAAATGAGCTCTGGACAAAATATCCTTAGAGAGAAACTGAAATCACTGTACTGCAGGCCTTTCACTGTGTTATAAAAATATTATGTTAACATAATATTCTACTCATCCCTCACTCACCAAATGGTACTAAGCCCCTGTGCATAAGACATATTTAGTTGTGCATTTTGAGAGAGAGAGAGAGAGAGAAGAGAGAGAGAGAGAGAGGTAGCAGTCCAATCTTTTCTTTTCTTTTTCTTTTTCTTTTTTTTCTTTTTTTTTTTTGTGGTACTGGGGTTCCTGGAAGCCCTTCTACCTCCGGGCTACACTCCCAGACCTATTTTTTATATATATTTTTTAAACAGGGTCTCTTACGCCAGCAAGTCTGGCTTCGAACCTGCGCGATCCTCCTCTCTCCGCCTCCCAAATGTGGGGATTACAAGCGTGCGCCACCACTCCTGGCCCAATCTTTTCTAAGTCTGCCATTGTCACAAGTAGTACTGAGGTGTACAGGCTTCTACATGGCCACACAAGATGAAGTTCTGACTTCACTTGAGTATGACAGATGGGAGAATAGGCTCAGGAAGCACCTGTCTGAGGGTGACTGTAAAAATTAAATGTCCTTAAAGCAGTTGGCCTGGAGCCCAGCATATATAGCAGTCACCCTTGAAATGATGGTGAAGGTGATGCCCATGATGATGCAATGGTCATGAAGGTAAGACTCTTCAGCATGAATATATGTAGAATATATTATGAATAGAATGAGATGTTCCTGGAGCAACTATCTGCCTATATTTTAGGAATAACGACAAAATGCATTAGAGTTTGCAGCTGTTCTTCCTCTTGTTGTTCTCTATTTTATCACAGAGGCTGATCATCAGGGGCTTAACCTTGGATGTCAGCAGACTATTCCTGGCTCTAGAAGTGCACAGGGTTATTGAGATACATGTGAGAACTGCTGTCCTGCTTACTGAGAACAGAAGGTCTTGGGATGAGGAGTATAGACATCTCCAGCTGTCCTTAGATCCAGCTTGCAGGAAGCCGCTGAGAACCCTGGCATCATTCACCTGAGCAGTTGTGCCCTTCTCTTCTACCTTGCTGTGCCATGGCTCCTCCTCAGCCTGGCTATCTCAGCCCAGCCTCACCAGTCACTTTTAGAGTCTATGCTGCCACAGGTGTGGAGTACCAGGCAACTATCACAATGTAAGGGTGGTTTCAAGGAATGCACACACAAAAATAGGTAGGAAACTCAATGCAAAGCAATCTTTAAATAGAGACAACAATTTTCTCACCAAAAGAGAAACTATTGTTTAATCATGACTTTGTAGTTGATGGTAAGCTGCCTTTGATTCTCCCACATCTCATCATTTTCTAATGTCAACTTAATAACATGCTTGTCAGACAACCATTTCCCAAGCAACCCAGTAGGTTCTGCATATGTGTTACCAGCTATAATTCACATACAATAAACTTCACATATTTAATATGGGTTACTTGATAAATGTGAACATAGGAGCATGCCACTGAAATTACCTCCTAAATTAGGACAACAGACAATTTTGTCCTAAAGAGACAAACACATTACTTTTCATTTTATACTGCCTCCCTAGCTCCTCCCCACCATCCAATTCAAGGAAACCATTGACCTGTTTTTATTCACCGCATATTCATCTACACTTTCTAGAAATTTCTATAAGTCTAATTCAATATTACGGACGTTTCTGTGTAATATTTCATTCAGTATAGTGACTTAGAGATGCATCCATGTTTTATCACACATCAATATTTTATTTCTTTTAATTCCGGAGGAATAGTCTGTGATAAATATATTTTGATTACACCTCTACCTGTCGGTGGACGTTTGAGCTATTTTCAATATTAGGCTATTATAAATAAAGCTATCATAGACAGGTGAGTGAAGTTCTTGGTGTAAACATGCCACACATTAAGGCAGAGACTTGGGTAAGTACACAGGAGTAGAATGTTTAAAATATCTGGCAGAGATTTGTTTAACTTTTTAAAAAATTGTTAAACTGCTTTCCAGAATGGTCATACTACTGCATACTCCCACCAGCATTGAACAAACAGTTCCAGTTGCTTCATGTGCTCCCAACAATAGGTAAGGACAATTTTAGTATTAGGCGAATCTTGTTAAATTCTCTAAGGGGAAAAAAAAAAAAAACACCATGTAACTCCCATATCACACACCAGAAACATCTGCTAATCTCCTCCAAAAGAGGTAAAATTTCCAAAAATCCTTTTGAAATTCACAAAGTAGTGATCTGATGCAAAAATACGAAACTTAAAAATGTCATAATTGTTATTTAATACTACTATTGAACTTCCTTTCTATAGATTATGTCACAGTAAAACCAGCACAGGAGTGACTCTTAATAGCAACCACAGACTAATACAAAAAATATGTTTAATAAGGTCTTCAAGTCCACGTTTTGCATGGTAATCCTATAGATTGGGCAAGATGAGATATCTTCTTAGTATAATTATCAAGTATTAGAAACATTAGGAACCCTTCACATATAGACTTCTCTCAAATGTTATTTTAAGTGATGACTTTGTAGAGAATTTTTATTCAACATTTAAAGCTTCCAGGGCTAATAGTGAATGTTTTCTGCTTGTGACATTTCAACCGGGAGGCTGAAATTTGGTGACCATTATTACAAGTAACTCAACAAAAATGGGGAGAATATAATTTTGCCATCTCACTGACAGCAACAGACAGGAAAGAAGTTAAAATGTCATAAGCGCCTGAATGTAACACTGTTTAAGAACTCAGGCAAAAAAAATAAGGTTTATTATCTGTATGGAAACTCGCAATTCACAAATACCTGGGTACCATAATACTTGAGAAAAGAGCAGTAACATGATGCCAGCTAGACAGGAAAAATAATTCAAAGTCACTTAGCAAGGTTTCAGTAAAATAGCCGGTGTTAAAGTGCTACCAATTTGGGGCCATTGCTTTAATAAGTCAAACATTCCCTAATGCTACTGGATCAAAGTGATCTGATCACAAAATAAAACACATGAAAAAATACAAGGGAATATGATGGCAAAATAGAGACAGCTACAAATCAGTCATTTTTAAAGACTTCACACTTGCATCATGAAAAAATTGACAATCTGCAGATTATTAGTGCTGCCAAAATTGGAAGTTGTTCTTGTGGATAAAATAAAAGCAAAATATGCATAAATATATAGGGGTAACAAAAGACTATTTTTTGCTTCTGGGAGCACTGTAATTTTATTTAAATGGTAGGTGTTTCCACAGAATAGAGAATGGAATTGCACTTAAAAAGACATCCATTTCTACACCTCATATATAGTAGTCATCTTTAAAATGTGAGCAAGGAAAAATATGCCTGCAGAAAAAAATAAAAGGGTTTTTATTTTTAAAAATCACCCAAGCTATAATAACGAAAGAAACACTTCATCTGTTCATTTTTTTCTCCCCCTTCAGGTAAATTCAAGATACATTTTCCTTTAAGAAAACAAAAGCTACTATGAGGAACTGATTTGTACCAAGATATTATGTGCCTAATTCTCACATTCTGTAAGTATTAACATAGCTATCTTTTCCATGTATATTCTGTAGGAATGTGGAAGTCAAAAACACAATTTGTTTTGCACAATTTTTTTCTTAAATTTAAATAGGAACACATTCACAATAATCATGCATGAACAGGGAGTATGCCTAATTCAATTAGGAAAAGATAAGTACAAGTTCAAAAAAAATTTTTTTTCCTTAAGCTTAAAAGAGGGAAGCTGGGGGCATGGTGACGCACGCTTGTAATCCCAGCATTTGGGAGGCTGAGACAGGAGGATTGTGGTTCCAGGACAGCCTCAACGACTACTTAGTGAGGCCCAATGCAACACAGTGAGACCCTGTTTCAAAATAAAGAATAAAAAATAGGGCTGGGGGGTAGGTGTAGCTCGGAGGGAGAATGCACCTGGGTTCCATCCCCAGTACTGCAAAAAAAAAAAAAAAAAAGGAAGCTGGTCTCCAAAACTCTTCTATATAACTCCATTGGAGCAGTGAATTTTAAACCACACACCATTGCTGACTACTGAAAATCGCGTTCAAATATTTTCTTAAACATACAGCATTATTTTTATTCCATCTGCAGGTATATTTGTATTTATGGTAGAACTAAGGAGAGACAATAAAACAAGGAAGCTAAGGGAGTGCCTTTTCTCAACACAGCAATTCATGGGCTGTCTTCTGAATTTTCCAAGATCCAAATGTTCCCTCAAACAAACAGATCTTTACGGTGGCCATCAAACATACGAGTAGTTGAAAATGTCTGGTGTACACGGTGATGATGTTGGTACCATTGTCATAAAATGTAGATGTTTTAACAGGTATTTAGATTCAGATTCCACCTGCAATTTAAGGTTAGCAGGCTGGATTTATAAAAGGGAGTTCAGAATTTTAAAAAGTTACTTTACTATTTTCACCTTCTCATTTTCTCATCATACACAACAAGGGTCATAATTTAAAATATACACTGGAGTACTATATACCATAGTAGAGTATACTTTAGCATACTAAATTATTGTATTTTTTAAAAAATGAAACTTGCAAAAAGTATAACTAAAAACATAAATTAGCAAAGAACTAACCAAAGTCAATATAAAGTACTTTCACTATATAATACCTACAGATTATTGGGTTCAGAGCTTTTTGTCCTATTCATTTCTTTTCTACATATAGACAAAATTTATAAAAATTGTGTAGATATACTGTCACACACTGATTTACTTATTTATTTCAAACATACTTTTTCATTATATTATACCTTCATAAGCAATACAAAAAATTACATACTGAGTTTCTAACTGACTTCTTGATGTTAATGAGTGCATATTTGTGCTGTGCATGGTGGCCCATCCATGTAATACCTGTATTTGGAAAGCAGAGACAAGAGGATTGCTGGTTTGAGGTCAGTCTCAACAACTTAGGGAGAATCTGTTTCAAATTAAGAAATAATATATAAAAAGATCTGGGGGTGGAGCTTGGAGGTATAATGCCCATGAATTCAACTCCAAGTATCCTCCTCCCCTAAGAAAATACATGTTTATATAAAGTAGCACTTTATATCTCCTCATACATGCGTCCCTGTCTATCTGCCTTATCTGTTTCTGGTCTGTCTTTCCATGATATTTTATTTTGGAGTTGTTTTCTTGAGGAAAAGTCTCGAAAAATGAAGTCCAGTGGGACATTCAAAAGGTATAATCATGGTTTTAATTCTCCCAATATCATGATAAATTCTTTCAATTTCAAATGCTAACAGCAATATGTAGTTCACACATGTTCTTGCACACTCACCAAAAAGCAGATGTATGATTTTTAGTGATCTAGGAATTTAGTAGATGAACTATACTGCAGCTTTTTTTTCATGTATATTCCTTTAATATTACTAAGTTGAACACTTTTTCCTTTCTATTTCAAATCTCATGTTTTCATTTATACATTTATTTAAATTCTATGAACACATATCCTTTCAGTATAACACTTCTATGTTTTGGCTAATTCTCAAAATGACATTAATATCAATTTTCTAGTCACTAAACCTATTAATAGTTCATCATACTGTTAAATGTTTTGATATCCTAAATATAAAGTCAGGTAGTATCATGTTTAAACCCATTTTGCTTTTGTCTTTATATATTAATTTTTATATATTTTAGCTATAATTTATATTCCTATATATATAGATCCATCTAATTATGCTTTCTCTACTTTACATATTAAAATGTCATTTGACAAAAATATACTAAATAGCTAATATTCCCATTTTATTCTCACCTAATTTTCTTTTAGTAATAAACACTGCCTGAAATCTCTAATTTAACATTATCTTTTCTTTAACATGGCAATACTACTGTGAGAATGATGAAATATTTTGGTGATTCTAGGTTGAAATAAGTCATTCTGAAAAGTGCTTTCAAATCAGAGTCCTTTCCTAATATAAAACTATATCAAAATTGGCCAGCTAAAGAATAATTAAGTATTATGGATTAGATTTGAATCCCCCCCCCCATGCTCATGTATTAAAGGCTGGTTTCCAGTACAGCAGCACTTAGGGTTGAGACTTTTAGGAAATGATAGGGTCCTGTGGGCTCATCAGTGGATTTGATGAATTAATCATTTGGATGGACTCCTGGGAGGTGGTGGAAACTGTGGGCAGAAGGGAGGTGGCTGGAGAACGTAGTTCACCATGGGTGTGCTCCTAGGGATTCTACCTTGTCCGTGGCATCCCCTCCTCACTTGCTGGCTGTCATGAGCTGACCATCTTTCCTCCACCAGGCCCACTGGCCATGATGCTTTTGCTCACTGCAGGCCCAGAGCAATGGAGCCAGCCATAGACAGAAACCATGAGACAAAATGCGCCATTCCATTCTTCCTTAAGGTTATCACCAGGTATTTTGGTCCTGGAGACAAAAAGCTGACTAATAAAATGAGTAATATAATAATCTGGAATATTGCCAAGTGCTACACATTAAAACAATTATTGAAGACAACAGAACAACAACAAAAAGTTCTACAGTGCTCATCATTTGGAAAATTTTGGATATTTGTAAGCCCAAAATTATAAGCAGTAATCTGTGTACGGCTTGTTTTAGTTATAAATTCAACATTCAACTTAGTTAAAGAAGTTAACTTCTTATTGGTAGGTAGGGAAAAAAAGACTGCATTTACAAAAGAAGACGAGAAAAAATGTATAAATATAATTTACTAAGATCACTTTAAATGTGTTTTCTGGTCATATTAGTATACTTGTTTCTTCCTTAATTACAAATTCTATACACTTCTTTCATCTATTGATATATCAATAACAGTGATATGCGTATGTGTGACACTCTTCTAAACAAGTAAATGATTTTCTGGCTAAATGATCTCTCCCAATAGGATTATATGGTATATTATGTTGGTATGAATTAGTTTGTTAGGTAAATAACCTTAAATATGAAATAGCAATCAACAAGTATGCATAAAAATCATTTAAATGTGTATGATGTGCTTTCCTGAACTGAGTGATTCTAGTTTGTCTATCTTAAATTCCCCGGCTTCTAAATATGGAAATTAGTATGAATATTTAATTAGAACAATATCAAAGTTCTAAAATGTATTCTTTAGTTATTTATCATTTTTAGAGACTACTTTTTTCTTTTTGATGAAAGATACAGCACTTGTCTATTAAAATTTTTGGATGAAGAAGCAGAAATTCCTTTGGCTTCTGAAATAGAAAAATTAAATGTTTTGGAGAGAGTTTTTGGTTAATGACATTAATTTGGTAGTCATCGGTCTACAAATGATATTTAATGTCACAAGACTGAATAAGATTTTCAGTGATGAGAACAAATAGCGAGAAGAATTAAATACTGATCCCTTAGACACTTCCAACATTAAAAAGTCTGGAAAAGTGTAGGAACAGCACATTCGATATTTGGGGAGCTAAACTGACTGATACTTTGGAGGTAACCAAACACCAAAAAATGGACCAATAAATACAGAACTTAATGGTCACTATTGAACCTGACCACAGGGTCCTAATGGAATGATGGGACAAGTCTGATTGAAGTTTTATATGTGTGTGTGTGTGTGTGTGTGTGTGTGTGTGTGTGTGTAAGAGAGAGAGAGAGAGAGAGAGAGAGAGAGAGAGAGAGAGAGAGAGATTGATTTGAGAGATTGAGGATTGAACCCAAGGGCATTCTACCTCTGAGCTACACATCCAGCTCTACTTCACTTTTTATTTTGCAATAGGGTCTCACTAAGTTGCTGAGGGCTTTGCTATGTGTGTGAGGCTGGCCTTGAACCTGTGATCCTCCTGTCTCAGCCTTCCAAACACTAGGTTTACAGGCATGTACCGCTGCTGGCTCTAGTATGTTGAAGAGGCAGGTAATGGAAAATTAGAAGCCAGAAAGAAGTATCTGCTTGCTGATGCTTATTGTAAAAGAAAACAAAGAATTCAGAAGATGGAAGGGGAAGAGAGGTCATGGTATAAAAGGGCTTTTTGTAGTTATCTTTAGATAGATGAAATATTATTATCAATTCATCTTTTATAAAGTTCCTGGAAAAATGTATTCCCTTAACCCAATTTAATGTTTTAATGAGAAGGCTATTAAGAATTGATAACCTGGACTGCTGCTTCTCTCTTCTTTTATTTCTTCTCCCTTTTCTTCTCCTTTTCTCCTCCTCCTCCTCCTCCTTCCCCCCCTCTCTAATGTGAGTGTAGAGCCCCCATGCTCTTTCTTTTCCTTCTTCCTACTACTCTGCCCTGAACTCCACAAATAAAACCTGGCCTAACATGGACTGAACCCCTGAAATCTCTATAACCGTGAGTAAATAAACCTTCCATTCTTTAAGAGGAAGGAAGGAAGAAAAGAGAGGAAGGAAAGAAAGAAAAGAAATGATAACCTGGGTTAGAAGGAATAAAATAGTTTTGCCTAGAAAACTTTTTTGACTCTATCAAAGAGATTGAAATACATAGGGACTCTATCTACACAGCAAAAACAGCAGTTACGCATAGTTTTCCCTTTCCTAAATACTTACTCGTCCTGCCCAGAGAGTGGCCCTGCTCCAAGAACAGGTGAAAATTCAGTGTTGCATCAGGCAATCTCTTAGGAAGATATATATCAGTGTGCCTGATACACAAACTGTATGTATGCAATGGGATTAAATATCTTTGCTGGTAACATTGGGTGAAATATAGTAAGTTTAATTCATAAAATAGAGCTGTAAGAATTATCATGACCTATCACTGGTTCAACTTGATGTTTAATATGTGCTCTGGAAGGAATAATTTAAATGTCTGTCTGAAGTATAAAATATTGTAGTGTTAAGTCATTATGAACTACATTATGATGTGAGTCTATAATACACCAATTAAAGTAAAAAAAATTTAGAGTGTTAGAACAAATGAAACATATATGATTTGATACTTTTCTAGCCAGGCCCTTTATCAACTTGTTGCTAAGAGGTAAGGTTTCCTGAAACATCATATAACTTTTATAAAAGAGGCTACTTTGTACTGATCATAATATGTAACTTACAACTCTGCTGGGATTGACAGTCAGTTGATGCAGACCCCTGGTCCCCTGGACCCCAAGGGCCGATGGGGCACTTCCACTGCTAAAGCTGCACATTTCTAAAGCACTAGCCATGCACCTCAGTTTCCTGGCTCTGCCTTCTGCCCAGGGGCCTGGAACCAGAAGCTATGGCTATAAAATGGTATTGTCTCCACTGCACTAACATTTACTTTGCATTTATTTGCCATGGTCAACATAGCTTTAAGAGGATCAGTGGTTAATACATAGACATAAAACCTCCCACTAGCCAGGTATGGTGGTGTACACCTGTACTCACAATACTTGGGAAACTGAGAAAGGATTATAACAGGTTCAAGGACAGCCTTGACTGGGCATGGTGGCACACACTTGTAATCCTAATAGTTGGGAGACTGAGTCAGGAGAATTGCAGGTTTGGGCCAGCCTCAGCTACTAGTGAGGTCCTCTGGAACTTAGTGAGACCCTGTTTCAAAATAAAGGATAAAAATAGGGCTGGGGGTATAGCTCAGAGGTAGAATGCACCTGGGTTAAATCCCAGGTACCTAACGGAAAAAAAAAAAAGAAAGTAGTAAGACTCTCATCAACCTAGGTCACCTTGATGACCCTGTCTCAAAATAAAAAATAAATAGAGATAGGGGTGTAGCTCAGAGATAGAATGACCCCTGTGTTCAATCCCCAGTACCACAATACACGCATATTAAAGGAATTAAAGGATTTATATAAAATACACACACACATACATACATACATACATACATACATACATCCCACTAAAATTTAAGCTGGAACCACTACTGCATACTAGTGACAGAGACATTTGATCAGGTACAACTGTACCTACAGAACTAAATACCATTCAGATCTCACCACATACTAAAACTTAAGGCCTTCCAGAAGCCAACCCAAAGATGTGTATACATTTAAATACAAAGGCTCGTCCTCAGAACACTTCCAAGTTGTAAAAGTGTCAACAGAAATTTCAACAATTAAAATGGACAAATATCAGCTTTCCTCTTTGGGAAAATTTTGGGTCTTTTGAAAGCATGTCTGAAATGAAAATTTGTCCCTATAATTTTTTTTTCTTTGAAAATTGCACTTTTCTGACAGCAATATGCAGTTCAACGCAGTTCCACCCACTTCCCACTGCTTTTCAGACTCCTGTGGCAGAAGCGCCACCAAAATACACATACATATTCATAAGCTGTCTGAAGCATTAATTCCACACATGGCAATGTATACTTGCATCTGTGGTTGGAGCTTCTAATTTGCAAAAGCAAATATAATGTGTCTAAAAATCTTGATGAGTGAGTCTTTCAAATTCAACCCCCAAACATTAAGGATTCGTGTATACTTAATTTCAAGCAGCAATTGGATAAAGCCTTCTGACTACCTAATATAATTCTCCCCCAGTCAGTGTCACTATATGAATGATTATTGTCCATGCTAATTTTTCTAATTTGCTTCTTATACCTATATCAGGTAATAAATATTCATCCTCAAAGTCTATTAGTGTACCCTTCCACTCATCCCAACTAAACCGTACTTACTATCATATATTTTCCTATTCTAATTTATGAAATGACAGAGAGAAATGTTTTGCAGTACCTTTTCAAAATACAAAAGTTCTAACACTTTTTTTATCGAGTGTACAGTGGTCTATTACTCGAAACTTTGTGTGTGTGTGTGTGTGTGGTACGAGGGATGGAACCCAGGGGCATTGTACCTCCAAGCCACACCCCCAGCCCTATTTTTTAGTCTTTTTTTTTTTTAAATAGAGTCTCACTGAGTTGCAAAGGGCCTCACTAAGTAGCTGAGGCTGTCCGGGAACTGCGATCCTCCAGTCTCACCCTCCTGAATGCTGGGATCACAAGCATGCGCCACCACACTCGGCTACTTGAAACTTTAACAATAAAAAACTCACATAATTTTCTACATCAGTGAAAATTACATCTACATGAAAATCTACATCTTTTCCTTTTCCTTTACTACCTCACTAGTAGTTGAGCTGATCCCTCTGCCCTTCAGTTCTTATTTTGTTTCAGTAGCATAAAAATCAGATCTCTGTTTATCCCTCTTTCTTGAGTAGGTGTACCCCCATGATTTGGCAGCTGCTTAAGTCCTCCCCCCACATACACTCACACACACACACACAAAAAAAGGCCAGGGTTTGCTAATTCAGAACTCTTCAGCAAAGAAATTTGCACATATTAAATGTTGGAAAATAAGGAATCAAAGGACTTATATCAAATTAAAAGTACTAAAAAATATGCAAGAATCAAAGTTGTAGCTTGCTAATTTCTTGGCAAATTTCAATATGACAAAAATCATTAAAGGGTGAAAATCTCAGTTAAACAAGTAATTGTTTTAATATGGTTAAACAAGTGATATTTTAATGAATCAAATCTGTAAATCTTGGTGAAAGAAAACTACTTATACACTAATAGTTTAGAAAAATAACAAATTACTTTGCTTGGATTCTGAATTACATGTTTATTTGTATTGATAATATTAATTATGCCAGTGGTTCAAAACAAACACCTGAAATTGCTCAGGATTACCTAAGGCCTATAAACATAATTGTTGTGTTATTTATAGTGCACTTCTTCTTCCCCTATAAACACTGCAATAGTAGGGATTTAAAAATATTTATTAAGAAATTGTGCAGTGAATATAAATGTTGAGGGGAAATAGTTTTTTTTTCTTTACTTACCCCTCATTTTTTCTTAATTTTTTTATTGGTGCTTTGTAACTATACATTATAGTGAAGTTTAAAGTGATACAAACATACATGCACGCACAGAGATTTCATTTAACTCCAGGTTGAATAGCAATCGTCATGAATACAAATAAAAAATGCTGGCAAGGATGTGGGGAAATAGGAACCCTTATATACTGTTGGTGAGATGGAAAATTAGTACAACCACAATGGCAATCAATAGGGAGGTTCCTCAAAAAACTAGGAATGGAACCACCATACAGCCCAGCTATAGCACTCCTTGGTATCTTTCCAATAGAATTACAGTCAGACTAATACAGTGATACATGCATACCCATGTTGATAGCTGCACAATTCACATTACCCAAAGTATGGAACCAACCTGGGTGTCTGTCAGCAGACAAATGGATGAAGAAAATGAAATATATATACACTCTATGGAGCTTTACTAAACTCTAAAGAAGAAAAAAAATTGTGTCATTTGCAGGAAACTTTCTTAAGTTTCTCTATACAATCTTACATACTATCTTTGGGGAGGCTTCTCAACTACAAGTATGTTTATCTTCTAGAAAGACCCATGCTACTTTCAGTAGATCCTCATCATTTGACAATTTATTATTTGTGAACTCAGCTACTCACTAAAATGCATGTATAACCCCTAAACGAAGACACGCAACACTTTTTTGGTCATTTGCAGACATGCTTGGTATGGTAAAAATGAGTTGCCCAATGCACACACTCTCAAAGGTTTCATGTCACATTCTCTCTACAAGCATTCTTTCCAAGGCCACTGATCTATATTTTGAGCTTCTTTTTGGTAATTTCAATGCTTAAAAGAAGCCGCAAGCATAGTGTCAAAGAGCGGTCTACTGTTCCCCAGCACAAAAAGTCTGTGATGTGCCTTATTTCCTGCATGAATTATATTGCTGGTGGCCTTGAGCATATTAATGGTATCTTTTAACAGAAACACACATAAACAAAATTATGCATTGATCAGGTGACAAGAGGCTTACAAGAACTAACCTCCAGTTTCTCCTAGGTGAAATGATTCATTGTGTGTTAAGGTAACTTTACCGAATTACCACAATAACAAGGATTGGTGTTATGTTTCCAAACAACGTGGTTGTGATACACCATGGCAAGGGAGGTGACAGTACACAGGGAGAGAGGCAGAGCACTCTCGTTTGCTTAAAGCTCTTTTCCTCAATTTATCTGTTTGTATGGAATACAAAACTGTATTTTAGACTTGGGGTTTATTGGAGATTAGCTAGATTTACAACAAGCAAAATACTTATGTGGACTGACCATTAGGACCTGGGGCCTGCCCATTACACTTCTATTCAAATTCAAATTCCTACAATCACTACTCTTTTCCATCTCAATATCTTCTCATTTGTAAGACCACATACAGAAGAAAAATATCTGGTTTCTCCACCTTATAAAACCAAACATAAATCCATGAATGCCACAGATTGTACACATTGACACATGCTAACTTTAAATCAGAAGAAGAGGGTTGAAGTTTGTTTTTGCTGTTGTTATTGTTTGATTTTCTTAAAATAAAAATCTTCAGCAATATTATAAATCGCTTCCTGCACAGCTATATTAAGAACACCTTTGGATTGTTGTGCCTTTATTATTTCTTCAGTCACCTTAAAGATAAAATACAACCCCTCGTCTGTGTGATATAATAAAGTCACACTTTATTTATCTAAACTTCAGTGTGCTTATAATAAAATAATAATAATAATAATAATAATAATGCAGAGTGGGGAATTATCAATTATCTTTTGGTGTTATTTAGTGGAATATATGAAAAACTGGAAGTAAATGAGCGGCAGTCCCTATGCTATTGGAGCCTATGTATTTTACAATTTATTCCCAGACATTAATGTAATCTCAGCAGATAGGAGGTATTTCATAAATGTCTGTGGAAGAAGAGAGAGAGGACGGGAGGAAAAGAGACAGAAAAAATGAATCAACAAATAAGAAAATGAAGAAAAAATGTCAAACCTCATTTCTATAAAAAGTCACTATATAAGAGACTACCAAAAACTAGAGCTTGCTTTTAAGCAATTTAGACCTGACTATGAAATAAGCTCAGTTTGTGAATATACCTAATACAAGTATATTAAGAAAGAAATGTAGCGGTGAATAATGCATAAAACAAGAATCCTGGTGTCAGTTTAAACAAAAGGCACATTCACAGACAGTAATAGGTCAAAACCAAACCTATAATGTATGAGATTAGCCATGTATGCACGTTTAGGCATCATAGTAGATGTGCCTAAGTGTGATTTAGTAGACATGGATTATTTAGCAAATGGACAAGGTAGGGTGTTGTTAAATTAAAATTTAGCCGGGCGTGGTGGCGCACGCTTGTAATCCCCGCGCTTGGGAGGCAGAGACAGGAGGATCGCACAGGTTTGAAGCCAACCTCGCTGGCTTAAGAGACTCTGTTTCCAATAAAATATAAAACAGGTCTGGGAGTGTATCCTGGAGGTAGGAGGCCCCTGGGTTCCATCCCCAATACCACCAAAAAAAAAAAAATTAAATTTCAACCAAGATAACAAAATGATATCTTTAGAATTATCAGGCCATGGTTGTAGCTGAGCAACAAAGCACTTGCCTAGCATGGAGAGGCCCTGAGTTTCATTATCAGCATCACAAAAAAGAAAATAATATTGCCACCATTTAAATGGAAAATGTTGTAAAGGAGAACTGTAATTCAGTCAGTAATAGTAAGGATAACAGGTTGGAACCTGAAGAATCCCTCAGTGTTCATGTCAAGTTATCTAAGGAAAAGAATCTTATCTAGTGACCCAATAAGGTGATGAGGTTTTCCCATAACCTGGATGGAATATCCTTTGAGACCAACTAATTCCTTATGTTTCAATTCAAAGTTGCCAGTTAAGAAGGTACAGTTTCTGAATATGCTCAGAGGTATCCTGCCATGGAGAGGGAATACCCAAGAATAGGACATCATCACTGTAAATAGGTAATTAGCCCTTCCACCTCGGTGGACCAATTATGAGACAGGCCAGCTCAACAGGCTAGGCATGA
The DNA here is from genome assembly GCF_963383645.1 of Muscardinus avellanarius. NCBI lineage: Eukaryota > Metazoa > Chordata > Mammalia > Rodentia > Gliridae > Muscardinus > Muscardinus avellanarius. The sequence goes on from NC_137798.1 coordinate 35,656,467, forward strand.
CCACTGTCTCTGTGCCCCTCCCAAATGCTGGACTTTGGGTCAGACCTGAGTGTTGAAAGCTGAAAAGAACTGAGATGTCAGGAAAACACAGGCAGATAAGAAGTATTTCCATAAGCAGAAATTATAAGTACAACATTCCAGATGGAGGAAAGTATAGCTACAGTCCAAAAACTATCATATACAAGGTATGCATGGATTATAATAAATAGTCCAATTTTGGTGGTACCCAAGGTCTGTCCATAGAAAAACTGAGCAAGAAGATTAAAGAGGTAAATTGTGGTCATCTGGACACATTTGAGACCTTTAAGAGACCAATTTGGAATACCAAAATTGCAATGCTACATTAGCATAATTAACTTGCAATAGCCGGGCATGGTTGTGCACACTTGTAATCCCAGTACTCGGGAGACTGAGATAGGAGGATTGTGCAAGTTCGAAGCCAGCCTCAGCTACTTAGAGAGGCTCTCAGAAACTTAGTGAGACTCTGTTTCTAATAAAATACAAAAATCTGTCTGGAAGTGTAGCCTGGAAGTAGAAAGCCCCTAGGTTCTATCCCCAGTACCACAAAACAACAAAAAAATAGACAATAGCTCTGAGGATGTAAATAATCAGTGGAGTTTACTACAACTGTCTAAATTGGAGGTAATAATAATCCAAGCTGGAATAAAAATGTTGCAATTAAAACAGAGGATGTGAGTGTGAGAGTCTAAGGAAGGGACAATCGTTGGGCTTCACTGAGCATCTGACTGGAGTTGAAAGGTGTGGTGCTGGAAAGGTCGATGCGTCCTCCCAGGTTAGTAATCCAGAATACAATGGTGCTCTTGTATATTTTAATTACTGATAATTCTGTTCTATAACTTTCAAACATCATTTATTTAATGTTTGAAAATCCAATTATAACAACTGAGCTCATTATTTAAAGCCAAATTTAAAATGTCTCAGCCCAATAACTCTTGCTATCTGGCAACCACAGTGAGGTGAAGATTCTTTCAAATGTCCCAACACCTATAAAGACAAACCTATGCAAAAGTCAAGGGCACAATCTAATGATCTTGTTATGGAGGGTTTTGAAGAGACGAGTGCTCCCAAAGCAAAGTTCTTCAACTATTAAGTCTAGCACTTATAGCCCTTCGTCAGCAGACACAGATACCAAGAATCATAATATTAGACTGGCTTTGCTGAATGTTGTCTGTCCCACAAACATGGCTGGTGCCTTCCTTTTCCAGAACCTTATTTCGAAAAGCAATATTTAGAAAACAACAAGAGCATTAGGCTCTCAGCAGCAATTCACCAGGAGTACAAGAAATCCACATGTGCTTCTTTGTGCTATCTTCCTCACACACACACTCCCATCTAAGAAAATGCATCCTAATGTTTAAAACAGTTGCCACAGCAACAAAGTGAACAGTTACAAAGCAATGAACTTAATCAATGCAAGTCATTGTTGGGAAGATTATCCCTTGAGACCAATCTCTCACTGCTAAGATTATTGCTACTTATCTGAAGCATTTTCTGAAAAGGTAAAAATGACTGACTAAGGGCTTCAGATCAATGAGAAGATTTTTTTTTCTTTCAATGAGCTAAAGCTCCCAGTAGACCTGAGCTGCCCTTTTAATCATGATGTTGATCAATAACAATTATACCCGTGAGAATGCCAACATGGGTTTTCCAGGAAATCTCATAGGGCTTAACGGGTATACCTGTAGACATAGTCAATAGTATGGGTTATAAAATAGATTTCAGGTGGGTTTCTTTTTATTAGAGCAGAACTATGGTGCTCTAGACCCAGAAATATTAGCATGGCATATCTCAAACTTTAACCTGCTCAAGAATTACCTGGAGATCATGTTAAAAGGCAGATTCTCTTTCACTTGACCTCGGATGTGGCCTGAGGTCTGTATTTCTCCAAGTTTCCAGGTGACGCCTACGGGATGAGTCAATAGATCACATCTGACATGGCAGGATGGTAGACTTCATTACAGACTGGTCAGAAGAAAGAATATAAATCATATACAGTGACTGAGGGATGATTGCTGAAGTAAGATTTTTACCATAAAGGAGATTCAACTTTTATATTTTCTACTTTAAACCTCCCTCCATAGAAAGTAATGGAGGAAAATGGCATTTAGTAGAGGACAGATACTGTTCTCAATGTAGGATGCAGAATAAACTAGTTAATTTTCTTAGCAGTTCTACGGGGCAAAAATTATCAGCATCCCTATTTCACAGACTTAAAAAGAGGAGCAAGGAAAGGTTAAATCACTTGCTCAAACTCACTCTGCTAGTGAGCTGGTGAAGGGAGGGGCCAGGACCAAACTCTCGGCCACCAGGCTCCAGAACGAGGGCTCTTGTCAGTACTGATGGGAAGTGTGAAACACCAGGAGATGATGAAGTATTTGTCAATAGCCATTAATGGGCAATATGCAGTGGGAAAAAGAGAAGAAAACTTAAAAGTCAGGCTTAGATGGAGCATGAGGACACACTAAAGAAAAGGAATAGTCAGACAGAGAAGTAATTCCTGAAGAAGTAATAGATGTCACAGAGTGCAGTAGGGTCATGGAGAACTCTTCACCCAGACACAAACACATCTACTCTGCAAATAAATAACCAGAAGGGGAAAGCAAGTCAAGAACCTCAGCAACTGCTGGAAGACACCAGCAGTTCATTTCCACCAAATGCAATTTAAAAAAGTCCTCAAGGACAACAGTTACAATTATTTTCCAATTAATTACCCAATTTAAAGGTAACCTGAGCCCCTTACTAGGTCCCTTTCCAGTCTAGGATTGACTGGACACTTAGCAACTTTGTAAAACTGAGTAGGGATAAGGGACAGGGATCAAATCTGCTTATTTTGGTCCTACTAAGGTTAGAGCTGGGCATGGTGGCAGATGCTTGTAATCCCTGCGCTTGGGAGGCTGAGACAAGAGGATCACACAGTTTCGAAGTCAGCCTCAGCTACTTAGTGAGGCTCTCAGCAACTTGGTGAGAATGTGTTTCCAAATAAAATATAAAATAGCTCTAGGAGTATAACCTGGAGGTAGAAAGCCTCTGGTTCCACCCCCAGTACCACCAAAAAAAAAAAAAAAAAAAGGTTAGGGCATGAAACTAACGAGAAAAACTTTATTTATTGTAGGTTTTTTATTTTATTTTATTTTATTTTGGTGGTTACTTGGGTATTGAATCCAGGGGCATTCTACCTCTGAACTACACCCCAGCTTCTTTTCTTTTCTTTTGAAAGAAGGTCTCACTAGGTTTCTTGGAGTTCCTTTATGTTACTGAACCTGAGATCCTTCTGTCTCAGCCTGCCAAGTGCAGTGACTACAGGTAAGCACCACCACACCCAGATGAATCCTGGATTTCAATGGACCTCTTTGCCTGGCTTTCAGGTTGCCAACAGAGGAAATATACTGAGAGCATTGATCAGAATTCCAAGGTTTGCATTAAAGAGCAGCAACACCTTCTGAGGAGTATTACCTCAGGTCGGGCAGAAATTGTCAACAAAAGACAATTTGCTTAGATAAGCCCTGGGAAAGGGTTTGGATTTGTTCAGACAATAAATTGACCTCGGAAGCTTTAGAAGTTCACTGATCCCTAATACAATATACGTACAGAGATGCTCATGGAAAACTCTAGTGTAGGAACACACACACACACACACACACACACACACACACACATACACACACACACACGCGCACACACACACGCACGCCACACTGCACCCTTAATGGGAGCTGAGGAGTTGCTTTTAAGAGTCCAGAAATGATCTGATGTGTAAATGTATTTCCAAGCACCAACTGGAATTTTTTTTTCCAAATAAAATAAGAGGCCCTGTGGCCTCGAAGACAGAAATAGGTCATAAAAGCTGTACTTATTCTTCACTGTCCCTTTAGCAGTTCGATTTGTAGGCTACTAAGATGAAGCAACCTAATTTTGTTATGCTAGTACTTCAGCCCACACTTACAAATCTTCAAATATTTTAATTCTATCTAAATGTTTTCCATCAGCATGCTCCTTTTTATAAAAGTCCTTCATTGTTCCAAGACACAAATCATATTCTTTTGAATTCCAGATGAAAACATTTTAGGCCTATTTATGATTTTATTTCAATAGACATGTATACACATGGAAAGCAGTTTCAATGTTATTTAAAAATACACTTCACTGGGTCTTGTTGTATTGATACTTGCATGGCACTTAAGACAACGCTTCCACGTAGCAGGCACCTGCTCTGGCTCTGAAACTCCAACCCCAAAACCTATAGTCAGGCACTAAGTGGGGAAGAGCAACAGACTAGATTTCAGCACCTAGTGGTTTTGGCAGTGCGTTCAGAACTGGTTATTGCCAGCTGGGCATTTTGCCATTTCCTTGAGGCAAAATTAAAGTGGAAGATGCAGGGTTTTATTGTAATTTTCCACCACATATTTATGTCATTATGGGTTTTGTGCTGCTCTCGTCCCACACAGTTTCACTGAATATCTTCTTATTATGTCACTGAGATTTGAAGCAAATATAGGATGAGGCAGGGAAAACAAGTGGACCCTGTGGATGGTAAACGATGGCTGAAGACAACCCTGTGGCTCTCGGGAAGTACTGCGTAATTTCCAGGGCCCCTTGTTCAAAAGGGAGAAGAGAAGTGCCATCAAAAGGTACTAAAATGGGATGGAGGCAACGGTTCAAATATTGCAATATAAGCCGGGCGTAATGGTGCATGCTTGTAACCCCAGCACCGGGAGGCTGAGACAGGAGGATCGCAGATTTGCAGCCAGCCTCAGCTACTTAGTGAGGACCTCCATGACTTACTGAGACTCTGTTTCAAAATAAAGAGTAAGAAAATAGGGCTGGGGGTATAGCTCAGAGGTAGAATGTCTCTGGGTTCAATAACCAGGACCACAAAAAAAAAAAAATACTTCAGTGTGCACATACAGAATTATCAATACCAATCTCAATGACATCTACAGAGAAGAAGAAGGTGTGGGGCGGGTGGGGTCTGGAAGAAAACTCGCCGTGTGGGGGGTGCATGTGTATCCCTATCACTCTGTATTTAATTATGATGTACAATTACACTACACCAATAAAAGTACATTTTTAAAGAATGTACTAAAATATCAAGGTTTTTTCCTCTCTTCCTCAGCCTCTGCTTCGGTGGTATTCTTTGCTATTGAATGTCATCATCCCTCGGACACAGGGATGGCCACACAGTGCTGCAGGCCTTCTGGGGTCCTCCCCGCAAGAATATCCTCCCCACTAACTACTTTCTGAGTTTCTCCTCGCACCAGCCACCAAAACAATACTCGGAGAAGCACCTAGGAGAGTCCACAGAGGCACTTCCTTTACCTTGAGCCCGGTGTCTAACCCACAGGCAGACAAAGAAGCCCAGGAACAGTCCAGTCACTCAGCAAGGATGCCGAGGCATCTAGATCAGGGCTGGAGGCAGGCTATTCCAGTGAGGTGCTGTGTCCAGGATGCCCTGATCTGAAACCTGTGGGGCTCTTGCTCCAGACCCTTCCCCCTGCCAGGGGCTGAAGACAGCAGCAGTGGTTAGACCAAAGCAGGAAGGAAGGCTCAAGAGAGGGCCTGGGATCCTAGGTAGTGTGGGACTGAGCAGCAACAGAGAAAAGAGTTCACCAGGAGGAAGCGTCCACTGAACCCAGGCTTCAAGTGCCTGGACAGACACCGTTATCCCATCAGACTTTGCTTATACAAAACAGAAACCAACATAAAAGTAACTGTTCCAAGACAACAAAGAGCACTGCACCCCAAGCCAATTCCTCTCAGTGCTGTGGGAGGAAGCCAGCTCTGATAAAGGTAAAAATCCAAGGTCTGGCTTGCCTCTGCCACACACACACAGTGACACTGGACCAGTGGAGTTAGTGGAGTCCTGCACGAAAAAGACACACATTTGTTACTTGTTTCATAGTTTTTATTTTATATTACTATATATGCCTTCATACATCATGCATGCACACGAATACACATGGATCAAGGAAAACCTGAATGAAACTGGAGAAAAATGGACTGTATTATCCATGTCAGTATCCTATGTGTGGTTCTGTACTATAGGTTTGTAAAATATCTTTGGGAGAAATGGAAATCTTTCAATTGAAAATTGAATTATCTGCAATTTTGAAATAGCCAAGGGCCATTAGATGGACATGTACAACCGATAGGCAATTATTATCCCAACTATACCTGGATATATTCAGAACAGTAATTTTACTTTTATATAATGCAAAAGAACAATCCTCAAAATAACTTGCTTGAATACAATATCTGCAAACACCATGTTAATTGTGTAAATTATCCCTCTCAGGGGGAACATGTTCAGCTGTATTTCTTGATGAAACTTCTCTTATCTATTTAAGATAAAATGAAAACACATTCTAGAAACTATAAAAACACTCTCTCCAGTAGTCTAGGCAAAAATGTGCCTTTATTCACAATGGAAGAAGAAACAACCCAAAAATAGATTTAAAATTTAAATTCTTGCAACCGGAAAATCGATCTGTGTGACATTTATAACTGAAAATATATACCATTTATATACAGAAGACAAAACATCTTGTCTGTCAGATGCTACAGCACCAAAAGTATTTTAAAAAATATTTGAATTATCTAGGCTGAGTTTCTGGAATTGGTACAGGTGAGAATTTTGAGTGGCTTTGTTATAAGTGTGTAGATGATCACTGTTCTGGTCCAGGGGCAAGGCTATGGCCAAGTCAGCAGGGCACCAGAGACCATCAAAAGGGCACCATCCAAAGCCATCCCAGACCATCCAAAGGGCACCTGTTCCTAACTAGGTTACATCAAGTGAAGTAACAATGGAAGGCAGGCTTAATCCCACACAGCCCAGCACATTTGAGATGCTCAGTACAGGTCTGCAGTCAATATCAACTGTATTATTCATGTCAATATCCTACGTAAGATTCTATACTACAGGTTTGTAAAATATCAGCATCACAGCCCTCAAGTGCTTGGCACCAATTCTTGGTCTAGGTTGTACATCCATCTACTAGATTGACCAGGTCTTGCTCCTTCCAAAGAAGATGCTCATATTCAAGATCAGCCCACCTTTGACTCTAATCAGGACTTCAGATATTCCAAGGACTGTGTACAATAAGAAAAAAGTTTGGGATCCAAATTAATTTTGCCACTGCTAACTCTGTACCTCTGGTAAAAATTGATCTGTTCATTAGCAAAATGGAATTTGAATTTCAAAGATGAATGAATATTCATTCACTTTGAGTAATTATATACTGAGGCATTCAAAATGTATTTGGTGAATGAAAGACTGAGTTAATGAACGGATGTGTGCAGACTTCTCCCAACCTGACTCTTGCCTTCTCTTTACTCGCTAAATTCCCTTGCAGCTTCATTTGAGTTAAAATCCCAAAGCAGAAGGGGAGGAACTGCAGATCACGGAGCAGTTTGCTCAGGACCTTGCTTGACTCTATCTTGTGGTCCCGCCACATAATCAATCATTGCCAGCAGCGGTCAGCAACTCTATGTCACGCGTGGCCAGGTGTGGCCAATTACTGCATCTTTGTCTATGTCTAGCCAAGCCTTGTGCCTGGAAATCTAGCGTAAACCATTTAAGAACCTCCCGGGGCAAGACAGCAGTGCTGGCCGGCTCTCAATGTCTCTTTGCTAGTGGTGCCCCAGTTTGGTTCTGACAGTCTCGAGATGCCTGGGCCTTTGGTTGTGCCTGTGTGTGTATAAAGGAAGTGAGCCTGCGGTCCCTGCGAGTTCCGAATAGTTCACCTCTTATGGCTGCATGTGCCCCAGCCATAGTCTGCGCACCTGACGTGGGTGCCTTTTCTCCAAGGTGTATTCAGAGCCTCTCCACTCAGCTTAGGCTCCGGTCCCAGGCTGGCTGGCTGCCCTGCCAGCGATTCCCTGCTGTCTTCACTGCTGGCTCCAGCACAAGCACAGCTCTGTAGCCACTCACTGCAAAAACCTGGAATCCGTTCTCTCCTCTCATTGATTCCTTGCACTCAAAACTAAGCTAATTATATTGTGTGCAATTTAATTAACTAGACCCACAATTTTAATGACTAAGCAAAAAAAATAGGGAAGAGCCAGCTTGAATTGCATTGCTATACCATAAGAAGGATGGAGGACAGTTGAATCTTTATATAAATCCTTAGTCTAAAAGAAATAGCAAAATGTATGGTTCCATGTAGATTAAACAGTACAGAGTGTTCTGTGTGGATTCTTAAAACCGAATTTTCTAAAATGTGTCATTAAATCCACTGCAAGTTCAAGTCTCCTGGTTAATTCAAACTTTAAATGAGAGGTTTCTGGCTAACTTTAAAATAAAAAGCTACCCCCAAAAATGCATCAAATGACTTTTTTTGGTGGCACGGAGGATTGAACCCAGGGGCATTCTACCTCTGATCCATACTCCCAGCCTTTTTTTTTATTTTGAAACAGGGCCACACTAAGTTGGGAGGGCCTCAACTAAGTTGCTGAGACTGGCTAGGAACCTGCAATCCTCCAGTGTCAGCCTCCTAAGTACTGGGACTACAGGCATGTGCCATCATGCCCAGCTCTTCAAATGCCCTTTTAACTATCAAAGAAAAACTGCCACAGTAAACTTCACACAACATTAAATAAACTTGACATGGTAAAAACCACCATTAGGAATACCTACATTTTTTATGATAAATCAAACATGACAATTATTTATTTTTAACCCACTGGCACGTCATAGTCAGAAAGTCTCGTTGCTTTATCTGCTTCCAGCATATCCTTACCTCCACTACTCCAAAAATTCAGTTTTAAGTTGTCCCTAGAGGGAAATTATCCAGACCAAATATTAAACATGACAATGAAAGGAAAATATCCAAGTATAAAGTACATGTCTCTGGCACCGACTCAAGTCTGAATGTGAAAAGAGAAGCCAGAAAACGGGCCAGACGTTTATTGATAACAATCTAACCATGAGGAGATGCTGGAACGATGTACAGATCTACGAAATGGAATATTCACTAAGAATTCAGCTTAACACATCCACCATGGAGAGTGAAACGTGTCTCACTGTCTCAGCATCCTCCCTATGGGACCATTCCCAACGTATGAACTGGAAAAATCCTTAAGTGGATTCCTAGTTCCACATGCCCCAACTGTGCTGCTCACTCCTGCCCTCCTTTTTATTCTATAAAAATGTACAGCAACTACAATAGCATAGCCAGTTTAAACATGATGCCTCCTTTCTACATATTAATAATACCCCCTTATTCATTCGTTTATGAAATTATTTCTACCTTTAGTGTCGATGTTAAGCAAAGAAAATGTTCTAATAAAAAGAACACGTTGAAGCCACTAGTTAATTGAAAGTTCTCCTGAAAACTTTTTTTAATCAGCAATTTATATCAATCAGTGGAGAGTGAAAACCAGATATCCTAAGTTAGCAGCATTGCCTAATAAAGGGGGTAACTATATGATGTATGTTGATAAACAAAAATAAAAATATGGTGGTAGGGAGTTGAATTTCACTGCTTGTAAGAATGCATTTGGCTGTTACTTAGATCTATTGTTATGTCGCACAGCAAAGAGAAAAATTGTTTCCTAAGGCCATGTTTAAATAACCTGGGAAATTACTTACTCTTTAAGTTCTCATCATAATAAAATCCACTTAAAAAAGACTTTTCTCTTGATTGTCAATCTTTAAATGCTAGGAATTTATTTTTTTCCTCTTGAAATATATCCTCAGCCACATCACTATTAATCATCAGAAGTTTAAATTACTCTGACTTTGCCCTCTATGAAGTGGTTGGTTTAGGGCTTCCTTAGCTTTGCTGACAGTTTTATATTTCAATGGGTCATAAAAACTGTCACCCTGGATAGAATGTCCTCAATAATGTCAATGATCTATTCCTTGTAGCCCTGTGATTATTAAAACATAGTCTTGAACACATTGAAATGCTCCCAGATTCCTAGAAGCTGAGGGGATCAAGTTTTCTCTGTTGCTGACTCCAGTATAAAATAAACTATTAGTGAGCCTTCAAAACTGTTCATTTTATTTCATTTATATTTTTTAAACAAAATGGTATATGAAGAGCTGGGCATGGTGGTGCATGCTTGTAATCTCAGTATTTGGGGGGCTGAAACAGGAGGATTGTGGTCTGAGGACAGCCTCAGCTATTTAGTGAAGCCCTTTCCAACTTTATTTTGAGACCCTGTTTCAAAATAAAGAATAAAAAATAGGACTGGGAGTGTAGCCCAGAGGTACAATGCCCCTGGATTCCATCCCCATTCGCGCGCGCGCGCACACACACACACACACACACACACACACACACACAGGATATGAAGGCCAGAATTATTGCAATTATTTTTTTCAAATACACACTATAGTTCTTATGCTCTATTTTTTTGTAATCTGGAGCATTCTTTTAAGGATGAGGACATGCGTCCTAGAGTTGTCTTTGAATATATGTTTTCGTTCACATTTACAGAGCTGAGAGCTGTGAAGTTTTAAACTAAAATAAATGTGGTACAAAAGAAGTAGAGAGTGGGCTTCTATGAAGTCAGCAGGCAGCCATAAAGTGAGTAGCCTGAGATCCACTGGCATATAAATCTATGCAGTTTTTGTTTATTTTGTTTTTTATTTTAGTGGGGTTTTTTTCTTTGATACTAGAGATTAAGTCAAGGAGCATTCTACCTATGATTATACCCCATTTATTATTTTATTATTTTGAAACAGGATCTTGCTAAGTTGAGGGTCTCCCTAAGTTGCTGGGGCTATCCTCAAACCTGTGTTCCTCCTGTCTCAGTTTATCAATAATGAGATTCAGGCACACACCAACAGAACAGGTCTAGCCTTCTTTTTTTTTTTTTTTTTTTTTTTCCGGTACTGGGGATGGAACTCTGGGACATTCTACTGACAAGCTACACGCCCAGCCCTACTTTTTAGTCTTTTTTTATTATTTAAACAGGGTCTCACTGAGTTGTGAAGGGCCTCCCTAAGTAGATGAGGCTGTCCATGAACCGCAATCCTCTGGTCTCTGCCTCCAGGATGCTGGGATTACAAGTGTGCACCATCACGCTTGGCAAGGTCTAATCTTTTTTTTTTTTTTTTTTTTTTTTTTTTTTTGGTGGTACTGGGGTTCCTGTAAACCCTTTTACCTCCGGATATACTCCCAGACCTATTTTATATTTTTTTATTTGGAAACAGGGTCTCTTAAGCCAACGTGGCTGGCTTCGAACCTGCGCAATCCTCCTGTCTCCGCCCCCCGAGCGCGGGGATTACAAGCGTGCGCCACCACGCCCGGCTCAGGTCTAACCTTTTAATAATGCCTTTTTCCAACATAAGGACAAGTAGCAAATTAACACATTCTGATTTGTTTTTAAGATTAAAAATTTAAATAATAACTATATTTCCTTTTTTTTAATTACAGGTCTAGCTCTGTAAAGGGCTCTCTGAAAGAACTGTGAATTCTGGTTTTCCTTTAAGTCATATCATGAAGGAAAGGATGTACTCAGTAAGATCAGAAGAAAAATGGTAAATTTATTTTTATTGAGCAAACACTGTGTATCAGCACTGTTTTAGTGCTACATGCTTAAGATCCGTAAATCCTCCTGAGAACTTTATAGATTAGTACTGTTTTGCGATACCATTTTACAGATGAGAATACAGAGGACAGAGGGAGGAAGTAACTAGCCTGAGATCACTTGGACGCGTGAGCTTCTGGGTCAGGACTTGAACCCCACACAATAAGACGCCTAGTCTATGCTCACAACACCTGCCACTGATTTCACACTTTTTCTAAGCCCCATTCGAAAAGCCAAAGACAGAAAAAAAGGAAAAGAAAAAGAAAACACCCCAGCTACAGAGGAAAATAAAAAGGTATAGCTTTGGAAGGTGTTTTATATTGTTATTATTCCCTTCTCGGTTAAAGGCAACAATTTTTTCATTGAAAAAAAAACTGCCTTCCAAATACAAATGACAAAAACAGCAGGGAAGGAAATGCTATTTTCAAGTTTCTAGGAGGTTATCATAAACAATGAAAAGAGAAAACAAATTAAAGTTTAAAAAAAATGGCACTTGACAGTGCCCCTTCTCCCTTGCTGCCTGTGACAATAGACAACACCTTGTCTGGTGGCCGCTCCAAGCACCCTGGGGGGTGACACTGGAGGATGACCACGCTTGGAAGGAAGGGGGAAGCATATTGTAAGGAAGTGTCTATGCGCAGTGAGGTCTGAATGTTGTGGAAATAAGCCCAGGCTGCTTCTCAATTCATGAGTTTAGCTGAGATGGCAGAACAGATGATCAACCACCACAAACAGAAACACCACGCCACACAACTCTCTCCAACAGCGGGGGAAGGATCCACGGCAGCTTATTTAACTCCATGCTAATTCCCTTTCTTGTTTAACCCATCTAAATATTTGCTGTGTATTAAATATTCATGGATTGTGTTTTGATACCTTCGGGGTTTTATTCTTCAAGGAATTCATTTGTAAGTACCTGTAGTTGGAATGGCATACTTTCCTCAAAAGTAACAACAAAAGCCTTTGTTTAAAGACTTGAAGTATCAATTAATGGGTCATAATGGGGGTTTAATGGGGAATTTGGTCTTGGCATTTAAGATCTCAAACACTGAAAAAATAATTTATTTGAGCAAAGACAATTTTCACCCACTCTCCAGTAAGGTTATTTTGTTCAGATTTAGCATTAAAGGAAATTTAATAATGTTGTTTTAGTTCTTCTGGTAGTACCAGAACCAACCTGTTTATTTGCCAAATATTGGCATATCCAATATGCTCCTTTTACATACACATTTTTAAAAGATGTGTTTCATTTCTTTTCTTTTTTTCAGTACTGGGGAGGTAACTCGGGGTCATTCTACCTCTGAGCTACACCCCCTGCCCTATATTTTAGTCTTTATTTTGAACAGGGTCTCACTGAGTTGCAAAGGACCTCACGAAATATCCGAGGCTGTCCGCTAACCGTGATCCTCCAGTCTCAACCTCCCAAATGCTGGGATTACAAGCGTGCGCCACCACGCCCGGCAAGTGTTTCATTTCTATGTAAAGTTTCACAAATAGGATAAATTTGCTCAAAGAAAATAACTTTAATGCAGTTCTTACTCCTATTAGATATGGTATTAATAGCCCTTAGCCCTTCAAACTTAACTAGTTTAAGAAATGTCAACAGACCTGCCAATCTCCAAAATGATGGAATGTTTTATTTAAAAAAGGATGAGGAGGGCTCCATTGTATTCTTCAAAAAGCAAGTGTCACGAAGTAAAAAAAAAAAAAAACTGTGGAAATGTACACATTAAAGGAAGGTGAGTGGGTATAACAGTCAAATGAAAAACCTTATCCTAGGCTGGATCTTATACTGGAAAGGGATCAACTGTCCTAAAAGACATTCAAATTTTATCAGCTGATAAAATTGAAGTGCATTTGTATCATAGGCTAAAGTACTTTATGAATAATAAATTTATTGAAAATAACAATTATACTCTGGTGTACACAAGAATACCCAATCCTTGGAAACTATACCCAAAGTAAATGAGTGCAAAGGATCGTGTTATATAAGATCCTCAGGTGCTTCAGGAAGGAAATGAGGAACAAAGAGTCCAACGGTAAAGGCAGACTGGCGTAAAAGTTAGAGGAGTGCTGCTTGTATTCTTTTTACTATTGGAAAATGTTTTGCAGACTTGAAAATATATCTAAATAAAAAGAATATCTTCAACAACATTAAAAAAAAAAAAAAACTCCTGACCCACACAAGCAGTAGGAATCCAACATCAAGGACTGGGCTTCGCTCACCACGGAAGCCTAGAATTCCCAACAGCTGCCCTCAACATGTTGATACTATATTGTTGACCACCACAGAAAATCACCTCTCAAAAGATCACGGTCCATGTAGAATGTGAGTGATTTCTAACACTCGGTTTCTCCGTAAGGGCATAACTCACTGCTTTCCAGTTCCTGAGCCTCCACGGGAGAAGGCGAGGGAGAGCCACCCTAGACACAGTGGTTGCTTGATCTCAAGGTACCCATCAGCCCTGATAACAAAACAGTCCAAAGGCGACGCCTTCTGAGTACAATGGCAGTATTCTGATGTAGTGAATACCGCACGCTTTTCTGTGTGCAGGCACTGAGCTATGTACTAGAAATAGGGGGGATGAATAAGCTTTGGCCAAACCTAAAGGAGAAAAGGGCATGTAATTGTGAAATGATGATGGACTCTATAAAATGTTCTGGTAATAAAAGTGTATATCAAATGCTCTGAGAGACTTCGGTGAGGAGGAGAGGCCAATTTTATTCAGTTATTCAATAAATAATTTACTCTGTGTCAGAAAAAGGGACCTTAAAGACCAAGAAGTACCCTCACACACGTGCCCAAAGGGAAGAGGAGGTAAAAGCAACTAATAACAAGGAAATGGTGGAGAGCTGCATGTGTGAGGGACTCCTGCTTAAGAGTAAGGAGATCGGTGCGCCGGGGAAGAGAGCATCTCCTGAGGATGCGGAAAAGGGGGACGTGAAACCCATTAAAGGCAGATCCTGAATAGCCCTGTGGATCATGATAAGAAAGCAAAAGACACCCCAATGAGGAAATGATACGATTGTTTCTGCAAACTTTGTTTTGTTTTGTTTTTTATTTTGTTTTGTTTGTTTGCTACTGGGGATTGAGCCCAGAGGCATTTTATTTCCAAGTCATATCCCAAGCCATTTTTGTTTGTTTATTGTTTGGTTTTGAAACAGAGTCTCCTAGGTTGCTGAAAGTCTCACTAAGTTAATGAGGCTGTCTCAGAAGGTGGGATCCTCCTTCTCAGACTTCAAATACTGGGATTATAGGTGTCTGTCATCATGCCTGGCTGCAGGAAATTTAAGTGATGATTATGTTGTTGTTGTTGTTGTTGTTGTTGTTGTTGTTGTTGTTGTTTTAGAAAGACCATTCTGGTTGAAATGTTAAGCAGGAATCATTAGAAGAAGATGGGAGTTAGGTATAACAGTTCACATCTAATAATAATTGTGTTTGAATGTTGGGATCAAACCCTAAACTGAGAGATTAAGGAGGAAGAAGTCAACTGAGGTAGATGAATGGGTAGGACTCATCAATCAACTGATTGTGTGTGGGGAGATAAGGTGTGGTTGAGGGAGGGGTGAGATCATACATCTTCCTAGCTCAAACTTTGAGGGTCACAAGCAATGAAAAAGGAAAAGGGGGAAAGATGATGTTAACTTTGAATGTCCTGAGTTTAAGATTTGAGTGTAGTGTGCTTAGCAATGCTCAATATATATGCAAAAGCTAGGGAGAAATTGGGACACAGGAAGAACTCCAGATAAAGAAGGAGAAACCTTACTTGAGTGAAGAGGGAAAAGAGGGAAACACCTCAATGGACATGATGTACATGCACGAACTTATCAAAGCCGGTCTCTATGCTGAGCACAGGAAGGAGAGGAAACAGGGCAAGAACTGGGGGAGGGCTCAATGAATGTTGTGGTATGTAGGCCTGTATCATCTAAACTTTATCAAGATGTATGGTTACAATGCACACAATTAGAAAAGAAAGAAAGAAATGTTCAGTGCATCCGGGAGTGTTGCCGCACACCTGTAATCTCCGTACTTGGGAGGCTGAAACAGAAGAATCATAGGTTTGAGGCCAGCCTCAGCAACTTAGTGAGGCTCTTTGCAATCTAGTAAGATCCTGAGCCAGCGCTTGTAATCCCAGCATTCAAAATGGAAACCAGAAGATTGTGGTTTACGGACCACCTCAGCTACTTAGTGAGGCCCCTTACAACTCAGTGAGACCCTGTTTCAAAAATAAAGAATAAAAGGGGTGTCATTCAGAGCTAGAATGTCCCTAAGTTCCATCCCCAGTACCACAAAATAAATAAATAAATTAATTAATTAATTAATAATAAAATAGGGCTGGCTTGTAGATCAGAGGGAGATCACCTCTGGGTTCCACTCCCCCATATCTCACAGAGATAGCATGAAAGGAATATTTAGTACAGAATTTTTGGGTTATGGGAAATATACTGAAGGTTCCAGAGAGAATTTAAAGCATATATAAGAACGCAAGGGTCATAGTCATGATGAGTCAATGCATGATCATTTTCTTGTGTTTCCTACGAAAGACTATGGAAACTGAGAAGACAACTAGGAGTAGATATTTAAAGATGATCAGAAGGAAAACCAGAAGAAGAATTCTGTGATAAATCACAAGACATAGGTCCTTGTCTATGGGTTAGGCACCCAAGGACTTCAACCAACACTCAGCACATACACACTGTTGTTTACTGAACACCGCATTCTGCGAGGCTTAACTTACGTGGACCTGTGGTCTCTCAGAATGACATAATACCTTCAGGTCTGGATACGGAGAGAGTTCAGGGTAAGCTCTCCTATTCACTCTTCGCACACTGAAGTGTGCACTTAAAGAAGGACTTTAAAATGAATGGACACACAAGAGGCTTTATAAGAAAAAAAGAGGTTCACAAACTCTTGAATACATCTGCCTCTCTTCTGAAAATTGTTTATGGGTGAAATATTAAACTATTGTTAAAATAATGCAAAAGTTCCACTGAAACAGCAATGTGTGGTGGTTCTGGATTAAACAACAGCATCCACCACACAGAATGCCTGTAGATGCATAGCTGAGAGTGTGATGCCTACGCACACGCACCCACACACAACCTCCTCAAACAGCCAGACCTCACAGTCAGAGCAACCTTCTAAACACTTCGCCTTTATCACCCACAGTGACCCCTGGTCTGGTGCAATCATCTATCTGCTCACAGAAATGATTATACCTGTAATCAGGAGCTCAGGATAGCAACCAGGTTTTACAACTAACACCCTGCACCAATATGTTCTACATATTTTTTCTTTTCAGATTTCTCATGATTAATGTACTGCCCAGATTTTCAGTTGTTTTTGACCTGCCTGGTCACTACAGAAAGCAAACTGTTTTTCTTCTACAATCATTTGAATAAATAATACCCAGTCATCTGACTACAAGTATTCATTACATATGAACTATAGAAAATAATCAGTTGCAGATCAAGTTTAGTAGCTTCAAAACAAATGACGTACGTATGATTTATACTGAATCCTTCAAGTGGCTTCTTTTCCCCAAGAAAAATCTGCATGTCATTCTGTGTGCGTTCCACAATTTTTTTCATTTTGTGACTATTTCTCTAGGGTCAATATTCGTTTTATGCCTTTCTAACTCAGCCAATAAATGCAGATTCCAAATGGCTTTGCCGTTTGTCTAGTGTGCTATCAGAGCAATAATTATTTTAGAGCTTCAATCTGGATAGTCAAAAAGATGACCTTATGATGAACCTCCTGTAAGAGAAACATTGCTGTTTATAAATAAAATCTCCTCCTGAGAGATCCTTAGCTTCCAAAGGAAGAAAGCAATCACTGTTTGCAGGCAATTAATGTTCTGCCCTTTACTTTAAGTACATAATATCTAGATTTTCATCAACATCTTTAGAAATGTTGCTCTAAGGATAGAATCCTGAGTTTTGTTCATGCATATCTGGAAACTATTCTGTTTAGGGAATATCCCACAAGCCTCTAGGATGAAAAAAAAAAAACATATTCTCTATTGATTCTTACTTCTGAAAAAAATACTCCTACAGTTCTGAATTCAGTCCCACCACATTCTTAAAGGAACATCTGACTACAGAGCAAGACACTTCTGTAAAGAATGCAAGTATTTTCTTAAAAGCAAACTCTCCAAGCACATTTTAAAGTTAAGCCAAAAGTAATTTACAAAACTAATTAATTCAAGATCGGAAACAGTGCTTTCAGGTTTAAAAGTTTTATTTTGAATTGAACAAAACTAAATTCCAACATTTACAGGCTGAGCGATTTTAGACAAGTTATTTGACTTTGGTGAGGCTGCAGTTGGAAAGAACTGAATATACTGTGAATAAACTAAGCCCAGCACTTGGTACCCAAACACACTCACTACATATGACCTTTCTCCTTGGCTTTCCACACTGATATTGTAAATGACAACATTGCTAGGAAATTCCATAATTTTTCCATTATGTGTGTGTGTGGTTTGCATTTCAATGATTACTTGCTATTCTATAAACAAAAAATTTTACAAATATTCCATTTTGATCCATGTTATGCAACCAACACAAGTGAATTCACAAGCTGTTATTTTTAATGTTTGTTTTTTGCTGTATTGTTTTTGCTGTGTATTCACAGAATAATGTAAAAGAGAAACCCATTCATATGCAGATATATTAAAGTATATATTTGATTACTACATATAAACAAGACTCCCAATTGTGAAATATCCTGGATCCTAATGCCATCAGATAGATCGTTCCGAATAACAAAATCACCAGGTAAGTGCTGCATAACCCATTCCTTTTTACCACCTAGTAAACTGAATCAAAATACAAGACACGCTTTAGTGGAGCACTGTCCTCCTTACAGAAGCCAGTAGTTGACATTAGAGGGAATAAGGTCAAGTCAACTCCTGCAAAGCTCTCAAATAACAGGTCAGAGGACAGAAACATCAGGATGAGGCAATTATACGCTGGTGAGGGAAGAGGAAAAGGGTTTTTAATCTTTGATCCTCAACTGTCAAGATTCCCAAATATCATACTCGTGTTAATAAACATGTATATGATGTATAGTCACCTGCTGAAGTAGAAAAAAAACAGAAGCCCGCTCCTAATTGGAAACATCAAGATTGTTCTGCATTTTCCACTGTGTATTTTGGCTCTCCAAATGCTCAATTTGAAAACTGTAAGCAAAGCCTTAGAAACTCCCTCTGTTCCCTGTAAGCTGACAAGTTCTCTGGACACACAATGCACGCATTCAGCGCAATCAGAATACGCACCATTGGGATGGAGTGTTTGAGGACCCTGCATTTTTTAAAGAGTTTGTGTGAATTTTAAGTGAGTTATCAGCCATAGTGAAGGCACAACAACTCTGTATTTGGGAAGTTCTTAAAAGAAATAATAGGACCCAAATGTTCTAATGTTTCTTGATTCATTTCAGAGAAATAGCCTCTGTCGCACTTGTGAGTTGCTGCCAAAGTCTACACAGATCAAACTTAGCGGTAGCCGACTAAGCTAAATAATGTCGGATCCAAGTTTCCAAAACAAGTTTTCACAATTTTCCATTTATGAAAATTAAAGGTAAGAACTGTACTATGCCATCTGAAACCAGAATGCTGAAAAAAATAAACTTGGTTTTTGCCACTTGTCAACTTCTTCAAGACCTTCACCACCATTATTTAAGTGGCAGCAGTAGCAGTGTCCCCTTTCCTCCCCGTTAAACGAGATCTATCAACTAGAAATCAATTTAAAGTCAATATTATTGTCTAAAATACCAATTTTCAGGAAAAACAAAAGTAAAGCTCTTCAATGTATAGCAAATAATCTATCAAAAATCTTCATTGGAAAACAAACAACTTTGCTGACATCAATGGAATAGATTCCTCTGCAGGAAGTTTATTCACTACGCTGATTAAATTACTCTACCAGAAACTCTGTTATGTACATTCTTTACTGGCTGCCAGTCTGGGCCAGAGATTTGTAGGAAGTTATGCAAATGGCCATATGAAATCTCTTGGTAGATTCTTGATGATGCGAGAGGATTGCTTGTGTTTTTTAAGAATTAGAGAGCCTCCGGGGCACAGTGAAAAATGGCTGTAATCCCAGAGACTAAGGAGGTTGAGGCAGGAGGATCTAAAGTTCAAGGCCAGCCTTAGCAATTTAGCAGAACGCTGTCTCAAAATTTAAAATAAAATAAAATTGCAAAGATCTGAGGATATGGTTCAGTGGTGGGACACTGAAGTTAAAAAAAAAAAGAAGAGAAGAGAGGAGAAGAGAGATACAGGCAGGGAGAGAGAGAGAGAGAGAGAGAGAGAGAGAGAGAGAGAGAGAGAGAGAGAGAGAAAGAAACTAGAGAGGCTTGTGATTATAGATATTCCTTCCAGCACTGTCAGTAATGGTTACATCATATTTAGCCCAACTGGACATCAACCCAGTAGTCAGAAAATTATCCTCTTCCATAGGAGTACTGGGATATCCACATTTTAAAATTTAACTGAGTATGCCCCAAAGCAAAATAATGTATTCAAAGGTCATTTCTTTATAATGTCTTGAATACTGTGATAGGGGTATACATAGAAAGGGATATCTGTGGTAGATAGGAATTCTGAAAAAGTGACAGTTGAGCTGACACTTGACATATAATAAAGTATCCATTGGTCAGGCAAAGAATTATATACCTTTAGATGTGTGCAGGCATACATATGCATTTGCATATGTGTTTGTGTTGTGGGAGGTCACTACCATGAGGGAGAAGTTCACCCTAGAAAAAGAACTATAAATTTCAGTGTGGCAGAGGATAAGGAACAGATATCAGCCAGATCATTAAGGACTATTCATAGCAAGTTTATACCAAGAAACGGGTCTAATACTCAAGGGAAAATTATTATAAGAGTTTAAAGAAGAGAGTGACATGGGTTTCTTTATTATTTAGTTATGGCATGTAGAATAGGATTTTATGTTTATAAGCTATATCTTTCCAAATATTTTCTCAACACTGTGGTGGGTGACAAATAGTTTGTCTTACTAAGCTGTGTTAAGCTAAATTATGATATAAATTCTTATGTTGTTCATTTCCTTCCCCTCCACCATGAAGGTGGGTAAGCCTTTGCTTTCTGTTGGTTTGGGTCTTTTAAATTTTCCCCGCCAAACCTAAAATTAACACCTGTACTTAGGTTTTGTTCTCTAAAACCAACGCTTCTTGAGAACATTTTGTTAGGCCCTTCTAGATAAACAGGATTCAGAATAGTCATCAAACATTTCTTGAGACCTCGTATGCACACATGGTAGCATGTGAACGCCTAGTAGATATTACTATATACTCTTCCCCAAAGGCAGCCATTGGTCCTCAATGGGAGTCATGATTTGACAGTGGAAAGGGAATCAAATATGAACCCAGGCTTCTAAATCCAGAGGCTATGGCCATTCATGGGTTCTCTTTCATCAGACAACCAGATCTTTCTTTCCCTTCCTCTTGGGCCTAGCACCATGCTACTCTATGTATGAATCCAGGACTAGCAACAATGACATATCTTGAAATGTGTTAGAAGGCTACTCCCCAGGCCTACTAAATTTGTATTTTAGTGTTTCCATGGTGGTTGGTTTACACATCAGTGGCTGATAAGCACAACTTTAGAAGGCAGCCTAACCATTAGAAACCAGTGTCCACGTTGGGGTAATTCCTCTGGTTTTCCACTGCAGAATGAAATTATTAAAATTTTAACGAGTGGAGTAATAGGATTGGTTTTGGAGGGGGAAACAATCTCACACTTATAGTCCAAATGTTGGTGTTATCACTGATTGGGACTCATCTAATTACCCGAGGAGTTCTTCTCTGGCACCTGACTTCAGGCCTCACTCTCATTTCTTCTCTACCTTCTATTTTTTGCCTCTTTTTATTTTTCCTTTTCTTCCCCTTCTCCTTCAATACTCTCCTATCCAATTTATTACTCCTTTTTTTATCTTTCTCTCCAATTTTATCTTTAAATTCTCTTTCCTAATAATAGTGATGAATAACATTTCTATATATTATTCACCTTGACTAATGGAAGACCTTGTTTGTCCTCTGTCCCTGAATTTGCACAATCATAAAAAAATTCAATAGATAGAATAATACTAATCCTAATAGTCTAAAACTTTTACACATGTACTTACATAGCTTCATTATGTAAGGTTTACAGCGATAGGACCCAACAAAAATGTACTGAATTAGATGCAAACACCTTGAAATTACCTGTGGAAGTTTAAAGTGGCTACAATTATTTTGAGACTCCTTCATTGAGAGATGAGGTCCGCATCCCTCTTCATGAAATCTGGACAAGCTTGTAACTGCTTCAACCATCAAAATGCAATGAAATAATGCTTTGTGACTTTCTTTGGGTCATTCTTAAGAAACAATGGAACTTTTCTGGGACTTCTTGGAATGCTTTCTCTCTGTCAGGAAGCTCCCTCCTGGAAACTAGCTAACATGTTGTGAGAAGCTCAGTCACACAATCTAAGCATCCTTGTCCATGGCCCCAGCAGAGTTCAAACCTGTCATTCCTGCTCACAAGCCTGACATGAGCTCCCCAACATACCTGCCAATGAATCAGACATGGGAGTGAAAAAGCCTTCAAAGGACTTCCACCCCAGCCATTCAAGTCTTTCTACAGTGAACCCAAATATCGTAAGATAAAGACCAAAGACCCTGAAACCTGTCTTAATTTCTGACCTAGAAAATCCTTGAGCATAATAAAAAAAACAAATTGTTTCATATCACTAAGTCCTGGGGTAATTTTTTTTCACAGCAACAAATACTGGTCACGGAGTAAAGTCCATCCTTAAATAAATCAATTAAAATATATTTTGGGGTTTTCATCACCAGATCTTAATACAGGCTCTAAAATGAACTGCCTTATTAAACTAAATAGAGAAAGCTATCACTGAGCACATTTCATTTGTACTTTTTTTTTTTTTTTGGCTGCTGGTGGTGGTATAGGGTATTAAACCCAAAGGCCCTGTACTTCTGAGCTATTTAGCCAGTTTTTTTTTTTTATATTTTTTGTTTTAAAACAGCATCTTGCCAGGTTGTGAAAGTCTTGCTATGTTGCTGAGGCTGGTCATGAACCAGCAATCCTCTTGTCTCAGCTTTACAAATATAGGATTTATAGGCATGTGCCACCTTTTTCACTATTTTTATGATGTGCTTTTGGCGGTGTTTTGTTTGTTTGTTTCCGTGCTGAGAATTGAACCCAGGGCTTCATGCATGCTATGCAAGTCTACCACTGAGCTACACCCAGTCCCTATGAT
The DNA here is from genome assembly GCF_963383645.1 of Muscardinus avellanarius. Taxonomy (NCBI): domain Eukaryota; kingdom Metazoa; phylum Chordata; class Mammalia; order Rodentia; family Gliridae; genus Muscardinus; species Muscardinus avellanarius. The sequence continues at coordinate 35,679,309 of NC_137798.1, forward strand.
GTGCTTTTTAAATTATAAGGTTTGCTTGTATGATTGTTTCTTTTTAGCTACTTTTTCTTTTGCTGTGCTGGGGGTAGAGCTCAGAGGCATTCTACCTCCAGGCTACACCCCCAGTCCTAACTTTTATTCTTTTATTTTTGAAACAAGATCTCATTAAGTTGTGGATGGCCTCACTAAGTAAATGAGGCTGACCGTGGACCACTATCCTCCTGTCTTAGCTTCCCAAGTACTAGGACTACAAGTGTGAGCCACCTGCCCAGCTTCTGGCTACTCTTATTTTTTAATTTTTTTTATTGGTGCATTGTGTCATACATCCTAATGTAGTACAAAATGGTAGAGGCATACATGCACACATCACTCAATTAGCCCTTCCCCAATTCCCATTCCATTCCCTCCCCTGTCCCTCCTTCTCATGTTTGGCTTAGGCTTAGTGATTAACTTTGATATGTTTGTGAATGTACATTAGAAATTGATGTGTGCATGTACATCTCCACCATCTTTTATCCCATTAAGATGTAAGACTACAATGTACCAATAAAAAAAAGAAATAAAATTTCCCTCTCCCCCTTCCCATCTCCCTTATTCAGGTCACTTTACTTGCTAATCTATAGTTACTCCTCCATCTAGAGTTCCTCCTATGACCCATTTTCTCCCTAGCTTCTGCATATTAGGGAGAGCATCCTTCTGATATGACTAAAGACCTTACCTTGTCTCTAGGGGTAAAGGAATCACCCCTAGGGATGAAGCCCAACAGAACATATCTCTCCACTAACGCAGAAATCTCTTATCCATGAAAAACAGAACCTTGTTCAAGTCCAATTTCATGATTTCAATCCTAGCATTATGTATACTGTAGACCAGATGTTGTTCCTAGTCACGTGCTACCGTTTTTGTGGGGCATTTTTTTCACTAAGTTCATATTTACTGCTAAAATATTTCTTTTAAACTTGGCATTTGCATATATCAGGAAAAACAAACAAAACACAAAAATGAAAGACAACTGATTCTCTTATTTCCTCTAGGCTTCATAAAAAGTGCTCTTTTCATAAAAAAGTGCTCTTGTAATAAAAAATCTATTAATGAAGTGGCAATGTTTTGTTCAGACATTTGCTCCTCTGTCTACTTCATTTATAAATACATTTTAATGAGGTAATAGAGACGACACAGCTCTGCAAGTGTGCCTTTTTCTAACATTTGTTCTGAATTCAAAGATTAGAAAGGGCTAATCTGCTGTGTTTTGGGGGCTGGCTTCTGAATGCAGCACTTAGAGCCCATTGTTTGAGCATCTGGAAAGCTAACATCTCATAAATAGCCCATCCTCCCAAACATATGATTAGACAATAAGGCTAATCTGAAATTTGTTTAAAATCAGTAGCCATAAAGTAGATACAGTGTGCTACAAATTGTCCCTCCTCCCTCCACACTCTCCACCCCACAGTGTGTGTTGAAACATGGCTTAATGGGACTTCGTTTGCCAAGAAGACATTCAGAGAGGAGTCTGTCTTTGTACAATTAAATTATGCACATTGTCAAATCTTCTCATATAAGAAATCTGTATTTTACTGAATTATATCTAAGAAGTAAGTCAGATCTACGCTGGAGAGACTCTGTATTCCCTCAGATGTGTGTGTGTGTGTGTGTGTGTGTGTGTGTGTGTGTGTGTGTGTCTTTATGTATCTAACCATAACAATGAGCAGACTGGTTGAACACATGGTGCACATAGACAAAGTCTACTGTCCAAACAATTCGTAGAGAAAAAAAAATCCCATCCTACACAACTGGGAGTAATAAATATATCAAGCTTTTTAGAATATGCTGGAGGAACAAGTTATCTAAAGGGAAATATTCTAAAAAGAAAATTACTCTTTATGATTAATGTATCCCATAATTCATGACTCATGAATTTAAATTTTATAGCCTTGGTTCTGGTAGCTAAGAGTTACTGAGTGATTGATAATAGCTGGCTCAGAGCTCAGTATCCTACAAGAACTGATTCATGTATACCTCATGCAGCCCTACTAAATAGGTCTACTACTAGCCCCCATTTTACAGATAAGGAGATTGAGGCAGCGAAGCTCATCTACCAGACAGGACCAAGGTTACACAGTTACAATGCATACAGAATTTTCCAGTTTGGGAGAAACATTTAATATGACCGAATAAAACTGCCTTATTTTGTAAACTAAGGCCACCACAACTGAAAAATCAGGTTACCAGCAGAACAAGATCACAACCTCATTCTTCTGACTAACATCCACAGAGTCATTCGAATTTCAATTTTTACACTCATATTATCCCAAATTATGCTTCTTCCTTCCTAAATGTGCTGAGAATCCTTCCATCCCATACATTAATCATTTAATTATTTTTAATCATCACATACTACAGTTTTCCCCAGCCAACACATGTAAAATTATTTTTTATTGAAGTGCACATTATGTCCTGTGAGCACATTACTTTATCACTCAAGATTATGCTTGGGAATGTCTACCCACTAGTTATATCCATCCTATTAAGACATCCCATTTACTTTTATGTTATGTTATTTTATTTTATTTGTGTGTGTCTTTTTGTGATTAACGATAACAATGAGTAGACTGAATAACACGTGGTGCTTACAGACAGAGTCTACTGTCTCATCAATACATAGAAAGAATAAAAATCCCACACAACTGGGAGTAATAAATATATCAAGCTTTTTAGAATATGCTGGAGGAACATGTTATCTAGAGGGAGGTACCTAAAGGGTACTGAGTGTAAAACCCAGGGATATTCTACCTCTGAGCTACACCCCTAGCCCTATTTTATTCTTGTATTTTGAAATGGGATCTCACTAAGTTGAGGAGGACCTCACTAAGCTGCTGAGACTGGCGTCAGACCTCCTATCCTCCTGTCTCAGCCTCCTCAAGCATTAGAGTTATAAGCTACCACAGCCAGATGCATATTTTTAAATATTTGCTTCCATTCCCCTCATAATGCATGATGCTACAATAAACGTATTTGTACATATCACCTTGAGTTTATCTGTTGAAGTTTCTGAATCAAGGCATATGTATATTTCCAGCTTTCCTAGATGAGGCCATATAGTTTTTCAAAATGGTTGTATCAATTCACATTTTCACACACCATAGAGCGTTCTCACCCTGCCCACTAAATCTTCTCTAATGCGTGATGTTACTAAAACTCTTTAATTTTTATTATTATTATTATTTATTTATTTATTTATTTTGTGGTACTGGGGTTCCTGGAAACCCTTCTACCTCTGGGCTACATTCCAAGACCTATTTTATTTTTTATTTGGAAACAGGGTCTCCTAAACCAGCACGGCTGGCTTCGAACCTGTGCGATCCTCCTGTCTCCGCCTCCCAAGCGCGGGGATTACAAGCGTGAGCCACCACGCCTGGCTTTAAAACTCTTTAATTTTTATTGGTGGATATTTTAAGTGGTAGCCTCATTATTAATTTGTGCATATCTCTAACACTTGTGTGTTAGTTTTACTTACATTTCTTTTAACTTTATCATTCACCTATTTCTTAAAAGGTATGAATATATAGCCGGGCGCAGTGGCACACACTTGTAATCCCCATGCTTGGGAGGCGGAGACAGGAGGATCGCGCAGGTTCGAAACCAGCCGCGCTGGCATAAGAGACCCTGTTTCCAAATAAAAATACAAAAAAAAAAAAAAAAAGGTCTGGGAGTGTATTCTAGAGGTAGAAAGGTTTTCAGGAACCCCAGTACCACAAAAAAAAAGACATTAATATATTTTTCTAATTGAGATATAACTTTATTTCCAATTATCTTTTATACACATTTTCTCTCTAATCAACCTGGGTTTTGGCTTTGTTCATGGTATCCTTTATTACACAAAGACTTTAACTCTGAGATAATAAAATTAATCTACATTATCTTCTTCTTCAGCATTATAAAATTAAAACGCCTCATCGGTAGTGATGGCGCACGCTTGTAATCCCTGTGCTTGAGAGGCAGAGACAAGAGGATCGCGCAGGTTCGTAGCCAGCCTTGCTGGCTTAAGAGACCCTGTTTCCAAATAAAAATATAAAAATGGGTCTGGGAGTGTAGCCTGGAGGTAGAAGAGTTTCCAGGAACCCCAGTACCAGCAAAAATAATAATAATAATAATAAAATGTCTCTCTTTATATGTTTTTATTCATAATTTTTATAAATTGGTACCCTTATTTTTACCTTGCTTAGAAAATATTGAGAGGAACAAAAATTGAACTAATTAATTTTTACAATGAGAAAAACACCTCAAAATTTCCTACTTAAATCCTTGGACAATATTAATAAAATTCAAATCTCATTTTAGATAAGATTATTCCTTTATCTTATATCCTTTAAACTGAATAAAATTAAATATCTATCATTTTTCTTAAAATAGTAAGGCTTTTGGTAATTTATTAGATGATTATGAAATGTATCATTTGGTCCATTTGTGCTGACATCACATCACACTTTTTGGTCCATTTGTGCTGACATCACATCACACTTTGCATAAATATCCTTCCTCCTTTAAAACCTTTTTTTTTTTTTTTTTTTTTGGTGGTACTGGGGTTCCTGGAAGCCCTTCTACCTCCGGGCTACACTCCCAGACCTATTTCATACTTTTTTAATTTTGGAAACAGGGTCTGTTAATCCAGCGCGGATGGCTTCGAACCTGTGCAATCCTCCTGTCTCTGCCTCCCCAGCGGGGATTACAAGCGTGCACCACCACGCCCGGCGTTAAAGCCTTTTTTTTTTTTTTTTTTTTTTTTGCAGTACAGGGGATGGAACCCAGGGGCATTCTACCTCTGAGCTGCACCTCTCCCAGCCCTATTTTTTTATTTTATTTTGAAACAGGGTCTCATTGAGTTGCAGAGGGCCTCACTAAGTAGCTGAGGCTGTCTGTGAACCGCGAGCCTCTGGTCTCAGCCTCCCGAATGCTGGGATTACAAGCGTGCGCCACCACACCCAGCTTAAAACCATTTTTATTACAAATTAAATTATGTTTTTAAATTCTCAGAGAAGTTATAAATACAAGCTGTAAATGCCACTAAAGAATATTATATTAAAAAGATGTTATAAGGATAAAATCAATTTTTCCTAAGGCTTCTTATCTATAGATATTTCTTTAAAAACATATCATAAAAGCAGAGGAGGTGAGAAGACCAATCTAATTTTGAATGACAACCCCTAGGAAATAGTTTCTGATCCCAGATTATGGATGCATGAGCAGTGCTTTGAGAGGCTCTTGCTGCCTAACAACAAGTCATTCGTTGTACAACCACAGGTAAATCAGTCAACCTCTCAACCTTATTTTCCTTCTTTGTAAAATGCTATGGTTAGGTTAAATGATCTCCCAATGCCATTCCTTAGTAACTGCACTGTCAAAATGCACACATACGCATGCATACACACGATCTATTCTTCAAGGGCAAAAGAGCACTTAAAATAGCTCCGAAATTCCAATTTTGTAACCTTCAGTCTCCAACAAATGGAATGGGCTACTCCCCTTACTTAATACACCTACTGACATAAAAATCATTATAAGGCAGAGGCAGTGCGCCACCGCCTCGGAAGAAATGGACTCATGATGTCAGACTGTTTAGAGCTGAGCCCAGAGCAGAAGGGGCTGAAATGCCTTCTTTGCCCATCAAGAGGGCAACGATTCAGCACAAGAATGTTTATTACATAGAAGTCTATTTTACAATTGACTCCAGATCATCCATTTTCTGCAGTATTGCCAAAGAACCTTACGTGAGTTGACTTATCTTCCTATACATTGAACTGCTATTTGTTGAATTCAGCCAATTTCAATTTTTTGTATATAAAATATCCCTTTTATACCTCTATTTTCTAGCCATCGCACCTATTACTGACTAGATAGTAGGGAGGCTGAAAAAAAAATGAAAGAAAAACTCTCAAGAGAGCAGCTATTCAAAGCTCTTAAGGCAAAATACCAAGCCAAGGCAGGCAGCTCTCTTTCTAAAGAGCTGCCCTCGATCTTGCCCTGGGGG